>NC_091980.1:212049218-212649218 GCF_044704955.1 Pristiophorus japonicus
TCCCCCCCCCCCACCCCACACACACCCACCCCCCCCCCACCCCACACACTTCCACCCCCCCACCCCACACACACCCTACCCCCCCCACCCCACACACTTCCCCCCCACCCCCCCCCACCCCACCACACCCACCCCCCCACCCCACACACACCCACCCCCCACCCCACACACACCCACCCCCCCACCCCACACACACTCAACCCCCACCCACCCACCCCCCCCCCACACACGCCCCCCCCCCACCCCACGCCACACACACCCACCCCACACACCCCCCCCACCCCACACACACCCACAGCCACACACACCCACCCCCGCCACGCCACACACACCCACCCACCCCACCCACCCCCCCCACCCCTCCCCCCCCCCACACCACCCCTCCACGCCACACCACCAACCCCCCCACCCCACACACCCACCCCCCACCCCCCACCCCACACACCCCACCCCCCCACCCACACACACCCACCCCCCACCCCACACCACCACCCCACCCACCCCACACACCCCACCACGCCACACACACCCACCCCACACACCCCCCCACCCCACACACACCCCCCCCACCCACACACACCCACCCACCCCACACACCCCACCCCCCCACCCCACACACACCCACCCCCCTACCCCACACCCACCCCCCTACCGCACCCCACACCCACCCCCTACCCCACCCTACACCCACCCCCAACCCACCCCCTCCACATCTCACACACCCCACACCCACTCCACATCACACACACCACCCCACCACCCCACCCCACACACACCCACCCACCCCCTCCACATCTCACACACCCACCCACCCCCTCCACATCCCACACACCCACCCACCCCCTCCACATCACACCACCCCCCCACACCACAAACACCCACCCTCCACACCACACACACCCCCCCACACACAAACACCCACCCTCCACACCACACACACCCCCCCACACCACAAACACCCACCCTCCACACCACACACACCCATCCCCTACCCCACCCACCACCCCCCACCCACGCCCTCCACCCCACACATACCCATCCCCTACCCCACCCCACACACACCCATCCCCTACCCCACCCCACACACACCCACCCCCCACCGACCCCCTCCACATCTCACACACCCAACCACCCCCCCACATCACAGCACCCACCCACCCCCCCCACATCACACGCACCCACCCACCCCCCCCCACATCACACGTACACACCCCCCCCACCCCACACACCCACCCACCCTCTCCACATCACACACACCCATCTACCCCCACCCCACTCCACACCCACCCCCCCACATCACAAACACCCACCCACCCCGCCCACATCACACACACCCACCCTCTCCACATCACACACACCCACTCATCCCCTCCACATCTCACACACACACCCACCCCCCCACATCACACACACCATCCATCCACCCCCCACATCACACACGCCCACCCCCCCATCACACACGCCCACCCCCCATCACACACGCCCAACCGCCCATCACACACGCCCACCCCCACATCACACACGCCCACCCCCCCCCCACATCACACGGGCCCACCCACCCACATCACACCCCCCCCACCCCCTCACATCACACCCCCCACATCAACACGCCCACCCTCCCCACATCACACACGCCCACCCCCCCCCCCCATCACCACACCACGCCCACCACCCCCACATCACACACCCCCCCACATCCCCCCCCCACATTCCCCCCCCCACATCCCCCCCACCACATCCCCCCCACACACCCCCATCCCACACACACACCCCCACCCACACACACACCCCCATCCCACACACACACCCCCACCCCACCCCCCCCACACACACCCCCATCCCACCCCCCCACACACACCCCCATCCCCCACACACACCCCATCCACCCCGCCCCCACAACCCCCCCCACACACACCCTCATCCCCCCACACACACACCCCCAACCCCCCCCCACACACTCCCATCCCCTCCCACACACATCCCCCTCCCCCCGCACACCCCCCCATGCACACACACCCTCATCCCCCCCCCCAACCCCCCCCACCCCCCCTCACACGCCCCCATCCCCCCACACACACCCCCATCCCCCACACATGCCCCCATCCCCCCACACACGCCCCCATCCCCCACACACACCCCAACCCCCCCACACACACCCCAACCCCCCCCCACACACCCCCCATTCCCCCCCCCCACACACACCCCCATTCCCCCCCCACACACACCCCCACCCCCCCCACACACACACCCCCACCCCCCCCACACACACCCCCAATCCCCCCCACACACACACACCCCCATCACCCCCCCACACACATCCCCATCCCCCCCCACACAACACCCCCACCCCCCCCCACACACACCCCCACCCCCCCCCACACACCCCCAATCCCCCCCACACACACACACCCCCACCCCGCCCCCCCACTCCCCCCCCCACACACACCCTCATCCCCCCACACACACATCCCCCCACACACACATCCCCCTCCCCCCGCACACCCCCCCCACGCACACACACCCTCATCCCCCCCACACACACACACACCCATCCCCCCCCACACACTCCCATCCCCACCCCACCCCCCACCCCACCCACCCCCCCACCCCATCCCCCCCACCCCACCCCCATCCCCCCACACACACACCCCCACCCCCACACACACCCCCGCACACACACACACACCCCCCTCCCACCCCCCCCGCACACACACGCACCCTTCTCCCACCACCCCCCACACACACACACCATGCACCCCCCCCCCCCCTCGCACCCCTCACTGTCAGATACAGAGAGAGAGAGACACTACAGAGAGAGACACTGACAGAGACACTTTCCCTTCACATAAAGGTAGGATTTCTATTTTGTATTGATTGATTACTTATTACTTTGGTCTTGATGCTTTGGGTGCAGGGTTCCTTCTATTTTTTATTAATTAATTGCTTATTACTTTTTGTGCTTCGTTTAGTGCTTGGTGCTTTAAATGTACTGCTTTGTTTAGTGCTTAGCGCTTTAAATGTACTTTGCTTCTTTAATGTTGTTGTGAAGGTGTTTATGGAAAATCCTCTAACTTCCCTTACCCCCAGCTGTTGTGATGTTGATGTGTCCTTTGTGTTTAATGCTTCCCACCTGCCATCTCTGGCTGTACCTGCACTAAACTTAACTCCAGGTAAGGTTTTTCAGAACTTACAAAAGTGGACACTTACTCCATCCTAAGTTAGTTTGTAGTAAGTTTTCACTGCCGAAACTTGCAAAACAGGCCTGAGTGGCTGGACACACCCCCTTTTGAAAAAAAAGTACCTTGCCTAAAGCCAACCTAAACTAACTCACTAGAACTGGAGCAAACTAATATCCGAGAATTGCAATTTCTATCATACTCCAAACTAAACTAGTTGCTCCAAAAAACTACGAGCAACTCCACCCGAATCTTGGGCCCAATAAAGGGGGCTGATTAGGCTGAATTAAAAAAATTATCATAGCTGATTGTGCCAACTGCCAAACAAGCACTTGCGAATGCCACTTTTCCCATGCCCCTTCCTCTGGGGGTGCCCAGGATTCACCTACGGTGGTGCAGGCATCCACCGAATATATGTTAGTAATGTGACCTGGACATGGTTCTGGCAAGATCAGAAGGGAAAGTAACTGGTGTCTGTTGTACCACACTTATGCCAGCAGACCAGAGCTGAGAATATTTGGCTGAAAAGCAGTTAGAAAGATTGACATGAAAGAAAATATACTAGAGAATTTAGGGAGGGGATAGATCTTGGTGAATTGACAACTTGGTGGTCTTACCTTATTTTTTTTAAATCCCCTGCGCATTTTCTGTTTTTACAGTCAGTTCCACTGCTGGCAAATACTAGTAGAGGATGATCTTATTCCTGCTATGATAGATATTGTCAGCTCCCAATACATCTGTTGTGACCCAGAGTTCTGACCTTTGTATTTCTGATCTTATTGGAGCATGGTTTGTAAGATAGAATCAAGAATATATCACATGGCCAAAATGCTTGCCTAGTGATGCATGCTTAAAATCCATAAGCACATTTAAGTAACCTATCCTAATTTGTAAAGTCCAGTGTAATTTAGGCACCAAAAGTGAAGAAAGTGGGAAGTGTCGAACAATTGAGAAGTGGAATGGATAAGAGTAAAAAGAGAGAAAAAAATACAGAAGAGATAAACTGTGTACCTTAAACAACTTGGCCCAGAAATTGCTGGAGCTGCGCATCTCATGGCGAGTGCCGTGAATTGGATTTTTTACTTCACTCTTCAGATCGTATTATTCTTGCGCTGCAAATTGCTGGAAATGTGAATTGAAAATGCCACAGCGAGGTCAACGGGGAATCTGGGACCTCATGAATGTTAAGTCTAACGGTCTACTGAATCTTAGCTTAAAAAACAATAGAAGTAATTTGCCTACACTGGAGAGGTCATGGTCAACATTCCTGAAACTGTGTGAATGCTGAACTTACGCAATCAGTGGAAGTCAAAGGAAGTTTTAGTAACTGCTCTGTCATGTATGTAGACCATGTATACTAACTGTATAGTCACATACGGTGTGCCACTAGCAAGTCCCTGACGAGGCCGTGGACCGCGGGCCCAGAACTGGTTAACGGGATAGCTCTGTGCTTATCTGCCAATGTGGCCGGATCATTGCCTACCAGGTCGTTTGCTACGAAATATTGGTCAAGCTGCTCCGTAAAGGCTTCCCAATCTTCACCCTCTAAGGGCACTGCAGTGGGAGACCTGAGGGTCACCTGCATAGGTGTGCAGGGCCAAGTATAAAAAGCTGCCCAACATGCTTGTGCCTCACTCTGGAGTTACAATAAATGGGACTAAGGTCATAACAGCTCAAGTACAATACTAAATGTCGTGGAGTAATTCATAAGAGTATTAAAGACATAGCAACTGGCGACGAGATTATACGAACTTTCACGCAAAAATGACTAATGTTGGTGCATTAGAAAAGTTCCCAGAGGGTGAAGATTGGGAAGCCTTTACGGAGCAGCTCAACCAATATTTCGTAGCAAACGACCTGGTAGGCGATGATCTGGACACGTTGGCAGATAAGCGCAGAGCTATCCTGTTAACCAGTTCTGGGCTCGCTGTCCACGGCCTCATCAGGGACTTCCTTGCACCAGAAAAAACGACGACCAAGTCATACGAGGAGCTGAAAGTGCTAATTTGGGACCAACTGAAACCGAAGGAGAGCATCCTCATGACCAGGCATCGATTTTATACACACCGCTGCCCCGAGGGCCAGGAAATCGCGAAGTACGCTGCTGACCTCAGGAGGCTGGCAGGACCGTATGAATTCGGCGCATCCCTCGCCGATGCATTTTCGTAATTGGCATCAGTCATGAGGCCCTTCTTCACAGGCTACTGTCTGCCGAAATCACCGTCATTCTGCAGAAGGCCATCAGCATCAGCCAGGCATTCATGACCTCAAGCTGCAGCTCCAAGCAGATGATGACTCACTCTCAGGACTCAAACCCGGCAAGTACTGTAAATAGAATGGTGCCTTTCACAGCAGAACTGTTAAATGTGAATCTGCCCAGGGCAGAGCGTACAGGCCCCCGAGTCCTTTAACTCATAGTCTGCCGAGGGGTGCAAACATAAGTCGAGTAGCACCATGCTGCCGTTGCGAAGGTAATCATAGGGCTCATCAGTGTCGGTTGAGAGACTGTGTGTGCAAAGGCTGCAGCACAAAGGGCCACCTCCTGTGACTGTGCAAAAGAGCTGTGACCCCCAGCAGATGGCTGTGAATCCAGCGCGGATTACGAGGAGATGGCTAGAGAGGCAGCTCAGTCCCATGACGAAGTGTATGGAGTATATACCTGCACCACAGATTGTCCTCCAGTGATAATGGAAGTCGAGATAAATGGCGTTCCAGTCTTCATGGAAGTGAACACGGAGACGAGTCAATCAGTAATGAGCCTGGAAGCCTTTGAGAGGCTATGGAATGATCAAGCTCAACGACCCAAGCTAGTCCCGGTTCAGGCAAAGCTGCACACCTACACCAAGGAACTGATATCAGTTGTTGGTAGTGCGGATGTAAGTGTATCCCATGATGGCGCGGTGCACAATTTACCATTGTAGATTGTTTCAGGTGATGGACCAATGCTACTTGGAAGAAGGTGGATGGAGAAGATTAATTGGAACTGGGAAGACTTCATCCCTCCAGCGATCGACGTCCCCTGTGCTCCGAGGCAGAGCAAGTCTCACCTTCGGTTGGACCAGGCACCGGAGAGCAGATCCGCGCAGCCCACGAGGCACAGACCGATCATCACGACTGCGTGGCAATGATCCGGCCGAGACGACCCGAACGCACCTTCCCGGTTTCAGTGACAGGACTCCTGGGGAGGAAGATTGGATCCAAGGGCGCCTTCCCAGCTTCAGTGGCAGAATCCCTGGGAAAGAAGATCGCGGCAGTCGACATCATGGACAGAGAAAATATGCCGTCCAAACCACGAGGTGTAGTGCCAATGGAGCAACGACATGTGGTTCCACGCAAGGAAGACGATGGAGTAAAAGTAGTAAGGCCATTTTAAAAGAGGCCAGCAGCCTGCCATTTTTGAATGAACTGCTTGAAATTGGTAACTAATGTAAAAGTCCAGCTGTAACGAGCAAACTGTTGTTGAGCGATGTCAGGTGCAAATTGCAATCAGCCAATGTAGCGGGTGAACACCTAACGGTCGTATACAGATCCAGCAGACTACCCAATGCTGTGTAGCCTGTGTCCCCAGGACCAGAACGATGTACCATAAAGTGTCCCCACAGCTGACAGAAGTAGACAGGCCGCAGAGTAAACGATCCCTGGAGAGCAGAGGCACCGATAGCGATACCATGCCTCAGATCGGTTTAACATTGCAGGCACCCGATGGCATTAACCGCCATGGGCCAGAAACAGTAAATTGCGCCTATGTTCGCAGTCGGCTACTGTCGCCCACCACCCGGGTGGAAAAGGCGCAGCCCACAAACCCATACGCCACCACAGCAATGCCCAAAAGCGAGCGGTCACCCGCAACGGCTCCTCCGAACGGGACCTGGACCAGCCAGGATTCCAAACTAGAGAATGCTCACAACGGTGCCCTCAAGGAAAGTGAGTCAGCAGTTCCCTGTGAACTGCTAGACAAGACGAGGCAGCCCCACCGCCGCTTAGACGAAACGCTCACTTGCTCAGACCGCTTCCCAGGGAGCAGCAGCGACACTGTGCAAACGAAAAGGACAGGGAGGTCACAGACACATCAGCTGTCTTTGGGCCTGCCCGACACTAGGAGTAATAGTAAGAGCTCTGAGCTCTGGCAACTCGAGCAAAAAGAGCTCACCTCACCCACAGACCCACTAGCATGGGACGCTGTGCCGCCATCAGACGACCTGGATCTCATCCGGCCATGCTGGAACTAGCCTGTCCTTGTGTACCTGTACTGAGATACCTGTACTGATCATGTAAATGCAGCACACAAAAAGAAACGCAATTGTAATCCACCCAACAAATGTACCAAGATGTAAATGTAAAACCCATGTGATGAACTTGAATGCAACTTGCATGTAACGGGCCATTAGCATGATCTCTCTTTGGTGGGGGGAGAATGGAGTAATCATGGACTCACAACCAGAAACCGCTGGGACCTCCACTGGCAACAAATCTCACTACCAACCCACCCAAGCTAGAAGCGACCCTCCAATGGTCAACCAGGAAGGGCAAAGCCCAGGTCACCGTCAATGTACGAGTCAATTTGCATTAAAGACTGGGGGAAGTGATGTCATGTATGTAGACCATGTATACTAACTATCGTCACATAAGGTGTGCCACCAGAGGGCACTGTGGTGGGAGGCCTGAGGGTCACCTGCAGAGGTGTGCAGGGCCCAGTATAAAAGGCTGCCCACCATGCTTGTACTTCTGGAGTTACAATAAATGGGACTAAGGTCACAACAGCTCAAGTACAATACTAGACCTCATCGAGTCATTCATAAAAGTATTAAAGACATAACATGCTCCTTGTTGAAGTTATTTATTTAGGTAATATGTCTTTGAAAACAAACCATTGAATAAACTACATTATTGAGTGATTTTTAAAGTTCAGAGGAACAAACAAGACAAAAGCTCTGCATTCCTACTGTACTTGCACTGAAAAAATAATGGCATGTGGAGAACGCACACATTATTAATGTGCAAATCGGCCACAACTTGTGGCGAGAAAGAGATATCCGTGAATTGCAAATCGCCACAAGTTGTAAATACCACATCTCACCTTTAACCTCCCCACGATTTTCATAAAGTTGCTGCATTTGCAGATTAATTGCCCATTAAACTTGCAGAGAAAATTAAGTCTAGGAGTTAATAGCCTAAGTACCCTTTTAACGACGTGATAATTATTAATGACTGCCAATCAACCTCTCGTGCCCAGAAAGTGAACTAAAAGTGTGGAGTCTCATTCCTTCAGGTAGTGAATTGTTGGAGTTTTAAAAAATGTTAGTTTAAAAAAAATCATCTTGCTTTTCCCTTCTGTCTCTTTTGTTTCTCTCAATCAAATCTTTCCCTTTATTTCTCTTTCTGTACCTAATTTGACATTGAATTCACCCACTCTAATTCACCCTCCTTTTCAATCCTTCCTGTTTATTTCTCAATCCTTTAATCTCATTGCTTAAGGAGACACACTGTTTGTCCCGTCATCACCAAGGTCCCAGATGCCCTGTTGCCCTCACTGTGACGTTATAGAAACATAGAAAATAGGAGCAGTAGTAGGCCATTCGGCCCTTCCAGTCTGCACCGCCATTCAATATGATCATAGCTGATCCTCTTATCTCAACACCATATTCCCACTTTTTCCCCATACCACTTGATGCCCTTTGTTTCTAGAAATCTGTCTATCTCCCTCTTAAGTATATTCAGTGACTTGGCCTCCACAGCCATCTGTGGTAGAGAATTCCACAGGTTCACCATCTCTGAGTGAAACACTTTCTCCTCATCTCGGTCCTAAATTTCTTGCCTCGTATCCTGAGACTGTGACCCCTTGTTCTAGACTTCCCAGCCAGGGGAAACATCCTCCCCGCATCCAGTCTATCCAAGCCAGTCAGAATTTTATACGTTTCAAAGAGATCTCCTCTCATTCTTCTAAACTCTAATGAATAAAGGCCTAGTTGACCCAATCTCTCCTTATACGACAGTGCGGCCAGGAATCAGTCTGGTGAACCTTCACTGCACTCCCTCTATGGCACGTATATTCTTTTTTACGTAAGGAGACCAAAACTGTGCACACAAGGTGCAGTCTCACCAAGGCCCTGCTCGCACTTCCAGAAACTGACCGGGCAAAAAAAAAGTTTGAGCTGAAGGGTGCAGAAACAAGTCGAACTAACTGGGCATGAGCGAGACACCCTGCTTCAGAAAATTCTGGGCCAATACGTTTGGTGATGGTGATAGGATAGGTTTCTGCATTTACTTATTGACTTGACCATTGCCATTACCATTAAAGACAGTTTTCCACCCAAAATTGTCTGATTTAGAACAATTAAAAATACTGGAGTGATGAAAATGAAGTTGTCTGAATGCTACGACTGGTCTGAAAGATGAAATTAGTAAAACAGTAAGCACAAGAGGCATTATTAGGCAACTGGGTCAGAAGATAGTGGCTGATCTCTTGCTACAGCTTCAGTAATCATTCATCCAGTGGCTTTGAATGATCCTGTAGAGGACATTATAGTTCTAACAGCAGTTTATCCACTCCATACAGTGATTTGAAGAACAGCTGCAGTAGTGGGGTGAATTAGAAGCAGCAGGAAGCCAAGGAAACCAAGTGTGTTTGTGAGCACCACCTGTAATCACAGTAGCAAACAATCCCCGTAAATATTCAGAGTATTTTGAATATGGGCTTAACTAGGCATAAGAGCAGCCAGTCAAGAATGAATAGCAACTGGGTGAGACAGGAGAGCAGTTGGGCTTCTTAAAGCATCTGGTGTATTGTACACAACTACTGTGCTGGAGATTATGCCTGAATTAGGTACAATCCAATATCTACTGGAAAGAAGTGAAAAACATCTCGCAGCATCTGGCTCATTCTGTTATAATGCTTCATTCCTAGAGGAGAACCAGATGTTGTTGGCAAACCTAAAACATTCTAATCCAGGACCAACACCATTCCAGACTGCCTGCAGAGAACAGTAGAGTGCAGTGCAACAATTGAGCAAGGCATGTCCATCATATCTATTGAGATCGGGAAAGACCAGCTATTAGAACATGGACCAATCTCCTAATTGAAGGTGAATAAATGTTGCCTGAGTTGCAGCCAAAAATGTCTGAATAATAGCTGCCACATTGAAAGTCATCAATTTATACCTATACAGATTTTGTTGTACATTATTTTACCTTCCCCACTCCCAATTAGGAGGGAGGAAATTAATAACTGACATTGGAAAGAGACCAAAAAGAAATTGGGCATAGGATTCGAGGACTAGGGGAACATAATTTAAGTTTAAGAGTATCAAAAGAAAATAAAAAATTTAGGCAACAATTTTTTTTTAAGTAAAAGAATAACGGAATTGTGGAACAGATTACCAGTGGCGTTGTGAAACAGAAAACCATGGCAGATTTTTAAAAAGGACTAGATTAATTCCTATGAGGAAAGGGATACTGGGACTATCCAGATGAACTGTAATAGATGTTTTGAGTCCTCTATCGAAACTAATGGAAGGTTTGGAGGGTAGCCTAGATGGACCAAAGGTCTTCTGGCTAAAATGTTACTGTTAGGTTTAAGAGGTGTCTGCAGAAGTATATATTTGTTTTACCCTCTCTCTTTAATAGGATTCTATTATCAAAGCTGCCCTCCCACAATTAATAGCTACATAACTCTGCATATATCCTACAAATCTCATCTGTGGTGTAATGAGAACCATGATTCTTTACAGACTGATTTGTATCAGACTGTTACAATAACACTTCGAGGCAGGAGTGCTTGATCAGTTGAACATATTGGCATCTGGTCTGCTTTGTACTTATTCCCATATTAATTATTTTTTTCTGTAAGTGCCGTAGGATGTTTTTCTACATTAAAGGTGAGTTGCTGTTAAATTTGTTTGTGCTGTAGTAGGAGTAGTCGTAGTTGTCATTGATTCCAACCTGATGGTTATGCTGCTATTGTACAGAGATTTCTGGAAAAATAAAACTCGGGAGTATCAAAAGAAAATGGGGAAGTAGTCCACAAGAATTATTTGATGGAACATTGATTTGATTATTTGTTTATTTTAGCATGGTTGCACACAATATGAAGGGCAGATTTTCCTTTAGACCCCTGTTGTGCTGATGAGGATCTACAAATGTATGAACAAATTTTCCACGGTGACTTAGAACTTGTGAATATGAAAATTATGAAACATTCTGTTTTATATATTGTTCAAGAGAATTATCTAAACATCTTCCAGGTATTTTGTAAAGTAGAATAGTCTTGCTCGTGAATGTAATTTGAATTTTGAGCAACTGTTTTAAGTTATATGTCATAATGTACTGTAGTATTAGGTAAATTGTGGTCCATTTATAATATAGTTTCCTTTAACATTATAATTTTGTAGGTAATAAAGGCATTGGCCTAGAAATTCGATAAGGCCTGAAAATGAGTGGTGGCACTGCAAGGTAAAATTTGCTCATGCCCGTTTAAAAATTGCAGGCAGCATTTTATTGTGGTGCTGCCTGCTGATTTGAATGATTTCAATGCACAGCCCAGCGACGAACGCACTGCTTCAGGCTGTGCGCTCAATAGAAGGCCCAATATCGTGTCCTTGTAGCTTTTCTGGAGCAAGGTTGTCATTTTAGAAAGCAGTCTCGAGCCCTTAAAGGTGAACTGCCTTCTGAGAAATCATTCCAAAATAGATAGTCACTAGCCCTTAAAGCTCAAATGCCTTTTGAAAACAAAACAATAAAAATAATTCCGATCCCATTTTAGAAAGCAGTCTCGAGCTCTCAAAGCTGAACTGCCTTCTGCACGTAAAAAAATGGTAAACGTGCTTCAGCACTAATACACATGGCTCAACAGGCCAGTGAAAGGACACCCAGGGTCTCTCACGGAGCACTCCAGCTTTATGCAGTCAACACTGGATGAGAGATTTTCTACCCACAGGGGTCCAGGAGGCCCTCCAGAAAGAGGGTTTTGGGACTAGATCACCCCTTGGACCTGGCTCCAGTGCCCAAAGATATTTCATGACCTCAGACGAGTGGTCAAGGTCAGTGAATGCATCTCAAAAGCCATCTCCCACCAACTGCATCACTAGTCATAGAGGTTTACAGCACAAAAGGAGGTTATTTGGGCTATCACACCATTGCTGCTCTTTGGTAGATCAATACAAAACTAAATCCAATGCCCTGTTGCCTCCCCATAGCCCTGTATGTTCATCTGCTTCAAATCTTTATCTGCTCTTCCCTTAAAAGGTGCAATGATATTTGCCTTAACCACTCCCTGTGGCAAAGGATTTCATTGAACAACTCTTTGCATAAAGACATTTCTCCTAACCTTCTCACACTTTTGGTGACAATTTTAAATTGATGACCACTTGTTATTGATCCATTGACCACAGCAAATAATGTATTACAATCCTTCATACTGATAAAAACTTAAACTTCTGCTTAGCCTTCTGTGCTTCAGTGGAAATAGCTTCAACATCATAACTATCAGGAGCGAGATTCAACTTGGCAAGGATACAAAATGACACCCTGATCTGAATGTCCTTTCTACAGACATCATTGAAAATTGGACTGTGTGCATAATGGGCAGCCAATGCGCTACCATTCAATTTGCACCTCTGCCAAAGTTAAATTTAACCCCCATAGTTTCTTATCCCTTAGAACATCCTGACAAATTGATACTGCATGTTCGCTATAGTTTTAATGTTTTTTTCTAAAATGCGTTGCCTAAAACTGCACACAGTACTTTCATTCTGGCCTTGTATAAATTTGTCATTTTTCATTTGTCTTTGTTCACGTACTTACTCCTCTATTTAGTGTATGCAGACTATGGATGTACTCTCTGTGTAGTCACTGTGTGGCTGCCTAAGATGAAGACTTGTTTACCTGATGTACTGTCAATAAGGTTTACACTGTGTGGAAACATGCTGGCACCACTAAAGGGTGCAACTGGTGGAGACCGGGGGTTTCCTGCCCTGGTCGCAGGTCCCAGTATAAAAGGCTGCACACCATGCTTGTACCTCACTCTGGAGTTTGGAATAAAGGACCAAGGTCACTACAGTTTGAGTACAACACATTGCCTCGTGGAGTCATTCATAAGTACATTACGGACATAACAACTGGCGAAGAGAACAAGGAATTTCACGCGATATTATGGCTACTTTTGGCACACTAAAAGACTTCGCAGAGGGTGATGATTGGGATGCTTTCACGGAAAGGCTCGAGCTATATTTTGTGGCAAACGTCCTGGCAGGGGAGACGGACGCATTGGCGGAGAAGCGCGAGACTATTACTGCTCACTAGTTGTGGGCCCGAGGTCTACCGCCTCGTCAGGGACTTGCTGGCACCCACGAAGGCCAAGGATAAGACATACGATGAGCTGACTGAACTAATTCATGACCAACTTAAACCAAAAGAGAGCATCCTCAAGGCCAGGCACAGATTCTACACTCACCACAGACCTGAGGGCCAGGAGATTGCAAAATATGCTGCCGATCTCAGGAGACTTGCGGCACCGTGTGATTTTGGCACGTACCTCAACGAAGCATTGCGAGATATCTTCATTATAGGAATTGGCCACGAGGGCCTCCTTCACAAGCTATTATCTGCCGACACCACAGTCAACCTGCAGAAAGCCATCAACATCAGTCAGGCGTTCATGACCACAACCTGCAGCACCAAGCAGATTATTCATCCTGTGGACTCAAACCCGGCAAGTACTGTACACAGAATTGTGCCTTTTATAGGCAAGACTATAGAATGTGGCTCTGCCCAGGGCAGAGAGCACAGACCTCAGGGTTCCAGAACTCAGAGTCTGCCGAGGAGTGCTAATCGAGTAGCATCATGCTGGCGTTGCAGAGGAAACCATAGGGCTCACCAGTGTCGGTTTGCTGAGTACGTATGCAAATCCTGTAACATGAAGGGCCACCTCCAGCATATGTGTAAAAGAAATACGACTCACCGTCTAGCAGAGGAGTCGGTAGATGACTTTGAATCCAGTGGGGAGTATGATAATTTGGCCAGAGAGGCAGCTCAGCCCCAAGAAGAAGTGTATGGAGTGTATACCTGCACCACCGATTGTCCTCCGTGAAGATGGAAATTGAGATAAACGGCGTCCCAGTCTTCATGGAAGTGGACACAGGAGTGAGCCAGGATGCCTTCGCGAGGCTATGGAACGAAAAACGACCCGAGCTGGTTCCAGTACAGGAAAAGTTGCACACCTACACCAAGGAGCTGATCCCAGTCCTTGGTAGTGCGGATATAAGTGTAATCCATAATGGCGTGGTGCACAAGTTACCTCCGTGGATTGTTGCAGGTCATGGTCCAACGCTACTCGGAAGAAGGTGGATGAGGAAGATCCAGTGGAAATGGGAAGACCTCTTCACTCCAGCAATCAGTGTACCCCATGCTCAAAGGCAGAGCAAAACCTCACCTTCGCTTCGGCCAGGCACCAGAGAACAGACCAGCGCAGCACCTGAGACACTGTCCGTCATCACGACTGCATGGCAATGATCCAACCAGAACGACCTAAAAGTACCTTCCCGGCTCCAGGGGCAGGACTCCTGGGGAGGAAGATCGAATTCACTGGTACTCTTCCAGCTTTTGTGGCAGAATCGCGGGAGAGAAGGATCAAGGCAGTCGACTTCGAGGACAGAGGCAAGATGGCGTCCCTGATGCAGCGAGGGGCAGCGTGGCTGAAAATAAAGATGGCCGCGGCAATATCATGAGGTGCAACGCTGAGGGACCAACACGTGAAGTCGAACAAAGGATTTGACTGGGGTAAAGCCAGCAGGGTTCTCTTAAGGTAGACCTGCAACCAACTGAATTTACATTGATGCATACAATGTCTCTTTAACGAACCGATTAAGATTGTGAACAAAATGTTGTTACGAATTGTCGACTATTCCTAATGTAAAGAACAAAATGTTGTTGCAAGATGTCGGGAATAGAGTGTCTCCAAAAGTAACAAGCGAGCTACCTCAGGAGGGTGAAGACACTGATCCTGATACCCTGCCCCACGTCTATCCCATGCTGCAGGCACCCGATGGCACTATTCGCCACGGACCCGGAAATGAAAACGGCGCCAATACACGCAGTCGGCCATGGTGGAGACAGCGCAGCCCCCAGACCCAATCGCTACCTCGGCCATGTCCGGGAGCGAAAGGTCAGAACCAACGAGTTCCCCAAGCGGGACCTGGAACAGCCAGGTTCCCAACACCATTAGAGAGCAGGCAGAAGACTCTGCAGCCCTTAAAGGAGGACAGGGAGGCCACACACATCTGTGGCTCTGCCCACCATTAGGCAACGGCAAAGGCCCCAAGTCCTGGCTAGGTGAGCGAACCAAGCCCACCCTGCTAGCAGGGGACACAGCGCCACCATCAGACGACTAGGCGTCTCGGACCCCGTCCGGTTACTCTGGAACCAGCGTCCTTGCATACCTGTACTGCTACCTCAGTACTGAAGATGACTGAACCATGAATGCAATCTACCCAATCCTGGCGCACGACCGTAAAACATAACAAATGTAAGTCACTGAACCAAGGTGTCATGATACAAACTGTAAAAAATGTTCTTCCTTTCTTTGTACTTGTACTGAGTATGATCCTGTATGTTAATGTAATGGGGCAGCTGCATGACATCACTGTGGGGGTTGGGGAGAGAAATGAATGTATGTAACCATGGACACACACATGGATCACACCCAGAACCCTTTGGGACCTTCACTGCATCATCAAACCATCCAAACTGGTAACCACTACCCAACGTTGTGGAAAAAGGACTTGGGGGTTAACGGAGAGAGCCAAGCCAAGGTGCAAGGGCTATTGGCACTTAAGTCTGGGGAGAGCTAAGCCAGAGCACATAGTGCAAAGGTAATTGTAACAAAGGACTTGGGGGAGAGTGATGTTCTGTACGCAGACCATGGATGTATTCTCTGTGTAGTCACTGTGTGGTTGTATAAGATGGAGACTTGTTTACCTGATGTACTGTCAATAAGGTTTACATTGTGTGGAAACATGCTGGCACCACTAAAGGGTGCAACTGGTGGAGACCAGGGGTTTCCTGCCCTGGTGGCAGGGCCCAGTATAAAAGGCTGCACACCATGCTTGTGCCTCACTCTGGAATAAAGGACCAAGGTCGCTACAGTTTGAGTACAACACATTGCCTCGTGGAATCATTCATAAGTACATTACGGACATAACACAAACTACTACTGCTTTTAATGGCTTTAAGTACCTACACTTTAAGTTTCAAAGAATGTTTTATTTGGATCCCTTGGACTCTCTGCTCCTCCGCAGAATGAAAAGGGATCTGGTCAAAATTAGTTGGTCAGAAATGTTAACAAACAGGTCAGTGAAACAACGAGAGGAATCTTCAAATATGAGATGGGTAGAGGACAAAATAGGTATATTCCAATAAAGCGAAAAAGGGGTACCTAAAAAGAGTTCTGTGGATCGAGATTAAGAAAGAGACTTCTGATAAAATTATGACAGCTATTACTAAAGAAAATGAGGAATTTCGAAAGAGTATAGGAGGAGGGAGGTGAAAAGGGAGATTAGAGGTGTTAAAAGGAAATATGACAAAAGCCTAGCAGATATTATAAAGAAATAGTACGGGCTTTTCTGTGTATACAAAAGGTTTAAAAAAAATGTTTGAGAGATAATAATGCATTAAGGGTGGAACCTAATTGTGGAAGATGGAGGTACAGCGGAGATATTAAATAAATATTTGCATCAGTTTTTACAATGAAGGTGGAATTCAAATTATAGGTTTATTAGAGGAGAATGTGGAACAAGAGATAATTATAGAAAAGGAATTGTTTCTGAAAAAATAGCAGTACTCAAGGTGGATTAATCACTGGGCCCTGATGGCATGCATAATTGATCCATAGGATCCATGATCAGGCCCTAATTTTTGACCCTGCTTTTTCCTACATCCCCCACCACTTATGCTTAGGTGATAATTCCGAGGTTTTGAGAGTTTTTGCTGTTAATCAGAAGGGGTTCTTGGACTTAAAGTAGCATCTTGGAAGCTTCTGGAAATCTTCATTAATAGGGACATTTGAGTTTGCTAGCACCTGGTTGTATATAGGTAAAAAAGTTGACAGTGCATGCAGACACACTCCACATGCTCGGATTGCAGAATCCAAATTCACAGCTCTGGGCAAATATATCAAATTGGATTAAAACATTTTGAGCAATTTGTGTGGAAAAGTCAACCAATTAAACAATTCAAATTAAACAATTACAGCCTTCTCCTGGAATCACTGTAATCCTCGTGGTGATGTTACTTCCACAGTAAGGTTATGTAGGGAGTTCCAAGATGCTGTCCCAGTAGCAATGAAGGAATAGCCATGTATGTACAAATCAGGATGTTGTGTGACTGGAGGGGAACTTGGAGGTGATGATGTTTCTACAACGTTGATACTCTTGTTGTTTTTGGAGGCAGAGGTCATCGGGGATTTGCTGACAAAGTAACCTTGGTAAGTTGCTGCAGTGCATTTTGTAGGTCAAACATACTGCCACACAGTGTGCCTGTGATGGAGGGGATGGGTATTGAGTCCAGTGGCTGGGGCACCAATCAAATGAATATATCACATGTTTGTATCATATTAAAACACAAATGCACAGAGCATTTAAATTAATAAGGGCTTTAAACTAAATGGGGGGCGGGGGTGGGAGGAGGGTCCTAGTGGAGAGAAATCTAGAATGCTAAAGAGAAAAGAAAGCAATGCAGGAAAGTGATTGTGGTAAGGATAACCAGATTATGTCAGGAAGGGACAGAGCATACAAACAAAAAAGTGCACTAACAAATAGGGTCCAGGTAAGAAAAAATAGCTAAGACAGATAGGGCAATACTACAAAAAAATGTTAAGATGTCTAATAATGTTAAAAAGACAAATCTAAAAGCACTGTATTTGAATATACGAAGCATTTGTAATAAAGTAGACGAATTAACAGCGCAAATAGATACAAACGGATATGAAACAGTTGCAATTACGGAGACATGGTTGCAGGGTGACCAAGGTTGGGAACGGAATATCCAAGGATATTCGACATTTATGAAGGACAGGCAAAAAGGAAGAGGGGGTGGTTTGGCATTGTTAGTAAAAGATGAAATCAGAGCAATAGCGAGAAAGGATATTGGCTCAGAAAATCAAGATGTAGAATCAGTCTGGGTGGAGCTAAGGAGCACCAAGGGGCAGAAAACATTGGTGGGAGTTGTCTATAGGCCTCCAAACAGTAGTGGTAATGTGGGGGATGGCGTCAAACAGGAAATTAGAGATGCATGTAACAAGGGTACTGCAGTAATCGTAGGTGACTTTAATCTACATATAGACTGGCCAAACCAAATTAGTAATAACACTGGAGGATGAATTCCTGGAGTGTGTGCGAGATGGTTTTTTTAGACCCGTACATTGAGGAGCCTACTGGGGAACAGTCTATCCCAGATTGGATATTGTGCAATGAGAAGGGGTTAATTAATAGTCTTGTTGTGCGGGATCCTTTAGGGAAGAGTGACCATAACATGATTGAATTCTTTATTAAGATGGAAAGTGAAGTAATCCAATCTGAAACTAGGGTCCTAAATTTAAACAAAGGAAACTACGAGGGTATGAGGAATGAATTGGCTATGATAGATTGGGAAGATTCATTAAGAGGCATGACAGTGGATAGACAATGACTAACATTTAAGGAACAAATGCATCAATTGGAACAGTTATACATTCCTTTCTGGCGTAAAAACACAAAAGGAAAAGTGGCCCAACCATGAAACCCAACAAAAAATTAAGGATCGTATCAGATCCTAAATGGAGTCATACAAAGGTGCCAGAAACATGGAAACAGAAAATAGGTGCAGGAGTAGGCCATTCAGCCCTTCTAGCCTGCACCGCCATTCAATGAGTTCATGGCTGAACATGCAACTTCAGTACACCATTCCTGCTTTCTTGCCATACCCCTTGATCCCCCGAGTAGTAAGGACTTCATCTAACTCCCTTTTGAATATATTTAGTGAATTGGCCTCAACTACTTTCTGTGGTAGAGAATTCCACAGGTTCACCACTCTCTGGGTGAAGAAGTTTCTCCTCATCTCGGTCCTAAATGGCTTACCCCTTATCCTTAGACTGTGACCCCTGGTTCTGGACTTCCCCAACATTGGGAACATTCTTCCTGCATCTAACCTGTCTAAACCCATCAGAATTTTAAACGTTTCTATGAGGTTCCCTCTCATTCTTCTGAACTCCAGTGAATACAAGCCCAGTTGATCCAGTCTTTCTTGATAGGTCAGTCCCACCATCCCGGGAATCAGTCTGGTGAATCTTCGCTGCACTCCCTCAATAGCAAGAATGTCCTTCCTCAAGTTAGGAGACCAAAACTGTACACAATACTCCAGGTGTAGCCTCACCAAGGCCCTGTACAACTGTAGCAACACCTCCCTGCCCCTGTACTCAAATCCCCTCGCTATGAAGGCCAACATGCCATTTGCTTTCTTAACCGCCTGCTGTACCTGCATGCCAACCTTCAATGACTGATGTACCATGACACCCAGGTCTCGTTGCACCTCCCCTTTTCCTAATCTGTCACCATTCAGATAATAGTCTGTCTCTCTGTTTTTACCACCAAAGTGGATAACCTCACATTTATCCACATTATACTTCATCTGCCATGCATTTGCCCACTCACCTAACCTATCCAAGTCACTCTGCAGCCTCATAGCATCCTCCTCGCAGCTCACACTGCCACCCAACTTAGTGTCATCCGCAAATTTGGAGATACTACATTTAATCCCCCTCGTCTAAATCATTAATGTACAATGTAAACAGCTGGGGCCCCAGCACAGAACCTTGCGGTACCCCACTAGTCACTGCCTGCCATTCTGAAAAGTACCCATTTACTCCTACTTTTTGCTTCCACGTCAGCACACTACCCCCAATCCCATGTGCTTTAACTTTGCACATTAATCTCTTGTGTGGGACCTTGTCGAAAGCCTTCTGAAAGTCCAAATATACCACATCAACTGGTTCTCCTTTGTCCACTTTACTGGAAACATCCTCAAAAAATTCCAGAAGATTTGTCAAGCATGATTTCCCTTTCACAAATCCATGCTGACTTGGACCTATCATGTCACCTCTTTCCAAATGCGCTGCTATGACATCCTTAATAATTGATTCCATCATTTTACCCACTACTGAGGTCAGGCTGACCGGTCTATAATTCCCTGTTTTCTCTCCCTCCTTTTTTAAAAAGTGGGGTTACATTGGCTACCCTCCACTCGATTAGGAACTGATCCAGAGTCAATGGAATGTTGGAAAATGACTGTCAATGCATCTGCTATTTCCAAGGCCACCTCCTTAAGTACTCTGGGATGCAGTCCATCAGGCCCTGGGGCTTTATCGGCCTTCAATCCCATCAATTTCCCCAACACAATTTCCCGACTAATAAGGATTTCCCTCAGTTCCTCCTCCTTACTAGACCCTCTGACCCCTTTATATCCGGAAGGTTGTTTGTGTCCTCCTTAGTGAATACCGAACCAAAGTACTTGTTCAATTGGTCTGCCATTTCTTTGTTCCCCGTTATGACTTCCCCTGATTCTGACTGCAGGGGACCTACGTTTGTCTTTACTAACCTTTTTCTCTTTACATATCGAAAGAAACTTTTGCAATCCGCCTTAATGTTCCCTGCAAGCTTCTTCTCGTACTCCATTTTCCCTGCCCTAATCAAACCCTTTGTCCTCCTCTGCTGAGTTCTTAATTTCTCCCAGTCCCCGGATTCGCTGCTATTTCTGGCCAATTTGTATGCCACTTCCTTGGCTTTAGTACTATACCTGATTTCCCTTGATAGCCATGGTTGAGCCACCTTCCCTTTTTTATTTTTACGCCAGACAGGAATGTACAATTGTTGTAGTTCATCCATGCGGTCTCTAAATGTCTGCCATTGCCCATCCACAGTCAACCCCTTAAGTATCATTCGCCAATCTATCCTAGCCAATTCACGCCTCATACCTTCAAAGTTACCCTTCTTTAAGTTCTGGACCATGGTCTCTGAATTAACTGTTTCATTCTCCATCCTAATGCAGAATTCCACCATATTATGGTCACTCTTCCCCAAGGGGCCTCACACAATGAGCTTGCTAATTAATCCTCTCTCATTACACAACACCCAGTCTAAGATGGCCTCCCCCCTAGTTGGTTCCTCGACATATTGGTCTAGAAAACCATCCCTTATGCACTCCAGGAAATCCTCCTCCACCGTATTGCTTCCAGTTTGGCTAGCCCAATCTAAGTGCATATTAAAGTCACCCATTATAACTGCTGCACCTTTATTGCATGCACCCCTAATTTCCTGTTTGATGCCCTCCCCAACATCACTACTACTGTTTTTTGCCCTTTGGTGTTCTGCAGCTCTACCCATATAGATTCCACATCATCCAAGCAAATGTCTTTCCTAACTATTGCATTCATCTCCTCTTTAACCAGCAATGCTACCCCACCTCCTTTTCCTTTTATTCTATCCTTCCTGAATGTTGAATACCCCTGGATGTTGAGTTCCCAGCCCTGATCATCCTGGATCAAAAGTATCAAACCTGAGGATTGGGAGCAGTTTAGAATTCAACAAAAAAGGATCAAGAGATTAATTAAGAGGGGAAAAATAGAGCATGAGAGTAAACTTGCAAGGAACATAAAAACCGACTGCAAAAGTTTCTACAAGTATGTAAAAAGAAAAAGATTAGTGAAGGCAAATGTAGGTCCTTTACAGTCAGAAACGGGAGAATTTATAATGGGGGACAAGGAAATGGCAGAACAAAGAAATAAATACTTCGGTTCTGTCTTCACGGAAGAGGACACAAATAACGTCCCAGAAACGCTAGGGAACCAAGGGTCTAGTAAGCAAGAGGAATTAAAGGATTTGATTATTAGTAAGAAAATATTGCTGGAGCAACTAATGCGACTGAAAGCCGATAAATCTCCAGGGCCTGATAATCTGCATCCCAGAGTACTAAAAGAGGTAGCCATGGAAATAGTGGATGCATTGATTGTCGTCTTCCAAAATTCTATAGATTATGGAATAGTTCCTGCTGATTGCAGGGTGGCAAATGTAACCCCACTATTTTTTTAAAAAAAAGGAGGGAGAGAGAAAACAGGGAACTACAGACCGGTTAGCCTAACATCAGTAGTAGGGAAAATCCTAAAAATCAGGCGCAAATCATGTGGAAACTTGGGCCCAAGATGTTAGTGTGCAAATTAAAGCACTTGTATTGGGGGGTAATATACTGACATGGATTGACAATGAGTTAACTGACGAGAAACAGAGAGTAGGAATAAATGGGTCTTTTTTGGGGTGGCGGGCAGTGACTAGTGGGGTACCACAGGGATCAGTGCGTGGGCCCCAGCTATTCACAATATATATAAATGATTTGGATGAGGGAACCAAATGTAATATTTCCAAGTTTGCTGATGATACAAGAATAGATGGGATTGTGAGTTGTGAGGAGGATGCAAAGATGCTACAAGGCGATTTAGATAGGTAGAGTGAGTGGGCAAACACATGGCAGATGCAGTATAAAGTGGATAAATGTGAAGTTATCCACTTTGGTAGGAAAAACATAAAGACAAAGTATTATTTAAATGGTGATAGCTTGGAAAATGTCGATGTACAAAGAGAGCTGGGTGTCCTTGTACACCAGTCATTGAAAGCAAACATGCAGGTGCAACAAGCAGTTAGGAAGGCAAATGGTATGTTGGCCTTCATTGCAAGAGGATTTGAGTATGGGAGCAAGGATGTCTTACTACAGTTATACAGGGCCTTGGTGAGATCACACTTGAAGTATTTTGTGCAATTTTGGTCTCCTTACCTAAGAAAGGAAATACTTGCCATAGAGGGAGTGCAACGAAGGTTCATCAGACTGATTCCTGGGATGGCAGGGCTGTCGTATGAGGGAAGATTGTGTCGACTAGGCCTGTATTCACTCGAGTTTAGAAGAATGAGAGGGGATCTGACGCGGCTGGACAGACGGGATGCGGGGAGGATGTTTCCTCTGGCTGGGAAGTCTAGAACAAGGGGTCACAGTCTCAGGATACAGGGTAGTAGAAATGTAGGACTGAGATGAGGAGAAATTTCTTCACTCGGAGGGTGATGAACCTGTGGAATTCTCTACCACAGAAGGCTGTGGAGGCCAAGTCACTGAATATATTTAAGAAGGCGATAGATAGATTTCTCGACACAAAAGGCATCAAGATGTATGAGGAAAAAGCAGGAATATGGTGTTGAGATAGAGGATCAGCCATGATCATATTGAAAGGCGGTGCTAGCTTGAGGGGCCGAATGGCCTACTACTGCTATTTTCTATGTTTCTAAGCCTGTCAATAACAAATCAAGAACTATGGTTTTACACTCAAAAGTTTGGACTGCAATTTGTAGATTTAATTACAGATTTTAGAATTACAGCATGTTGATTGCCCGAATTGTCCATGTTTGAGTGAGAGAGATTTGGCTGATGACCTAATAAGTGATGATTTTAAACCTAATCATCTAGTTTAATGAATAACAGAAAGTGTTTTGAAACCTGCAATCGAGGAAAAAAAGTAGAGGCACCAGTAGCAGCAGAAAATTGTGACTTAATAGGAGTAATTGAAGTTTGTCGATATTGGAAAATTGAAAATAGCAGTCCAGTTGAATCACTCAATCTGAAGTTTTGTCCATCAGATTGGCCTCCGTATCCCTCATTTTGTAATGTTGCACAGGCAGTGATCCCTTAATAAGTAGATTATATTATAGAATGGTGTATGAATTACCATCTTTTGTTTAAAATTGGCATTTCAAAAGTTGAGATTGAATTTTCAAAATAGACAAGAATTATTTAGTTACGGGATGATATCTCATGACTGTTACATGATCAACTCCATATGTGCTCTGTACAGTTATAACCTTGCAATAATCTAGTTTCTAGATGCTTTTTCTAAAACACAATCTACAAACTGATTTATTTCAGATTAAAACATACAAATCATTTTAATTCTACTTGGCAATAATGCATGTGTTCACCCTGTAAGTTATAAGGTAACACTGTTAAGATAAATCTTATATCTGTACTGTAAATTATTTAAATGCAATTACAATGGAAAATTATTAAATATTTAACAAATTTAATTTTTAATTTTTGTCTATAGTAATTAGTCATTTACATTTTTTTCTTAAGCCATGTCATCTGTGAACTTGAGTTCTCTGTCAGTGTAAGAGGAACTGACAAAGAAGAAATGGGTTTTACAATAGGTCTTTGAGCTGCTTTCTTTTGTTGAGAAAAATGGTACTGTGGAAAATGTACTGAAATGAAATCTTTCTCATTTCCAAGCTATGCATTGTAAAATTTAAAATGTACTATGGCAAAAATCAAAAATCTTTGAAAATGTATTATACCAATGTACTATTAGTGTCTCCGCAAGATCCTGCAAATCCCCTGGGAGGACAGACGCACAAACATTAGCGTCCTCGTCCAGGCCAACATCCCCAGCATTGAAGCACTGACCACATTCGATCAGCTCCGCTGGGCGGGCCACATAATCCGCATGCCAAACAGGAGACTCCCAAAGCAAGCGCTCTACTCAGAACTCGTCCATGGTAAACGAGCCAAAGGCGGACAGAGGAAACGTTACAAGGACACCCTCATAGCCTCCTTGATAAAGTGCGACATCCCCACTGACACCTAGGAGTCCTTGGCCATAGACTGCCCTACATGGAGGAAGTGCGTTTGGGAGGGCGCTGAGCTCCTCGAGTATCGTCGCCGAGAGCATGTAGAAATCAAGGGCAGGCAGCAGAAGGAGCGTGCGGCAAACCAGGCCCCCTGCCCACCCTTTCCATCAACGACTATCTGTTCGACCTGTGACAGAGACTGTGGTTCTCGTATTGGACTGTACAGCCACCTAAGAACTCATGGTAAGAGTGGAAGCAAGTCTTCCTCGATCCCGAGGGACTGCCTATGATGATGATGGATGATGATTAGTCTTTTATGATGACACAGATTATCTTTTGGTGCAAATAAGTTATTTTAAGAAAGTTGTCAACAAAGTAATAGCCCAGGAAAGCCTTCCGTAATATCTGTAGGTTTCTAAGGGAAAGAAATATAAATGTTCCTTCGTTATTTTGTTTCTCAAATTCCAAACAATTATCCAGCACGTTGGGACCATTAATTTATATTCTGTTCACTTTCTTTTGGAATTTTGCAGTGCTAAAGAGAAACAGTGGGATATCAAAAGGGTGATTCTCAAATTCAGTGCTTTGGCGGTAACATCGTGGAGTGCTATCGCCATCCCTTTGTAGAACCCGTCTGATTTGCATTTCATTGAACAGTGGGTGGATTCCATGAAGGACAGACTATCCGTTCTGCTCAGTTATTGTTCAGGTGGCAAAGTAGAACATTATCCACCAAATCTCATCAAATTCTGAAAGGATTGCCTGCTGCACAATAACATGCTGCCAATATACAACATTCCTGTGTCAACTATGCGTGCTGTAGTGTTCTGAGAATGAACAGGGCAATAACCTAAGGCCAAAAATTGTGGTCAGCGACTTAGCTATCGAGTACGCCGCCGACATTTGAAAAGAATACGAACTTAGCTTGTGCAAGGCCTGGAATGTAGACATGCTCTTCAGTGCTGCAGCGTTGTGCGCAGCATATTACATTACGAAGGCCAGGAGCACAGCATACAGCCTATGCATAAGGGAAAACGGGCCCACAAAATCTGTCAAAATTAAGCCACAACCACAGAAACTTCTTTCAGTCCCTTCCAATGAAATTACATTTTAAAAACATTAAGATTTTTTAATTAAACTTGTACTTGGACTTATTTCATGTAACAAAATACCAACATTAATTTGGCATCTGTTTTCCACTTGAAGGTTAAAAAAGCTAATTTAAGGTCAATGGAAAGATTCTCGTCCTTTGACCGTTTACTAAAGTGAAATAAATTGTTTAAAGCTGTTCAACCTTCTTTTGAGGTTGAAACAGTTTCTATCATTTGGGAAGTGTATTACATGTTACATTATTTATATTTTATACTAAGAAACATGTTCCTTTTCTTATTTGCACTAAGGAGCATTGTAGAGTGTTTTGCGAGCCCAAAGAATTACCTGTGCTGTACTTCAAATATCCCGGCTTTTTAAATTACAGTTATGTTCAGATTTACTTTATGTAAATCAGGTAAGTTTTTTAAATTCTTTTAACGCTAGCATTTAATATCCTGTCAAAGGTCCATTACGACAGATTGCGATTCAACAATACTGAAAGGCGTTGGCAATGATCTTGTAACGTTTCCGCTGCCCATCTTTGGCTCGTTTGCCATGAAGGAGTAGAGCGTTTGCTTTGGGAATCTCGTGTCTGGCATGCGAACTATGTGGCCTGCCCAGCGGAGCTGATCAAGTGTGGTCAGTGCTTCAATGCTTGGGATGTTGGCCTGGTCGAGGATGCTAATGATGGTGTGTCTGTCCTCCCAAGGGATTTGTAGGATCTTACGGAGACATCGTTGGTGGTATTTCTCCGGCGACTTGAGATGTCCACTGTACATGGTCCATGTTACTGAGCTATACAGGAAGGCGGGTATTACTACAGCACTGTGGACCATGAGCTTGGTGACAGTTTTGAGGGCCTGGTCTTCAAACACTCTTTTGCTCAGGTGGCTGGGAGGCGGTGTTGGATCTCGTCATCAATGCCTGCTCTTGTTGATAGGAGGTTCCCGAGATAAGGGAAGTGGTCCACGTTGTCCAGGGCTGCGCCATGGATCTTGATGACTGGGGGGTAGTGTTGTGCGGCGAGGACAGGCTGGTGGAGGACCTTTGTCTAACTAATGTTTAGCGTAAGGCCCATGCTTTCGCATGCCTCAGTAAATACGTCGACTATGTCCTGGAGTTCAGCCTCTGAGTGCGCAGACGCAGGTGTCATCCGCGTACTGTAGCTCGACGACAGAGGTTGGGATGGTCTTGGACCTGGCCTGGAGACGGCAAAGATTGAACAGGTTCCCACTGGTTCTGTACTGTAGTGTAGGGGGCACGTCCAGACTGTGGCAACTACAGAGGAATCTCCCTACTATCAGCCACTGGGAAAGTCATCGCTAGAGTCCTCCTCAACCGTCTTCTCCCTGTGGCCGAGGAGCTCCTCCCGGAGTCGCAGTGCGGACTTCGTCCCCTATGGGGCACAACGGATGTGATTTTTGCAGCACGACGGCTGCAGGAAAAATGCAGGGAACAGCACCAGCCCTTATACATGGCCTTCTTCGACCTTACAAAGGCCTTTGACACTGTCAACCGCGAGGGTCTATAGAGCGTCCTCCTCCATTTCGGATGCCCCCAAAAGTACGTCACCATCCTCCGCCTGCTTCACAAACGACATGCAGGCCGTGATCCTTACCAACGGATCCATCACAGACCCAATCCATGTCTGGACCGGGGTCAAGCAGGGCTGCGTCATCGCCCCAACCCTCTTCTCAATCTTTCTCGTTACCATGCTCCACCTCACAGTCGACAAGCCCCCCGCTGGTGTTTACTATACACCATGCTGGCAGCACACCAGCTGTGGGCAGCTTTAAATGTATGATATAAAATAATTAAATAGCAAAATGGTTTTATTTCATACATTTGGAGGAAGTATAAATGATCTGTGCCAAATGCCCAGTTCTTGATCAAACAATTGGAGTGCAGAAAACATTGATAATTTTTAATATTAATTGTCATATTTTATATTAATGTTTCTAAATGTTGCTACTAGGTACATGTATTTTATTGAGAAGTGATACCAGAACGGTTAACAATTCGTACAGACACACACAAATGGGTTTCTTTCACAGTGAAACAGACTCCTGCGCCTGCTTTCACTAACCCTAAGAAAAATGTTAGTAATGGCTGGGCAGCTGGTGGACAAATAGCCCAATTCTGCACCAGCAATGAGTACTTCTCCATCGGGGATGTAGATCATCTGATCGCAAGTTCGGGATTTAGCGCATACGCAAATGTATTCCATTACATTTAAAATTTAGTGTTTCTAGTTTAAATGTAAATGTGGATTATATATATACATATATACACACAATAAAGTTTACAGTTTAATCATTGTATGTTAAATGAATTAAATGCCACAGTTGATGTCTAAAGTATGATATGAGTAAATTCTGGGCTAAAGTGTAAAATTTGGCTTTAAAATGCTAAATTTATTCTGGAAATTTGAATTTGGTTTAGGTCTGATACAGATATTTCTAGTTTCAGTGGGGTTATATTATAGGATTTTAGTCAAACACTGGCTGTGTTCCTCCACTCCCATCCATGTATTTATTTTTCTGTTTGCAGTTTTGGACTTGCTTGTTTCAACTGTGATCCTGCTTATTCCATCACTACTGATCCTCACTGCCTCTGGTACTGATTTTGAACACTGTGCTCCCCTTTCTACTTATTCTGGTACTGACCTTGCTCAATAGGATGGAGTTTGGGTTTGCTGTGATTTTCCTTCGTCTCACTCTTAACTCTGTAGCCCTGATCTAACTTTCTTGTACAGGCCGTCAGCCTGTGCCTTTAATTCAATTTTTCTTGGAGTTAGCACTGTTCTCCATTAACCATCGGTGCAAATTTTGTACATATTAAAATTGATCTGGCTCTCTCTGCGTTATTGATCACACTCACTCTAATTGATCATGCTCCTCCAGGTTTATTTTCTTTCATGGGCCTGCTTTTACTCGTACAATCCTAGATCTTGTTCACTGCAACCCTGATCTCTGTTGTTGTCTATGGTACTGTTCTTGCTCACTGTCTCTATTCTCACTCACTCTGACCCTTCTTACTACCTTCGATCTACTTTTATTGACTTGAGCCAAGATTTTTCTCTTCCCTCTGTCCAAAACATACCTACCATCTGAAGCTTTGCTATTTTGAGGATCGCACAGCTAAGATTATGTATAATGTATTGCTTGTGCAATTCTTCAGAGTGCAATTCTATGGTGCAACACCCCAGTACACAGCAGTATAAACTGCTGTTTTATTACTTTATCTGCACAGGAAATACTTGAATAGCAATCAACCATTTTCTGTTTGTAATATCAAAGGGATAGTAAAAGGGATAGACAACAAGCATATTTACCATAATGGTATGCAGGAATGTCATTGGTGAACCTTGAAAGGTAGTGAAATAATTGCAATTTTCCAAAAGATTTGGAAATTTCATATGTGATTAATTTTTGCTCTGGAATTGTTTTAGACTAACCTATGCAATAACTGTACCTTTCACAGGAGCAGATATCTGGTGACATCATTCCACCATAGTTTTTGACTCATTCTTCTGGACTCATCTGTAGATAAAGAAGGACGGTGTAAAGTAAAGTGGTAACTGAAATACATGTTTACAAGGATAGTGCTATCTGTTTCCCATTAGATTATAGTGGGGCGCGAGGAACAGCAACATATCGCTTTGACCATATATCATCTCGCAACACAAAATGAAGAGCTAGACAATGGATATTTTAAAGATTATGACCATTTATTCGAATGCATAACAGTAACCACCATTTTATTTTTCATATTCTTCATAGATCTGTAAACTCTTTGCTTTCTTGGTCAATATTAAGGAGCATTCTGGTAATTGTTAGTAAGGACAACAGCTGTGCATATTAAAGGAGGAGATAATGTTAGTTTCAAAAAATTGTTGGAATGAAGCTAGTGAGAGCAGTTATGTGTTTACAAGAGTTTGTTTTGATTAAGAAAATATTGCAATCAAAGTACATCGGGGGCAGTTTACGCTGCAAAACGGGGAAGTAGCGAACGAACATTATTCAAAAAACCTACTGCCCAATGGCCACCCGAGACCCACCTTCTGCCAGCTGCTCATTGTCCTCTCCCTTGCCCCAGGTTTAACTTGTGGCTCGGGACCACAGAGGAGCCCTAGGATTTTCTGCCCTGATTTCCTGATTGGCGAACTGACGATAAGTTATAATAAAACCACCCCCATTGTTTCTGCTAATTTACTGCAGGCATTTTTTGAGGCTCGGTGACATTATTCCCATGGAGAATCATTTTACAAGTTACTAGTTCAGAAAATTCCATTTAGTAACATCAAGAATTCCAACAAGATAAACCACATATTACTCCTATACTCTTAATATTAACATGCATGGTTAGTTATAATTCATTTCAAGAACAAGCTCCTTGTGTTTAGCTATGATGATGGGCACTAGGTAGGTCCATGAGGTGAATCAAAGTCTGTGTACTTCCAGCACAATTATATGGAGCCGTAACTTGCGGCGCATACGAGGTGCGCACGCGCCCATAGGGGCTGTGCAAGTTCCCGGTTTAGGCATGCGCTAAAGTCCAGAACTTGTGATCTGTCAAGAATCTTCGGGAAAAGGGCATCAGCTGGCACAAAGTTGAGCTATTTCTGCCCAGCGAATGCCCATGAAGTTCTTACACCTGGTTAAAAACAGATGCAAGGCCTGCTTTTACCAGCATAAGAGTTTTAAAAAAAAAACAATAAAATGTATCAATAATTTATACATTTAAAAACATGTGAAATAACTCAGTTTATTTTTAGTCCCTTTAAAGCATGTAAATTTAATTTTCAAAAAATCTAATTTTTGTTTGAAATATTTAATTAAATGCAATTTTTATTAATTTAAATATGTGATGGTTTAACATTTTTTTTTGATGTCTAGATGTATTTTTGGGGTATTCCCATTCATACTTGTGCGGTTTCCATATATACAGAATCCCCATAAATATGAATGGGGATTCCCTTCTGTCATTTGTTGGGTCAGGCCACGTGATCCCAGGGGTAATTGTAAACCGTATGTGCCCTTGGGATAATTGGGCTTCTTCCAGCGGGTACCCAGAGAAGCCCAAGACCGTGAATCTCTGCACCTCCCAGACCACCAGGTACGCGGGCATTTTATTTCCGGATCGGAGGCATTTCCCCGCAGGAAGCCTCCGATCACAAATTCAGGGACATACTGTTTTGTCATTTGAAACAGAATGTAGTGAATGGACATACAACAATTTCTAATATATAGGCCCCAAGTTTCCACATGATTTGCTCCTGATTTTTAGGAGCAACTGGTGTAGAACAGAGTATCTTAGAAATCGGAATTCTCGTCATTTAGTTTGCTCCAGTTCTAGTCAGTTAGAACAGTTTCACTTTGGAACAGAATTTTTTTTTCAAAAGGGGGCGTGTCCGGCCACTTGCGCCTGTTTTCAAAGTTTCGTCAGTGAAAACTTACTCCAAACTAACTTAGAATGGAGTAAGTGAAGATTTTTGTACGCTCGAAAAAACCTTGTCTACACTTTAGAAAATCAGGTGTAGGTTACAATCAGGCGTAGGGAATGGGGGGGGGGTGGTTTAAAGGGAAGTTTACAAACATTAAACACTTCAGTTTTACAAATAAAGAGCCATCATTAATAATAAATGATAAATACATCAATAAATCAACCAATAAATCAATCCAAAAAAATTAAAAAATAATTTTTTTTTAAAATCAATAAATAAAACATTTTCTACTTATCGACTGCAGCACTGGGAGCCCTCCAACAGCATGCTGGGATGCCCCCCCCCCCCCCCCCCCCCCAGTGTGTCTCTGTCAGTGTCTCTATCTCTCTGTCTGTCTGTGTGTGTCTCTCATTCTCTGTCTGTCAGTGTCTGTGTTTCTGACAGCGAGGGGAGGGGGGTAGAGGGAGAGAGGGGGGGAGCAGAGGGAGGGATGGGGGAGAAGGGGGAGGGATGGGGGAGATGGGGAGAAGGGGGGATAGGAGATGGGGGGGGGAAGGAGAAGGGGGGGGGAAAGAAGAAGGGGGAGGGAGGCTGAACGGGCCGGGCCCGAGACTTCGGGCAGGGCCCGTCCGCAGCACCAGATTTACAGGTAGGTGGTGTTGGGTCGGGTCGGGGGGTTGGTGGGAGGGAGGTCGGTTCGGTTCGGGTCAGGGAGAAGGGAGGTCAGGTTGGATCTGGGGGGCGGGGGTGGGCACGGGAGTTGGGTCTGGGTCCGGTCCGGAGGCGGGGGGGGAATGGGGGAGCGGGAGTTGGGTCGGTGTCGGGTCCGGTGCGGGGGCGGGGGTGGGGAGAGCGGGAGTCGGGTCGGGGGCGGGGGGAAGCAGGAGTTGGGTTGGTGTTGGTGTCGGGTCCGGTCCGGAGGCGGGGGGGGGGGGGCGAGTGGGAGTCGGATTGGGTCCAGGTGGGGGGGGTCGGGTCCGGTCCGGTCCGGGGGCAGGGGGGGAGCGGGAGTCAGGTCGGTGTCGGGTCCGGTCCGGAGGCGGGAGTCGGGTCGGGAGGAAGCAGGAGCTGGCCGTGGGAGGAGCCTTATTCACGCAGCCCCAGTGAGGTCATTCGGCCAGGGCTAGGGGCTGCGTGCTTCGGCCCCTCCCACACAGTTTTGGGCACCTGGAGCTACTGCACATGCGCGCCCACAGTAGCGCGCATGTGCAGAGATCCCGGCACTGTTTTCAGCGCAGGGACCTGGCTCCGCCCCCTACAGCTCCTGCTGCGCTGCGCCGAGGGCCAGAGGACCTGCAGGGAGCTGGAGAATCTGGAGGTTTTTTTTAGGCGGACTTTCTGGCGCGAAAAACGGGCGTCCAGGTCGGGACTGCGCCGTTCTAGGTGCGGCTCGAAACTTGGGCCCATAGAGTGCAGTACTAAGTGTCAGCAGCTCTCCAATACCTCACTGTCATTCATTCTTAGCATGTGCTTATCAGCAGGCCATTTAACACAGGGAAAATGGTGAGGATCAGAGCTGAACCTTGTCTGATTCCCACCTGTGTACTTTCCAGCAGGGATCATGAGATAGTGAAATGGGAATCATGGTTCATTTCCTCCCCCCACCCGCCCCCCCCCCCCTCCCCCCCATAGATCAGGGACACTGAGGGCATTTGTGCCTTCTTGGTCTTAAGACCATCTTGATCGGCATCATTCAGTAGTATTATTGTTACATACTAAGCCATTGGGGTGGGGAGGGGTGAAGCTTAATTTAATGGTCAATATAATCTTAAACAGATGGCCACAGCCTGTAACAGTAATGAATGAGTCAATGAGCAGAAACCTGCAAGCGAAAAAATAATAATTCAAAATGACTAATTGTAACCATTGCTTTAGAGATCTGTGCACTTTATATTTGAGTGGATGATAAAATAAAAGTATCCATAATAAGAAATATAGTCAGTGACATAGAGTGGATTCTTTGCCACTAAAATTGTCACTTATCAGCTAACCTCATTATATTAACATTAGTAATACCTTCCACTAATCAAATGACACAATGCTTTATAGGAAAATGGTCCATTTGTAATCATGCTGCTCAGATGTGGCAATGAAAAATGGTTAGTGTAAAGTCCTTACTCTACAGCATGGAACCACACGAGGCACATTTCAGAGACAAGGCCACTCTGTGACCGTAACTCTTTATTACAGGACTCCAGAAGTGATGACCCTGCGTGGGACCTCCCTTTATATACCTGTGTGATCAGGTAAGGAGTGTCTCCCACAAGTTCACCCTCTGTGGGAAAGGTGTGCATCTAAGTTGAGTGTGTACAGTAATACAGTGGTGTTACATTGTAGTTACAAACATGACAGTTAGTGGTAACACAAAATTCAAATTCCCAATGATAAAACTCAAACCGTAAAGTTGAAATATCCTGTATTAAAAATAAATTAAGTCCCATCAGAAAACCATGCATTGTAAAGACAATACTCACTGAAGTTTGGATGACTGTTATTAGATTTGATATGCATGCTGTTGCATCTATTAAATCATTTATACTAGTTGAGTGTGTTACATTCTTGTAACTATTTACTTCACGAGCCACCAAACAGGATCAGGGTAGCACCACTTCGTCACAGACTCCGTTTCATGCCTCAATGTTGAGTTTCTGTCCTTTTTAAATTTTCAGCCATTATTTCTTCACACCCGCCTCACTCCTTTGCAAAGGATACAATTTTCACTTAATCTTTTTTGAGTTCAGAAAGGCTTGACAATTTTTTAACACCATGGGCCCGAAATTCAATACCACTGGAAAACTGGTGCTCCCCCCACCTTTTTGTGGCCATTAACGCCGAAATGATTTTGTGGCTGGGCCACCCCATATTCAGCTCCAAAAGTGAAAAAATGGGTTCCGGCGCGAATGAACCCTTCCAAAGTAGATTTTTCAGCGGTGTGGCTGTCTTGATTTGAGCGTTCTCACCACTGAGAAATTCAGCATGTAGGTAAGGGTTTCTAACAAGCCAGCTGCTCCCTGGCCTTTTAAAAGGCCAGGATTTGCAGCAAGGCCGTGAGGGAGGAAGGAGTTTGGAAGGAAGGCTGGTGTAAGAGGTACAGTTTCACTGATATGGAGCTGGAGATACTGATGGACAGTGTGGAGGACGGAAAAAGAATACTGTTTCCTGAGATGGGGAGACCTGGCAGACCGCTAGTACATACATGGAGGGAGATTGCAGGGGAGGTGTCGGGCAGCTCCATTTTTATGAGGACGCACCTTCCCTGCTGGCCAGTCTGCACCCGGCCCTTCCAGGGTGGCGATGGGTCGATGCCTTCTAGCTCTGGGGCGACGGGGATCCTTCACCTGCGCCTTGTCCTTCTCCTTCGCCTCCTCCTCCTCAGGTGGTACTGCTGGCTCAACCTCCAGTGGCTGACCCCTCATGATGGCCAGTTTGTGCAGCATGCAGCAGATCACGATGATTATGGGGATCCGTTGAGGAGCGTACAACCAGAGCGGACCAGGCACCGGAACTTCTGTTTAAGGATGTCTCTGCACTGCTCGATAATGCACCTGGTGGCACAATGAGTGTCATTGTATGCATGCTCTGGCACTGTCCTGGGGTTCCGCAGTGGAGTAAGCAGCCAAGTGGACAGGGGATATCCCTTGTCTCTCAGCAGCCAACCGCAATCCTGATTCTGGCCGCTCAAGATGGCAGGCACACTGGTCTGGCGCAGAATGAATGAATCATGGCTGCTACCTCCCTTGCTCACTGCCTCTCTGCACGATGCTTATGGCGACGCCTTCTTCTGCGTGCCGCCCTGCTTCTGAGCAGGTGTACCAGGTGTCGCCCTCCCAACACTCCTCCCACCCTCGGGGTGAATCTGCCAAGTAGTTTTCTGCAGCCCACAGGCCTCCACTAAAGAGTCAGACCTGAAAGTTGTGAAAAAGTATGTGCAAACCTCTGAGTGGCAGTCAGCAGGTTTAATGGAGCCAAAACAATTAATAAAACTATCTGAAAAGCAAATACTGCGGATGATGGAATCTGACATAAAAACACTAATAATTAATAAAACTACTTCCCTACCAAAGGGCCCCAATTGTGGCATCCCTCCAGCGGTGTCGCGTTCGAGTACCGACTCGAATACCATTGCCTGAAGAAGTCCTACCTTTTGTAGCTGAATTTCCCTGCCCTGGCTGCTTTTTAGCAGCCTGCACACTGCTGAGCTCAACGCTGGAAACCTACCTTTACAGTGGCTTCTCCTGGCTGTTTCCAGCAGAAATGAACACCACTCAAACCCCCGCTCTTTCCCCCCCCCCCCCCCCCCACCCCAGAGCTGAATATGGCTCGGGGAGGGAAAATCACCTGACCGCGGCGGACGATCGAGTTTTTCGATCGGCCGCCCAAACCCTGTGGTCGCCGGCCCTTCGGGGATGGTGAATTTCGGCCCCAAATATGTGACCATTTATTATTAAATAGCCAATGACGCTTAATTTTGAGCAGCAATCTTTAAAAAGTAACATCCTTTTGATACGCTGCAGGGTTCCCTTCATCCCACCCCGTATCAGGCTCAAGCTGCGCGATGAGCATACTTAAATTATACTCGTGGCATCCAATGAGGGTGGCATGCTCCTCAGACCTTGTAGGAGCTTTTTTAGCTCAGATTTCTCATTTGACTCTTGTAGTGGCATAAGTAGAGGATATCTCTTCAGTGACATTTAGCTTCTGGCACGTTGTAATTGGTTGTCAAGATAGTCTTTAAAACAAGTTAAAGAACTCCAGCTATTTACCGTCAGCACTGAGATATATTCTTCATTCTGTAATTGTGAACAATACTTGGATCCATAAATAGACTAAATTAATTCCAGAAAAAGAATAATTCATACCTGAATAGTATTTTGTTTATTTTCTGCTTATGAAAATTATCACTCCAGTAGGCAATGTAATTATTATTTACTTTCATTCAAACATGTACAATAGCACTTTTGATCTGAGGAATAGAAATATAAGAGATCAAATTATGGTATAACTGTAAAAATGTGACTTGAACATCTAATTCAAAGTCCTGATACACGTGTAACCACAGTATTAGAACGGGGTTAATGGGATTGATAACCACTATATCAAATTGCAATATTTTACATTGTTCAAGAGAAAGACATGGAAATTATTTTTAATATGTACAAACTAATTGCAATAAAAGATGCAAGTCCAACAGTGGTGGATTATGGAGAATAAATCAGCTAGTGGTACAGGACTGTATTGCAAATGGGTTATTTTCTGTCTTTCACTGATTCCGCTCTGTATTTTGTTTACAATGCATGTTTTGGATATTCTGTAAGAAAAGTTTCTCCTTCAATGTATGAATGATGAATGAATTGTTGGTTATCATTGTTAGTAAGATATGCCTGATGTTATGGGTTACCTGACTCAAGGGCAGCTCTGTAAAAATAAAAACAGAGAATGGAGCGCAGCAGAGAGGAAGCTGAGCCAAGAAACTGTAGTAGAAAAGTGAGAGTGATAGAAGGCAACTTTAAAAAAAATGCAAAAGAGTAACAAACCAGAAGAGAGCGAGAACACTTAGAGCGACATACAGTATCGGAATGGGCTGAAGAAGAATCTAATGACTGGAGATACAGCAATGGTTGGGAATTCTAGATGATACTATTGATGATAAATGGTAATTAAATATTTAATTCTCCCTTCTCAATTTATAGATTCTATTTAGCATATTTTTAAATGAGGCCGAAAAAACTGCTCTGTGATATTACTTTGTCATGGTAATATAATTCCTTGTTAGTCACATGGTTACCAAGGATGAACAAGCATTGAACACCTTGAACCAGATAAGATTTTTCAGTCATATTGGCTGGAATTTTCCCGCTGTCGGCCGTGCGGGTTTGGGGGCGGGTCGGCAGCAAGAATTGCCGAAATTGTGAGCAAGTCGGGAACTCACCATCATTCCGTCGACTCGCGCATTTAACTCGTGCGCATTTCCTAGCACGCCACGAACTCAAATGGCAGAGGCGACCTAATTGAAGTAACTAAGTTCGTTGTTGTGAAATCCTGAACAGGGTTTGAGCTTTTGATTTTTAGTGGATGACCACGAGAATCACGCAGTTCGGGAACCTTGTCTGTCAATGTGAGGCGCAAGCTCAGTGACCATTGAGAGCATGAAAATCCTCAACCACATTACGCCTCATTACTTGCCGAATGGAAATGCTCTTGCTGACTCCATTTTGTGCACAGATTTAGGTGTCCAGAGTTTGAAGGTCTTTTCTGCAACCTCAAAAGCCACACTTGCCACATTGCTTGTCAGTATCACAACATGGACAGATTGGTCTTTTAATCTCTACTTGACCTGCCATCTATTACATCAGCATGGGTGATGTTTATACTGTCTCATCTTGGTCCTCAGAATCAGACCAAGATGAACCCCAGCACCAGTAGCAGCAGGCACAGCGGCAGCAACAACACCACCAACCTTCACAACGACCTGATGCTCCACAGGAGAGAGGGCATCAGCGCAGAGCTGCACCTCATCGGAAGCAATACTACGAACACAGGGTATACAGGGAGAGGATGAGCTTCCTCAACATGACTGAGCAGCAGTGCCAAAGGAGACTCAGACTATTGCGCCAGGTTGTCGCAGACATTTGCAGATTGCTGGAGAAAGACACGCAGCCCAGAGGACCCGGTGAACAATCCTTACCGGTGGCTATCAAAGTCACTATCGTCTTCAACTTCTTCCCCTCAGGCTCTTTGCAGAAATCTGCAGCAGACATTTGTGGCATATCACAGACCACTGATGTCATGTTTAACCAGGCAGCCAATTATGTGAACTTTGCCACTGATTAGGCCAGTGTTACTGAGCGGGCGCTTGGCTTTGCTGCACTGGATGGCTTCCCGTGGGTTCAGGGCATAATCAACTGCACACATGTGGCCATCAGGGCACCCCACATCACCCAGGAGTGCTTGTGAACTATAAAGGATTCCACTCCCTCAATGTGCAGCTGGTCTGCAACCATAGGAAGATCATCATGTATGTGTGCGCCAAATTCCCGGACAGCTGTCATGACTCTTTTGTGTTGCACCAGTCCACCCTCCCTCAGCTCTTCGCACCGCCAAGCACATTTACCAACTGGCTGCTTGGAGATGAGAGCTATCCACTAAAGATATGCTTATGACACCCTTGAGGATGTCAAATATTAAGGTCGAGGAGAGGTATAATGAAAGCCACATGTCCACCAGATGTGTCATAGAGCAAACAATAGGCATGCTCAACAGAAGCTTCAGATGCCTTGATTGATCTGGAGGAGCCCTTCAGTACGCACTAGCCAGTGTCGCCAGAATTATCGTCGAATGCTGCGTGCTGCAGAACATTAGCACAGCAGCGAGGATTAGACCTGCATGAGGAGCAAGGTGCACATCCTAGAGCCTCTTCAGAGGAAGAGGAGGAAGAAGAGCAATAGCTGGAAGATGAGGATGAAGATAAGGAGCAGAAGGAGCCAGAGGTCGAGATGGCACCAGCAGCGGAGCACATTACTTCGCAGCAGGCCAGGGATAACCTCATCATGGCAAGATTTACTTAACTTCCCGTAATGCACCCATATGGCTGCCACATACTGTGCCAAGTACCCCCAAACAACACCATGAAGTATCTCTACAATTACCAAGCCATTCCTTTCACACAAGCCGCCCCCCTCCCCAATTGCTGCAGATTACGTAATGTCTCACCATTCACTCCAACTCACTAAGCCACTTCCAAGGTAGCAAGGAAAGTGATGAAAATAAATACTTCTTTTTGTGTCAACAGTAATGGAACCTTAACAATAACACTTCTTTATACACCCATGTGCATACCCTTGTGCATTTAGGATTGTGGCTTTTTTGTTTTATGCCTGCTTCTATGAGGTCTAACCCTTTTTGCTTCAGCAGAGGTAGAGTTACAGGTAGAGGCAGACTGCTTACTTCAATGCTGCAACTGCTTAGACCCTTTTGGGATTAGGAGCCTGGGTGGGCCCCCTCGAAGACTGCTCCTCTTGCGACTCAGCCATCAGGATCCGAAAAATCATCTTGGGCTCTGACTAAGCAGGGGAGAAGTGGGAGCACATTGAGATGAGCCCTCACTTCCATGTCCTCTCCCACCATTATCCCTCTCATGGACTAGCCGGACTTCCCTGCTACCAAGGAGCTAGAGAACACTTTGCTGCACAGCAGTGAGGCCATGAGGGCCCAAGTCTATATTTAGATCTTTCCTAGAGAGGAAGTCTATGAGCCTCTGCCATCTATTTTCCATAGCTGGCGTATGCTCATGTGAGTGCATTAGCTGCTCCAGGCAGGTGGCCATCCTTTCCATGGAAGAGCACATAATCACCATCTTCAGCAACATGGTGCTGCTCATTTTGGAGATGGACTTCTCCATTCGCTGCACATTTACAGACATCGCAGCTGCAAAACCTGCCAGAGCCTCTTGCATTTCTTGATGCATCTCCAGGATCACTCTCTTTTTCTCCATGGCTCCCGAGGCTCAACGTCTGCATGCAGCTGAGCAGAGCTTGGAGCATCCTGCGCTCTCTGCTAAGGAGTCTCCACTGCTGTCCCTGTCAACACCATCTGCTCCTGCTCACTTGTGAAGTGTGAGACACCAGGTGACAACACTGCTCTATCTCGCATAGGACCCACCGAAGTTTGCATAAGTGCACTTTTGCTGGGTGCGCTTGAGTCTACTGACGGTGCACCCCCAGAGGCTGGATTCTCCTCGGAGGAGTCGCCTTCCTCCTCCGGCTAGAGACGGGGGGTGGGGGGGCTCTTGATGAACCTGAAGGAGAGTAAAAAGATGACTTATAAATGTTATGTTAAGAATAGATACCATTATGCACATAATGAATATTCACTCGCTGCTGACATCAGTCATCAGATGAGGCCTTTGACACTGTCAACTGTGAGGGACTATGGAGCGTCCTCCTCCGTTTCGGCTGCCCCCAAACATTTGTCACCATCCATTTGTCACCATCCTCCGCCTGCTCCACGACAACGTTCAAGCTGTGATCCTGACCAGAGGATCCACCACAGACCCAATCCATGTCCGGACCGGGGTCAAGCAGGGCTGCGTCATCGCACCAATGCTCTTCTCCATCTTCCTTACTGCAATGCTTCATCTCACTCTCAACAAGCTTTCCGCTGGAGTGGAACTAAACTATAGAATCAATGGGAACCTGTTCAACCGTAGGCGCTTCCAGGCTAGATCCAAGGTCATCCTATCCTCTGTCATCGAACTACAGTACGCAGACGACACTTCCGTCTGCACACATTCAGAGGCTGAACTCCAAGCCATCATCAACATCTTCACCGAGGCGTACGAAAGCATAGGCCTTTACACTAAACATCCATAAGACAAAGATCCTCCACCAACCTAACCCCGCCACACAGCACTGCCCCCTCCATGGCGCAGACTTGGACAACGTGGACCATTTTCCATACCTCGGGAGCCGACTACCAGCAAGGGCAGACATCGATTACGAGGTCCAACACCGTCTCCAGTGTGCCAGTGCAACCTTCGATCGCCTGAGGAAGAGAGTGTTTGATAGACCAGGACTTCAAATCTGGCATGAAGCATATGGTCTACAGGGCAGTCGTGATACCCGACCTATATGGCTCAGAGACATGGACTATATGCAGCAGACACCTCGAAGTGCTGGAGAAGTACCACCAGCACTGCCTCCGCAAGATGCTGCAAATCCACTGGGAGAATAGATGCACCAACGTCAGTGTTCTCGCTCAGGCCAACATCCCCAGCATCGAAGCACTGACCACACTCGACCAGCTCCGTTGGGCGGGCCACATCATCCACATGCCCGACACGAGACTCCCTGAACAAGCGCTCTACTCGGAACTCTTACACGGTAAGCGAGCCCCAGGTGGGCAGAGGACACGTTTCAAGGATACCCTCAAAGCTGTCTTGATGAAGTGCAACATCTCCATCAGCACCTGGGAATCCCTGGCCCAAGACTGCCCAAAGTGGATGAAGAGCATCTGGGAGGGCGCTGAACTCCAAGTCTCGCCACCGACAGCATGCAGAAATTAAGCGCAGGCAGCGGAAGGAGCGTGCGGCAAACCAGACTCCCCACCCACCCTTTCCTTCAAGCACTGTCTGCCCCACCTGTGACAGAGACTGTAATTCCTGCATTCACCTGAGTCACCTGAGAACTCACTTTTAGAGTGGAAGCAAGTCTTTGATTTCGAGGGACTGCCTATGATGATGATGATGACTGCTGTATGCCATGTGGCTATATGAAGTGTAATTCTGTCACCAGGTTGCTGAGAGATCCACATTTCTCCATCTCCCACGGCCAGCAGCTCTCCAACTCTGGAAACCTCCAGGGCCCCCTCCTCTGCTGGAGTCAAATTACTGAAGACTGGAGGGCTACCTCCGGTTTTCTGTCTCTCCCTGTTGTTGTGGGCTCTTTTCTCCTGCAAGGAGGGAAAGACGAGAAGTTTGAGTGAGATTAATGGAATGAGTGTAAGGAATGGGTGGGTTACATCTGTAGAGGGTGACTATGATGGAGTGGGGTGCCAAAGCCAAATGGTCTCCTTGTATGGTGTTAGTTGATATGAGTGCATTAGGATGAGGGTGAGTGTGAGGGGTGGTTGGTCAGATGGGGATGTGAGTATGTGTATCGAAAGAGAGGGATGGGTGAACCTGGAAGATATGTTGGTGCGAGTAATGATGTGCAGGAGTAGCTTGGAAGGCAGAGTGTTGGGGATGTGGTGACAGGCACATCAGGATGAAGACGAGTGTGGCTTTGCACTCGTCTTACCTGATCTCATCAAATCATTGAATCTCTTCCTGCACAGTACCGATGTCTTCCTGATGACATCCCTGCTATTGACCTCCTCAGCTATTTCGAGCCATGCCCTTTTGACCTCTTGGGGAGGTCTCTTCCACTCATCAGCAGGGAAGAGGACCTCATTGTGTGCTCTGACTCTGTCCACCAGATTATGTAGTGAGGAATCCAAAAAGCATAGTGCAGCCCTCTGTCTTAACATAGAAACATAGAAAATAGATGCAGGAGTAGGCGCTTCGAGCCTGCACCACCATTCAATAAGATCATGGTTGATCATTCCCTCAGTACCCCTCCTTACCTGCTTTCTCTCCATACCCCTTGATCCCCTTAGCCGTAAGGGCCATATCCAACTACCTCTTGAACTGGCATCAACAACTCTCTGCGACAGGGAATTCTACAGGTTAACAACTCTGAGTGAAGAAGTTTCTCCTCATCTCAGTCCTAAATGGCCTACCCCTTATTCTAAGACTGTGTCCCCTGGTTCTGGACTTCCCCAACATCGGGAACATTCTACCCGCGTCTGACCTGTCCCGTCCTGTCAGAATCTTACAAGTTTCTATGAGATCCCCTCTCATCCTTCTAAACTCCAATGTATAAAGGCCCAGTTGATCCAGTCTCTCCTCATATGTCAATCCTGCCATCCCTGGAATCAGTATGGTGAACCTTCGCTGCACTCCCTCAATAGCAAGAATGTCCTTCCTCAGATTAGGAGACCAAAACTGAACACAATATTCCAGGTGAGGCCTCACCAAGGCCCTGTACAACTGCTCCTATACTCAAATCCCCTAGCTATGAAGGCCAACATACCATTTGCCTTCTTTACCGCCTGCTGTACCTGCGAGCCCACTTTCAGTGACTGATGAACCATGACACCCAGGTCTCGTTGCACCTCCCCTTTTCCTAATCTGCCGCCATTCAGATAATATTCTGTCTTCGTGTTTTTGCCCCCAAATGGATAACCTCACATTTATCCACATTATACTGCATCTGCCATGCATTTGCCCACTCATCTAACCTGTCCAAGTCACCGTGCAGCCTGCTACGTGCACCGTGCACCGTCCCCCTCACAGCTCACACTGCCACCCAGTTTAGTGTCATCTGCAAACTTGGAAATATTACACTCACTTCCTTCATCCAAATCATTGATGTATATTGTAAAAAGCTGGAGTCCCAGCACTGAGCCCTGCGGCACTCCACTAGTCACTGCCTGCCATTCTGAAAAGGACCCGTTTATCCCGACTCTCTGCTTCCTGTCTGCCAACCAGTTCTCTATCCACGTCAGTACATTACCCCCAATACCATGCACTTTGATTTTGCACACCAATCTCTTGTGCGGGACCTTGTCAAAAGCCTTTTGAAAATCCAAATACACCACATCCACTGGTTCTTCCTTGTTCACTCTGCTAGTTACATCCTTAAAAAATTCCAGAAGATTCGTCAAGCATGATTTCCCGTTCATAACTCCATGCTGATTTGGACCGATCCTGTCATTGCTTTCCAAATGCGCTGCTATTTCATCCTTAATGATTGGTTCCAACACTTTCCCCACTACTGATGTCAGGCTAACTGGTCTATAATTTCCTGTTTTCTCTCCCCCTCCTTTTTTAAAAAGTGGTGTTACATTAGCTACCCTCCTGTCCATAGGAACTGATCCAGAGTCGATATACTGTTGGAATATGATCACCAATGCATCCACTATTTCTAGGGCCACTTCCTTAAGTACTCTGGGATGCAGACTATCAGCCTTCAATCCCATCAATTTCCCAAACACAATTTCCCGCCTAATAAGGATATCCTTCAGTTCCTCCTTCTCACTAGACCCTCGGTTCCCTAGTACTTCCGGAAGGTTATTTGTGTCTTCCTTCATGAAGACAGAAGCAAAGTATTTGTTCAATTAGTCTGCCATTTCTTTGTTCCCCATTATAAATTCACCTGAATCCGACTGCAAGGGACCTACATTTGTCTTCACTAATCTTTTTCTCTTCACATATCTATAGAAGCCTTTTCAGTCAGTTTTTATGTTCCCTGCAAGCTTCTTCTCGTACTCTATTTTCCCCCTCTTAATTAAACCCTTTGTCCTCCTCTGCTGAATTCTAAATTTCTCCCAGTCCTCAGGTTTGTTGCTTTTTCTGGCCAATTTATATGCCTCTTCTTTGGAATTAATATTATCTTAATTTCTCTTGTTAGCCACTGTTGAGCCACCTTCCCAGTTTTATTTTTACTCCAGACAGGGATGTACAATTGCTGATGTTCATCCATGTGATCTTTAAATGTTTGCCATTGCCTATCCACCATCAACCCTTTAAGTATCATTTGCCAGTCTATTCTAGCCAATTCGCGCCTCAAACCATCGAAGTTATCTTTCCTTAAGTTTCTGAATTAACTTTGTTACTCTCCATCTTAATAAAGAATTCTACCATGTTATGGTCACTCTTCCCCAAGGGGCCTCGCACAACAAGATTGCTAATTAGTCCGTTCTCATTACACATCGCCCAGTCTAGGATGGCCAGCTCCCTAGTTGGTTCCTCGACATATTGGTCTAGAAAACCATCCCTAATACACTCCAGGAAATCCTCCTCCACCGCATTGCTACCAGTTTGGTTAGCCGAATCAATATGTAGATTAAAGTCACCCATGATAACTGCTGTACCTTTATTGCATGCATCCCTAATTTCTTGTTTGATGCTGTCCCCAACCTTACTACTACTGTTTGGTGGTCTGTACACAACTCCCACTAGCGTTTTCTGCCCCTTGGTATTCCGCAGCTCCACCCATACCGATTCCACATCATCCAAGCGAATGTCCTTTCTTACTATTGCATTAATTTCCTCTTTAACCAACAATGCCAACCCGCCTCCTTTTCCTTTCTGTCTATCCTCCCTAAGTGTTGAATATCCCTGGATGTTGAGTTCCCAGCATTGGTCACCCTGGAACCATGTCTCCGTGATGCCAATTATAACATACCCGTTAACTGCTATTTGTGCAGTTAATTCATTCACCTTATTCCGAATATTCCTCGCATTGAGGCACAGAGCCTTCAGGCTTGTCTTTCTAACACACTTTGCCCCTTTAGAATTTTGCTGTAATGTGGCCCTTTTTGCTTTTTGCCTTAGGTTTCTCTGCCCTCCACTTTTACTTTTCTTCTTTCTATTTTTTGCTTCTGCCCCCATTCTACTTCACCCTGTCTCCCTGCATAGGTTCCCATCCCCCTGCCATATTAGTTTAACTCCTCCCCAACAGCATAAGCAAACATTCCTCCTAGAACATTGGTTCTGGTCCTGCCTTGGTGCAGACAGTCCAGTTTGTACTGGTCCCACCTTCCCAGAACCGGTTCCAATGTCCCAGGAATTTGAATCCCTCCCTTCTGCACCACTCCTCAAGCCACGTATTCATCTGAGCTATCCTGCGATTCCTACTCTGACTAGCACATGGCACTGGTCGCAATCCCGAGATTACTACTTTTGAGGTCCTACTTTTTAATTTAGCTCGTAGCTCCCTACATTCGTCTTCTAGGACCTCATCCCGTTTTTTACCTATATCGTTGGTACCTATATGCACCACGACAACTGGCTGTTCACCCTCCCTTTTCAGAATGCCCTGCACCTGCTCCGATACATCCTTGACCCTTGCACCAGGGAGGCAATATACCATCCTGGAGTCTCGGTTGCAGCCGCAGAAACGTCTATCTATTCCCCTTACAATTGAATCCCCTATCACTATAGCTCTCCCACTCTTTTTCCTGCCCTCCTGTGCAGTAGAGCCACCCACAGTGCCATGAACTTGGCTATTGCTGCCCTCCCCTGATGAGTCATCCCCCTCAACAGTACCCAAAGTGGTGTATCTTTTTTGCAGGCGGATGATCGCAGGGAACCCCTGCACTACCTTCCTTGCACTGCTCTTCCTGTTGGTCATCCATTCCCTCTTTGGCTGTGTACCCTTTACCTGCGGTAAGACCAACTCCCTAAACGTGCTATTCACATCATTCTCAGCATCATGGATGCTCCAGAGTTCATCCACCCGCAGCTCCAGTGCCACAATGCGTTCCGTCAGGAGCTGCAGGTGGATGCACTTCCCGCACATGTAGTCGTCAGGGACACTGGAAGCGTCCCTGACTTCCCACATAGTACAGGAGGTGCATAACACATGTCCGACCTGTCCTGCCATGACTTAACCCTTAGATACACTTAAATTACCAACAACAATGCTAAAGGTTACTTACTGATATAGAAAAAAAAACTGCTTGCCAATCACTTCCTCCTTTGGCTGTGACATCACCTTTCGATTTCTTTCTATTTTTTTGCCTTCTCTCCCTGCTGCAGCTGCACCGGCTGGCCTTTATAGGCCTCTCGATGCTCCCCGGACTGCCCGAACTCCTCCATTTGCCACCTCTCCGACACGCTGGGCCTTTACAGGCCTCTCAATGCTCCCCGGACTGCCCGAACTCCTCCGACTGCCGCCTCTCCGACGCGCTGGGTCTTTGGGAATTTATTTTTATAACTTGCAGCAATAACTCAATCCTAATACTCCCTCCACACTCCTACATCTACCTTCAAATTCGATGTGGCCAAGGCTGCTTTTAATATCCCCACTGGAAACGAATCATCTATGATATCATCAGACCCGCACCATTTAATAGGGCCGGCAAACGCACATGACTAGTCTAATAGGGGCCATTAATGGAGAATGCACTGTTCATATCTTGGGGCTCCCGACTCGCTATGCAGCCCACACCCACACAACCTGTCTTGAAGCATTGTTCCCACAAACCAACTATAGGGCTCAAATTCATGAAGATCAATTACCACAGCAACAGTCACATGGGTTCCAAAAATCAATGAGGCATGACTATAAACGGAAACTAGCTGTATCCCATTTCCATCTACCTATCTTTAACATCAGTGGTCCAGATGGAAATGGGATGCAGAACAATCAGTTTTGTCACATCGGCCAAGCATCACCCAATTGGGACAGTCTCGTGATTGCTATTGGCCGATGACATTTCTCAAAAGGGAGATCTTAATTGTCTTATACGCACATCCTGCTGCACAGCCTAACTTGATATATTATTGCATGTTGCATGGTATGAAATACCAATTTGCCCTGAGCAATACCATGGGAGGTTTTGTATATGTGTGCACTTTTTGTAACTTCAGGTTTCTTGTTGTGCCAAATTGTCTTGTCTATGTTAACACCTATGTGCCATGCTAGTCATTGCTTTTTAGGATTGTTCGAGTGTATTTTTTAGATTTACCGCTGTTTAGCTTATTCTTCCCGAATGACACACTCATAACTGCATCTCCCAGTTCCATTCACCAGAAACCTTGTCCTATTTCGTAACTCAGAACAATACCAAGTATTTTTGCTCGTAGAATAATAATTCATTTTCTTTTTTGTTCTTTTATACTTTGTAACATAAATATTAAATCAGAAGTACATAAATATATACTCGCTGACAGGAGACTGGCCTGGAACAGTATAATGAATTCTCCTGAACCCGACCTGTAAATAATTAATATATTCGATGAGATTCATGTGTTGAAAGAAAAATCTGAAATATAAAGTGTCCAAAAGAGAAGCTGAAGATTTTTTTTTTGCCTTCCTCACTGTTTTTATTTGGAGTACCTTCTAGGTGGGCTGCCACAAAGGCCCACCTCTCTTAGATGATGCAGTTGATCTGCATCTGTCGGACGCAAGTACCCTTGCTGGATGCCAACCCAGTCGTCAGAACCAGTGCTCTGGCCTCTGCTCTCCGTCCGGGACTTTCTGGAGTGGGGCCTGAACCTAATCCTTCTGACTTAGAGGTGGAAATACAACCACTGTGCCAGTTGTCACTCCACATACAATGTGTAACGCCCTGTAAATATCTTTCATTCCTATGCACCGAATCCCAATAACCATTTCAGTATGTACATACATAACGCACTGGATAATAACCTCTAAATAATAAATAAATTCAGCCTGACCTGTTCATAATTAATTAATTATTTTTCCCAACCTCAACCTGTAAGTAAGTGATGAATGATCCCAAACTCACTCTGTAAGTAATTAATGAATTTCCCGATTCTGACCTTAAAGTCAGTTGTGGGGATACTACTAGAATTTGTCATTAGGGATAGAGTGACTGAGCACTTGAACAAATATGAGCTGATCAGAATGAGCCAGCATGGCTTTGTTAAGGGTAAGTCATGTCTGACTCATCTAGTTTCATTTTTTGAGGAGGCCAATGTTAAGGTAGATAAGGGAGTGTCTGTAGATGTTATCTATATGGACTTCCTGAAAGCATTCAATAATGTACACGATTATTAACAAAATGAGAGTGTACGGAATTGGCGAAGCTTTTTAACCTTGGTTGGAAATTGGTTTGGAAGTGGGACACAGAGGCCAGAATTTTACCGGCGCTGCGAGTGTGAAGGCAGATCAGCTGTCAAAATGACAGTGATTGACAGTGGGGAAGAAATCCACTTTCAGCCCACCTCCATATCAGTTTCCCAAGTGTCAGACCCGACACCAAGGTACTTAAAAAGCATTTTACCGTGTATTTACCATTTTTCCAGTTATTTTATGAGGTTATTTAAGGAGGGATATACTTGCATTGGAGGCAGTTCAGAAAAGGTTCACCAGCTTGATTCCTGAGATGAAGGGGTTGACTTATGAAGAAAGGTTGCATAGGTTGGGCCTGTACTCATAGGAGTTTAGAAGAATGAAAGGTGATCTTACTGAAACATATAAGATACTGAGGGGGCTAGACAAGGTAGATGCAGTGATGTTTCCACTCATGGTGGAATCTAGAACTAGGGGGCATAGCTTCAGAACTAATATGGCAGGGGGATGGGAACCTATGCAGCGAGACAGGGCACAGTAATATGGAGTCAGAAACAGATGGTAGAAAGGTAAAAAGCAATAGTGGAAGGCCGAGTAAACAAAGGCAAGAAACAAAAAGGGCTACAATACATCATAATTATAAAAGGACAAAGGGTGGTAAAAAAACAAGCCTGAAGGCTTTGTGTCTTAATGCAAGGAGTATCCGTAATAAGGTGGATGAATTAACTGTGCAAATAGATGTTAACGGATATGATGTGATTGGGATTACAGAGACGTGGCTCCAGGATGATCAGGGCTGGGAACTCAACATCCAAGGGTATTCAACATTCAGAAAGGATAGAATAAAAGGAAAGGGAGGTGGGGTAGCATTGCTGGTTAAAGAGGAGATTAATGCAATAGTTAGGAAGGACATTAGTAAAGACAAACGTAGGTCCCCTGCAGTCAGAATCAGGGGAAGTCATAACGGGGAACAAAGAAATGGCAGACCAATTGAACAAGTTCTTTGGTTCGGTATTCACTAAGGAGGACACAAACAACCTTCCGGATATAAAAGGGGTCAGAGGGTCTAGTAAGGAGGAGGAACTGAGGGAAATCCTTATTAGTCGGGAAATTGTGTTGGGGAAATTGATGGGATTGAAGGCCGATAAATCCCCAGGGCCTGATGGACTGCATCCCAGAGTACTTAAGGAGGTGGATCAGTTCCTATGGAGTGGAGGGTAGCCAATGTAACCCCACTTTTTAAAAAAGGAGGGAGAGAGAAAACAGGAAATTATAGACCGGTCAGCCTGACATCAGTAGTGGGTAAAATGATGGAAACAATTATTAAGGATGTCATAGCAGTGCATTTGGAAAGAGGTGACATGATAGGTCCAAGTCAGCATGGATTTGTGAAAGGGAAATGCGTGACAAATCTTCTGGAATTTTTTGAGGATGTTTCCAGTAAAGTGGACAAGGGAGAACCAGTTGATGTGGTGTATTTGGACTTTCAGAAGGCTTTCGACAAGGTCCCACACAAGAGATTAATGTGCAAAGTTAAAGCACATGGGATTGGGGGTAGTGTGCTGACATGGATTGAGAACTGGTTGTCAGACAGGAAGCAAAGAGTAGGAATAAATGGGTACTTTTCAGAATGGCAGGCAGTGACTAGTGGGGTACCGCAAGGTTCTGTGCTGGGGCCCCAGCTGTTTACATCGTACATTAATGATTTAGACGAGGGGATTAAATGCAGTATCTCCAAATTTGCGGATGACACTACGTTGGGTGGCAGTGTGAGCTGCAAGGAGGATGCTATGAGGCTGCAGAGTGACTTGGATAGGTTAGGTGAGTGGACAAATGCATGGCAGATGAAGTATAATGTGGATAAATGTGAGGTTATCCACTTTGGAGGTAAAAACAGAGAGACAGACTATTATCTGAATGGTGACAGATTAGGAAAAGGGGAGGTGCAACGAGACCTGGGTGTCATGGTACATCAGTCATTGAAGGTTGGCATGCAGGTACAGCAGGCAGTTAAGAAAGCAAATGGCATGTTGGCCTTCATAGCGAGGAGATTTGAGTACAGGGGCAGGGAGGTGTTGCTACAGTTGTGCAGGGACCTGGAGTATTGTGTACAGTTTTGATCTCATAAATTGAGCAAGGACATTCTTGCTATTGAGAGAGTGCAGCGAAGGTTCACCAGACTGATTCCCGGGATGGCGGGACTGACATATCAAGAAAGACTGGATCAACAGGACTTGTATTCACTGGAGTTCAGAAGAATGAGAGGGGATCTCATAGAAATGTTTAAAATTCTGATGGGTTTAGACAGGTTAGATGCAGGAAGAATGTTCCCAATGTTTGGGAAGTCCAGAACCAGGGGTCACAGTCTAAGGATAAGGGGTAAGCCACTTAGGACCAAGATGAGGAGAAACTTCTTCACCCAGAGAGTGGTGAACCTGTGGAATTCTCTACCACAGAAAGTTGTTGAGGCCAATTCACTAAATATATTCAAAAAGGAGTTAGATGTAGTCCTTACTACTAGGGGGATCCAGGTGTATGACGAGAAAGCAGGAATGGGGTACTGAAGTTGCATGTTCAGCCATGAACTCATTGAATGGCGGTGCAGGCTCGAAGGGCCGAATGGCCTACTCCTGCACCTATTTTCTATGTTTCTCTGTTTCTTATAAGGGGCTGCCCATTTAAAACCGAGATGAGGACTAATTTCTTCTCTCAGAGGGTTGTAAATCTGTGGAATTCTCTGCCACAGAGCTGTGGAGGCTGGATCTTTTGAATATATTTAAGGTGGAGATAGACAGATTTTTGAGCGATAAAGGAGTAAAAGGTTTATGGGGAGCGGGCAGGGAAGTGGAGCTGTGCCCAAGATCAAATCAGCCATGATCTTATTGAATGGCAGAGCAGGTTCGAGGGATCAAATGGCCTACTCCTGCTCCTATTTCTTATGTTCTTATGTTCCCGGCGCTTGGTGATCACGTCAGGTAAGTATGTCGGGTTCTCAATGACTCTCCCTTACTGTGAATAGTTGACAGCTGCAAAAGTGGTATAAAAGCTACAATTTCACAGCTGTTCAGTTTCCATTCTTAGAAGCTGGAGCCTTCAGGATTTGAAAGACACTTTTTAGTTTTATGCAGGTTTGAAGTTTTTGGAGTGCACTCCCTATCCAGTGTCGCCTCTTTGGAGCATCTTCTCTCACCATTGACTGATCGCTTTTGTCATCTCAACTTCAGCTGCAATCTATTCCATCAGCATCGGTGTCCTTGAAAAAATCTCACCTTGGTCCTCAGAATCCCACCATGATCAGCCCCAACATCAACATCACTAGGCACGCCAGCATCACCAGACACATCAGCAGCACCAACCTTCTCTGCAATCACCTGATGCTATACAGGACACAGAGCATCAGCACCTGACCACATTGCTGCCTGGGACACCAAGGATGGCTTCACCATGGCCACATTTACTTCACTTGACGTTGTACATCATGGCTGCTATATAATGTGCCTGTTAGCCAGTGGATCTGTTCTGGTGTTTCAACTTTTCACCATATTTATTAGTGACTTGGATGAAGGAATAGAGAGTTGTATATCCAAGTTTGCAGATTAAACTGTGTTAAGAGGAACAGTAAATAGTGCAGATGGGAGCAGGAAGTTTCAAAGGGGCATAGATTAAGTGAATGAGAAAAACTGTGGCAAATGGAGTTTAATGTGGACAAGTATAAAGTCATTCACTTTGGAGCCAAGAAAGATAAATCGTGAGTATTTTCCAAATAGTGAGAGACTAGGAACTGTCGAGAAGCAAAGAGATTTGGGAGTCCAAGTATACACATCATTAAACCTAGTAGACAGGTACAACAAGCAATTAAAAAGACTAATGGAATGTTGGCTTTTATCTCAAGGTGTGGGTTACAAAGGGGAGGAACTTATGCTTCAGCTATATAGAACCTTGGTGAGATCCATCATGGGTACTGCATCTCAGAGAGGATATATTGGCCTTGGAATGTGTGCAGCTCAGATTCACCAGGATGATACCCTGACTTAGAGGGTTAAAATACAAGGATCGATTACATAATCTTGGCTTGTATTCCCTTGAATATGGAACATTGATGGGCGATCTGATCGAGGTGTTTAAAACGTTAAAATGATTTGATAAGGTAGATAGAAAGGAACTGTTTCCTCAGGAGTGAAATCAGGAAGCACTTTTACATACACAAGTGTAGCAGAAATCTGGAACTCTTCCCCCAAAAGGTTGGTCCTGGAGCTTTCAAGACTAAGGTAGTTAGATTTTTGTTAGGTAAGGGTAGCAAGGGATGCAAAAACAGGTAAATGGAATTGAGGTGGAGATCTGTCATGATCTAATTGAATAATGGAGTAGACTTGAGTGGCTGAATGGCCTACTTCTGTTCCTAAAACCTATGTTCCTTAGTAATTGATGAATTTGTCCACCCTGGAGCAAGAAATAATTGAAGAATTCTGTGAACCTGAACTTTAAAATAATGTGTTAATTGTGCCTGACCTTAACCTATAGATAATTAATGGATTGTATGAGTTTGATGTGATTCAAGATAAACTTCCAACACACTCTATTGGGCACTGTACATTTCATCGCGGTACTGCTGTTTCCACTGACTATTTCAGTATATATATAAATAATGCCCTGATACATGACCATTTCTTATGGCAGGCTGACCAATTAAAAAAAAATGAATGGATCACATTGATGTCCTGCAAAAAATATAGGAAAGAAAATGTGCATTACTGAATTAATATATTTCATTCCAATGCTGCTATTTATGATAGCCATTTCGAAATCTATAATGAAAATAAATATGTGGGAGGCCAATGTCTAAATAATGATTACTTTCTTGGAATTATTAAATACTTGTAATTCATTAATGAATTTGAGTCACATTCATGTGCTGCAAGAAAAACCTGGAATAAAATTGCAATCAAGATTATTGATCTACATTTTTCATGGGAATAGGTGCCATTCAATGCCAAAAGCACCAATAAAAGTTCCAGTATACCATTTAATCAAAATTCAATTTAATGGATTTAATTATTATTATAATAATACATTGTACATTACATGACATAACAGCTCTACTGTTGCATTATTAGTTACACAACCAGTACCGTCACCTGAAACTTCATTGCAATGCTCGTGTCCATGGTAAACACTTCCTCAGGATTCAACTTGTCGATAACCTTAAAAATCTAGAATACCTGAATAAGATTGCCTCTCAATCTTTATCAGAGTAAATAAACTGAGCTTCAGTTGTTTCTATAGCTCACTTATCTGACCAGATATCAGATGGGTAACCCTTTGCTGTACCTTTGCCACTGCCACAATATCTCTCTTGTAAAATGGCAATCAAAAATGCAACCTGTACTCCAGTTGGCGGTGAATCACTGTCCCACTCAAGCTTAATGTCACATCTTGAGTTCTATTCAATGCGCTATACAACCCAAGGTCCTAATTGCATTCGTTGTCATTGCCAAGGTAACTCCAATTGCAAAGAGCCGATGTAACCATTTTTGGAAAAAATAAATATGTTGAAAATCCAGTCCAGAGAGAATTTCTCTTGGGCATCAGCATGATCCTAAAACTTTCCTTGATGTATTATCTATAACATTTAGCAATTCTAGGTATATCAGCCTTAGAGAAGTATGAATTGTTGTGCTTAAAATGGTGACATATTCAAGAACCTCCATTATGTTCTTCAACCTGGCTTGCTTAACAGCTCTGTGCTTACAGGCATCTATTGCTGTGGTCAATTTGTTAGTATACTTGTTCAATCTGCATATCTAATTCACAGCTGTGAGATGAAACTCAATTGCACTGGAAATCCCTGTGTTATGGATTTCTAAGATGTAATTTATTTCAAAATGTTTATTTCAGAAAGTGGCTTAAAATACCAGTGAAAACAAGTAGTATTCTTATTCAACTGATTTAGCTTTCTTCTGTATAAATTTACCTCATAATTAAGTCAGATTTGTAGCTTAGCCTAATATATACAGTCCTCAATGTTGTATTTTTCCACTAATTGCAGTGAGCATTCTGCACTATTTCTGGAATAACATAGTGGTGTAAGGGTAGATTGTTAGTCTTGAGGAACACTATATTATTCACCACATTCTGAAGGTTAGGTTTTGGATAGTAGGCTCACAGGCTTGTCTATAGAAGGTGGATTTAGCAGCAAACCTGAGTAAACAGCATTAGGAGAGGGTCCAAATTGAAATACAGCATTTGAAGTTACAAAAAATGTAAGTCCTCGATAGGGTATAACATACCTGCTGGACTCTGGCAGAAATTTGGAGTAGATTTATTGGAGTTTGATGCAGTGTAGTATCTAATCATAATAGAATACAAATAAACTGCTTTAAATCAACAAACTGTGAAATACAAACAAATCACCTACCATCGATTGCTGCAAGCAACAGTTCAGTAGACATGGAATTCTTGATGCAGTACAATAACAACTTGCATTTATATAGCTCCTTTAACATCGGAAATGTCCCAAGATACTTCACAGAAGCGTAATCAGACAAAAATTGACACTGAGCCAAAGAAGGTGTTATTAGTAGGGGTAAATAAAAGTTTGGTCAGAGATGAATTTTAAGGAGGATCTTAAAGGAAGACAGGGAGGTAGAGAGGATAAGAGGTTTAGGGAGGGAGTTCCAGAGCGTAGAGCCTAGCTGTCTGAAGACACATCCGGCAATGCTGGGGTGAAGGTATTGGGGCTGCATAATAAGCAAGTCGTTTCTGATAATGTAGATATTATACAGTATGTTTCCAAAAAGTTTAGTTAAGTAGAGCAGAAATTCCATCATAAATACCTTTTATTAAAATGCCTTCAGTCTAATGAGAAGTCTGAGGAAGCAATACAAATTTCAAAGAGTGCTACAGATAGCTAGAGCCAATTGTTAAATTCACATTTTACCTTAGTTGACTATCACATTGTGATCCTAATGGATTTCCACCTCCTGTTGAGCTGCTTATGGCTTATAGAACCAAAACAAGACTTTCATATTCTCAGAAACTACTCCAACCAGACGTAATGACAAAGGAAACTGAAAGCAAAGCAAAACAAGTCAAGATTCATCAACCACTTAATGGAATTCATTTGTAAAAGTGAATGTACAATTTTTGAGATTTTCACTCAAAGGTTGTTACAAAGGTCATAGTTATCTTTAGCAAAGGGAATATTTCGCTTATTCATTAAATGTGCTGTTAGCCAGTTTTGTTTGCCTTTGTTAGATGTTTGTATAAAATTATTGATACATAAAATTAGGAGCAGGAGTAGGCCATTTTGGCCTCTTGAGCCTGATCTGTCATTCAATACGATCATGGTTGATCTTCTACCTCAACTCCACTTTCATGCACCATCCCCATATCCCTTGATTCCCATAATTCCCTTAATATCCAAAAATCTATCGATCTCTGTCTTGCATATGCTCAAAGACTGAGCCTCCACAACCCTTTGGGGTAGAGAATTCCAAAGATTCACCACCCTCTGAATGAAGACATTTCTCCTCATCTCAGTCCTAAATGGCCGACCCCTTATTCTGAGACTGTGATCCCTGGTTCTAGACTCCCCAGCCAGCGGAAACATCCTCCCTGCATCTACCCTGTCAAGCCCTGTAAGAATTTTGTATATTTCAATAAGATCACCTGTCATTCTTCTAAACTCGTCAGATCAAAGTCTGGACAAATTGAGACCACTACTGTCTTTAGTCAAGAAATGTGTCCTGAATGGCGACTGGGCAGCCACGTACGGGGCATGCTCTGAAGGAATTTAAACCATTTCACAGGCGCAAGGATGAACTCTCGATTCAGGCCGATTGCCTACTATGGGGAAACCGAGTAGTCATGCCCCAGATGGGCAGAGAGGCGTTCGTCTGAGAACTCCACAATGAGCACCCGGGCATTGTCATGATGAAGGCAATTGCCAGATCACATGTTTGATGGCCAGGGATAGATGCAGACCTGGAACTTTGTGTTCGCAGGTGCAACACGTGTGCCCAGCTGGGCAATGCGCCCAGGGAAGCCCCCCTTAGCCCCTGGTCCTGGCCCGCCAAGCCATGGTCATGTATCCATGTGGACTACGCAGGTACTTTCATGGGAAAAATGTTTTTGGTTGTAGTAGACGCCTACTCCAAATGGATCGAGTGTGACATTCTCAATTCACGCACATCCTCTGCCACGGTAGAAAATCTACGGACAATGTTCGCCGCCCATGGTCTACCGGACGTCTTGGTCAGCGACAATGGCCTGTGCTTTACAAGCATTGAGTTCCAGGACTTAATGGCAGGAAATGGTATCAACCATGTCAGAACGGCACCGTTCAAGCCGGCCTCAAACGGCCAGGCGGAACGAGCAGTGCAGGTAATCAAACAGGGGATGCTCAGAATCCAAGGGGGTTCCCTACAAAGCCGCTTATCACGCCTCCTGTTGGCCAATAGATCCCGACCACACTCACTCACAGGGGTTCCACCTGCAGAGCTGCTAATGAAAAGGACGCTCAAAACCAGGTTATCACTTATACACCCCACCATGAAAAAAGTTGTTGAGAGCAGGTGCCAGTCACAATGTGACTACCATGACGGGAATGCGAGGGTGTGATGTATTGATGTCAATGACCATGTATTGATGTCAATGACCCTGTCTTTGTCCTCAACTATGCTGCAGGGCCTAAATGACTCGCAGGCACTGTGATTGCCAAAGAGGGGAATAGGATTCTGGTAGTTAAACTTACCAATGGACAAATCTGCCGCAAACACGTGGATCAAACAAAAAGGAGGTTCAGCAACCCCATAGAAGAAGCAGAGGAAGAACATGATGTAGAGTTCACTCCACCACAGGTGACCGAACACCGGAACCAAGTGGAGGAGAGCCCAGTCACTGTGGGCAGTCCGGACAGGCCTGAGGCACCGCAAACAGCAGACACTCAGGCCAGCGGCCAACAACCGGAGCCCCAACTCAGGCGCTCTACAAGGGAGCGTAAACCACCAGAGAGACTTAACCTGTGATCCCAATAAGACTTTGGGGGGAGGTGATGTCATGTATTTAACTGTCAGTAATCCATGTACAAACTGACCACTAGGTGGGGAACTTGTGGGAGACACTCCTAACCTGGACTTTCAGGCATGAAAGGGGAAGCTCCACCCACCTTCATCACTTCAGTGCTGGCTAATAAAGGTTACTGGTCACAGAGTGACCTCCTCTCTAGTATGGGCCTCGTGTGCATTTCTACTGTATAGTAAGGACATATTAGTATATATCAATGACGTGGACGTAAACATACCCCCAACATTCAAGTAGTTTGCAGATTACACTAAAATAGGCTGTGTGGTTGATGATGAAGAAGAAAGCTGTGGACTGCAGGAAGATATCAATGTATTGGTCAGGTGGGCAGAACAGTGGCAAATAGAATTCAATCCGGATAAGTGTGAAGTAATGCGTTTGGGGAGGTCTAACAAGGCAAGAGAATACACATTAAATGGTACGATGCTGAAAAATGTAGAGGAATGTAGGGATTAAATGAAGACTTCTTTCCTTCAAGGTGGGCTCGTTGATATGAGGAATCGACACCCCCGTCCGTTCGTATAACAACCATGGAATCATTCAGACAAAACCTTCGGTTCAGCTAGTTTATTCGAGCATATGCAAGGGAAAAGTTCAAACGTGAACCTTCCCAGAACAATGGTTCTCACCCACAATTATACAACAAACTGAAGTGTGTGTCTCTCCCACAAAAGCACCGGTTGGTTTACAGCTTATCAGCAAAGTTACATTGATTTGTCATCTCTTATCAGACTGGCTCTGAGTGATATTTCCTAACTGTCCATCTCCCATCATATGTTAATTGTGTTCAGTGATGTGAACTTTGCCTTAGTCCCCATGACGTGTGAAGTAACTCTGTTCCTAAACACCGACTTTTTTTATCTCTTCCCCGAGAGACTCTAGTCAAAATGTTATGTATCTTAACTGCTGACCTCTACAGTCTTTGTTATGTGTTACTAAGGCTAAGGATGGTTCATTAACCATCAGGTTTAAGTGTTATAAGTGTGCTTTACATACATAAGCAAGTGTTATATACAAATCTGTCAATAGGCAATTACAATCCATACTGTAAGGTAGAGGAACTTCACCGATTCCTTACACCCTCCTAATACTGATAAGCCCTACAACCTGGACCATACGTCAGATTAGTTCACTACCTTCAGCATACCTGTTAGTGACCACCTATCTGTCTGCTCTTTGCCTGCTACAACTCTATACCCCTTACAAGGAACAAAGGGACCTTGGAATGCAGGTCCACAGATCCCTGAAGGTAGCATGCCAGGTAAATAGGGTGCTTAAGAAGGCTTATGGAATACTTGCCTTTATTCGTCGGGGCATGGAATACAAGAGCAAGGAGGTTATGCTTAAACTGTATAAAATACTGGTTAGGCCGCAGCTGGAGTACTGTGTGCAGTTCTGGTCACCACATTACAGGAAAGATGTGATTTCACTGGAAAGGGTGAAGAGGAGATTTACAAGAATGTTGCCTGGACTGAAGAATTTTGGCTTTGAGGAAAGATTGGAGATGCTGGGTCTGTTTTCTTTGGAACAGTGGAAGGTGAGGGGAGACCTGATTGAGGTGTATAAAATTATGTAGGGCCTAGCTCGAGTGGATAGGACGGACCTATTTCCCTCAGCAGAAAGGTCAAGAACCAGGGGGCATAGATTTAATGTAATTGGGGGGAGGTTTAGAGGAGCTACGAGGGGACATTTCTTCACCCAGAGCGTGGTGGGGGTCTGGAACTCACTGCCTGAAAGGGTGGTAGAGGCAGAAAGCCTCACCACATTAAAAAAATACTTGGATGTGCACTTAAAGTGCCATAACCTACAGGGCTACCGACCAAGAACTGGAAAGTGGGATGAGGCTGGATAGCTCTTGGTTGGCCAGCACGGACATGATAGGCTGAAATGGCCTCCTTCCATGCTGTAAATTTCTATGATTTATAGACTTTCAGTCTCATTAATTTCTCCAGTAATAATTTTTTACAAATACTAATTTCTTTCAGTCCCTCATTCTTGCTAGACCCTTGGTTCTCCATTATTTCCGGGAGGTTTTTTGTGTCATCTGCCATTCTCTGCCATTTCCTTATTCCCCGTTATAATTTCTCCTCTCTTGGCCTGTAGGGGAACCTCATTTACTTTTGCCAATTTTTTCCTTTCTACATATCTATAGAAGCTTTTGCATTCTGTTTTTATGTCTCTCACTGGTTTACTCATATTCTATTTTCCCTTTCTTTATCAATTTCTTGGTCCTCCTTTGCTGAATTCTAACATCCTCCCAATCCTCAGGCTTACTGCTCTTTTTGGCAACATTATAAGCCTCTTCCTTTGATCTAATACTATCTTTAACTTCTCTTGTTAACTAAAAGCAGATGTGCAAGTGTGATCATTAAAGTCATGTGCTATACACAGTATAGTGAGATTTCGGAAGATGAACAGGGATGCATGTGAACAGACAATTTTGTTTTGTTATCTATGCATGATGGGCTGGATTTTCCTCTGCTATACCATGGTGGAAAATTAAAGGAAATAGGGTGGTGAGGTCCATTGGCAGATTCATGCCCCCACTAGCACCACCAGGAATCTTTCACCATACCTTGCAGCAGGGAAATCAGTCACCTGTCCCTTGGCAGGTGTCTCAATATAAATGACAACAGGAAGACAAAGACCAGAAAACCGAACAATTTCCCTGCCTCCCTTCTCAGCTATCCCTGATCTTAGGGACTGCCTGTCAGGAAAAGGGTGGCAGTAGACCTGGTCCTGCGGCAGCAAGCCTGCTGGTGCAAATGTTGGAGGGGTAAGGCCTAGTAGCGTGCATCTCTTCCTCTCCTCAGGCTCAGGCCTCTTTTCGAAGAAAAATCTTTGCCACACATCTGTCCTGATTGGAAATGACTGCTCCTCTTTCTCTGGTGCTGCAGCAAGTGTCAGCGTCAGAAGTCTTAACCCACCCATCTACTTCCAGCAATCCCATCCCGGAAGAAATTCCTGCATGGTGACTCTCAGAAATTGCGCAGTTGAACCTTTAATTTAAAATATAGTCTCTAGTTTTCATATCTATCATTCCCATTGATTTCCCAATGCAAAATCTGTTAGTTTATCAATTTGTGATACTAGTATGAACTTATTTTGTTATTAAAAAAGGAATGTAGGGATTTACGAAAGATATGAGTCAGAGATGAGTTGTGTTAATGTATTTGCTGGGAAAAAAAAAGTTTTGTTGCCATATGAAGTTTTGATGGTGTCCTGGAATGGGGGCTGAAAAATAATAGTTGAACAGCTTCCTTAGGAATTTATGGTCATGAAAAAGGTATTGACAGCTGAAAAATTCTCTGATCTTTGGTTTCCAATGAAAACACTTCTGAGGCATTACACAATACTGATGGCTCTTATTCTGGTATAGGTTTGCTGACAAGGTAACTGCTGCTCCAGTTGTAGTTGTGAAAGAACAGCCTGCTGTAACAAGTGATTTTTCTATTCTTATAATATTCAGTGACTCCATAACTAAGAATGCCATAGGAAATTTTGAATTAATTTCAAATAAAATGATATTTCTCAATTAGTAAAGAACAGAACAAAACTTGGTTGGGATATTTTAAGATGTAAACCTTAATAACTATATGCAAATTTTGATCCCATGGGGCAAAGGGTAGTGCTCTGCAAGAAATGTCTTAAAATATATGTGTATAGAGAGTTTCAAGTTAAAAATACAAGTTTGACACAGTGAAATAAATGGTGTTGCAGTAAAATAGTATAAATACAGAGTCAGATCAAGAGTGACTCCTCTATGGATTTGGGATCCCAGAGGTTTCATATCAAAAGCATAAATTCCTCTGCAATATTCAGGAGTTTGGGTTCCCAAATAAAATTTATTTAAATGCAGAGTGTTGTGATGTCATTACGTCCATGTTGGGAATGTCCTAGGAGCTGAAAACCATCTTCACAATCGTGCACTGAAATCAGGTTTGGAGTGCCAATATAAATTGGCTCTGCATGCCTGTGCAAAACTGCAAATTACACTCCGTTGCCTTTTGCAGTATAACTGCATCCTAAATTTGTCTAATGAGATTTAATTACTCTGTGGATTTGATGGTAACATAGATTAAGTATTCATTAATATTAATGTTGAAGATCCATCAATTTAATATTATTGAAAAGGGCAGAATTGTGCAGATAAGGTCTGCTTTAAATATGAAGTAGTTAGCCTATTTTTATGTCTCATAGTTTGGCTTAAAGATGAGCTACTGTTGAAAATAATCTGCAGTAGAAGGACTCCTACTTAGAAAACATGGGTGTTACACATAAGTAGAAATGAAGCAGATACGCTCTGCTGACTCTAGGTATCGCTGCTCACCAATCTAGCACAGAGCACACACATGTAATTGAAGAGGATGTGAAATGGACACACTGCAGTATAAATTCATCTTTGCAAAAAGAAATCGGGCGGAGTGCAAAATAGGCTGCCAATTCACTATCGCCCATTTTGCTCTACCACCCAAAACTAATTTATACCCCAGTAATGTCAGAATAGAAAAAATTGTCCTACAGCAGGCATTGAGCTGCATTTAACTGTGGTGTATACGTATTAATAGGGAAGTGACACTCGCTGCTTTGGCTCACACATGCAGAATGTCCACAGAGGGTGTTACCAGTGGGCAAGTGGTGCCTTTGCAACTGTAAGGCAGCAAAAGCCACTGCTTTTAGGAGAGAAAAAAGAAAGGGAGTTTTAAAAAATAATTGCAAACAGAACCACAATTCGAATAAAAACTCCACGGATGAAGTGTTAGGTAGAGCTAAACATGTCGGAACTTTGTCAGTTTTAATGCATTGGCTTTGGAGGAATACTTCTTCTACTTGCATCTAATTCAATGTAAATGCAATTTTTCTAATTAGAGTAGATGAGATTGGGTTGATGCATTACAAAAGTTTTGGGTGGGCAGCAGATTGAAGAGTTTTAAGTAAAATGTAGGACTCCAATAGCAAACGTGTTTTCTTTTAAGAAAGTAAATTTATATAAAAGACATAAGATGGGATTGTAGCTCATGATTTTTGCCTAAGTAAAGTCAAGGCTGAAGGCAAACTTTAACCCCAGGATTGTTTAGACAGGAAATTCTAGATCACAGTTGGTTGTATCCTTGCACTCAAATAGGGCTTTCATCATGGATGTTTGCTTATTATAAACATGCTGTGAAATAAATTAATATGCATTGTGATGTGTAAAGCCCATTTTTTCAACAAGTAAATATTCTCTTATGTTAATATAGATTTTATAGGCAGTACATAATACTATGGCCAGCTCATTCAGCTCCCTGAACCTTCTCTAAAACACCCAAGTGCCTACCCTTGTGTGTTGTTAGTTCGTATGATTGGACAAGGTTGAGTGTGAGGGGTGTGCCTGTCATATGTGGGAGAATTTGAGATACCCATTTAGATACATGCGAGAGTGCTGCAGAAAATGTTGGAAATCTCAGCGGGTCAGGCAGCATCTTTGGAGAGAAAGCAGAGTTAACGTTTCGGGTCGATGACCCTTCATCAGAACTGGACCACTTGGGTATTCCCAATTTATATTCAGTTCGTTGAAATCCCTCATTAAGAAGCTTCCTGTTTTCACATACTCTTTCTATCTCTCAATTGAGTAACCTTTTCAGTATTAATTCTAATCGGGCAGTTTGATGCATTCATTACTATTATTTGGGTTTAGTCACATTTCACACATTCCTTACTGTATTTCAGTTCTCCATTGTCACACCAGCTGAAACTTAAGGAATTAATTCCTAATTAATACAGAAAAAGAAATAGTGAGAAAGTTGTCTCCAAGAACTTGGAAAAACTTAAATTGAAATATAACATTTTATGTTTCAAAAATAAATATATTATTTTTTTCTATATAATTAAATCTTTTATATAATTAGATCATTCATCAGACCGCATTTGGAATACCGTGTTCAGTTTCTCATGTCAGGAACGATATATTGGCCTTGGAGAAAGTCCAGTGATGATACCTGGGCTGAAGGGACTCGGCTATAATGGGAGACTGGGTAAATTTGAGTTATGTCCCTGGAGGTGAGGTTAAGCATGATTTGACTAAAGTGTTTAAAATTACTTCTATAGCAGAGGGAAAATCTAAAGTACATAAGGGCAGCAGTAGTGGATTTATAAATTACTGAAGAGGGATATGAGTGCTGAGGGCATGTCATTTATTGTCTGATGTGGGGGAAGAGACTGCCCAACCCCCAAAAATGTTGATTTTTGACATTTGTTTTGGTGGATTTTATGGCATTTTAGGAAGCCCATTGTGATTCTGTCTTTTAAGCTAAAAATAACATGCTGGAAAGTCACAGATGTAGATTTGCAACATTCAATAAAACTTTATTGGGGCCAGTTCCTTGGCAATCTGATCCTAGATACATTATGTTAATTTGTGAACTGAAACATTTTGCAAACACTTGCACCTCTATTATTTCCAGCCAGCAATCCATTCAATGCCGACAAGATAATGCTGACTCACTATCAGATGTGGCTTAAACCCCACGACATTCCAGAGGCAGGGATTACTTGAATTCACCTGGTAATTTAACAATTTTTATTTTTTAAGCTAACTTCAGGAGGATGAGGACAAGTCAGTAATATGAAAATTTGGCCTTGATTTTAACCCAACCCACCTGACAGAAACATGGCGGGTGAGCAGTTAAAATAGTGGAAATTGACTTACCGCCTCGTTACTGCCAGAAATCCGCCCTCCGCCGTTTTAATTGGGAGCTGACTCGGGTGCGTACCTCATTAACAAATTAAAATTGGGGCCCTGCTGGTGGTTGCTGTGAATGGAGCAAGGAAGAGGTGAGTTTGCTTTAGGAATGAGAATGAGAAATGGTATTGTGATGGAGGGGAGGAACTTGTTCAGAGTTCTGAGAGAGGGGAGAATCGACTTGTTGGCATGTGTTCTTGAAAGAGGTGGAGAAATAGAGAGCTGTACTGATCCTTGCTACTCTTGTAGATTATTGAAGCACTTTCTGCACTGCATCCAGGTCCTAGGGGTAATGCTCCTGGGACTGGCAGTCCCTGCAATCTTTCCATGTATGCTGCACAATGGGATCCTTCTCCCTCTGGCTGGAAAGAGAACTTCCATCCTTTTCTATGAGGACCTCCAGGCAGACTTGAGAGAAGTTTGGGGCTTGTCTGCAACTCACTTTTCAGCAGTTTCTTCCTCCGCCACTCCAACAGCAAACTCAGCCAATAGAGAATACAACCTTGCTTTAAGAGGTGCATTCCTACTTTAAATAGATCTCTGCAGGTTCACTGGAAATTGAGCTCCAAAAATGAGCAGGTGTCCCCTTGTGTCAGACAATCAGGTGAGAAATCCATTAGTTAAATTACAATGAGGCCCAGGAGTTAACATTTCTTGCAGTAGATGGGTGTTTCACTCACCTCGCCACTCACATGCCCAAAACACACCAGAGTTAAAATCGGGGCCAGCCTTAGAACCATGTTCTGATGATGGGTCACACTAAACCATTAACCTGAATTTTGCTGTTTTCAGGTACATTTATAAAAAACTTTAAATTTATTATGACATGGAAACAATTTTAAAGTTAAAGTATAAATCCAGGGAGAAGTGTTGGGAGACTCCCAGCAGGAGATAGTGCTTTGGTTTGACGCCAAATCAAGAATAACTCCATTGTGACATAAATCCAGGTTTAAGAAGTGCAAGTACCTCCAGATACCTTTTTTTAAATATTTACTTGAAATTGATTTAAAGGTTTAGAACGTTGGAGAAGAGCATTGTGCGTGAATGTAATCAAGTATGCACAAGGTTCTCTTGGCAGGAGAATTGGAGTTCCAGCCTGAAATTTATATCATAGCTACTGGTCTTAACTGCAGTATAAATGCACCATTAGATGCTCATCATCCTTATCTGAATTTCACACTTTTTTTTAAAAGACTACTGTTTGAGATATTAGTGGATGAATGCTTAATACATTTGCATGACATTCTCTGTTATGTTAAAGGCGCAGTGGCCAATTTAGAATAACTAGATAAAAATTTCAATTAAACTAATGAGAGGAATGTCACACAGGTGTATTAAATATTCTGTACACTGCTTTCAAAGTTAAAAAATATAAACCAGGTGAAAGAGATGAAAAATGACCCAATGATCCATTACTGTACTATATGCTATAGTAAAATCCTAAATATCAATGTCACTTTTTTTAATATGTTAAACTTATCATGATGCTAAACTCACTTCATAACTTATTGCCAAGCTCTGGCAATTACACAAATGGTAAGAATGGTCAAATATAGCCAGTTAATGTATTCACTAGGAAATGTCCTGATGTCTCCAAAAAATGACTGAAACTAGCCTTGAAGAAAATAAGCATTTTAATAAATTAACACCTGAGCATCCTCTTTGGAAGCACACATTGGAAATGTGGGTACAGCTGGAACATGATTTTGCAATCATTAAAATAAATAATCAGAAAATTATCCCTATAAAGCTTTAAAAAAATTATGTAACTCATATTTTTGCATTCAAGTGCTAGATAATTTCTTGGGATTAACATCACTTGCCACTCCCATAAGACCCCTATAATAGAAATGGATCTTTTTCTGCTCAATATTTAGGTAAACTACAGTGAGATCTGGAATATATTATGTACCGATATGTGATTCTCCTCAACTTGAAAGTGTACTGGATATGGACTTTTACTTGATTGAGACTCAGGTTTTGAAGTAACAAGTGATTTATTTACATAAAACGGATTAACGAACAGTTAACAATATTTTCTGAGATATACATTATTCTGTCTTATGTGATACATAAAATTATAAATGCCATTTGCTTTCTGTCCAACTCTAATTTTTATCTTGTAGTATGCTTTGCCAGAAATTGCAATTAGGGGTTAGCACCTAAGGTCTCACAATGTATTTCTCAACAAAAAGCTATCAGCTCAGTGCAGACAGTTTAAACACAAATTTTGAAAACTAGACCTCTGTTACCCTGTAGAATATACTATTTGAAATTTAGCTCAGTTATACTGCTGACTGGCCCCAACATTTAAAACGTAGTGAGTATTCAGGCAGCGTTTGTGGAATTCCAACACCGACTAGCCTGTCACCTGATTATACATGAAGTCCAGTATAACTGTAAATGCAAAATTAGAGTTCTAAGCTTTCAGAGAGAAATGCAGCCAGTCAATGACCCTGTTCCTTTTACAAAGTTTACAAATTTAGCTCACATCATCCTCACTACCTCAGGTTGGAGCATGATGCCTTGTTCTTTCCCAAGGTGGGATGGGACTATCTCTGTAGCTATCCTGAAACAAAAGCTGCATGATAACTTCATCTTTCATAATTACATTAGGTCAAAGTGCTATTTAATCATATTGAATGTGTTATGTATGTAATAACTCGATAGACTGAATACTGTAAACTAACACAGGTACAAATCTGGCTCTGCTTTATTAGGGCCCAACGTGATTACATTTCATGATGGCTTGCCTTTTATACCTGGGCCGAACACTTATGCGTACAGCCCAGTGACCTCCGACAGTGGCGCCACCTGGTGGCTAGTAACCCCAAACATATCCCCTTTTAAGATATTAGTAACAGTCTTTTTACAAATTGAGACGGTCCAGGGCTTTCTGTTCCCGAGTTGATCGTCTCAGTTCAACTCCAGCCTTGGGCGAGCCTTCTGAATCTGTTATGACTGGGGGCTGGATAGCTGATCTGATGGGAGTGGCAATGACCATGTCAGGGATTGAAAGTCCAGATTCATTGATGACAGCGGAGTCCTCTGATGGCTGAGGGTAGGTTGGTTGGTCACTGATTGTGTCTTCCTCAGACTGTTCCGGTTCATCCGTGTGCCGCAGCTTTATCTGATCAACATGTTTCCGGCATGTTTGCCCATTCTTGAGCTTGACGATAAGCACTCTGTTACCCTCCTTGGCTGTAACAGTACCGGCGATCCACTTGGCACTTGACCATAATTTAGTACATACACAGGATCGTTAACAGAAATGTCGCGTGACACAGCAGCGTGATCATAATACCACTGCGCTGACTTTGATGTCTGTATTCAACATGATCATTCAAATCAGAGTGGACAAGGGAGAGCTTGGTCTTGAGACTTCTCCATCAATAATTCAGCAGGGGGGACCCCGGTAAGCGTGTGGGGTCTTGTTCTGTAACTAAGCAATATGCATGACGAGCGAGTCTGCAGTGAACTTTGAGTTACACGTTTCATACCCTGCTTGATTGTTTGGACAGCATGCTCTGCTTGACAATTAGATGTGGGTTTGAATGGTGCTGACTTCACATGTTTGATACCATTGAGTTTCATGAACTCTTGAAACTCCAGACTAGTGAAGCAAGGTTCGTAGTCGCTTACAACGATGTCAGGCAGACCATGAGCGGAAAACGTGACACGAAGGCTCTCAATGGTACCTGTGGATGTACTGGATTGCATGATTTAACACTCTATCCACTTGGAATATGCATCTACCACAACTAAAAACATATTTTCCAGGAAGGGACCGACAAAGTCGATATGGATCCTAGACCATGATTTAGATGGCCACGACCACAGAATCAGCAGCGATTCTGCTGGTGCTTTACTTAGCTGCATGCAAGTGTTGCACTGATGCACACATGATTCCAGATCAGAGTCAATTCCAGGCCACCATACATGAGACCTGTCAATGGCTTTCATCATGACAATACCGGGATGAATGCTATGTAGATCATGTACAAATTACTCTCTGCCTTTCTTAGGCATAACAACACGATTACCCCACAGTAAACAATCTGACTGAATGGATAGTTCGTCTTTGCGACGGTTGTAAGGTTTGGTCTCATCACTCATTTTCTTGGGTATGGCAGACCAATCACCACTAAGGACACAACGTTTCACAACTGATGGTATCGGGTCCTGGCTGGTCCAGATCTTAACTTGTTGAGCCATGACAGGGGTTTCTTTACTTTCAAAAGCATCCATAACTAACAGTAGGTCTGCAGGTCGTGGCGTCTCCACCTCCGGTGTGGGCAACTGCAGACGGCTCAGTGCATCGGCACAATTCTTGGTGCCAGGTCTATGGCGAATGACATAATCATAGGCAGATAACATCAGTGCCCACCTCTGGATGCGGGACGATGCATTGGTATTGATACCTTTGTTTTCCGAAAACAATGAAATGAGTGGCTTGTGATCTGTTTCCAGTTCAAACCGAAGACCAAACAGGTACTGATGCATATTTTTAACCCCATACACACAGGCTAATGCTTCTTTTTCTACCATGCTATAGGCTCTTTCCGCCTTTGACAAACTTTTAGAAGCATACGCAACAGGTTGTAGTTTACCCGACTCATTAGCTTGTTGGAGCATGCAACCAACTCCATATGACGAAGCATCACAGGCCAATACTACAGATCATAATGTACCAGCAGCTTGTTAGAGCAAAGCAGATTCGTAGCTTTCTCAAAAGCTCTATCTTGAGACACACCCCAAACCCAGTTGTCGTCTTTTCTTAGCAGCATGTACAGTGGCTCTAATGAAGTGCTCAATCTAAGTAGGAAATTACCGAAGTAGTTGAGTAGACCAAGGAACGAACGCAGCTCCATCACATTCTGAGGCTTGGGTGCATTTTGATGGCCTTGGTTTACGAGTCCAAAGACCTGATGCCGTCAGCAGTAATTTTCCTCCCCAGGAATTCGACTTCCGGTGCCATGAAGACGCATTTCGAACATTTCAGTCTGAGTCCCACTTTGTCCAGATGATGTAGAACCTCTTCTAGGTTGTTCAGATGTTCGGCGGTGTCACGACCCGTGACCAGGATGTCATCTTGGAACACGACGGTTCTAGGGACGGATTTCAGTAGACTCTCCATGTTCCTCTGAAATATGGCTGCAGCTGAGCGAATTTCGAAAGGACACCTGTTGTGGATAAACAGTCCTTTATGAGTGTTGATGCACGTAAGTTTCTTCAGCGTCTCGACCAACTCCTGTGTCATGTAGGCCGATATCAGATCCAGTTTAGTGAATGGCTCCCCCCCAGGCTAGCGTTGCAAACAGGTCATCAGCTTTCAGTAACGGGTTTTGATCCTGTTTCGAAACTCGGTTGATCGTAACCTTGTAGTCTCCACAAATCCTGACCGTGCCATCACTCTTCAACACAGGAACAATGGGACTGGCCCATTCATTAAATTCGACCGGTGATATGACCCCTTCACGCTGGAGTCTGTCCAGTTCAATTTCGACCTTCTCCCTCATCATGTATGGAACCGCCCGAGCTTTATGATGGATGGGTCTTGCATCCAAGTCCACGTGGATCTGCACCTTGGCTCCCGTGAAATTGCTGATGCCTGGTTCAAACAGTGAGGGGAACTTGCTCAGCACTTGAGCACATGGAGTATCATCCTCCGATGACAAAACTTTGATATCGTTCCAATTCCATTTGATTTTTTCGAGCCAATTCCTGCCGAACAGCGTTGGACCATTGCTTGGAACAATCCATAACGGTAAATCATGAACCTCACCTTCATACGACACCTTGACTGCACTGCCAATCACGGTTATGAGTTCTTTAGTGTACGTATGCAACTTGGCATTGACTGGACTCAGCTTAGGCCTCACAGCCTTAGTATCCCACAGCTTGTCGAATGTCCGCTGATTCATTATTGATTGACTCGCACCCGTGTCCAATTCCATTGGTACTGGCACACCGTTAAGTTTCACATTAATCATTATCGGTTAGCTCTTTGTTAGGAATGAATACAGTCCATACACTTCCTCCTCTGGTATCTCGGATTGCATATCCGGATCCGCGCTATACTGGTCATTATCCTCCACGTGGTGTGTCGCAGCATTCTTGCTCAGTTGCAGACACATGGGCTGGAGATGCCCCAGTCTCAATCAGTCTTTACAACTGTACTGTTTAAACCGACACTTATGAGGCCGATGATTGCCCCCACAACGCCAACACAGTGAAATTGGATTCATTCCCGTTGGTGGACTTTGGGCACCCACAGGTTTCGCATATGCAGTCGAGTAGGCCCTGCCATATGCAGCTCTGCCAAACGATGATACAATCTTGTTTACAGTACTTGCTGAGTTCCGATTTTTCGATGATATCTTTAAGTTTTTGTCCGTCGTCATGCATGCCTGGGCAATCTTGATGGTCTTGCTCAAATCCAGCGTCTCCGCTGCCAGTAGCTTACCCAGGATCACCTCGTGATTGTCGATTACAAAGAAGCCTTGCAGCATGTCTCCCAACGCGTTTTCGAACTTACGCAGTCCAGCTAGATGTCTTAGGTCGGCAACGAATTCCGACACATTCTGGCCCTCAGAATCAACATGCTTGTAGAATCGATATCATGAGATGATGATGCCGCCTTCTGGTTTGAGATGGTCATGTACCAGAGCGTACAATTCCTCATAGTCCGTGTCCGTTGGACTTGCAGGCGAGAGAAGATTTTTTGAGTCCATAGATTTTCTGACCGCAAACCGTGAGGAAGACCGCCCTGCGCCTAACTGCGTCAGTGGGTTCCTCCATTTTGTTGCCCACAAAGTACTGGTCCAGGCAAGCTACAAAATCTGCCCAGTCCTCTCCCTCCATGAATCTCTCCAGAATTCCAATTGTGCTTATTTTTGCATGCAAAGGTTCTTAAGTTACCTCATTGCCAAATGTTATGTATGTAATAACTCGATGGACTGAATACTGTAAACTAACACAGGTACAAACCTGGCTCTGCTTTATTAGGGCCCAAAAGATTACATTACATGATGGCTTGCATTTTGTACCTGGGTTGCGCACATGTGCGTACTTCCGACAGTGGCGCCACCTGCTGGCTAGTAACCCCAAGCATACATACATGACAGAATGCATAGCCAATCTTTGACTATAGCAGTAATGTTTGTGATTCAATGTAATGGCACTGAGGTGATTAAACAGTTAAACACTGCAGATAACTATTGTGTGGGCCTTAGAATCTTGCACCATATGGAAACCCTTGCAGCCAAATTGTTTGAGCTAAGCTGAAGGCTTTCTGTTGAGAAATACATGATGAGACTTTAGGTGTTAACCCCTTACATGCTGTTTCCAGTAATGCACAATACAAGTTGAAAATTCAACACCGACAAAAATACATTTTTGTCACAATAACATAATTAAAAGAAACAATAACATTTATATAGCATCTTTCATGTCCATCGGATGTCACAAAGTGCTTTACAGCCAATGCAGTACTTTTGGAGTGTAGTCACTGTTCTAATATGGGAAACGCAGCAGCCAAATGTGCGCACAGCAAGCTCCCACAAACAGCAATGTGATAATGACCAGATAAACTGTGTGTGTTTTGTTGATTGAGAGGTAAATATTGGCCAGGACACTAGGGTAACTCCCCTGATCTTCTTCGAAATAGTGCAATGGGATCTTTTATGTCCACCTGAGAGGGCAGACGGGGCCTCGGTTTAACGTCTCATCTGAAAGACGGTACCTCCGACAGTGCAGCACTCCCTTGGTACTGCACTGGAGTGTCAGTTTAGATTTATGCGCTCAAATCCCTGGAGTGGAATTAACACACAAATAAATTGCAAAATTTTGCAAAAAAACTAAGCTTGCACAAATAATTATTTTATTTGAAATGTGTGCAAGAATTCTCCCTGCTCATGGTGCTTGAGTTCTGGAAATTTTACCTAAGCTCTGGGTGTTCTGACCTTCCAACTCATTTGACAAATTCTGCGTGTGAGCGAGGTGAATGAATGGATTTGTATTTTTCATTATGTTCCTGTAGAACTACAGTATCTAGAGTGCACCATGACAAGTTGTATCACATGATACCAACCAGGTGTGCGAGGCAAAAATAACCCATCATAGGAACATGTGACAATGACATGACGGACAGGAAAAGACAGAGGGTCCATCCAGTCTATCCCACACAACTGTAGTGCCTTGTGCATCAGAATATATACACTACCCAGCCCACCGAAAGCCATGCAAACTGGAAGAGACAAAATACCTGATTTTAAAAAAACAAGATCAATTCGAGAAAAAATTGTAAAATTCCTCTCTGATCCTGTTAGGCGATCGGAACTAGTCTTGGACATCACTCTGGTCCTAATAATTCTATGCTGCATCAATCTTTTACACAAGGTGATCTCCGCCCCAACCAGAAACAGATCCAGCTGTTGCTTGAAGGAATTTAGTAAATCAGTGTTCATTGCACGAGCTGGCAGCATGTTTGACGGATACATTATTCTCTAGGAAAAGAACCACCTTCTAACATCTAATCTAGTTCTGGCCTTACATAACTTGGCATTGTGACCCCTAGTCCTCTCTAACCTATTTAGTTGAAATAAGCTGTTTACACAAACACAATATATTCCCTTTATCATTTTTATGAACCTCAGTCAAATCACCCATAGCCTCTCTTCTCTAAATTGTAGAGCTCCAGCTCTTTTAACCTATCTTGGTAAGTAAGATGCTTTAAAGTGGGAATTAATCTAGTGGCCCTCTGCAACCTACCAAAGCCTCAATATCACCCACGATGTGAGGAGACCAAAATTGGATACAGTGGTTTAACTAAGGCCTAACCAAGATCTTGCACAAGGACAAAATAGTATGTTTTGTCTTATGGTCAATATAAATGCACCCTCTTTACCCTAGCTATCGCTTCACGACATTGGCCATGAGCTTTTTATGCACTGGAATGGCCAGATCTCTCTGTTTTACTACCAGCTTTAATACTTTTCCTTGAAAGATGTATGTATGTTGAGCAGTCACCCTGCCCACATGCATAACTGCACTTTTCAAAGTTAAACATCATTTGGTAGTCACAAGCCCAATCCTCCAGCACATCTAGATCTGTCTGTTGTAGTTGAGCATCGTCTGCAGTCCTGACTCTGGCATATAACTTGGTATCATCTACAAACTTGTAGATTGTTCCCTGAACACCTACATTAAGATCATTAATAAAACTAGTAATGGTTCCAATGCTGATCCCTGCAGGACACCATTGCTGACAGGTCTTGAAGCAGATCCAAATCTATCTGCAATCACTTACTGCCTGTTGTCTTCCTTAAGCATCGTTTTGCTATCACCTTTGCATTGATGCGTAGTGGTTTCGAGTATGCATAGTTGCAGAAAACATGGTAAAACTTGAAGCCCTAAAGCAAGAGTTGTGAAATCAGTCCCACTAGGTTTCAATTCTGCACCAGATACGATATAACTGCAGCCGATTTTACAAGTGATTGGGTGGATAATCTAAACTTCATAGGCAGTCTCTCGAAATCGAGGAAGACTTGCTTCCACTCTAAAAGTTGAGTTCTCAGGTGACTGTACAGTTCAATGCGGGAATTACAGTCTCCGTCACAGGTGGGACAGACAGTCGTTGAAGGAAAGGGTGGGTGGGGAGTCTGGTTTGCCGCATGCTCCTTCTGCTGCCTGCGCTTGCTTTCTGCATGCTCTCGGCGACGAGACTCGCAGTTCTCAGCGTCCTCCCGGATGCTCTTCCTCCACTTAGGGCGGTCTTTGACCAGGGACTCCCATGTGTCGGTGGGGATGCTGCACTTTATCAAGGAGACTTTGAGGGATTAAACGATATCGAGGGACTGCCTATGATGAATCTAAACTTATTTTCCAATGTTTTTAGCTAGGAGAAAGAGGCCATTCTTATACATGTTCTTGTAACAACAAAAAATAGCCAACCAATGAATGAATCTCTGTGCACTCATCCAAGCATGCATGCAGGTTGTTACAGACTCAGTACGAGGCAGTCAGTAGTATAACTTAGGCCTGCTGATTGAGCTTCATACAGCACAGGTACCAGTCTCAGCTGCAGTATAATTGCACACTAAAATATCAGTTTTTGATTCCACTAATTATAGTGCTTGTTTTGCTCTTCCATTCAAAAGATACGAGTTATAAATAACTATCTTTGTTAACACTGCAACGACAAGAGTTTAGAGTTTTCATTTGTGTTTATTGAAACAAGAGTTATATATTGCCTTTGTTATCAGATGTTAACTGCTGTTGCTGTATTATTACTTGTTTTATTTGTACTATAATAACATAAGCTATCAGCATTTACACATCAGCTGTCATAAACTCAATTCATTCAACTGTAAGATCATCTAGAATCTTGACCGTGGTTGACAAAATATCTGGTTTAAATGGATTGAAAACAGTCATTTTACAAAAAATGGTTTTATGTTCTACCAGTAGAGTATAATAAAAAGGCACTTAGTTGTATTATTTCAAAATTTGTCAACATCACATTGTTTCAAAAATAGTTTTTTTGATATTTGGCTGAAGTTTTGATTTGTTTTTCACCTTAAATACAAAAGACATTTGTTCAACTATCTAGTAATTGCTCCATTAGAAGTGGTTGGCAGTTTTCATTCCGTGCAAATGAAATCTAGAGCTAAATATACATTTTAATTGTATTGTTGACAAATTTGAATGATCGTTTATCATATAATCTTACAGCACAGAAAGGAGGCCATTCGATCTATCGTGCCTGTGCTGGCTCTTTGAAAGAGCAGTCCAATTTAGCCCCACACCCCAGCTTTCTCCCCATAACCCTGCAAATTAGTCCTCTTCAAGTACATCTCTAATTGCCTTTTGAAAGTTACTATGGATTCTGATTCCACCGCCCATTCAGGTAGAGCGTACCAGATCTTAACAACCCTCTGTGTGAAAACAATTCTTCTAATTTCCTCTCTAGTTCTTTTGCCAATTATTTTAAATCTGTGACCTATGGTTACCAACTCACTTGTCAGATGAAACAGTTTCTCCCTACTTGCTAAATCAAATCCATCATCATTTTGAATGCTTCTATTAGGTCTACCCTTAACCTTCTCTGCTGTACAAGGTTGTGAGTTCAAGTCCCATTCCAGGGACATGAGCATATAAATCGAGGCCGACACTCAGTGCAGTGCTGAGGGAGTGCTGTACTGTCGGAGGTGCCGTCTTTCGGATGAGACGTTAAACCTTCTCAGATGGATGCAAAAGATTCCATGGCACTACTCCGAAGAAGAGCATAGGAGTTATCCCCGGTGTCCTGGCCAATATTTATCCCTCAATCAACATAACATGGTCATCATCAATTGCTGTTTGGTCTCGTTTGCTGTGCGCAAATTGGCTGCCGCAGTTCCCACCTTACAACAGTGTAAGGGGAAAACGGGAAGGCTTCTCCTCCCACGAGTGGACCCTCTGATATAAAGGGTCGATGCTCGCCCCATCCCGCGTAACAGCCCCCGGAGTTAGCAGACAAGAGACGAATGGCAAGGTATAACTATCTTTATTATGAACGTCCGGGAACACCTCTCATCACAGCCGCCTGTGAGTGGAGATGCTCTCCGAACAGCACAATCATACAACTTTTATACATTTCAAAAACCCCTCTGTTCCCTGGTAAGACCTCCCTAGATCTCTAATTGGACTACCTTATCAGTGCTACTTCTCTAATTGGACTACCTTATTAGTGCTACTTTGGATTGACAGGCCAAGACCCTTGTGACCACCTTAGGCCATGACTAGAATGACTTCATTAGGTCAGAATTTATTGATTCTCCTTGGTGCCCGTGAGTCTGCCTCGAGCCTCTTCGCAAGGTCTTATCAATGTCTGTTTAGGTTCTCACATCATATCCTGTCGGAATATTATTGAATTGATAACTTCTGGAGCCTTGGTACAAGGCCGAAGAGAGGCCTTTTACCACCTTATGGGTCGGTGCAGGAACCAGTACTTTAACCTTTGTCCCGCTGGTGCCCCTAATGCCAAATTTTTCTCTTACATTTCCCCCCTTTTGGCCCTTGGCTATACGCCAAGCTGGCCATATTTCCCGATAATTATCTCCCTGTAGGCAAGTTCCAGATAGGTCTGTTCACCTGGGTGGCCATCTCCCAAGCTTCGGGACCTCCTGAGACCTTTCCCGCAGAGTTATATAAGGTAAGTCCTTCCTATAGGACTGCTTAAATTTTCATCCTTTATGGCCTTAATCGTAGTGCGTGCCCTGACGTATCCTGTTTGGCCTGTTTAATTCGTGCACAGGTTAGCCCTACCAGTACCATAAGGACCAGGCCTTGTATTACTACCAGTGCATGTGATATAATTCTTATCCATGGGTGGATCTGAATATTAAGTCCAATGTTCCACAGTTTTGAGCACCAAGGCTGGCTGGCCAGCATAGAGTTAGTGTCTCTTTGTAGGTTTGTCTATTTCTTCCATCAGCTGGATATTGCACCAATCGTTCCTCACTTAATTCGGGTATCTGTTTTTCTTGCGGTTCCCATACTGCCTCCTTGTACCCTTCTCGGAGGGTCTCCATGACCGTTCTGTGGATGATTTCCGTTGTCTCGGGATGTATGTGGTATCCATTTATGTCTATTTTTCCCATGGGCCTGAAACAGAAGATAGGGTTGGTGATGACACAGGGGGTGACTCCTCCCCTGGTGTTAATCGTCGGGTTGGCTGCTCCTGTGCGCATGCACCAATCTCCATTCCCTTGTGGAGCAGCGATTGTTTCGGAATTGTCTTTGAGAGGAGTGCTACTCAGCATGCATCCATTTGTTTGGTGGAATCTGCAATCATCATTCGTCATTCGTGGCGTACCTCGACATAAAATCATTTGATATTTTTATAGCAATCGGTTATGTCAATGCCTTTCGTACTAATTTAATTTTAATCACCGTCTGGCCGGCTGATGGTAACGCAACCGAGTTTTGTTTCTTACTTCACCGATATTATCGATCTGGTCTAAGGGGGTCCCCCTTTGTTATATCATACTGTGGTATGGACAACAGAAATCCGATCATATTCACCCACCCAGTAATACATCTGAATTTTGGCACCCATGCGTGACTATTCCTTCGTACCTCGCACGTGTTATTCATTGTTAAGTATGCTGTTCGGGATTCAATCTGGTATGTCCCCATTCTGGAGTTGCTCCAAGTTATGTTGTACTTCACTTAATCCAGGCCCTATCTCAGCTTGTAATCGTTTACTTATGTCGTTCCCCATTGCGTGGATCAAATTTATTGTCTTGGCATGCTTCTGTAATGTATGGGCCACCTGTAACAGTTCCCCTTCCGCGCCATCTCCCAACCACGCTTGTAGGGCTTGGTTATTCATGTCCCTTCCCAATAAACCCCTAAAGATTTGCGTCAAGATATTGACCCGGTCGTCTATTGCATACAGGTCTATGGTATTCATCGTCGTAACCCCTGCCGCATAACCCGTGCCTAGTGTTTCCAGTATTCCCCTTTTTCTTCGACCTTGTCCTGTTCCCTTTCTGACATTGAATTTCAGGCTAGTGGATTCCGGGCCTTCGTGGATCCATTGTGTCAGATTCTGGTATAGACTTATAGTTTCATTCCCACAGAAGTTAGGAAGAATGAATAGTCGCTGACGCACCCCAAATTATATCCTTTCTTTAGATTCTTTCATTACTAGGCCCCCTTTGGCTCCAGTCTTTATGGAGGGGCTTATGGGGGGACTTGCGTGGTTGTGCTGGGAAGAGTTGTTGTCCCCAGGGTGGTTGTCGGGGCAGTGGTAGGGCTTCCTTTGGGTGTGTTTGGTGTCCCTTTATTTCGGGTCCACTACATTGTCATCTTTCCTCCACATTCCATCCGCCCCCCTTTTTAGGATGTATTCCTTCTTGTCTGCGCTGCGTATGATCAATACCGACTTCTCCGTGTTATAACTATGTCACGCTTCAGGACATACACTTTATATTCCAGAGACCTCCCTTGGTCTTCATTTTATCCCACTGGCCAGTTTTCCTAAACATCCTGGGGTCCCACCCCCCTATTTGCTCCATTCTGTTCCCACCCTGCTGTTTCTTGCGGGGTGGATTTGGCTGCTTGATTTGCAGCTTCGTCGGCCCAGACATATGCTTCTAGAACTGAAATTCCATCTGCTGCATTACAACCTTCCTTAATACACTATACATAGCCGTGCGTTAAAATAAGTTCTGTCCTTGCTCCAGTCCTTGGCTGCTCGGATGCATATTTCAGCAGTTAAATTAAACAAAGCTAGTTCATGTAGTTGTGTCTTTCCTGCGTGTGCTATATCTCTCGAAGTCCATCTGTATTATCCAGTGCTTGCGTGGGCCTTAAGGTTCCCAGTACCCTGAGTCTCCAGAGTCGAAGAAGCCGCTGCGGTCCCATCTCGGCGAGTGTTTTTTCTGCAAATTTTAAAGAGATAGCCTGGTCGTCACCAGGTGTTAGGTTCTGGTCTACTCATCTTTTATCAATGCATGTCGAGGTCACTCTGAAATCGGAGGTAAGGGTTAGGTTGGGTTTGTGGACTACACTTACCCACCGTGGGGTACATTGGCTCTATTGCCATAGGTGATGGTGCTATGGCTGCGCATTGCACTATCCGTCTGGTCCCATTTAAAACAAAAACCCCTTCCAGCTTATTTATCTTAGCCTTTAACTCTTGAATTTGTTTTATTTGAGTATCTTTTTTTTATTTGTATCAGGCGAGTATTATTACATAGGCTAGTTCTGTTTTATTTTTATTCTGACTATCCCACCATTTCCTCTATCTGTCAGGTGAGTCTTTTTTATTCTATTAAGAAATCCAAATTAATAATGTCCAGTATAAAACAGCTGTCAATGGAAAGGGTTAACTCCTTTACAGGTTTGTAAGAAAGCCTGATGTCATTACGTGACTTTGCGTCATCATCCGAAATTTTTTTTTTAAGTCTTTGTGCCTTCAAAACTTGCTTAGAAATTAGGAATCCGTTAAAACAGCAGAAATCATTAGTAAAGCCGTCATAATATAAGTCTTCTCATCAGGAAAGACAGCATTTTAGATTAAACTCCAATTTTTTCTTAACTTCTAATTTTTAATAGCTATTTTGTTTACTGAAATACAATTTTCACACAAGCTGTATGCATTCCAACATTTCGTTTTTTTTTACGGTCCCGTTCACTGGGCAAATCTTGTGTTTTATTTCTCTCAGCACAAAATCTAAACTTCCGTGCCAGTTCCATTTTCTATAAGAATTTTAAAATTCAGTAAGATTCTCTAATTCCCAGTTTTTTTCTTTCTGTGCTGAGTTCGCATAGCTTAGATCTTTTCTCCTCGTTATTTTCAAAACCCTCCTGCTTGTTTAGACAGTTCGGGACTTTTCTTGATAAACAGCGTCCATTTTGGAAATCTTTCAAACTGCAGTGAAACTTTCTCGTAATTTAAAATCATTATCAATGGAGAGTGTCTTTTACCTCTTCAAATTCTTTTTTTTTCAATTACACCAATATCTTTTTTACAGCCGATATCAACTAGTATTTAGTAAGTTATGTCTTTTTCCATCGCAAACACCCCTTTTTTTGTCAGCATCTATTTAGTACGTTACGTCTTTTTTTTTCAGATCGCCTTTCTTCAAATTAGGTTTTGTATTTTACACGGAGGGCTCATGATTCCGTAAATTTGTTAATTTAAAATCATTAGGCAATCGAAGACACTTTTTCTTTCAAATTCGTTCAATTTGTTTTCTTTCAAAGTTGCGTCTATATCTTTTTTCTTTTCTCCATAACTAGAATGGAGTCTAGCACGTAGGCTTTGAGGGCTGCTTTTCGTTATCTCAAATGTTCCAGTTTCAAGGCCGTTACAATGTTTTTTTCTAAACTGCTAAAACTTGCCATTTTAACATTTTTTCAAAAGTCCCTTTTACACCTTCGCAGATAGCTCACCACTTGCCCAGGAGTTTGACCAGATCCCTGAAGGTATTTCTAGATTGTTTCCAAACCTTTTAGTTTTATTTTCTCTTTTTTTTTAAGAGATCAGATTTAATTTAATATTTTTTTTTAGTTTGAATCCATCTCAGTATTTTGCTGTGCCTTCTCTTAATATCTCAAAATCCCAATTCAAATTTTATAATGCCAATCTTCTATTTAAAACTCTTTTTACTGAGCTAGAAGCTTTTACACAAAGCTTTTACACAAAGGAAAATGGGAGCGTACTTCCGCAGCCTCGAAAGACCCTCATAGGCTTATTTTTAAAGGCATTCTTTATCTCATTCCTAGACTAAATTTATGTCTTTCAACCCAATGTAATCAATGATTGCATGTTTTCTGTCGACAATTAAGTGAGCGTGTCAAATAAATTCTTTTTTTTTTAAACCATGTATTTTTTATCTTTTGCTCAACAAACCTATCCTTTGTGCATTTCCTAGCTCCGTAACTTATCATCCGAATAAATCCACACCGTTTCTAACTTAAAATGTCTTAAAACTTCCCACATACAGGACAACACTACAAAGGGTTAAAAAAAAAACTTTCACTCTGTTTCGAAAAGTGGGTGGAGCTAAAATAAACAGACAACTGCACTATTTTTCCAAACAGGCTTTCAGAAACATGAAAAATTCATTCCGCAGTCAAAAAATCACACAAGGACTCTCACTCAACGACAGACATTCATAAAAGTCTCTCTTCCTTCAACAAAGCTTATTAATTGTTTGGCCGGCTCTATTTTTGGATCCATATGTCACTTAAGATAGTCACTATCAGCTTTTTTATGGCATTATGTAGTTACGCAAATTACAATTAATGATTGGTTTTATTCGCCTTTTTAATTACCCATCTTCTTCAGGGCTATGAGGGTCTTGGGCACTCCCTTTAATTTGTGTTCGGTATGCAGGATGTTGTTTATATCTGTATGTTTTCCCTTGGCGCCGTACACTCGTACTGCCACGCTTTGGGTCAATATATCCCGTCACTGCGGGGACGTAGTCTCCATGTCCTCACTTTCTCGTCCCTGCACTGTGCGCTCATACCGCTTCGGGTCAATAGACCTTCCTCTATTATCTTCCCTTGCGTCATACCCTCGCACTGCCATGCTACCTCCACGTGCGCGTTTTAGGATGCACCTTTTGACCCCCTTCTACCCCTAGATCATCGCTGTCCTCCATCTTTGTCCCTCCTGGACCTGCCACAAATGGTTCTTTGTACAGATGTCCTTCCCTTGAGGTTTACAATGCCACAGCTCTAACTTGAAGGTGGTAAATTAAAACATACTCGCCCCAACAGCTGGGTCATTGTTCCGTTCGGGAAGTCCGTACCCTGCTCGCAGCACCAAATGTAAGAGGAAAATGGGAAGGCTTCTCCTCCCATGAGCGGGCCCCCTGATATAGAGGGTCGACGCTCGCCCCAACCCTCGTAACAGCCCCGGAGTTAGCAGACAGAGACGAATGGCAAGGTATAACAATCTTTTATTACGAACGTCTGGGAGCATCTCCACTCACAGGCGGCTGTGATGAGAGGTGTTTCCAGACGTTCGTAATAAAAGATTGTTATACCTTGCCATTCGTCTCTGTCTGCTAACTCCGGGGCTGTTACGCAGGTTAGGGCGAGCGTCGACCCTCTATATCAGGGGGCCCGCTCGTGGGAGGAGAAGCCTTCCCATTTTCCCCTTACAAACAGTGACTACACTCCAAAAGTACTCAATTGGTCGTGAAAGGCGCTATATAAAATGCAAGTCTTTCTTCTTTTAAGGAGAACAATTTCAGCTTCTCCAATCGCTCCACATAACTAAAGTCCCTCAACCCTGGTATAATCCTGGTAAACCTACTCTGCACCTTCTCCACGTTTTGACATCCTTCCTAAATTGTGATCCTAGAATTGTACACAGTGCTCCATATTACGCCCTATACCCAAGTCCACGTCATTTGTATACAAAACAAGAAAAGCAATGGTCCTAATACCAACCCGTGGGGGACCCCACTGCATACTTCTCTCCAGTTATAAAAACATCCAATCACCACTACTCTCTGCCTCCTATCCATTAGCTAATTATGTACACAAGTTGCCATCGTCCCTTTAATACCATGTGCTTCTATTTTTCGAATAGATCTGTTATATGGTACATTATCAAATGCTTTTTGAAAGTCCACATTTTTGTATATCCACACAAAACATCTATTGCACTCTCTTCATTAACCCTCTCTGTTACTTCATCAAATAACTCAATCAGATTAGTCAGACATGGTTTGCCTGTAATAAATCTATGCTGGCTGTCCCTTATTAACTCATGCTTCTCTAAGTGAGAATTCCCCCCCACCGCCACCCAAAGCTGTGAGGCCCATGCCCTTCCCATTCCCACATTGTTAACAAACACAAGCAACACAGCAATGAGCCATGTCTCACATTGCATAATTCATTGGGCCAAAGTTTGCCCCTCCGGTTAAAATGGCGCACCTACCTGAGGTGCACCGACTTTGTACACGAAAAACGGCGCCGAAAACTTACTTCTGTATTCTCCCTGCACTTTGGAACATCGTAGGCCTTGGCGTGGTGCAGCACAAGCAGTGGCTGGCGGAGCCAGGTCCCGGCGCTGAAAACAGTGCCGGGACCTCTGCATATGCGCACTAGAGTGTGCACGCATGTGCAGTAGCTCCAGAATCTCTGCGTGTGCTCTGCACGCTGTGTGGAAGGGGCCCGAAGCACGCCGCCCCTAGCCCTGACCGAATGGGCTCCCTCATCGGCAGCCAGAGTGTGCAGAGCTTGCTCTCGACTCTGTGCAACAGTATCCAGCTGCTAGTGTTTTTCTGCAGTAAAGCTTTGCTGAAGGTAGGACTTCTATTTTTTATTTGCTTGTTTATTTATTTATTTATTGATTGATTATGTGGTCCTAAATTCTTGTTTGATATACATTCAAGTTTACTCTTCATCTACTTTCAAAAGGAATTCTGTAAAATAGTTTGGCTGAAACTATTATTTACAAGACTTGCTACAATGTATTTGCTAGTTTACCAATCCATTTTTAATCCAGTTGTTTAGTGCTTTGTAAGTCTTGGTGCTAGGTGCAGGTCCTCTCAGCTTCCTTGTATTTTTTATTTGTTATTGAATATTTTTGTGCTTTGTTTCGTGCTAGGTGCTTTAAATGTAGTGCTTTGTTTAGTGCTTGGTGCTTTAAATGTACTGCTTTGTTTAGTGCTTGGTGCTTTAAATGTACTTGTGCTTCTTTAATGTTGTGAAGGTGTTTCGTGCTTTGCAAGGTCCTCTCACTTCCCTACCCCCCGCCCTATCTCTGGCTACCTGCGCTGATTTCTTAACTCACCGCAAGGTTTTTCTCTGCGGCCACAAGTGGCCACATACTCTGGCCTAAGTTAGTTTGGAGTAACTTTTAGCTGTCTAAACTTGCTTAAATGGCCAAAACAGTCGTAAATGGCAGAAAAACTAAACTTAAAAAAAAAATAACTAACTCACTTACACTGGAGCAAATTAAGTGGGCAGAATTGTGATTTTAAAGATACTCAAAAAAAAAATCTAGTTGCTCCAAAAAAAAAGGGAGCAACTCCTGGGCAAACTTGGGCCCCAAGGAAACAAACCTCAGGATCAATTTCCACAGTGCTGCCAAACTTCAGTGGAGGCGGTGCCTCTCCAGTGATGCCGGATCAAAGGACCCAACCACAGAAAAATAAATAAAGGTCACTCATTCACAGTTTTCACAGAATAAAAGGCAGAGTCATGGCATTCAATCCTTAAAGCACTGGCCTTGATGTTATTCTCTAAATGGTATAAACACCTTTAAAATGATAAAATAGCATGTTCTCTGAATTACATGACCACTGTAATGGGGAATCTACTAGTATTAATTAACATCACAGCAGTAGACTCTTTAAAGTAGAAATAATGGTTAATTAAACTAAACAACAATTAAAATCAACTGTTGAAAAAATAGTTGGCTATCAAACCATTAATGAGCTGATTTCTTTTTGGTGGCCATAAATGTAAGAAAAATCAATATCATTTTTCAGGGCACAACCAGCAGTTAAGGTTCTGCTGATCTTTACATATGATTTCAGTCTTGAAAACTGACTTCTATGGAAATTATTTACTGATATGAGTCGTGCCAGAGAAGTTTTTGTGTAAATTACTGCTGAGTATTTCATCCTGCTTATTCCAGTTATTTTATTTAAGAGGAGTCATACAACAAAGGATAACTTGCATACAAGAGTGATTGTATACTACGTGCTGTATTATTTATTTCATTAGGTTGCCTCCAACCATATCATTTCTATAGAATTACTTTCATTCTTTTCAGAAAATCTAGAATGGATCATTATTTTAAACAGAAAAGAGTTCTCTACTATAGTGTCATCAGTGGATTTATAGATAATACCAAACAACATTAACAGATACCACTTATTATTCATTTCTGAGCAAGTGACATTCATTTTTTAACATCATTTTTGAATATTTAAAATACATATATTTAAGGCTTTATCCATGGTATGAATAGAAATTTTAAAATACAAGTGCATTACCCATAGCCTTACTCGCGATGGGTCAAAGGATCAGCTTTATAATAACAAAAGGTGTCTTACCAATAAAGTATAATGGGGAATGTGTGACAGGAAGTAAATTTGACACTAACAAATGGTGCATGCTATTTACGAGACTTTTAATATATTACAGATATAATGTATGCTTGTTTGATAGTATAATTATACTTTAATTAAAATATGTAAAGTGCAGTAAATTGTTTGCTCTCCGTTTCATCAACATCCTTTCGAAGATATCGGCCTAAAAATTGGCTTCCTTAGCACTTCTCGTTATCACGACCAGGATGTCGATAACGGGACGCTAACGACTTACCAGGCGCAGTGAGATGAACGACTCCCGCAAAATTAAGCGGGAGGTTTGTGGCGGCGTTAAGACATTGTGCCCAATCTCCTTTGCCTGGAGATGGTGATGTAATTGCCGTGTGCATCGCCCCGGTAGTGCCCCGGACCCAAACTTCGGTTCCGCCCCCTGCAGCATCACCTGCTGAATGCACTGACAGCTGCAGGAGGCGTTGATCAGGAGGCTGGGTGCATCAGGGTGTGAGTTAAATGGGAGGTTGCTGAGGTAAGTGCCAACATTTCTCAAATGATTTTTGTCAATTTTTTTTACAATCTCTTGGGCCGCGATCGATCAGCCCGGTGCTCTCTGGAGTGCATGGGGCTGATCGGGCTGGATCACGGCTACCATTGGGGACCAGCTCACTGGTCCCAATGCAGAGCATGCAGCAATGGCCCTTCCCTTTAAGGGAGGGAAAGCTTACTTGATTAGCTTTGTTGAAAACAGTTTAACATTGTCTGGAAACTTGATCACAAGCCAATTTTTTTCCTCCTTTGCTAATGAATGTGCCTTCACTAAGTGCATATGTGATATATATGTATGTTTGCTGTTTTCTTTTTCAATATGCAATGCATCACACTTACGCACATTGAAATCCATCTGCTACTGTTAAGCACATCTGTTTAATTGAGCTAGATATTTTGAAATGCTGTTTATATCCCATATATTTGTCACCTGGTCACAAGGTGGATGCAGAGAGGATGTTTCCGCTGATAGGGGAGACTAGAACTAGAGGGCATAATCTTAGAATAAGGGGCCGCCCATTTAAAATGGAGATTAGACATTTCTTCACTGAGGGTTGTGAATCGGTGGAATTCGCTCTTTGAGAGCTGTGGAAGCTGGGACATTGAATAAATTTAAGACAGTAATAGACAGTTTCTTGAACGATAAGGGAATAAGGGGTTATGGAGAACGGGCAGGGAAGTGGACCTGAGTCCATGATCAGATCAGCCATGATCGTATTAAATGGCGGAGCAGGCTCGAGGGGCCCTATGGCCTACTCCTGCTCCTATTTCTTATGTTCTTATAGCTTGATAGCTGCAAATGTTATACTATTATAAGACATATTTTCCTCCAAATTGGTCAGTTGTTCCGAGTGCATTGCTTGTGGCAAAATGTTTAATGACGGTTAAGATACCATTTCACCTGAACAATTTTGTATTAATTTACTAGTTATTCGCTTGTAATATTGTTCAGAGTGAGTCAAGACCAAGTTTGTGATGTATGTAGCACTCAAATCACTGACTCCACACAGTCTGGTGTTGTAGTAACTGCTGTGACCTTGGTCCTTTATTGTGTAACTCCAGAGTGCCCCTCAGGTGTGGTGGGCAGCCTTTTATACTCTTGTCTCACAGGTACTTTCAGGTCTCCTTGTGGCGCACCATTGTAACTATACATTTAATGTACATGGACAATACATAACATCTCACTCCCCTTCCCCCCCCCCCCCCGTTCCAAAAGCAAATTGCCGGTAACCTCGGTCTTGTTCGTCTTGGTTGATTTGTGAGTATGAGTCCATGACCATCCACTTCCCTTTTCCCTCCTATGTAGAGATTATGCTTGCGATCCGGTGCAAGCATGTGGTATTTGCAGACCTTACATAGGTATTACAAGTACACAAACATAATTTCCAGTAGAAAGCAGGTACATATAGACAGTACATTTGTATGATACATATAGATGCGTTGAAGAGTTATATCAAAAGGTTGCAGGTACACTGAACAGTTATTAAATCCCAGCTCCACTGGGTCAGGTATGGTGGCAACATACTGCCCCTTTTTGCCCGAGGTAATGGGCTGCGCTGAGACAGGGTATCGCCACTAGTGCATTGCCTCTGTTCTCAGAAAATAGTTGCCTATGTGGCTTGTCTGCAGCCGCTGAACAATTGCATAAATCACATAAAATCAGAAATCGCATTAATCCATTAGTCATGTTAGTCACAGATCCATTAACCCTTTTAACTGTGCATTGTGATATTAACTCGTTTCACCAATCATATCAATCATTTAAATCACAGTAATCATTTTGACTCACTCTTGCCCTTACAAAAGTCTCTTTGTGGGGACCGCCAATGGTGTAAGGCCCCTTTAAGACTCCCGGGTAGATTTCCCTTTTAAGACACCATTTTGTCTTTCCCACGAGGTTTCTACTGGGCGCCGCCATTTTAGGTGCTCTGCTGGTGCCTACCTGCCTCTCTCTGCAGAACTCTGCTGCCTCGAGGCTCGCCGTCATCTTGAACTCGCTGCGCTGCTGCCTGCTCTCCCTCCCTCTCTCTCTCTCTCTCTCTCTCTCTCTCGAGGAGAGAGAGAGCCGCCACACTCTGAACGCACCCGGCAGCCGCAACGCACCGGCCCCCGCACCGCCGCATCCTCCGAAGCACCCCACGCAGCTGACCTTTTTGCCCGGGAGCCGCCACACACACACACACACACACGTCCTCCGGAGCCGACCTCCCCACTGCCATAGCCGATCCTGGACGAGCCCCGCTCCTCGGAGCACCGGCCCTCACGACGTCGCCAAGCGTGTCCCGCTCCTGAAACTGCTGATTCACCGCTCCTCCCGCTGCAAGCCCCACGAACAGCCGCCTCTGCCTGCGGGCCGACTGTGCCTGCTGGAGCAGCCTGTCGAAGCCCTTCTCTCTTCTCCAGCTCGATCGGCGCTGCTGCTGGTTCCAGCGCCTTTTTCTCACTCTCAGACTTTGCAGGGGAGAGTCGACGGCCACCGCTGCTCTGCCCAACCCCACACATGCTTCCTTAGCTGCCATCCGATCCGAAGGTGGAGGCCTGCTCTGCCTGTGAACACGGGGAAGAATGAAGTCTTCTCAGCTCACACGCACCTTCCCCATCTATCTCCTGCTGAGTAGCATCGGCCCATCGCCTGCAATGATCCACAAAGGTAAACCGTGCGTCTCGCCACCGTGAGATACCTGTACATCCGCTCTGCCAAGAACAGATATCAGTTCCGGAACCAGCTTGGGTCGTGCAACTGGGTTAATCCACAGTTTATCAAAAGTTTCCTGATTCATCAGCGACTGACCCGACCCCGTGTCCACTTCCATACTCTGTTAATCTTGACTTCCATAATCACTGGGGCCGAATCGTTGGTACACGTATACAGTCCAAAAACATCATCTACTTCTACCTGGGGCTGGGATGCCTATCAAGCCAAACCGCAATACTCCTCGCTGGATAGCAGATCATCTACCATCTCCTCAGCCACACGGTGAGTCAGGTTTCTTTTGCACATACGCTGAAGGTGGCCTTTCGTGTGGCAGGTATTGCACGTATACTCCGCAAACCTGCACCGGTGAGCCCCATGGCTTCCTCCGCAGCACCAGCATAGTGCTACTCGATTAGCCCCCCTCGGCGGACTCTTGAGTTTCAGGACCCTGAGGTCCATGCTCTCTGCCCTGGGCAGAGCCACGTTCTGCAGTTTTGCCCGTGACGGGCGTTATCCTGTGAATATTACCTGCCGGGCTCGAGACCGTGTGGATCATCTGCTTGGTGCTGCAAGTCGAGGTCATAAATGCCCGGCTGATGTTGATGGCTTGCTGCAGGCTGACTGTAGGTTCAGTAGAAAGCAGCTTGTGAAGGAGGCCCTCATGGCCAATCCCCATAACAAAGACGTCTCACACCACATCGTTAAGGCGTGTGCCAAAATCGCGTGTGCAAGTCTCCTGATGTCCGCAGCATATTTTGTGACATCCTGGCCCTCAGGTCTGCAGTGGTGGTAGAATTTGTGCCTGGCCGTGAGGATGCTCTCCTTTGGTTTCAGTTGGTTACGAATGAGTTCATATGACTTGTCCTTGGCGCTCGCGGGTGCCAGCAAATCCCTGACGAGACGGTAAACCTCATCGCCACAACTGGACAGCAATATCGCCTTACGCTTCTCTATCAGTGTGTTCGTGTTCCCTGTCAGGTCGTTTGCTATAAAATAGTACTCGAGCCTTTCCGTAAAGGCATCCCAGTCATTACCCTCTGTGAAATCCTTTAGCGTGCCCAAAGTAGTCATGGTTGCGTGAAGAGCTCGTCTGTGTCCTCGTCGCCAATTTGTGATGTATGTAGCACTCAAGCCACTGACTCCACACAGTCTGGTGTTGTAGTAACTGTTGTGACCTTGGTCCTTTATTGTGTAACTTCAGAGTGCCCCTCAGGTGTGGTGGGCAGCCTTTTATACTCTGTCTCGCAGGTACTTTCGGGTCTCCCACCACAGTGCCCCTTGTGGCGCACCATTGTAACTAGACATTTAATGTACATGGACAATACATAACAAAGTGCAGTATTTGGTCAAACAGGGTTAGAGAGTGGGTAATGACTGGATGCAGGCAGGTGTTGTGCTGGGCTGGGCTTCGCTTCGCTCAGATTTAATGCTTAATTGTGCAGAAGGGAAGGTTATCTGGGCTTCATTGCCGCAAGACTGAAATAACTCATTTCTGCGGGTGAGGAGTCCTGGGCTTATTTTGCTGCTGAAAAGGAGAGAGAGAAATTGCAGTGCAGGACCATGCTTGCTGCTTGATGAAGGAGGTGGTTGAAGAGAGAGTTAACAGTAGACCTGAAATTGCTGCTCAGTGGGGAAGGGGTGTGGTGCAGTCCAAGGATGTGACTGTTGCTGCTTGGGGGAGGAGCTTTTGGAGGGTTTGGACTCTATGGCAAAATTTAATTAGTTGGAGATTTTGGGCTGGAAATTGCCCTCCACCCCGTATGGGGCGGCTCGAATTAAATCGAGAATTATCGCCAGAGTAGATAGGATGGAGAATGGATCGAAATTTGACCCGTTTGTGTTAAAAATGAACGGGGTGGTGTTGGGGGCGGAAGAGAGTCGGGAGCAGGGCAGAAGACAGGCGGTGTCATTTAACGCCCCGCTGAGCACATCAGCGCAACGCGGACGTACCACTTCACGCTAACACATAGCAACGTACCTCCAGTTAAAGGGGAGGGACACTGCGAGGCCGAGTGAGGCCTCTGTGGCGCTCTCTGGACCACCAAGAGGGGGTGACAGACTGCCTGTTGGCGACCCGGCCGAACCCACAGCCACCATTGTCGGCCGATTGCAGAGTCTGCCGATAATTAAAAGAAAATGACAGTCGTGACAGTGCATCCTCCCCTTTAAGTGTGTCTGCATTGCACAGCCACTGGCAGCTTCCCATCTTGCGAAGCTGTTAATGGCACCGACCGGCGACGGCCGCACTCCTGAGGTGCAATTTCCCCTGTGGGGTGGAAAAGGAGGCGCCACCGGGCAGTAAGTGGTCAGCGCGTGGCCGACAAGGGGACAGCGCGCGGAAAGTCGGGGCACGGTGCAAAACCTGTTTGCGCCGCTCCTGGCCCAGAGGCAATTGTAGATGGGTTGTACTCTCCGCCTTACCCCTTGTTGGGAAGGCCTTATGGCCCCATTATCGTCTTTTAGAGTCGGTAACAGCCTTAAGCAAGGGGGCAATTTTGGCCCCTTGGTGTGCAGATCCAGTCCTCAGTCCTTCTCCATTGCTGGTCATATCTCATGTCAGTAGTTTTTGCTTAAAAAGCACCATCTACTAGCAAGCAAAAGACTATGGCCTAGAATTTGGGCATGCCCTGTTTGTGCGAGGTAACATTCGCAAGGCACGATACTTTGCGCTAGGCGCCAAAGTTTCGCCTCTTGCGAGCAATTGGGGTTACTGCCGCCAAAAGCGTCCACATCCTTTATGGGGCGGTAGCGGGATGCATGGCTCAGTAGTGCCACGCACTGGGCCGTATTGCACTGCTGCATAGGAGGGTCCCTTCCCTGAATGAAAGGGAAGGCCCCAAGCTGCATACTCTGCAGAATAAAAAGGGTCCTACCTGGACCACCGGGGAGCGGGGGTGCTGCGTGATCAGCTCGGCACTCAAGCAGTGTGCCAGGCTGACCGATCGCGGCACAGACCCCGCGTCCAAAGTGGCAACGGGGCAGACGAGAAAATCAGCCATTTTTTATGAACAGCCGGGCACCTCCCCTTTAAATGTCGCCCTGCTTGCAGTCGGCTGCCTAGTACACATCCCCTGAAGCTGTCGTTATCGTTCGGCGCAGCTTCAGGGGGAGATACCCAATTTAGGCGATGACATCACAATCTCTGGGCGCAGGAAATCGGGGCGCAGCACCGCTAAACACCTAATTTAGTAGGAGTCGTTTGCAGCACTAACAGGAGCTGCAAATTACCCCAATTTCTCCCCTGTTACATATATTAACAGCCACTGTTGGGTTCAAGTCTCTATCAGTTGTGCTGCGTTACTATTTAAAGGGAAAATGTTATGAGAAGGAAGGGATACTAAGATTTTACTGTTCCTTTCTTTCATTTATGTCTAGTAAATACTGGCGGACTGAGATTGATGCGCAGTTCATAATATAGTTGGTATGCCCTATAAAGATTTCATGGGTGGAGGGGGGTTAGAGTTTCCTCTTTGGGAGCAAAATGTGCTTGAAATTGCACTGGTTAGATTACGTTTTGAGTTTTCGCTAAAATTTATTTGCATAAATCCAAACGTAAAATCTTCCACCAACTAGCACAGTTGTGCAGCATAATAGAACATAATTGTTTCTTTTTTTCTTTCCATTAAAAAGTGTTCCTTGATGAATTTAAGAGTGGCAACCTGGTGCAGTTTTATTAATGCAGATGAAAATGGGTTTATCACCAAAAATAACCTGAGTAAGCTGATTTAAAATGACTTAACAAATGATATTGAACCATTTTAATCATTGCATTGGTGTACACTATTCAGTTTTTTAGTAAATTTAATATTTTCTATGCGTAAACACTTTTAAAAATGTGCCTACTATTGCCTGTGCAATAAGAAAATTAACGCAATTTGAAGAGCCTTCCAGAACCAGCGCAATCTCATAATTCCGAACTGGAGACATGGACTGTTTTGTGGGAGGGGGCCTGATCTGGGCAGAGTGAATCTTGAACTAGTGTAAATAATCGCAGAAAACATGAGCCTATCTCATCTTCATTTTAAATTCCCCAATTTTTTGCGCTGGTTTGACCAATTCTGCCCAGATTGTGCAGGAATCTGGGCACAAAACTAGTGGAAGCTTCCCCTTACAGGTTGGATGTTGGGGAGTTGAAGTTAATTCGACCAAGACTGCCACAGTAACATTAGGTCACATAATATTATCATCTCAGCATTAATTATAAACTCACTGCCCACTTACCATTTTTAATTCAGATCATCGTGGAGAGCAAAGATAACTCTCGGCATCTTTTCCCTACTTGCAACTATCTTAAACCCCTCCCTCCTGCCCCCTCCATCCTCACTTCCCATAACAAGTACGAAGACTTCATGGACTTCTTTGTCTCTAAGATTGAGACCAGTTGCCTTTGCTGCTAACCCCTTTCCCATTACCCACCAAGCCAAATCTTCACAGCGTCCCCCTGCCATAGCCCTAAGGCTGTGTCTCAAGTTTCTCACCTATCTCCCTCATTCTCTCACTCAGTTGATCTAGTACATGAGAGCGTCTATTACATTGTTCTGTTGCCAGTAAACTGCTGACCAACCGACTAACCTTCCTGGCCCCCATGCGAACTGACATTGTAAATGGTTCCCTCTCGTTAGGTACTGCCCCCCTCTTTCAAAATGGACGTTGTCACTCGATTTCTCAAAAAAAATCAACCCTTTACCTCTCTGTTCTTGGAAACTACCATCTTATCGCAAACATTTGGTTCCTCTCCAAGATTCTTGAATGTCTTGCCACCTCTCAAGTCCATGCCCATCTTTTCCACAACTGTTTGAATCTCTCTAGTCAGGTTTCTATCCCTGCCACAGTACCGAAACAACCCTAACCAAAAACACAAATTACATCCGCATTATCCCTCCTCAACCTTTCTACAGCGTTTGTTAGGCTCCTTGATCTCTCTGCAGAATGTGCATGGTTTCTCTTCCTGTTCCGCACCATGATCTCCGGACTCCCCCAGGATCTATGCTGGTAGCTTCCTCTACCTCAACTACATGCTACCCTTTGATAACATCATCCGCAGACATGGGGTCAGCTTTCACATGTACAGTGACTATATCCAGTTCTATCTCTCCAGCTCCTCTCACAATCACCCAACTGCCTCTGTCATCAGACTACTTGTCTGATATCCAGTTGCAATTTGCTCCAATTGAATATTGGGAAGATTGAAGCCATTGTCTTCAACGCTTTCACAAACTCCTTACCTTCACCATTGATTCCATCCAGCTCCACAGCCATTATCTCAGGCTGAGGCAGATTGTTCACAATCTCGGTGTCTTATTACAACCGGAGCTGAGCTTATGACCCCATAATATGCCGTCCTCCACACCTGTCTCAGCCCATTTGTCGCTGAAGGCCTCATCCATACCTTTGTCTCCTCCAGACTTGACTGTTCCAATGATCTTCTGCTGGCCTCCCGTCCTCCATCCTCTGTAAACTTCAGCTCATCCAGAAGTTTGCTGCTCACATTTATCCCACCCCAGGTCCTGCCCGCTTATCACTCATGCCCTTGCTGACCTGTATGGGCTCTCCTCATGTTTCATAGAAACATAGAAAATAGGTGCAGGAGTAGGCCATTCGGCCCTTCGAACCTGCACCACTATTCAATAAGATCATGGCTGATTATTCACCTCAGTACCCCTTTCCTGCTTTCTCTTCATACCTCTTGATCCCTTTAGTTGTAAGGGCCATATCTAACTCCCTCTTGAATATATCCAATGAACTGGCATCACCAACTCTGCGGTAGGGAATTCCACAGGTTAAAAACTCTTGAGTGAAGAAGTTTCTCCTCATCTCAGTCCGAAATGGCTTACCCCTTAGCCTTAGACTCTGTCCCCTGGTTGTGGACTTCCCCAACATCGGGAACATTCTTCCTGCATCTAACCTGTCCAGTCCTGTCAGAATTTTATATGTTTCTATGGGATCCCTTCTCATCCTTCTAAACTCCAGTGAATAAAGGCCCAGTTGATCCAGTCTCTCCTCATATGTCAGTCCAGCCATCCCGGGAATCAGTCTGATGTACCTTCGCTGCACTCCCTCAATAGCAAGAATGTCCTTCCTCAGATTAGGAGACCAAAACTAAACACAATATTCCAGGTGAGGCCTCACCACGGCCCTGTACAACTGCAGTAAGACCTCCCTGCTCCTATACTCAAAACCCCTAGCTATGAAGGCCAACATGCCATTTGCCTTCTTCACCGCCTGCTGTACCTGCATGCCAACTTTCAATGACTGATGTACCATGACACCCAGGTCTCGTTGCACCTCCCCTTTTCCTAATCTGCTGCCATTCAGATAATATTCTGCCTTCGTGTTTTTGCCCTAAAGTGGATAACCTCACATTTATCCACATTATACTGCATTTGCCATACATTTGCCCAACCTGTCCAAGTCACCCTGCAGCCTCTTAGCGTCCTCCTCACAGCTCACGCCGCCACTTCAGAGATAGGCAGGAACAGGGCCATACATTAATTTAAACACAAGGATGATAATTTTAATTTTGAAGTGTTGGGGGACCAGGCACCAACGTAGGTCAGCAAGGACAGAGGTGATGGATGAACGAGAGTTGATGCAGGATAGGATTCATGGAGCAGAGAGTTTACAGGGGATGGAAGATAGGAGGCTAACCAGGATAGAATTGGAATAGTCAAGTCTGGAAGTGACAGATGCATGGATTAGGCTTTCAGCAGCAGATAGGCTGAGGAAAGGGTGGGAGTGGAAGTAGGCGGTCTTTGTGGTAGAGGGGATATAGAGTCGGGAAATATTAACGAGGTTGAAGAGGATGCCAAGGTTCCAAACAATCCGGTTCAGCCTGAGATAGTGGTAAGGGAGGGTGATAGAATCAGTGTCTATGGAACATAGTTTGTGGCTGGGGCTAAAGACATTAGCTTTGACCTTACCAATGTTTAATGAGGAAATTATCCTTGACTGGATGTGGGACAAGCAGTCTGACAGCACAAAGGCAGTAGAGGAGTTGGGAGAGGTGATGGAGACATAGATGTTGAGGGACAGCAAGTAGATCAGAGAGAAGCAAGGGCAAAGGGTAGATCATTGGGGCCTGCAGAGTTAGTGATTTGGGGGCAGGATAAAAACCCATTACTTGAGCTACTCTGGCTTTGATTGGATAGGTAAAAGTGGAAAAAAGTGAGGGTAGTCCCACTGGACTGGACAACATAGGGAGAGGTATTGTAGGAGGATGACGTAGTCAATCAAGACAAAAATTGCAGAGGGGACAAGGAGGGGGGATGCAGAAGGTCACACTCGTAGAAGATGTCATTTGTGACTTTGGTTACAGCTGTTTTGGTGTCAGGGGCTGAAACCTGATTGGAGAGATTCAAACATGGAGTTTTGGGAAAGATGAGTACGCATTTGGGAAGTGACAGTGCGTTAAAGGATTTTGGAAAGGAAAGGGAAACTGGAGATGGGGCAGTAGTTTACACGGGGGAGGATGTCGTGATGATGGCTGGTTTGAAAGGGAGGCGTCAGTACCTGAGGGAAGGGGACCATTTACAATATAATCATGCAAGGAGGCCAGGAAGAGAAGTTGGGTGATTAGGAGTTTTGTGGGAATAGGGTTAAGGGTGCAGGAGGTTGGTGTTGAGGATGAAATGAGCTCGGAGTGGGCAGGAGAGATACAAGAGTGAAGCTAGAGAAAGCCATGGGTTCAGGACTGGGACGAGACTCTGCTATCAACTGATTACATTTAATCCTTGTGTTAAGCTGACAGCATTCTTTTTCAAAAAACATCTATTATTGGGACAATACTCTTAAGACGAAATTTATGAAAAATGGAATTATGTTACCAAGGAGATAACATTTACAATAATGAAGAGTAGATCCTAGAAAATGAACTATTTTACTGCAGCTCAGGGCAGAGCTACAAAAGCAATTGATTGGTCTTGGCATTTAGTCTTATATCAACTGTGTCATCCATGGCTTCAGGAGAGAGAACACTAATCTAAAATGACATATGTGTTCTAGCGAGCTATTCTTCCCTTGATGAAAGCAATTACTCCATTCTTAAATGATAATTTGCAGGCGTTCCAGCCACTTTAATTGATAATTTTTTGTTCTCAGAAGTTCAGTTGCAGAATGATTGGTTGAACTGGTAAATAGAAATCCAGAGTGTTAAATGCAGAAGTTATTTCACCTTGACAGTGTTGTAACTTATTGCTTGCACAGTATGATACTTTTCTTAGTTTGAAGTCACTGGAATGGTCTCTTAGAGATGAACAACAAAATAACTACTAGTACAACTCTTTATAATGCCAAAATGTTTAACTCCATGGACAGAATGAAGGTCAAAAATCATTTAATAACTCAAATTTTTAATCTTTCAACCTAATTCAACTTGAGTTTCTGGAATAAACGACATTTTGCCTGTGTGTCACACTTTGCTTCCCAACCTGCATTATAACTGATAACATATATTGTTTGCATATCAGACCATCTGTTGTTGCATTTTGCTGATGCATTGTTGGAACAATCTACAACAGGAGGTTTCCACTTTGATGTGAATCAAAAATAATAAAAATTTTTGAGTAGAACTATCATAAATGTGAAACTTTGTATAAATAGCACATTTTTAATAATGTGCAAAACTGGTAAGTACCACTGACCGACCAATGTCTGTTGCAATTCTTTAAAAATGTTGGGGTAGAAATTGCAGTCAAAAGGCTTCCCGCAAGCAAATGCCTCCGATCTGCAAAAAGTCTACAAACTTACCTGATAGTCCTGGAGGTTCAGAGAATAACCTGGGCCTCTCCGGGTACCCGAGGGTAGAGGCCCACATATCCCAGGGGTGGTTCACAAGCGGCCCTGGGATCACGTGAGCCAGCCCAACCAATGAAAGAAGGAGGATCCCCATTCATACTTATGGTGATTCTGCATGCGGAATAACCATAAATATGAATGGGAATACCCCCAAAAACACATGTACACTTACATTTTTTTTCAATCACACATTTAAAATGAATCAAAATGATATTTAATTAAATATATTTTTTTAATTTATTTTTAAAAAAATAATTTTTAAATGTATAGATTATTGAAAAACATTTATTTTTCTGTCCTTTAAAAGTCGTACGCTGGTAAAAGCAGACCATATGCCTGCTTTTACCAGGCATAAGAATTTCACGGTCATTCGCTGGGCAGAAGTTGGGTAAATAGCCCAGCTCTCCGTTCACGGAAGCCCTTTTCCTGGAAATGCGTGCAATTGCAAGTTCTGGGTTTTAACGCATGCTATCTTTGCAGGATATATTGAAATTGCTGCTGTGGTTAACAATCTGGGTTTATAAAGTCATGTAAATTGAATTTTGGATGACTTTAAGGGCTAATTGTTCTTTAGTTTCTGATTTTTCAATCAAGCTATAAATCATTGAATCAACTCTTATTAATAGTGAAAGATTCTGCAACCAAGAGGAAGATTTCATTTGTGTGCAAGCTGTAGTCAAATCACAAAACATGTCTTATAAATGGGTAGACTACTCCACACCAACTACAAAGAAATTTTTTTTCCCATGTGTCAACACTTGAGTGTCCTTTAAATTAACCAATTGCTTCAACGAATTCTCTTTTCAATGTGCTTTAACCACCATCTTTAATTTCCCCCATATCATACACATTAACTTGTCCAGAGAATGGGCAAGATCTTTAACTGATTTAAGGGGGTGACTGAAAATATTGTAGAGAAGCTAGTTTAATTTATCTGCTTCTTCCTGTGGCAAAGGGCAAAGTTCCAACCCAATACATCCCAAGGGACAAAACTGGGATTAGTAAATTCTTGCTTCTGGAATTGTAGGCACAAACCCATGTCCTCCCACTTTTGCGCGATATTTTGTAGAAGCAGCAATACATTTAACCTTTACGTCTGTTAAAAGATGCACACATTTTGCATCTCACTTAATTTGAAAAGGTGATTTTCTTTTCTAGAAATTCTACTTAGATATAATCTAGATTCAGAGAACAATCCTCAGTAAAAAAAAAATTAGGTAATCTGCGTTATGATACTCTACAAACAATTAAATTGTTATTTTCATTTGGACCATAAACAAACATTTTTTAACCATCTCAGGACTGTTAAATTATTAAATGTTACTTCTGTTGCACTGAACTTGGTTTGTTTTCTTCTCTTAGTTTACAAGCCTTGCGAAAGGAGAAATCTCGAGATGCTGCTCGATCCCGCCGAGGAAAGGAAAACTTTGAGTTCTACGAATTGGCAAAACTACTGCCACTCCCAGCAGCCATCACAAGCCAGTTAGATAAAGCATCAATAATTCGCCTCACCATTAGTTATCTGAAAATGAGGGACTTTACGAACCTAGGTGACCCGCCCTGGAATTTGAGGATGGAGGGACCCCCACCTAATACATCTGTGAAAGGTAAGAAAATGAGTTCAGATTAGAATAGTTACACTGACTTACTATTACGGTGCTTCGACTGTAAATAAGGTGATCCATGCCTGAACGTCGAAGCAATCTGAACAGATGTTTTTGTTTTTTCTTGGTAAATTAAGACAAATGTGTGCATTTTTAGTCCTTCTCTTTCACAAGTGTAGACATTTTTGGGGTGGTTGTACAGGGGGTATTTTCATTCCTTATTTTCAATTCTCCTGCATACATCATTCTCTAGCCAAGAGGCTAGGTAGAATACCCATTACCTAGTCTTTGTTAATGACACACTTGATCTAGTTGCTAGGTGATGTACAGGAACAGACCAGATTGATTTCCTTTTGTGGCCGTCCTCTCTGCTTAAAAGCACTTGGTCACCACTCCGTGTCTTGCCGTGATGGTGCAGTTGAGATCAGAAAATCGAATGGTTTAAGAAGGAAATTATGAATATGATCCCACACCCTTAATAATGTTACACACTGTTAAAAATATTGGTAAATGGTGTTACAGGCAAAGCAGGAAATGTGTGCCAAAAAGTTAATGCCAACTTCATTGTATTTGTTTATCGATAACTGTGCTTTTAAGAGAAGCATCAAACAAAATATTAATTCAATGTATTGAAAACATACATAAACATGAAGAGCAGCCTTAATTAAGATTTGCTTAGATTATTACTTTTTCAATTTCCACAAGATTCAAAATCATAGTTTGATTAGGTGTTGTGCAGCACCAGCAACTGCTTCAAAAGGCAGAGTGTTGCTGCATGAATATAGGAAAATTGTGAGAGAGTGAAGTGCATATAACTTTGGGAAATAGTGAGAATTGATTAGAATATCTTATTTAATTTTCAGCAAAGATGAATGAAAGTTAGTCTTATACGTCAACTATATACTGTACTGTACTACAGTGCTAGTGCTTGCTTTTGACATACTCGGCAGTTAGCCATTGCCAAATACATGACACAACAATAGTTTATGTTCGGTTCAGCTTCAAGGTAGTGCATACATTTTATATATACAGGTACAACGTCCTGTACAACGGAATCCTCGGGACCGAGTCCGTGCCGGTTTTTGGGTTTTTCCGGATTTCAGACAAGAAAATCAATAGTCTGAAATCCGGAATCCTTGGGACCGAATACATGCCGGATTTCGGATTTTACCGGATTTCGGACTTAGCCATGGCTCGAATCCATGCTGGATTTCGGACCTCGCCACGGGCCGAATCCGTGCCGGATTTTGGGTTTTGCCAGATTTCGGACCTCGCCGCCCACCGATCCTCCACTTCTCGCCGCTTGCTGAATTGTCCGGTTTTTGGAATTTCAGATTCGGGACGTTGCACCTGTATATATTATTAAAAATCTTTTGTAAGTGTGCACTTGCCATTCACAAACCTTGCTTCCTACTGTTAGGATGTTTGGAAATTATTTTACCATTTACGATTGAAGCTGCCTATGTAAACATTTTAGAATGGCATTTCATTCCATAAAGAGTTACATGTCATAATTTCTTGATAAATTAATTGAATCACAAAATGCGTTTTGTAAAAGAATCATCAGACATTTATCATCAGTCGTATCATCATCATTATCATGTCTAAAATAAGATTTGAAACAAAATAAAAACATCAAAAAGTTTCAGAATTTACAAGAGCATAGTTGCAATTACCACTGAATTATCTTCTGTGTCTTTTATTGCCTTCCTGGAAGTTTTTACTTTAAGGTCCCTGGTTTTGACTGGGTATTTTTACCGCCCAATAGTTGGACAGAGCTGCCAACCACATCTGTACATTGAGTATGATCATTTTGCTGAATTTCCCAGTATATCAGCATGAATTCATGAGCATGTCTCCTCATACTGTGAATATTTAAGTTTCTTTGCTTTTTCCAGAAATATTTAAATCAAAATGGAGATTGAATTGTTAAAGCTTTCATTTCAGAAAGAGATGACACTTTTATCTGTTATCAACTGCTCAAAGACAGAGAGCACCTGTGATCAAGAGCACCTATGATTGTAGTTTATTTGTTAATGGCAAGAAATCAAGAAATAATAGAGGCTTGTAAGAAATTACGGCAATAATCATGGGCGACTTTAATCTTCATATTTATTGGACAAATCAAATTGGCATAGGTGGCCTTAAGGAAGAATTCATAGAGTGTATACGGGATGGTTTCTTAGAATAATATGTTGTGGAACCAACCAGGGAGCAGACTATTCTAGATCTGGTAATGTGTAACGAGTTTGGATTAATTAATGATCTCGCAGTGAAGGATCCTCTTGGGAAGAGTGATCATAGCATGGTAGAATTTCAAATTCAGTTTGAGGGTGAGAAAACTAGGTCTCAAACTAGTGTCCTGAACTTAAATAAAGGTAATTACAAAGGTATGAAGGCAGAGTTGGTTAAAGTGGACTGAGAAACTATATTAAAGGATGAGATGATAGAAAAGCAGTGGCAAACAGTAAAGAAGATATTTCATAACTCTCAGCAAAGATATATTCCAGTGAGAAAGAAACATTCTCAGACAAGGATGAACCATCCGTGACTAACTAAGGAAGTAAAGGTTGGTATCAAATTAAAAACATAGAAACATAGAAAATAGGTGCAGGAGTAGGCCATTCGGTCCTTCTAGCCTGCACCACCATTCAATGAGTTCATGGCTGAACATGCAACTTCAGTACCCCATTCCTGCTTTCTTGCCATACCCCTTGATCCCCCTAGTAGTAAGGACTACATCTAACTCCTTTTTGAATATATTTAGTGAATTGGCCTCAACAACTTTCTGTGGTAGAGAATTCCACAGGTTCACCACTCTCTGGGTGAAGAAGTTTCTCCTCATCTCGGTCCTAAATGGCTTACCCCTTATCCTTAGACTGTGACCCCTGGTTCTGGACTTCCCCAACATTGGGAACATTCTTCCTGCATCTAACCTGTCTAAACCCATCAGAATTTTAAACGTTTCTATAAGGTCCCCTCTCATTCTTCTGAACTCCAGTGAATACAAGCCCAGTTGATTTAGTCTTTCTTGATAGGTCAGTCCCGCCATCCCGGGAATCAGTCTGGTGAACCTTCGCTGCACTCCCTCAATAGCAAGAATGTCCTTCCTCAAGTTAGGAGACCAAAACTGTACACAATACTCCAGGTGTGGCCTCACCAAGGCCCTGTACAACTGTAGCAACACCTCCCTGCCCCTGTACTCAAATCCCCTCGCTATGAAGGCCAACATGCCATTTGCTTTCTTAACCGCCTGCTGTACCTGCATGCCAACCTTCAATGACTGATGTACCATGACACCCAGGTCTCGTTGCACCTCCCCTTTTCCTAATCTGTCACCATTCAGATAATAGTCTGTCTCTCTGTTTTTACCACCAAAGTGGACAACCTCGCATTATACATTATACTTCATCTGCCATGCATTTGCCAATCACCTAACCTATCCAAGTCGCTCTGCAGCCTCATAGCATCCTCCTCGCAGCTCACACTGACACCTAACTTAGTGTCATCCGCAAATTTGGAGATACTACATTTAATCCCCTCGTCTAAATCATTAATATACAGTGTAAACAGCTGGGGCCCCAGCACAGAACCTTGCGGTACCCCACTACTCACCGCCTGCCATTCTGAAAAGTACCCATTTACTCCTACTCTTTGCTTCCTGTCTGACAACCATTTCTCAATCCATGTCAGCACACTACCCCCAATCCCATGTGCTTTAACTTTGCACATTAATCTCTTGTGTGGGACCTTGTCGAAAGCCTTCTGAAAGTCCAAATATACCACATCAAATGGTTCTCCCTTGTCCACTCTACTGGAAACATCCTCAAAAAATTCCAGAAGATTTGTCAAGCATGATTTCCATTTCACAAATCCAAGCTGACTTGGACCTATCATGTCACCTCTTTCCAAATGCACTGCTATGACATCCTTAATAATTGATTCCATCATCTTACCCACTACCGATGTCAGGCTGACCGGTCTATAATTCCCTGTTTTCTCTCTCCCTCCTTTTTTAAAAAGTGGGGTTACATTGGCTACCCTCCACTCGATAGGAACTGATCCAGAGTCAATGGAATGTTGAAAAATGACTGTCAATGCATCCGCTATTTCCAAGGCCACCTCCTTAAGTACTCTGGGATGCAGTCCATCAGGCCCTGGAGATTTATCGGCTTTCAATCCCATCAATTTCCCCAACACAATTTCCCGACTAATAAGGATTTCCCTCAGTTCCTCCTCCTTACTAGACCCTCTGACCCTTCTTATATCCGGAATGTTGTTAGTGTCCTCCTTAGTGAATACCGAACCAAAGTACTTGTTCAATTGGTCCGCCATTTCTTTGTTCCCCGTTATGACTTCCCCTGATTCTGACTGCAGGGGACCTACATTTGTCTTTACTTCCCTTTTTCTCTTTACATATCTATAGAAACTTTTGCAATCCGTCTTAATGTTCCCTGCAAGCTTCTTCTCGTACTCCATTTTCTCTGCCCTAATCAAACCCTTTGTCCTCCTCTGCTGAGTTCTAAATTTCTCCCAGTCTCCGGGTTCGCTGCTATTTCTGGCCAATTTGTATGCCACTTCCTTGGCTTTAATACTATCCCTGATTTCCCTTGATGGCCACGGTTGACCCACCTTCGCTTTTTTATTTTTATGCCAGACAGGAATGTACAATTGTTGTAGTTCATCCATGCGCTCTCTAAATGTCTGCCATTGCCCATCCACAGACAACCCCTCAAGTATCATTCACCAATCAATCTTAGCCAATTCACGCCTCATACCTTCAAAGTTACCCTTCTTTAAGTTCTGGACCATGGTCTCTGAATTAACTGTTTCATTCTCCATCCTAATGCAGAATTCCACCATATTATGGTCACTCTTCCCCAAGGGGCCTCGCACAACGAGATTGCTAATTAATCCTCTCTCATTACACAACACCTAGTTTAAGATGGCCTCTCCCCTCGTTGGTTCCTCGACATATTGGTCTAGAAAACCATCCCTTATGCACTCCAGGAAATCCTCCTCCACTGTATTGCTTCCAGTTTGGCTAGCCCAATCTATGTGCATATTAAAGTCACCCATTATAACTGCTGCATCCTTATTGCATGCACCCATAATTTCTTGTTTGATGCCCTCCCCAACATCACTACTACTGTTTGGAGGTCTGTACACAACTCCCACTAACGTTTTTTGCCCTTTGGTATTCTGCAGCTCTACCCATATAGATTCCACATCATTCAAGCTAATGTCATTCCTAACTATTGTATTAATCTCCTCTTTAACCAGCAATGCTACCCCACCTCCTTTTCCTTTTATTCTATCCTTCATGAATGTTGAATACCCTTGGATGTTGAGTTCCCAGCCCTGATCATCCTGGAGCCACGTCTCCGTAATCCCAATCACATCATATTTGTTAACATCTATTTGCACAGTTAATTCATCCACCTTATTACGGATACTCCTTGCATTAAGACACAAAGCCTTCAGGCTTGTTTTTTTTTAACACCCTTTCTCCTTTTAGAATTTTGTTGTACAGTGGCCCTTTTTGTTCTTTGTCTCGCGTTTCTCTGCCCTCCACTTTTTCTCATCTCCTTTCTGTTTTTTGCTTTTGTCTCCTTTTTGTTTCCCTCTGATTCCCTCCATTGGTTCCCATTCCCCTGCCATATTAGTTTAACTCCTCCCCAACAGCACTAGCAAACACTCCCCCTAGGACATTGGTTCCGGTCCCGCCCAGGTGCAGACCGTCCCACCTCCCCCAGAACCGATTCCAATGCCCCAGGAATTTGAATCCCTCCCTGCTGCACCACTGCTCAAGCCACGTATTCATCTGCGCTATCCTGCGATTCCTACTCTGACTAGCACGTGGTACTGGTAGCAATCCCGAGATTACTACTTTTGAGGTCCTACTTTTTAATTTAGCTCCTAGCTCCTTAAATTCGTTTCGTAGGACCTCATTCCTTTTTTTACCTATGTCGTTGGTACCAATGTGCACCACTACAACTGGCTGTTCTCCCTCCCTTTTTAGAATGTCCTGCACCCACTCCGAGACATCCTTGACCTTTGCACCAGGGAGGCAACATACTATCCTGGAGTCTCGGTTGCGGCCGCAGAAACGCCTATCTATTCCCCTAACAATTGAATCCCCTATCACTATCGCTCTCCCACTCTTTTTCCTGCCCTCCTGTGCAACAGAGCCAGTCACGGTGCCATGAACTTGGCTGCTGCTGCCCTCCCCTGATGAGTCATCTTCCTCAACAGTACTCAAAGCAGTGCATCTGTTTTGCAGGGGAATGACCACAGGGGACCCTTGCACTACCTTCTTTGCACTGCTCTTCCTGCTGGTCTTCCATTCCCTATCTGGTTGTGGACCCTTCTCCTGTGGTATGACCAACTCGCTACACATGCTACTCACGTCATTCTCAGCATCGTGGATGCTCCAGAGTGAATCCACCCTCAGCTCCAACTCCGCAACGCGGACCGTCATGGATATACTTCCCGCACATGTAATCGTCAGGGACACTGGAGTCGTCCCTGAGTTCCCACATGGTACAGGAGGAGCATAACACGCGACCGAGCTCTTCTGCCATGACTTAACCTTTAGATAGGCAACAATAATGTTCAAGTTTACTCACTGTTAAAGAGAAGAAAGAAAAACTACTCACCAATCACCAGCCAATGACTTACCCGTTTGGCTGTGATGTCACCTTTCTGTTTCTTTTTACTTTTTTTTTGCCTTCTCCCTGTAGCTGCACAAGCACGCCTCACCAACCCCGGAACTCACGCTGCTCCAACTGCCGCCGCCACACTCTCCCGCTGGGCCTTTTATAGGCCTCACCAACCCCGGACTCGTGCTGCTCCAACTGCCGCCGCCACACTCTCCCGCTTGGCCTTTTGTAGGCCTCACCAACCCCGGAACTCACGCTGCTCCAACTCCAACTCCAAAACAAAGGCATACAATGTTGCGAAGAACATTGGAAGACCAGAGGATTGGGAAATTTTTAGAAACCAGCAAAGAACGACTAAAAAATAATAAAGGCAGAGAAGATAGCATATGAGAGTAAGCTAGCAAGAAATATAAAAACCAACAGTACAACTTCTACAGGTATATAAAAAGGAAGCGAAGAGCTAAAGTAAACGTTGGTCCCTTGGAGGATGAGGCTGGGGAATGAATAATGGGTAACGGAAATGGCGGAGACTTTGAATAAATATTTTGTATCGGTCTTTACAGTAGAAGACACTAAAAACATCCCAATAACTGATAATGAAGGAGCTAGTGGGGCAGGAGGAGAGGGGGGTTGTGGTGGAGGAAACTTAAAACTATCACTAGAGGTAAAGTATTCGGCAAACTAATGGGACTAAAGATGGACAAGTCCACTCGACCTGATGGCCTGCATCCTAGGGTCTTAAAAGAAGTGGCTGCAGAGATAGTGGATGCATTGGTTGTAATCTACCAAAATTCCCTGGATTCTGGAGACGTCCCAGCAGACTGGAATATCGCAAATATAACGCCCCTATTTAAGAAAAGAGGGAGATAGAAAGTAGGACACTATAGACCAGTTAGCCTAACATCTGTCATTGGGAAAATGTGGAGTCCATTAATAAGGAAGTAGGAGCAGGACATTTAAAAAATCATAATGCAGTCAAGCAGAGTCAGCATGGTTTTATGAAGGGGAAATCATGTTTGACAAATTTGCTGGAGTTCTTTGAGGATGTAACGAGCAGGGTGGATAAAAGGGAATCAGTAGATGTGTATTTGGATTTCCAGAAAACATTTGATAAGGTGCCACCTTAAAGATTACTGCACAAGATAAGAGCTCACTGGGTTGGTGGTAATATATTAGCGTGGATAGAGGATTGGCTAACTCGCAGAAAACAGAGTCGGGATAAATGGGTCATTTTTAGGTTGGCAAACTGTAACTAGTGGGGTGCCACAGGGTTCAGTGCTGGGGCCTCAACTATTTTCAATCTATATTAATGACTTGGATGAAGGGACTGAGTGTAACGTAGCCAAATTTGCTGATGATACAAAGATAGGTGGGAAAACAAGTTGTGAGGAGGCTGTAAAGAATCTACAAAGGGATACAGATAGGCTCAGTGAGTGGGCAAAAATTTGGCAGATGGAGTATAATATGTGAAAATGTGAGGTTATCCACTTTGGTCAGAAAAATAAAAAAGCAAATTACTATTTAAATGGGGAGAGATTACAAAATGCTGCAGTACAGAGGGATCTGGGGTTTCTTGTACATGAAACACAAAAAGTTAGCAAGCAGGTACAGCAAGTAATCAGGAAGGCAAATGGAATGTTGGCCTTTATTGCAAGGGAAATGGAGTATTAAAGCAGGGAAGGCCTGTTCCAACTGTATAGGTCATTGGTAAGATCACACCTGGAGTACTGCGTACAACTTTGGTGTCCTTATTTAAGGAAGGATATACTTGCATTGGAGACAGTTCAGAGAAGGTTCACGAGGTTGATTCCTGAGATGAAGGGTTGTCATATGAAGAGAGGTTGAGCAGGTTGGGCCTATACTCATTGGAGTTTAGAAGAATGAGAGATGATATTGAAACATATAAGATTCTGAGGGGCTTGACAGGGTAGATGCAGAGAGGATGTTTTTCCTCATGTGGGCATAGTTTCAGAATAAGTGGTCGCCCATTTAAGACAGAAATGAGGAGGAATTTCTTCTCTGAAGGTCGTGAATTTTTGGAATTCTCTACCCCTGGGAGCTGTGGAGGCTGGGTCATTGAATATATTTAAGGTGGAGATAGACAGACTTTTGAATGATAAGGGAGTGAAGGGTTATGGGGAGCGGGCGGGGAAGTGGAGTTGAGGCCAGAATCGGCCATGATCTTATTGAATGGCGGAGCAGGCTCGAGGGGCCAAATGGCCTACTCCTACTTCTATTTCTTATGTTCTTATGTTCAAATGGGTTTATTTTTTAGTTACTTGCCTCTTTATTTCTGTGAAATACACAAATAAAAATTTCTCTGGAACCATTTTTGAAGCTTACAGTTATTTATATCAAGACTTGGGGCCCAAGTTTCCACATGATTTGCGCCTGAATTTTAGGAGCAACTGGTGGAGAACGGACTATCTTAGAAATCGCAATTCTCCACATTTTTTTTTCTGCAGTTCTAGTCAGGTAGAACAGTTCTACTTTGGAACAGAATTTTTTCTTCAAAAGGGGGCGTGTCCGGCCACTGACGCCTGATTTCAAAGTTTCCACAGTGAAAACGTACTCCAAACTAACTTAGAATGGAGCAAGTGAAGATTTTTGTAGAACTGAAAAAATCTTGTCTACACATTAAAAAATCAGGCGTAGGTTACAAATTAGACGTCCAGAACGAGGTTGGGGGGAGGGAAGTCATTAAATTCTATAATAAATCCTTATTTATACTTCTACAAATATTATACAAATAAATCCAACCTGAATAAAAATTTATAAGCAAAGAAAAGATTAAATAAACCATCTTCCGACCTGTGTGAAAGTGCTTCAGGCAGGCCTTTCGGGACCGAAGGCTGAACGGGCCAGCCCGAGACTTCGGGCAGGGCCCGTCCCCAGCACCAGATTTACAGGTAGGTGGCGCTGGGTTGGGTCGGGTCGGGGGGAGGGAGGGAGAGAGAGTGGGGGGGGGAGGGAGGGAGGGAGAGAGGGGGGGGAGGGAGGGAGAGGGAGGGGGGGGGTGGAAGCAGGAGCTGGCTGTGGGAGGAGCCTTATTCACGCAGCCCCAGTGAGGCCATTCGGCCAGGGCTAGGGGCTGCGTGCTTCGGGCGCCTGGAGCTACTGCACTTGCGTGCCCACTGTAGCGCGCATGTGCAGAGGTCCCGGCACTGTTTTCAGCGCAGGGACCTGGCTCCGCCCCCCCATAGCTCGTGCTGCGCCACGCCGAGGGCCAGAGGACCTGCAGGGAGGTGGAGAATACGGAGGATTTTTTTAGGCGCACATTGTGGCACGAAAAACGGGCGTCCAGGTCGGGACTGCGCCGTTCTAGGCGCGTGTGGAAACTTGGGCCCTTTGAAACTGTGTCAACAATGAACTTTTGAGCATTAATGAGATAAATTTTATTTATTTTTGAAACTTTATGTATTAAAGACTGCATCAGTTGTCAAACTCAATAATAGTGCACTAAAGGTAGACTTTCCACCCACACATGCCAGGAGTATAGGATCAGAAAATTGTGCAACCCCAGCCATGTTTTCATGATTATTTTAGGTGAATTTCCGATATATGCCAGGAGTGGAGAAGCAGAAAGTTTATGTTAACATGCTTTAATTAAGGAATGTAAAGATAGGAGTCGCTGATGAAGAAGAAAGGGGACATTACCTAAGAGTACAAAAGAAGATCTGGGTGACATAGAAAATAGGTGCAGGAGTAGGCCATTCGGCCCTTCTAGCCTGCACCGCTTTTTTTTTTCTGGATTATTCACCCAGGACTCTGGATTACTAGTCCAGTAACCCAACCCCATAGTTAATGCAGTCACATGGGACGTGGATGGAGGCTGATGGGAAGGAGAACAATGGAGCTGGAATGCCTTACATCGGAAATGAGGCAAGAGCAACTAATTATCCTGGGATGCACCCTCACAAGGCTACTGGAACCGCCTTCCCCCTTTCCCTTCCCCATTGGACTATCCAACCATTCAGTCACCCCAATCAGAGCATTAGAACCCACCCTCCCTCCTTTCCCAGTGGAGCACCCGTCCTGTCAAATCACCCCAGTCGTGGCGGGAACTGGGTATGCTGTGTGTACAGCTCAGGATCTGTTTCTGTGGAGAAAAGGGCAGGGTGTAAAAACACAAAATGATGGCCGAGTGGCTCTGGGCCGAAGTTTTGGCGGATTGAAGGCAGGCACGTGATCCTGCTCCTGCTGCCTCCCTCTCGGATAGAAAGCAGAGAGTAGAGGTTAAGGATAGCTATTCAAAATAGCAGAAGATCTGGAAGTGGGATCCCGCACACTCTGTATCTCAAAATCTTTCATAATTTTAAAAGCCTCAATGGGGTCATCGCTCAGCCTTCTGTTTTTCAAGAGAAAAGAAAACCAACCTGTTCATCCTTTCCTGATAGGTATAATCCTGCATTTCTGGTATCATCTTGTAAATCAGTTTTGCACACTGTCCAGTGCCTCCTATATCCTTTTTATAATATGTCAGCCAGAACTGCACATACTATTCTAAGTATGGTCTAACCAAGGTTTGATACAGGTTTAGCATATCTTCACTGCCCTTCAATTCTATCCCGCTGGAAATAAACACTAGTACATGTTTGCTTTTACGACCTTATTTACTTGCGTTGCTATTTTTAGTGATTTGTACGCCCAGATCTCTTTCCTCCTCTACCCCATTTAGATTCTTATTTTCCAAGTAATATGTGACGTACTTACTTTTCTTACCAAAATGTAATACCTCACTGTGTTGAAATTCATTTGCCAATTATATGTCCATTTTACAAGTTTATTAATATCTTCTTGTAACTTATTGCAGTCCTTTTCAGTGTTGACTATCCCTCCCAATTTGGTGTCATCTACAAATTTAGAAATTGTGTTTTTGAATTCAAATTCTAAATCATTAATATAAATTGGGAACAACAGCGGTCCCAACACTGATTTCGACTTGTGGGGAAGAGTAAAACTAGAGGCCATCAATATAAAATTGTCACCAAAAAATCAAATAAGGAATTCAGAAGAAACTTCTTTACCCAGAAAGTGGTGAGAATGTGGAACTCGCTACCACAGGAAGTAGTTGAGGCGAACAGTATAGATGCATTTAAGGGGAAGCTGGATAAGCATATGAGGGCAAAGGGAATAGAGGGTTATGCTGATAGAATTAGATGAGGGAGGATGCTTAAATGGAGCATAATCGCTGGCATGGACTGTTTGGACCGAATGGCCTACTTCTGTGTTGTATATCCTATGACATTGTATGTAATACTGCCAGATCCCAGCTTATCTCCAATACTGCCAGACTCTGCCTTCAACCCCCACCACCGTGTTTCAAAACCTCCTCCTCAGTTTGCTAGATTCTAGGATCATCCACCTCAGATTCCTCCTCCAATTCCCTGATCCCAAACCTCTCAATTGCATGTCGGTGTTCCCTGATCCCAGGGACACCTGAAATGTTCCCAGACATTAAATTCCCTCTCACCAAAGCTCTGTAATGATCCTAAAACCTCCCTCTCCAATATAACTGGAAGCCCTTTCCCAAACACTGGGACCCCTGCAAAATACTGCTAGACTCTAAGGGGCCAGGTTTCCACAGGAGTTGCTCCTATTTTTTTGGAGCAACTAGTTTTTTATGGAGTATCTTAAAAATCACAATTCTCCACATTTAATTTGCTCCATTTTCAGTGAGTTAGTTCATTTTTTTTTCAAAAGGGGGCGTTACCAGCCACTTACACCTGTTTTGGCCATTTAAGCAAGTTTAGACAGCCATTAGTTACTCCAAACTAACTTAGGCCAGCATATGTGTCCATTTTTGTACGCTCAGAAAAACCTTGTGGACATTTAGAAATCAGGCGCAGGTAGCCAGAGATGGGAGGGGAAGGGAAGTTAGAGGATTTTCCAAAGCACTGAACACCTTCACAACAACATTAAAGAAGCATAAGTACATTTAAAGCACCAAGCACTAAACAAAGCACAACATAAGCATTCAATAACAAATAAAAAATACAAGGAAAGCACCAAGACTTACAAAGCACTAAACAAAGCACAAAAAGTAATAAGCAATTAATTAACAAATAAAAATTAGAAGGAACCCTGCACCTAAAGCACCCAGACCAAAGTAATAAGCAATCAATCAATAACAAATAAAAAAATAGAAGTCCTACCTTTTTGTGAAGGGAAGGCAGCGGGCCACCGATGAGGGAGGGGGAGGAGCAACGTTAAACATACGAGCCTGCCCAGGTCCAATCCTACTCGTGTCTTGTCCCCAATTTCTTTGCTTTCCTGCTACCCCCGCCCCACCTCGAATATCTCCGAGACAGTCCCAAGGAACACTCGATGGCCTCAGTCATCTTCCTTCTTGATAGTCACTTTTGCCAGCTCCTTCTTCCTTTCTTGTTTGGGTTTCTGTTCCCGGAATCTCTTGTCTCTGATGACGGACATTGACGGCTGTATCCTCGCAGGTCGTGGCGGGGAGCCCATTCGGCCAGGGCTATGGGCAGTGTGCTTCGAGCCCCTCCCACACAGCCTGCAGCACACAGAACCTAGGGGCGAGGAGCTATTGCACATGCGCGCACACTCTAGCGTGCATGTGCAGAGGTCCCAGCACTGTTTTCAGCACTGGGACCTGGCTTTGCCACCCCCCCCGCCGCTGGTTCTGCTGCGCTCCAGCGAGTCCAAAGGAGGCCTGAGTATGGAGAATACCACGGTAAGGATTAGGCGCGCTTTTTGTTCCAGAAAGTCGGTAGACCTCATGGAGGTGCGCTGTTCTAAGGGTCGGTGGAAACTTGGCCCCGAGAAACAAAGACATTACAGTATTGCCAGATCCCAGCCCCCTTCACAATGCTCCCAGATCCAAGGGCTACCCCTTTTTCAGTTTTCTTGGTTATATTACTTGACATAACATCCTTGTTCTTGTATATCCTTCAGTTCACTGTGTGCAATGCCATGTGACATCTGTTAGTAACATGAAAATATTTTAAGTCTTTGGTGTGCAGATGTGTAACCAAGGTGATGTCTGGGCCAGCAAGGTGCAGGAGTGCTCTCTGATGCCATTGCTGTCAATGTACTTGCCAGCTTCACTGCAGAGGTCATCTATTGAAACATGTAAAGTGCCATTTTAACACATGCATTTACATTTTTTTTCTCTTTCGGGGGAATTAAGGAAAGAGAATGGCAATCGTGTGTGGTCTCACATTGGCCAAAATCATTTTGTTGAATTTAACAACTTAGGAGAGCAAAAGATATTTCAGAAAGTGTTTATTCAACCTTAAGCACACTATTTACTAAATAGTAGCTTGAAATCTAAACCTTGAAGGATTTTTTTGGTGTCATGAATGAGGAAACAACATAGTGAACACTTGTGAAGTCTGTCCTCAAAAATGTTCTTCAGTGGATCTTTCTAATTGCCAGCTAATTGAACCAACTTGATCCAACATCTGAAGAAGCATCTTGGCTAATTGCCTCTATTTAAAAAAGCTGTTAACATTATTTGAATTAATGCAATGTAAAATGACAGCAGCTGCTAACCAACTGCTCATTTAGCCAGGGTCTTCCTGATTATGTGGTTCATCGGAACAGTTAAATCGGTTTCTGTTAGAAAATTCTCCTTTTTTGAAGCCTTAGCATTGGTTACTCTGAAAGTGAAATTCCTCTTTTCCTGAATAATGTAAACAAGACCTTTTTAATTTCAATATTCCAAAACTACTAACAAAAAAATGGAAATGCATAATTTTGTAATGTACAGTATAGTCACCACAAGTAAGATTTTAGTAGCGGAACAAAATAGCAGCTAATCATGAACCACCTGTAACAATTTTCCTTTAACATTTCTGAGGCAGCTTACAAGCCCACTCAACCAATGTAAAATTCCCAAACCTCATGGAATATGAAAGTCTTAATTTACCATAAGGCAATGCATATGCTCAGCCTTCTAATGTCTGACTTTCTGAAGAATGCTTTAAAGTGCAGTGCAGATAAATATGTTAATAATTGACATTTGTAGTAGATTTTATATAGCATTATTATCAAATATTTTGATGCAGTACCTTTTCTAAGTTAACATTTCAAGTTGCATAATTACATTTTCAATATTAAACCTTCATGTGTCTTTTATTTATGCAGTGATGGTAACTTTAGAAAATGGCACAGTTGCTGATTAAAGGAAAAAATAATTTCAAAACTGTGGATCCTAATAAAAATTGTCATTTGCAATCATTCTACTTATTGAAGGAACATACATTGGGCTCAATTTTCCCCAATTATCTGTGCGTCTTTTTGGCGTACACCATTTTTGTTGGAGTAAATTAAAATCTTCAAGTTTCCCCTAAGTTTCTGCACCAGCGTAATTCACTTAGGTATGATTTTTTTAGGCTACGATTTTTTTAACCTCATTTGGGGACATAAACTGCCACTCGCACAAATTTTGGCCATTTAAGCAAGTTTGGTTAAGTACAATTTTTGTTAAGACGGTGTAGGTGACCGCTCTGAAAAACCTTCTGGGCAGTTAACAAGATCAGCACAGGTAGGAGAATTAGCGCAGAAGATCTCCAAATCCGGCCGGGACAGCAGCGGCAGAGAGGGAGAGAGAGGTGGTGGGGAGGGGGCACTCGGTCAGGGCTAGGAGCGTCATAGGCTCCGGGGGAGGGAGGCCTTTCGGCCTGGGTTAGAAGCGGTATCGACTGTGGGGGGGGTGGGGAGGGAGGCCTTTCAGCCCGGGCTAGGAGCGGCACCGGCTCTGGGGGAGGGGAAGCCTTTCGGCCTGGGCTAGGAGTGGCACCGGCTCCAGGGGGAGGGAGGCCTTTCGGCCCGGGCTAGGAGTGGCACTGGGCACCGGCAGGGTGTCGGAGGGGGGGCTGGTGGAGGGAGGGAGGCCTTTCCAATTCATACCGTTTACAAGATAGACTTTTGGCACAAAGACTCTTTAATATTTTCATGTTGGTAAGCTGCTGCCTTAAATAGCTGCAATGCGCAAGGTGCTTGTGCAGGTTGCAGTGAGCTGGCCAGAATGTCTTGTATATTTCACTTTCCAGCCTCAGCCCGCAGTGTGTCCCTCGTTACCCTGGCAACCTGTCTTAGGCTCCACCCACAGAACTTAAGGACAATGTGTGCCAGGTCACATTCACAAGTTAAAACGGGGAAACTGTCAACTTTTTTTTGCCATAGTCGGGGCCCCAAGAAATGGGCGTAACTCTTCAAATATGCCAAAAAACGGCATTGGGGAAAATTGAGCCCATTGCCTCATCCTCAGTAAGTTTCCACCACTTGTATATATGATGGCATCATGTAGAGACCAGAGTTCAAAGAATTGATCGTCTTCAAATTGGCAAGAACAGTGTTCATAAAGCAATTTATATGAGAGCTTGTTATATTTGTTAAAACACTAAAACATTTCCATATTCTTATTAGAACTTTGGAACTGAGTACAGTACTCAGTACAGAACCAGTGGGCCCAAGTTTGCCCAGGAATTGCTCCTATTTTTTTGGAGCAACTAGATTTTTTTGGAGTATATTAAAAATCGCAATTCTGCCCATTTAATTTGCTCCATTCTAAGTGAGTTAGTTAGGTTTTTTTTTTAGTTTTGTTTTTTTTTCCAAAGGGGGGCCACTTACGCCTGTTTTGGCCATTTAAACAAGTTTAGACAGCTAAAAGTTACTCCAAACTAAGTTAGGCCAGCATATGTAGCCACTTGTGTCTGCACAGAAAAACCTTGCGGTGAGCTAAGAAATCAGCGCAGGTAGCCAGAGAAAAGTGGGGGGGGGGGGGTAATGGAAGTAAAGGGAAGTGAGAGGACCTTGCAAAGCACTAAACACCTTCACAACAACATTAAAGAAGCACAAATACATTTAAAGCACCAAGCACTAAACAAAGCACAAAAATAAGCATTCAATAACAAATAAAAAAATACAAGAAAGCTGAGAGGATCTGCACCTAGCACCAAGATTTACAACGCACTAAACGAAGCATAAAACGTAATAAGCAATTAATTAACAAATAAAAAATAGAAGTCCTACCTTTATGTGAAGGGAAGGCAGCGGACCACCGATGAGGGAGCCCATTCGGCCAGGGATAGGGGCGGCGTGCTTCAGGCCCCTCCCACACAGCCTGCAGAACCCGTCAAGCCCGTGCCAGCTAAAATTGCAGAAATCTTACATTGTCTGCAACCTTACCGAAATAATGGGAACTGGCTCCTTTGAATTGTGGAACTTCACTCAGCCAAGAATTCAAACAATCCCTGTAACTAAGAACATTTGAGCTAAATCAACAAGTTCCTTCGCGTGCCTCAGGCCAAAGTTCCATCTTGATTTTCTTGAAAAGTGTTTCTAATCTGTAAATCCCCTAATCCAAGGCTGAAAGGAATCAAATCATCTTTTAACATGAATTCATTTGAGACATATTCAGATCAGGACACCAAAATACAAAATATCAATTATATTTATCACTTGCCTATGTGCTACAACTTGTAACAAGAAATACTATTCTCCCTATTAACAAGGAAGCTATGCAGGTTTCTAGGAGGCGTGGAGCTATGGCATGCTTCGGGCCCCTCCCACACAGCTTGCAGAGAGTCACAGAGATTCAGGCTGCCAAGAGCTACTGCACATGCGCGCACACTCTAGTGCATATGTGCAGAGGTTCCGGCATTGTTTTCAGCGCCGGGACCTGGCTCCGTCCCCCATTGGATATGGTGCGCTACGCCGAGGCTGAAGATGTCCTGAGGAGCGTGGAGAATTCCTCAGTAAGTTTTAGGCGCAGTTTTTCTTCTACAAAGTCGCCGCACCTTCTAAGCTGGGGGGAGGGGGGGGGCAAACTTGGGCCCGATATTGCAGTTATCTGTTGAGTATCCTGTGCAGTGCCTCACATTGTGATTAACCTTCACTTATATTCTACATCGTTTTTGATCGTAAACTACTTTAAAAAGTACAGCTCATAACACAACAGAAATGCAGAAGAATGAAATCCCATTTCATAAATCCTATAATTTCCTTAATCTTTAAATTCACATTTGTATTTACCATCCATAATTGACATCCTATATTGAATCACGATGGCCTGGAAGTTGTGGTGGATAATAACAGCGAACTAACAGTGTTCATTGTGATCATGCCTTTGAAAGTGACTGCAATTTCAGGATGTGGCACATGTGCATCTAAATGCGGAAATCCCGAAGTTGCGGTCAATCATTTACTGCTCCGACACTAACTGCGCTGTGTCAACCGTTCCCCCCCCCCCCACCCCCACCCCCTCCGATAGCTGGCAATCAGTGAGACTGACGAAAACTTGGGCTTTTCTGCGGTATTATCGCTGTTAAATACCTCATTAAAAGTTAGGCCTTGATGGATTAGGTGTAACTGGGTTTTTAACAGCAGATTAACTGCTAAGCAAAGGTTATGGCCCTGAATAACTAATTTTAATGTTGTGGAGTGTCAAATTTCACCATTATAATAAAAATTACAATTTTTAAACAACTCTTTTTTTTTTAAATTATATTTTTTTTAAGTTCGTTCATATTTATTTCAGGTTTACTTTTTCCCCATGTGAGAGCCCCAATCTATGCTTTGCGCTCTCTTATTTTTTTAAAGTCAGAATAAAAGCAACAACTTCACTTCCTGGTTCCTTATCTGTAAGAAGTCTGCATTGTGATCGGCTGCTTAGACAGCTTGTTGACAGCACAGCAGAGTACTCTAGGAATTCCCCACTATTCTACACTGATCTTAATTACGCATCGATTTTTAAAAGGGCGGCCCCTTATTCTGAGACTATGTCCCCTTGTTTTAGTTTCCCTTATGAGTGGAAATATCCTTTCTGTAACCACCTTGTCAAGCCCCCTCATTATCTTATATGTTTCGATAAGATCACCTCTCATTCTTCTGAACTCCAATGTGTATAGGCCCAACCTACTCAACCTATCTTTATAGCCCCCTCATCTCCGGAATCAATCTTGTGAACCTTCTCTGAACAGCCTCCAATGCAAGTATATCCTTCCTTAAATATGGAGACCAAAACTATACACAGTACTCCAGATATGGCCTCACCAATACCCTGCACAGTTGTAGCAGGACTTCTTTGCTTTTATACTCTATCCCCCTTGCAATAAAGGCCAACATTCCATTTGCCTTCCTGATTACTTGCTGTACCTGCATACTAACTTTTTGTGTTTCATGCACAAGAACCCCTAGGGTCTCTCTGCACTGCAGCACTTTGCAATTTTTCTTCATTTAAATTATAATTTGCTTTTCTATTATTTCTGCCAAAGTGGATAACCTCACATTTTCCCACATTATACTCCATCTGCCAAATTTTTGCCCACTCATTTAGCCTGTCTATATCCCTTTGCAGATTTTTTGTGTTCTCCTCACAATTTGCTTTCCCACCCATCTTTGTATCATCATCATAGCGAGAGGATTTGAGTATAGGAACAGGGAGGTCTTACTGCAGTTGTATAGGGCCTTAGTGAGGCCACACCTTGAATATTGTGTACAGTTTTGGTCTCCTAATCTGAGGAAGGACATTCTTGATGTTGAGGGAGTGCAGCGAAGGTTCACCAGACTGATTCCCGGGATGGCAGGACTGACATTTGAAGAAAGACTGGTTCGACTAGGCTTATATTCACTGGAATTTAGAAGAATGAGAGGGGATCTCATCGAAACATATAAAATTCTGACGGGATTGAACAGGTTAGATGCAGGAAGAATGTTCCCGATATTGGGGAAGTCCAGAACCAGGGGCCACAGTCTAAGGCTAAGGGGTAAGCCATTTAGGACCGAGATGAAGAGAAACTTCTTCACTCAGAGAATTGTGAACCTGTGGAATTCTCTACCACAGAAAGTTGTTGAGGCCAGTTTGTTAGATATATTCAAAAGGGGGTTAGATGCGGCCCTTACAGCTAAAGGGATCAAGGGTATGGAGAGAAAGCAGGAATGGGGTACTGAAGTTGCATGATCAGCCATGATCATATTGAATGGTGATGCAGGCTCGAAGGGCCGAATGGCCTACTCCTGCACCTGTTTTCTATGTTTCTATCAGCAAATTTGGCTACGTTACACTCGGTCCCTTCATCCAAGTCATTAATATAGATTGTAAATAGTTGAAGACGCAGCACCAATCCCTGCGGCACCCCACTAGTCACTTTTTGCCAACTGGAAAATGACCCATTTATCCCGACTCTGTTTTCTGTTAGGTTATCCATGCCAATATATTACCCAGTGAGCTTTTATCTTGTGCAGTAAGTGGATATATATATAAATAAGGTGTGCTTTTTAAAAATAATTTCTGGCTGCAAAACCTTACTTCCTGTTATCATGTTTGTCACACATTTGTGCCAACGCTTTCCCATTATAAATGCTTATGTCCAATATTATAATGGAACTGCCTTTGTAAACTTGCCTTACTGTAATTACACCCTCCCACCAGTGGAGGTGCATTAACACCTCGGTTTTGCATCCCCGAGTTCCTCAGTGTAGACTCATGGATTGATGCATCACAGAAGGATGCCATTTGGTCCATCGTGCCTGTGCCAGATCTTTGGTAGAACTGTCCAATTAATCCTACTCCCCTGCTCTTTCCCCATAGCCCTATATTTTTTTTCCCTTCCAAGTATTTATCCAATTCTCTTTTAAATATTACTATTGAATCTGTGTTCACCACTCTTTCAGGCAGTGCATTCCAGATCACAATAACTCGCAGGGTAAAAAGATGTTTCCTATGTCGCCTCTAGTTCTTTTGACAATCACCTTAAATCTGTGTCCTCTGGATACCGACCCTTCTGCCATTAGAAACTGTTTCTCCTTATTTACTCTACCAACGCCATGATTTTGAACACCTCTATCAAATCTCCTCTTAATCATCTCTGCTCTAAGGAGAACAACCCCATCCTCATCCCTGGTACCATTGCAGTAAATCTCTTCTGCACGCTCTCCAAGGTTTTGACTTTCTTTCCAAAGTGTGGTGCCCAGAATTGAACACATTCTTGTAGCTGAGGCCTAACCAGTGTTTTATAAAGGTTTAACATAACTTCCTTGCTTTTATACTCTATTCCTTTATTAATAAAGCCAAGGATTCCATATGCTTTTTTAACAGCCTTCTCAACTTGTCTTGCCACCATCAAATATGTGTGTACATACATCCCAGATCTCTTTGTTCTGCACCCCCTTTAAAATTGTACCATTTAGTTCAAATTGCCTCTCCTCATTCTTCCTACCAAAATGTATCACTTCACAATGCTTTGCATTTAATTTCATCTGCCATGTGTCTATCCATTTCACCAGTCTGTCTATGTTTCTCCTGAAGTCTGTTACTATCCTCTTTATTGTTTACTATATTTCTAAGTTTCAAATCATCTGCAAGCTTTGAAATTATGCCCTGTATACCCAAGACCATATTTATCAAAAAGAGCAGTAGTCCTAATACTGAACCCGAGGGAACACCACAGTTTACCTCCATCCAGTCTGAAAAATAATCATTCACTACTACTCTCTGCTTTCTGTCCCTTAGCCAATTTTGTATCCACACTGCCACTGTCCCTTTAATCCCATGGCTTCAATTTTGCTAACATGTCTATTATGTGGTACTTTATCAAACACCTTTTGTAAGTCACGATACCTTCATCAACCGTCTCCGTTACTTCATCAAAGAACTCGATCAAGTTAGTCAAACACGATTTGCCTTTAACAAATCCATGCTAACTTTCATTTATTAGCCCATACTTTTCCAAATGTCAATTAATTTTGTCCCGGATTATTGTCTCTAAAATTTTCCCCACCACTGACGTTAGGCTGACTGGCCTGTAGTTGTTGGGTTTATCCCTCTCCCCTTTATTGAACAGGGGTGTAACATTTTCAATCCTCCAGTCTTCTGGCACTACTCTCATCCCAAGAGGATTGGACGATTGTGGCCAGAGCCTCTGAAATTTCTACCCTTACTTCCGTCAGTAACTTAGGATGCATCCCATCTAGTCCAGGTGACTTTTCTACTTTGAGGATTGCCAAACTTTTAAGTACATCTCTTCATCTATTTTTATCCTATCCAAAATCGCTACTGCCTCCTTATTTACTGCTACCTTGGCAGCATCCTCTTGTCCTGTGAAGAAAAATGCAAAGTACTCATTTAGGACCTCAGCCATGCCCTCTGCCTCCACAAGAAGATCTCCTTTTTGGTCCCTAATCAGCCTCACTCTTCCTTTGACTACTCTTTTACTATTTATATGTTTGTAAAAGACTTTTGGGCTCCCTTTTATGTTAGCCGCTAATCTATTCTCATAATCACTTTGTCCCTCTTATTCCCTTTTTTAGATCTCCTTTTTTAGACTTCAGAGAAACTTGTACGCTAACCAACTCTACGCTGCTTCCCAAATTGCCATAAGTTTTGCTATTTAATTATAAGCAATATAAAATCAAAGCATTATATCAAAATAAGGACAGAAACTATGACTTCAAGAAGGGGACTGAATGACATCTGAATTATATCTGTGCATCCTGATATTTCCTGTGATGTTGGAGATTTGAGTGTTCTGTGGTTGGGGCCGGCACATGTCTCAGTCTGTCTGTCTGCCTCTCTCTGTCTGTCTGTCTGTCTGTCTCTGTCTCACAGCTGTCACTAAATAGAATGTTTACATTTTCTAAATACCAACAAGACACAGGCAATGCTAATACAGTCTATTTACTTTAGAAGCTTTCAAGTTCAGTTTATGTCAATATCTATATCTTAAGAAAAATCTTATGTTTATGCCCACTTCCTGCCTACAAAGCCTTACTTCCTGGTGTAACACTTTTTGTCACACTTTTGTGTCAACTTTCCATTATAAATGCCTGTGTCTGTAAAGTAACAGCCCTGTGCAAACTGGCTATTGTCACGGTGTAGTTACAGGCTCTGTCCGTTAAGAAGCACTATATTGGCGCAGAACTTGTGGGCGAATGTCTCCAAATAATTTTTTTTAATGAAAGTTCCTGGAGGAACGTAGACTTGCGGTCCGAGGCCTCCATTCGCATTCCAGCGTATGGGCTCATGCATCCCAGGAATGTAAGTGTTTCCTGGGATCACATGGGCCTGGACCATCAATGAATATGGAGTATTCTCATTGATAATAATGGTGAAAAAGAAAAAGAAAGACTTGCATTTATATACCGCCTTTCACGACTACGACCATCTCAAAGCGCTTAACAGCCAATGAAGTACTTTTGGAGTGTAGTCACTGTTGTAATGTGGAAAATGCGGCAGTTAACTTGCGCACAGCAAACTCCCACAAACAGCAATGCGATAATGACCAGATAATCTGTTTTTTTTGGTTACGTTGATTGAGGAATAAAAATTGGCCAGGACACCGGGGATAACTACCCTGCTCTTCTTTGAAATAGTGTCATGGGATCTTTTACGCACACCTGAAAGGGCAGACGGGCCCTCGGTTTAACATCTCATCCGAAAGACGGCACCTCCGACAGTGCAGCACTCCCTCAGCACTGCACTGGAGTGTCAGACTAGACGTTTTTATGTGCTCAAGTTCCTGGAGTGAGACTTGAATGAGTTCCATTTGTATGAGCTCCCATTACTATCAATGAGAATACCCCCAAAAACACAGAAACACAATACAATAAATTTAAAAAGAAATCAGCTCACATATTTAAAATTAATTGAAATTGAATTTCATTAAGTGATTTAGACAAAAATCTATTTTTTTGAAATTATTTTTGTATGTTTTAATACAAAACATTCGTAAATTTTTTTGAATTTTTGTATGTTTTAATAGGCGTAAAAAAAAACTTACCTTAATGGACAGGGTTTTTAATATAAAAAATTTGTGATAAAATGAAATGTTTCTAATTTTTAAAACTCTTATGCTGGTAAAAGCAGACTATACACCTGCTTTTACCAGGCGTAAGAGTTTGAAGGACATTCGCTGGGCAGGAGTTGGGCAAATAGCCCAGATCTCTGCGTGCGAATGTCTTTCTCCCGGGGATGCGGCGATCTGTCAAAAGAAATGTTGACAGTTTGCAAATGCCGGTCCTCGATGCATGCGCATTGCACGCCGAGAACTGCCACTTGCGAGGCCTCTTCGGGTGCATGCACACATCGTACACACCCGGAGAGGCCGCAGTTTACGGCCCAGTATCTTTATCACACAAATTGCTTTCTTAAAATTTTCCAGTGCTATTTTTTCTCAGTAATTAAATTTCTAATGTCCAAAATAAGGTATTAAACAGATCATGAAATATTTCTATATTTCATAATGATTACATTTATTAATTTTTATTTTTTAACTGCTTAGTTAAATATTTTTCAGAGACTCCTAATACAGGTAGTCTCTGCTTGGATTTGGCTAACATTGTGATCCTGTTAGTTGAATATAGGTTGAGGGTGAGGAGCTTCTGATCTCTCTGTACCTACTCTTGCAAGGAGTGTAGTGGATGGTCGGTTAAGAATGAGGTGAGTGACAGCAATGAAACGGGAAATTGAGAATATGGGGGCTGAGTGGGTAAATCAAAGGGAGTAAAATAGAGATAGTGTTTGAAGTCAGTAGGAGTAGCAATGGAGGGTGGCAGGAAGGGAAGGGGCAGTGGGAAGATGAAAGGTTATGGCACTCGGATGCAAGGGGGTTGGGGGAAGCCTGAGTGATGGGGAGAAGGAATAGGATGGGAGCCGCTGAAGGTCATATTTTCATACAAGCCCCACCAAAAAATGCAGTCCACCAATTGTCGGCGGCCTCTTTCCCCATCACACCACACCTTGCCAGATCACCTGACACGGAAAAGTAAAGAAGGAAAAGACAGAGAGAAAAGCAGAAGAAACATAGGGCTCAATTTTGGCTGAGCCCATTTTTCAGTGCACTTACCGGAGTTGCGTCGCTTATTTACGTTCCCAGATGTGCCGGAATTTTTTTTTTGAACTTTGGCTGCTGTCTGGCCTCTTCACTGCAGTCGTGCAGCGTGGCCAGTCGTTCGGCACTGGAAAATGTACCGGGACGTCTGCACATGCGCAGTGGTGATTCGTGATGTCTGCGCATGCGCAGTAGCGCTGCGAGTTTGCAATAACAGTCCCAACTGATGTTATTTTGGTGGAGCCACCCTTGGAAGAATGCTGCAGAGAAATTGGGGTAACAGCCGTTGAGAAGTGCTGGATGTGGGATGATGTGAGTTGTGTAGATTTGCTTACAATACTTCATTTTCTTTTGTTCTAATGTTTGTCCTGTACCTGCCATCATTTTTTTTTTAAAGATTAAAATGAGGAGTATTGTATTCTCAGCTATTAATTTGCAATTAATTAATTGTGGATAAAATAATTTCAAAGTATTAAGATACAGGTGGCTGAGTGGCATCCCGGTGCGATCGATCTCTTAGTGCTCCTGCCTGCCAGTGATTTCTAAGAGATCGATCGCATCGGGAGGCCACTCAGCCAGGGCTAGGGGTGGACAGGAAAACTGAGAGAAATCACCAGCAGGCAGGAGCACTATCCTTTCTCCTAACTGCCCCTAGCCTTGGCTGAGTGACCTCCCGGTGCGTTGTCCCGCCCCTAGCCCAAGCCGAGTGGACTCCTGCACCGGCCCTCTGCCTTCCCGGGAAGATGAAGGTGGAACTTCAATTTTTAATTTCTTATTGAATTGTTAGTACTTTTTGTTTGCAAACATTGCTAAGGGTAAGGCTTAGTTGGTTTCGGTGCAGCTCCTCTCCGCTTCCCTCCCCTATCCCAGGCCGAATGGCCTCCGATGTACCGACCTGCGCTGATTTCTTTAACTCTCCGCAAAGGTTTTCTGAAGTGGCCACATACGCTGGCTTAAGTAGAAATGGAGTAACTATTAGCTGGCCAAAGTTGCCTAAATGGGCAGAACTGGCGTAGGTGGCTGGTAACGCCCCTTTTTGAGAAAAAAAAACCTAAAAATAATGTAACTAAGTGAGTTACGCTGGTGCAAATTGATTAGGGAAACTGGGGATTTTTAAGTTACGCCAGAAAAATCAGGTTACTCCAAAAAAAAACGGAGCAACTCCTGGCCAAAATTGAGCCCCTGGTGACTAACAAGAAAAGTTTGGGAGAGAAAAACAGAAGAGAAGAGAAAAAGAGTTACAGAAACAAAAGAGAAGAGACCGAAACAACAACAAAAATACAACAGAGAGACCATATTCTCCAACTTATTTTGTGCCATGCCATGGGAAATTCACTAGTACTATATCAAAATTCTTGAGTATTTCACTTGATAATACTTATTTCCTGTTGTCACAATTTTCCATTTTCAGAAAAAGTTATAAGCTGATAAATTGGTAATGTATTATGATGACAGATTGCATTTGAGCAACAGGACTGAACAGATGTGTCATGGAGCTTGCTGACTAAATTGTAGCTAGAACGTCCCCATCAATTTCCTTATCTCTCATTGCTTCTCCCTTTTCTCATTCTAGCAGCTCCTTGTACAAGGTGAGAGGCTTATTAGAGTTCATCCCCCAGTTACAGATCTTTGTCTTAGATTTGCTTTAAGAATAAAATAGATTTGTGCAATGCTTACTATTACATGGAAAGCAACTCAAGTGTGAGTAAGCATTCCTTAATTGGGTGGGGGGTGGGGGCGGGGAGGAGCATTAAAACAAGAAACTTGTTAATATGTATGTGCATTTTTCATTGTTTCCCTACTTGTTCGATTGTAATCAAAGGAGCACTTAAGGGGAAGGAAGTGAGAGTGAAGGGTCTTGTGGTCCCTTATGCACATGTCAGGGAAATAGTACACGATGTTTGAGGCAAGTAGGGAAAAGTGAATGGGAGTGTGAAATATATTTATAATATTTCATTTGTTCAAGTTATGTCTGCTTCAACTTAACCAAGGTAAGCTGAAGCAGGCATAACTTGAACGAGGTTATTGAACTTCTTCCAGCATTGAGCAGATCTGCAGCAAGGGATTGTTGGAGATGGCACACATGCACCAAGTGATAAATGTGCACAGTTCAAGTTCTGTTTTAGTACATCCTTGATAAGCAGAAATCTAATAATTAGACACAGCTAATTCTTACTGTACTAGTTGAGATCTTGCCAGAGCCAAGTGAAAAAGAATTGCATCAGAAAAGAAACAAAACATTTCAATAGTAAATTGGTGTAAATTAACCACCAGTAACTATAAAATGTGTACTGTATAGAATAATATAAAATATAAGGGTTTTTACACATAGCAAGTTCCTAATCCTGGCTTGATCATTGGGAGAGGCTGGATACATCATCACAAGGGAAAGAGAAAAACTCATGCTGCCATTGCATACACCCTAATAGCTGTGCCAAGGGCAGCTTTGGCAGTGGCATGAGCGTAAGCTGCTTACCTGGTTCTCCAGTTGGAGCCTGATCCTGTCTACACCTAAACCTGTCTTCACCTAATGTCCACACATATGCTTTCCAGCAGGGTCACTAGATAACATTCACAAGAGAGAAACTTGGTGATTTTCCTCCTTAAGCCAGTATCTGGAATTTAATTGTAGCAAGCCAGTGCCAACCTAACTTAGATCAGCTAACTCAGAATCAGGGCAGGGATCAATTAGGACCTTCCTGATCTGTACAGCTCAGTTGTCACATCACATATTGATTTTATCAATGCTTTATCAATGCCCACCTCCCCACCCTGCAATATTCTTCACAATTAAATCACCAGTGAAGATACAAGATGAAAATTGAGCCATAAGACCGAGACTAAACAAAATTCCTTTTTATTTGCAGGTATAAAGAGATATCTATGGATAGAATGCTTGAAACTCTATACCTGTATTAATGTCTGGTAGGATACATAAATGCAAAAAAAAATCTATTTTCATTGAGGACTTGCTATAAATACAAAACTGAGATCCTAATGTTGTAATGTTGGCTGATAATGCTTAAATTATACATATTGAAAGAGATTGATATTTGTTATTGGCTTTTATTTTATGCTGGCCTCAAGCAATCAATTTGATTTTAAGTTGCTAAAGAAACATTCCTCTTTTGCTATTTTATCCATATGTGGTGAGAAGTGGTCACATGCGATAATATACATTTTATAGTTGTGCAGTGAGATTGCTGGAATTGTCAGGTAAGGAGCAATACAGTGGCTAATGTTAATTACTTAGGATGCTGAAGGCATCACTTGGGTGTTAGCAATGCATTTTTACTTGGGAAAAAATGTGCCCAGAAATTCACAGATTACTACATGAAAATGAATTGTTATTTAAGCAGCTGTGGATATGGAATGCTCATTCCCAAACCATGTTGTAACAAAAATTGAATGACAGTAAGCAAAACGGCTGTAATTATAAAACTAATTACTAAAGGCTTACTATGCCCATAGGCTTTCCATAACGAAAATAAATCGGGAAATTGCCTTTAGTTTCTTCCAAACTGCTGATTTCCTTGCAGAACCAATCTTCCTCCCCAAATAAGACGACAATTCCCACCAAACATAATTACATACGAAGAGTCGTCGACTCAAAACGTTAACTCTGTTTTTCTCTCCACAGATGCTGCCTGAACCGCTGAGATTTCCAGCATTCTCTGTTTTTATTTCAGATTCCAGCATCTGCAGTATTTTGCTTTTATAATTACATACAGTTCGTTTGATTTCTAATTCACAGTGACTTGTGTGGTCCCAGAGCTGTTGAAATAAAAACAGAATTTTTATATTTCAGCACAATGGTTGCATTTATGTTATTCTGTAATCCTAAACAACAAAAAAATTGATTTCTTTAAAACATCAATGAAGTTTTCTAAAATATATACCAGATGGCAGTTGTGTAATGTGGATATCATCTCCATTTGTAAATTTAGCCATAAATCATTCAAAACGTTAGGCCTTCGGTGATAAGACAAACCAACCACACTCATTGAAATAAACATGCATTAATTGAACTAATACTCAATCTCCTCCATGGGAGTGAAGCATTGATACTGAATACAGCATTTTCTATCTTTTTGAATTTTTCTGAAGAGATGTTCCTCACTCATTAATTATCACAGGAGTAGGCTGAGCCAGTATCACATTCCTGAAGGAAAGATCATGGAGGAAAGATCAGGGCCTTGGTGAGGCCACACCTGGAGTATTGTGTACAGTTTTGGTCTCCTAACCTGAGGAAGGACATTCTTGCTATTGAGGGAGTGCAGCGAAGGTTCACCAGACTGATTCCCGGGATGGCGGGACTGACCTATCAAGAAAGACTGGATCAACTGGGCTTGTATTCACTGGAGTTCAGAAGAATGAGAGGGGACCTCATAGAAACGTTTAAAATTCTGACGGGGTTAGACAGGTTAGATGCAGGAAGAATGTTCCCAATGTTGGGGAAGTCCAGAACCAGGGGACACAGTCTAAGGATAAGGGGGAAGCCATTTAGGACTGAGATGAGGAGGAATTTCTTCACCCAGAGAGTGGTGAACCTGTGGAATTCTCTACCACAGAAAGTTGTTGAGGCCAATTCACTAAATATATTCAAAAAGGAGTTAGATGAAGTCCTTACTACTAGGGGAATCAAGGGGTATGGTGAGAAAGTAGGAATGGGGTACTGAAGTTGCATGTTCAGCCATGAACTCATTGAATGGCGGTGCAGGCTAGAAGGGCCGAATGGCCTACTCCTGCACCTATTTTCTATGTTTCTATGAAAGCCTTCCTTTATGATATTCTAACAATGTGACCGCCACTCAACTGTGAAATTCGTGCTTGTTCTTTTATCTCTGTTTTCGGAGATGTTTTTGTGCATTGCAGACTCCTTTTTATCAGTTTCTTTGAAATTATTTTTTTTATTCGTTCATGGAATGTAGGCATCGCTGGCAAGGCCAGCATTTATTGCCTATCGCTAATTGCCATGAGAAGGTGGTGCTGAGCTGCTTTCTTGAACCGCTGCAGTCTGTGTATGAAGGTACTCTCACAGTGGTGTTAGGAAGGGAGTTCCAGGATTTTGACCTAATGACGATGAAGGAACGGCGATATACTTCCAAGTCAGGATGGTGTGTGACTTGGAGTGGAATGTGGAAGTGGTGGTGATCCCATGCGCCTGCTGCCCTTGTCCTTCCAGTTGGTAGAGGTTATGGGTTTGGGAGGTGCTGCCGAAGAAGCCATGGCGAGTTGCTGCAGTGCATGTTATAGACGGTACACACTGTAGGCACGGTATGCCGGTGGTAGAGGAAGTGAATGTTTAAGGTGGTAGATGGGGTGCCAATCAAGCGGGCTGCTTTGTCCTGGATGGTGTCGAGCTTCTTGTGTGTTGTTGGAGCTCCACTCATCCAGGCAAGTGGAGAATATTCCATCATACTCCTGACTTGTGTCTTGTAGATGGTGGAAAGGCTTTGGGGAGTCAGGAGGTGAATACCCAGCCTCTGACCCGCTCTTGCTGCCACAGTATTTATGTGGCTGGTCCAGATAAGTTTCTGGTCAATGGTGACCCACAGGATGTTGATGGTGGGGCATTCAGCGATGGCAATGTCGTTTAATGTCAAGGGGCAGTGGTTAGACTCTGGCTTGTTGGAGATAATCATTGCTTGGTACTAGTGTGGCACAAATGTTACTTGCCACTTATCAGCCCAAGCCTGAATGTCGTCCAGGGCTTGCTGCATGTGGATATGGACTGCTTCATTATCTGAGGAGTTGCGAATGGCACTGAACAGTGTGCAGGCATCAGTGAACATCCCCACTTCTGACCTTATGATGGAGGGAAGGTCATTGAACAAACAACTGAAAATGGTTGGGCCTGAGGACCTCACTGCCCTGAGGAACTCTTGCAGCGATATCCTGGGGCTGGGATGATTGACCTCCAACCACCACAACCATCTTCCTTTGTACTAGGTATGGCTCCAGCCAGTGGAGAGTTTTCCCCCTGATTCCCATTGACTTCAATTTTACTTGGGCTTCTTGACTCCGCATTCGGTCAAATGCTGCTTTGATGTCGAGGGCAATCACTCTCATCTCACCTCTGGCATTCAGCTCTTTTGTCCATGTTTGGACCAAGGCTGTAATGAGGTCTAGAGCCAAGTGGTCCTGGCGGAACCCAAACTGAGCATCGGTGAGCAGATTATTGGTGAGTAACTGCCGCTTGATAGCACTGTCGACCACACCTTCCATCACTTTGCTGATAATTGAGAGCAGACTGATGGGGCGGTAATTGGCCGGATTGGATTTGTCCTGCTTTTTGTGGACAGGACATACCTTAGCAGTTTTCCACATTGTCGGATAGATGCCAGTGTTGTAGCTGTACTGGAACAGCTTGACTAGAGGCATGGCTAGTTCTGGAGCACATGCCTTTAGCACGACAGCCGGGATGCCCATAACCTTTGTTAGAACTCAGGCGTGTCTAAAATGTTTATGGTTATGCGACTAAAACTGTGACGCGAAGAATGCTGTGTTTAAATGGTTATGTTTGAGCTGGAGACAGATAGATGCTTAGAAGTGCTAATGTTTTGATTTATTGTGGAGAGTATAGTATTATGTACTCTATACAATCTCCCTGTTGCTAAGCTATTATCTGTTGTTTTTAAATTACCATGAACCATGTTTATGTATATTATGTATAATGCCAAGGTAGGAATTGAAGTTAGCTTAACAAAACTGCTTGCGAAGATAATGGAAGGAAGTTGGGGAAATGAGCGTTAACACAAAGCAGTTTGCTTGGTCATAAAGGCAGGTAACGACCGATTGAAGTAACAGTTTTCTGGTTTGGGCCTCATGCTTGAAAAGGTACAGGGCTAGGCCTTGTGATGATTGTACCGAGAGGATAAGGACAGAGAGATTCAAATGAAAAACGCTGAGTAAGTATAAACAGGAAAAGATACGTGAACAAGATCATGAGACATCTTTAGGAGGGCTTTGACAAAAGAATCAAGACAAAGAACTCTAAGTCCCATTAGGTGTTGAGTTTTTAGGGGAACCTCTATCGGTCAAAAGGTCTTGTCAATATTCCTTTCCAGGTCCACCCCTAAAAAGAGAATAAAAGGGACACCTAGAGAGCTTTTCAGGGTAGACGGTGGCAATAAGAACCATACAGAAGTTGGGCCGGTCGAACACTCTTCGAGAGTGATTCCATGCTTATCGAAGGAGGCTGTTGATGAAAGAAAGAGAGGCTGCAAGCCAGCGAACTGCTCACATGCGCCGGCCGTTTGTCTCATCGGTTTGATATCAGCTACTTGTCATGGTCGTATGTTTCTGCTGTATAACTAATGTGTTATATTCCGTCTTAAACTCTGATTAAACACAATATACCCACCATATTAGTTTACAGTCGATCCTGATTATTAAAGCGACCAGAGATAGCCTTAACGTGGCTATTTCTAACATCTTTGCTGTATCCAGTGCGCTCAGCCGTTTCTTGATATCATGTGGAGTGAATCGAAATGGCTGAAGACTGGCTTCTGTGATGGTGGGGACCTCAGGAAGAGGCCAATATGGATCATCGACTTGGCACTTCTGGCTGAAAATGGTTGCAAATGCTTCAGCCTTGCCTTTTGCACTCACGTGTTGGGCTCCACTATCATTGAGGATGGGGATATTCATGGAGCCTCCTCCTCCCGCTGGTTGTTTAATTGTCCACCACCATTCACAACTGGATGTGGCAGGACTGTAGAACTTTGATCTCATCTGTTGATTGTGGGATCCCTTAGCCCTGTGTCTGGCATGCTGCTTCCGCTTTTTCGCATGCATGTAGTCCTGTGTTGTAGCTTCCCCAGGTTGGCACCTCATTGTTAGGAAGCCTTGTACTGCTACCGGCATGCTCTTCTACACTCCTCATTGAACCAGGGTTGGTCCCCTGGCTTAATGGTAGAGTGAGGGATATGACCGGGCCAATAGGTTACAGATCGTGGGGGAATATAATTCTGCTGCTGCTGATGGCCCACAGCGCCTCATGGATGCCCACTTTTGAGCTGCTATATTTGATCTGACTCTATCCTATTTAGCACGCTGGTAGTGCCACACAACATGATGGAGGGTGTTCTCAGTGTGAAATTTAATATTGTTGCTCTGATGTTGGAAAAATATTTTGCCATTTTTGTGGAATTAAACACACTATTAGGTGTAGCAGTATTTATGGTGTTAGATGTGCCTAAAATGCCTTTCATCTTAGCATAACATGCAATGGTGTTGTTGCCTCGAGTATTGGAAGTGAAGAGGAGAATATTTCATCGGACTGGTCATCCTGATGTGCTTTGTTCACTGCTGATCAGGCGTGCTGGTGGTTTCCCAAGCATGATTCCTCATCCCACCAAAAATAATTTTTATTAATCTTCCCTAGTGAATGGGTTGAATGGTTTTCCCCAGAGACGATGCAGATTCTGGAAGATAGTGGATAGAACTGACCAAGAGGAGGAGTTTGGCCTTGCCACGTCTTTGCCTGAACTCATCTTAATCGTTCCTTTGTTATTTGATGCTTTCAACTCTAAGATGTCCCAGAAGCTGAATGGCCGACAGTTGGAGCAGTGACCCCAGGACAACATTGTCAACTTTTGCAGATTTGTTTCCATCTTCTTTGTATGGTACTAACGAGGAATTTTGGGAGCACAAATGTGAACAAGGTAGGCAAGATGTATCAGGTTCATTGTTTCTTGTCCAGACTAATTGATGCAGCTACTTTTGCTGACTTGGCTGTAGTGTATCAAGTGCAGACTTAAAATAACCAAATGTTTGCCCAGTATCTAAAAACTCGATTTGGGAACAAAATATTGTTTTGAAGTTTTACAGCACCCACCACCTCCTTCACTGATGACACTGTGGCCCTGAGTTTCCTCAGTTAGAGAATCATAGAATCATACAGCATAGAAGGTGGCCATTCTGCCCATCGTGCCTGTGAGAGTTCTCTGAAAGAGCTACCAATTAGTCTCACTCCCTGTTCTTTTCCCATAACCTTGCAAATGTTTCCTCCAGTTCCCTGGAGTTACTGTGGGGGTCCAGCAGGTTCCACTGGAAAACAACAGGGATCTGACTACAACAGGTCCCTGCCATTTCTGAGATTTTCTGGATAGAATTGTAAAGGCTAGAACTTCTGCCCCTTACAAGGCATATGATGTCAGAGTGGAGCTGGGGTGGGGAATTCCTATGCCGATCATTTCTGTTCCCGTAACATATTTGGGATTTAGTATAAGACTAGAGGTTGCTTTGCCAAGTGAGGAGAGGTATTCTGATTTCCAGATAGGCAGAAATGAGTTCCACAATGGGGGGCGGTAGTGAAAGGCGGTGGTGGTGGTTCAGACCAGGGAAGTGGCACAGACTGAGCTGCATGGTGCAAATGGGCAGCAGAGCTCTTGCTGATCCCGTAAACTTTGGAATCAGTGCTGGAGAGCACCAATGGGCTTAATATCACCACAATTGCTGGGATCACAGTCCTCAGGTTTTCGGAGCTAGTTTTCCTCCATATCTAAATGGCTCAAATTCATAACCTGGTCACTTGGCTCCAACACATCAATGAACTTAAACTTTGAAAAGTATAATTACTTGTATTAGCCTCTCAGGCTTTGATGTGGAACTAGTCAATGCATGTCTGGAAAGAAAACAGAGAGTACTCCGGTAGATCAACAAAGAGGAGTCGATTTTGATTGTCTTCACCTGGTCTTAATGGCCTCAAACTGAGCTCGGTAGCCTTACAGCTCCATTTACACTAGTTGATGGGGTCAGCAATATTTTGAAAGGGGACTACCAGGTGTCCAAAGTGCATGCCTGTTTCCAATGATACGGAACTTGGGGTCCTATGACATAAATAGTGGAATTTGGTAGGCATCCCATAATTGATTCCTTATCTATGCGTTGCTGCCATTGGAAAGGTAAAGGCCCCTATTTTCGCCACGATTCTGTTTTTTGGCGTCCAAACGATTTTTGGCGTGAAATACTCACTTTCCAACTTTCGCCAGCGTCGACCATGTGCACCAGTTTAGCATTTTTTACCGCAAGCTTGAGTCAAAACTGGATCGGGTGTCGTTTTTCTGGACTTAATCGATTTTGGCCGTCCACGATTTTTTTCAGCGCAACGCACACTGCCCAAAAGCCCCGGGAAAAAAAAACATACATTAACTTAAGGAATCAGCGTGAGGCACAACAGGACAGGAGCGAGACAATAAGAATACACGATAAAATAAATAAAAATTTCCACAGGGAACTCTCTCTTTGGAGCAAGAGAAGATTATTTCCGGGCCAAAGGACTGCTCCCCCTGCTGCAATCCCGGGCTGAAAGGACTGCTCCCCACCGGCTGGACCCGCAGCAATCCCAGGCCGAATGGCCCCCCCGCTCAGTCCCGCTCCCCCTGCGAGTTGAAGTTCGGGAGCGGGAGGGTCATTCGGCCGGGTATTGCAGCGGGTGGTGGGGTACCAACCTTTCAGGGGAGCGGGCTTCAGTTTGTCTCAGTGTCTCTGGTTGCCCTGGCAGTTACAGCTTTTCACGCATTCCCAGAGAGTTTTTAGCACAGACTTAAAGCTCCCCCTGCCCCCAGACTAACTTTGGTGAGCGCTGCGCCAAATTCAAATATTTCTTTGGCGAAAGTCATGATTTTTTTTTTCTGGGGCAAACGTACACAAAAAAATTGTGTGTTAACATGCGCTGACGCCAAAAATCCAGCAAATGGAAAATAGGGGCCAGAGAGTGGTCCCAGAGTTTTTGCCATAGAGAGGAAGAGACAACACAGGGTAATTCACAATGGACTACTTTTGTTTCTCTCCTGGCAGTCAGATCAAGTGTGCGTTTGGAAAAGACTTCAATGCAGGTTGTACGTAGAAATGCAAAATCTACCAATTTTAAGATTCTGAACAATTAACAACTTTGCTTCTGATTTTGTTGATTATTATCTTGCTATTTTTATTCTTGATTGCGCTTTTTGCTAAAAAGAGGAAAATATACTTTTGTTCCTATTGGGAAGCTAGATAGCATTTAAATGAGCACCAAATGATGATTAATTTATTGTTCAGTTGTATTATCTCCATTATAATATTTTATAGCAACCATGTCTTATTTTGTTTTGGTTAGATGGTTATTAATTATGCATATCCTGATCTTGCTGGCACAAGCTCATTATAAACAAGCTGTTTTCAGATAGCTTGTATAAAGATTATAACAGTATGTATATTGGGAAGGAGCGATGTTTGCTAGTTATACTGTATACAAATTATTTTAACATAAAAAATTGGTCATTCTGTCGTAACTTTTGGGTTGCCTTAGTTCTAATTGAAAATTAATTTGAAAGGAGAATAGCATAATCAAGTCTCTTGATCTAAAAGGAATATCAACTCAGTGAAGCTCCAATAGTTCTGGTTTCATTCCAGATTCATTAAGATCTAAAAATCCAGTATGACTGAAGCCAGGTCAGTAAACAAGAGGTTTCTGTTTTAATTTTCATGAATGAATAGTTTTAATTTTAGTTTTTATTATTAATTTTAAATGGTCTGCACCATCCTGAACCAGACTGAATTGTTTGTTTCCAATTGGATGCACAATTGAATGTTAAGATTATTTACATGCCAACATAGAAAACCAGCAGGAGCTGACAAACAGCTTCAAAAAAGCTGATTACACAGAAAAAGCCCCAAAGGTAGGTTTTATGACACGCAAAGACATGTAGTTACACTGCAAGTGCACTGCGACAGGAGCTTGTCTCAAATTAAACTGTGGCTGTACCCAACATTTTATCACTTTTGTTGTAGAGGAATAAACCTAAATGACACAACTACACAGTTTAGCAGCAGTGGTCTGAATGACTGAAGTGGTTGCGAGTGCTGAAGACTTGAGGTTCTCTTTCTAGGGGCTCGGGACATGCACCCTGAGTATATTTTAATTGTTGACACTTGAATACATTTTACAGCAGTTTGGAGCCTATTTTGATTCTGTCTTTCAAAAATAATTTCTCCTGGAAGGGTTGCAGATATTTTGAATGCTAAAATAAAAATATTTGTCTGGGCTTCAGTACAACTTTACAAGGCCCATTTTATTTTATTGGGAATCAAATCCCAGATTTATCATATTAATTTTGTGAACTGAGACCCTTTACAACATGTGCACACAGTAATCCCAACCACAGGTACATTTTACATACAAAAGATAAAACTGGCTCAGCATTGCATCTGTCCCTGCTCCAGAGCAAATGAGGGATTATCAGGATTAAAGGTATGCTGATTTAACTTTTAAACAAACAACTTTTATTTCAAAATAATTTCAGGGAGATATTGGTAAAATTATATTATCAAAACAAAATCTTAGAACTGAGTTTGAAGAAAAGTTACACCCAAATATTAACCTGTCTTTTCTTTTTTAGATGTGGATTAACTTGCTATCAATTTCAAACATTTTCTAGTTCATCACTTTAGAATACACAAAGCTGGAAATGACTGACTGGCAATAATAGTGAACACTTAATGCACGGTATTGTAATGGAAGCATTAACATCTTTAAGATAACCAGCTGATCTGATTGGTTCTGCCAGCCTCCAGTCCTGCCCTCTAACTCATCTGATTGCTTGAAAACTTCCAATCTCAATTAAAAAGCTGATTTTTCTTCTGAAATGCTAACAAGCTAACACATGGGTTGAAACACTGTCAGTTTTTAAAACTGGCAGTTGGCATGTATATTTAGAAACTGGTGTAGAATACGTGAATTATGAAAATTTATATACAAAGGCAATGGGTTTTGATGATCAAGGTTTCTAGTTAATAAATACTCCTCCTATCACATATTTTCAATATTGAGTATTCCCGACAGAAATAATATTTAAAAGTTCTTTAAGTATAGGTGCTCCGTGAGGAGAGAGATTTCTATTTGTACAAGTCCACAGGTAGATTCTTAGCAAGGAAAGACCAGTCTGGGTGACAGTTTGGGCTCTGTTTTTAGCTGGCTGCCATTGAGGTGAATAAAATCCTTTTGGGGCCTGCTGCCATTCTTGCCACTTAAATGTAACTCAAAACCTTGTTTTTAGCTAGTTGTTTGACCTGCATTCAAGTGTTTATTTTGGCATCCAAAATGAGTGGAGAGAAACTGCAGACACAACATTGGGCAGCGTCATCACGGTCCTTTTGTTTTATTTATTTTACTCTGTGAGCAGTAATTGTTAGTGTTTGGAGGGAACGTGAATTAAATTTCTGTATCCCATCAAAACTGGACAGGATATATGTGCCTTTCGCATGATTGCTTCTTTAAGCTCTCGGAAAGTGACCAAACAAATATTTGATGAGTTGAAATTTGAGACAGAGGAATTGCTGCTTTACTTCACAGGATGACAGTCGATCAGACTCAGTTAATTCAAACAGTACAGAGCTTTGTGTAATAATACACGCCGTGCTCCCCACAACAGTGAGTCATCTTAATTGACTTAAAACAGGATGTTGTTTAATTGTTACTCCATTATATTTGACTTTCTGAGCTTGCTAAAGCTTTCATAGCTCTCTATTTAAATATCTGACTACCTGTGCAGCATGCTGTGTCAAAATGCCTTTCTGCTGGCATATGTCCTAGCTTTATGCTTACAGATAGACAACAATCAAAGGATATTGCAAAACAATGGTGCCAATTTAAAGTGCTTCCACCAAGCGTAAAAGGGGAGGGATCAGCGTGAAAATGGTGTTGGGTCACCTACTGTTCTTATTACGCGGGCGCTCCAGCCACCACAATTTTGGTTGGAGCCCTGAAAGGGTTGGCGGGAGACCCATCTCTTTTAGGTAGTAGGACATATAATATGCAAATTGTGATTCTATGAAGTACAGATATAGGAGCCCGATTGCAATTTGAGGTACAAATAGGCAGTGCTTGTCTGCCGATGCTCCACCCGTTTGAACTTTGGAGCAGCATAACCGATGGTCCGTAAAGAGATCGCTGGAGGCCTTTCAAAAAATGGCCGAATATATTTTTCACTTTTATTTTTGTGCAGCTCTCCTCGAGTATGCAGATGAGGCTTGAGGACCAATGTCTATTGATCCTGGGGCCTCTTGCTTTGGGTGTGCCTCCATAGCGCAGAGTTTGGCCTGAAAACTGGATTCGACTAATTCCCACCCCAATGTGTTCTGTAAAGGACCAGGAAAGAAATGGTGACAGGTAGGTTTCTATTAACCACCACAGATCTGGATTCTAACTTGCGATGTTTTACTGATTTTATATAGGTCAGGTGTTGTGTATTTGAAACGAAAATTATTGAGTCAGACTGAACCTATTCCCAGGTGTTTTTGTACATTTTATGATGTAATGACATTCTGGGGGTGAAATTGGGCTCCTTTGCACCTCCCATTAACGCATGCTCCCATTTAGCACTCCACTTCTTTCCTGGAGTGCAAACGCCAATTTTTTTAAAAGTTTGTAAACATTCGTGCCTTGCGGTAATTTTTCCAACATTTAAAAGTTAGCGCCGCAAATGGAGCATTCCCCAATTTCTTCCCCTTATTGTCGACTGAAAAGGTTGAAAGTACTTGAAGGTTGTGCTGTGGATCAAATTTCCTTTCCCATTAAGTTTCTGCCAATCCCTCCTTCTCCCTTGAAAATACTTACTCCTTGTTGGAATATGATTCCAACTCCCTTCTTGTACCCCACTGAAATGGCCATTCTTTGCGTTAGTTCGAATAATTCGTGTTAGTAAGCTACTTGACCTTGGGGAGATCTAAGCCAAACCCAATCCAGTCCCTCTTTGATGTCTGCATATCCGTTCTGCCAGCAGGCATGGCTGGATAGTGATTAGCAGAAGGAATTGTGGCCAATTTTACTTTGCCTAATCTGGCTCTGTAAAACAACTGTGTTCCTGACTGCTGGCCTTCAGGTCTTCTGGCTTTTGCTATTGAGCAGTAGCCAGGAAGATCCTAAAGCTTGAAAATCTTGTGAGTAACTTGGAAAAAAATATTAAACTTAGCTTGAAGCTCATCTTCTGCTTATTGCTGGCCCCACTAAGATCGTCTGGTTTCAGTGCAAGCCTTCCCCATGTGAACTGATATCTGGGTACCTGTTGGCAATAATGACAGAAAAAAGAGAGATAAGACTGCTGAATGCTGGTTCCTGTCTAATTAACGTGATAGTGATGGGCCTGCCTATTGCAGGCACAGGTCCAGTTGCAAATTCCATGGAAGCCCCACTCATTTTTGTGCCTGCAAAATGGTCTGTATCTCCAGGGCAAAAGTCAGGAAAATTCGGCCCTTCTGCCTTTCAAAATAAATTAATGAATGGAGCAATATCCATCTCATCTCTGTATTGGGCTGAAAAGCAGGGTAGTCAACAATAGCAATAACAGGTAAGAAGGTAAACAACAGGGGACAAAATCTATTCTAGTAATTACTATTTTATGCCAGCAAGCAAAGATGATAGTAAAATGAGGAGTAGTATAACAGATGATTTTAATAAAAATGATTGATTTTTATGAATAGCGATTAAAATAGCAGATTTCCATCACCTTAGTAAATGTACAAAATTACACATGAATTCATAACCACATTCCAATTTCCTCTATTAATATTCATGAAAGATTCCTCTCTTTAGATTTAAACGTTGATACATGGTGATCAGCACAGAATTTAATTGGTTAATAAGCTGGTTCTAATTTACATGATTAATAATAATGTCAGTATATTTGGATTATTACGTTTTGAAATAATTTACATTATATTGTTTTGTACAAGTATCTATTTTGTTAAGGTCCAACTATACCCCAGATTACCCATACAGCATCTTCAGTCTTCCGTCTGATAGTTTTTTTTATGTTAAATAATTTGTTGAACTTAAAAAAATTATAGCAATTGTATTAGAAGTTTAGAAAATTGAGTTGTGAGGAAAACAATAGCTACCTAAAACTAAAATTAAACAACCTTGACTCATAATCCATATCCTTTCAAGAATTTATTTTCTTCCAGTAGTATAAAGATTCAAGCTTGGTAAATAGCCCACATGTACAGTTTAGCACTGATAATTCAACATGTATTTTTTAACTAAAAATTTGATTTATGCCATTATTTCAATTGAGCAATATAAATAATACAGCAAAGTGGAACTTTTACGCAAAAAATTAAATTGCATCATCAAATAATTTGAAGAAAGTGACTTTGAGGAGGCTGGGAACTGCCTCAAATCCATTTATTTCATTGATGTGGTGAAGGGCAACAGAATTCACTCACCACTTGCAAACCTTAGCCGAAGCAGTATAATAGTAAATGAGAAGCTGTTTACATATTTCTGTGAAGTAATACAGCTATACATTAATACTTGCTCCATGTATCACTGTCAAATCAAGTTGTACTTGGGCTAAGACTGCTTCACAAATGTAACATTTAATCCTCATTTAAGTGATTTCAAGATAGCAGTCAGTGACTTCAGGAAGGAGATGAGAGGCAGTTCACATGACTTAATAATATGGAATATTAAAGTGTCCTTCAGATATACTGTAGCCTCCAAAATCAATGTCCATCATATGTTGACACGGTATAAACAAAATAAATGCCTGATGATGTAATTTGTTAGACTTCTAGGCTAAAGAAATTGGGCTGTTAATTGTGTACGACCTGCGCACGCGCCCAAAGAGGCCTCGCAAATGCCTGTTCTCAGCGCGCGAAGCACATGCGCCGAGAACCGGCATTTGCGATCTGTCAAAATGTCTTTTATCAGATCGCACTTATCCCCAGGAAAATGTCATTCGCGGGCGGAGATTCAGGCGATTTGCCCAAGTCTTGACCAGCGAATGTCCTTCGAACTCTTACGCCTGGTAAAAGCTGGCGTGTAGCATACTTTTACCAGTGTAAGAGTTTTAAAACATAGAAAAATTAAATTTTATCACAAATTTTTATATTAAAAACCCTGTCCATTAAGGTAAATTAATTTTTAACCCTATTAAAACATATTAAAAATTAAAATTAAAATAAATATTTTTTTTTCTGAAACATTTAATTCAATTTCAATTAATTTTAAATATGTGAGGTGTTTTTTTTAATTTATTGTGTTGTGTTTCTGTGTTTTGGGGGGTATTCTCATTGATAGTAATGGGACCTCGTACAAATGGAACTCACCATTGTTATTAATGAGAATACTCCACGTTCATTGGTGGAACACGACACGTGATCCCAGGTTGCGCTTAAGTTCCTGGGATGCGTGAGCCCATACGGTGGGCTGCGAATGGAGGCCTCGGACCACCAGGTACTCAGGAAAAAAATTTCGGTCAGAGGTGTCCGCCCGCAGGAAGTCTCCAGCCGCAATTTTCGGGCCATTACCTTCCTTATTCTTTGATAAAGTTTAATCCTATATTAGAAAATAGTTGGCACTTGGAGGAGGAGAGCTTGTGTTCAACAATATTTTTGTGGTATTTTCACAATGGTTCAGTTGTAAATGTTACTGACACTTTTTTGACCAATTCATGCTTTTTATTAGGTTTATGACTCAATGTTAATACATAGAAACATAGAAAATAGGTGCAGGAGTAGGCCATTCGGCCCTTTGAGCCTGCACCACCATTCAATAAGATCACGGCTGATCATTCCCTCAGTACCCCTTTCCTGCTTTCTCTCCATACCCCTTGATCCCCTTAGCCGTAAGGGCCATATCTAACTCCCTCTTGAATATATCCAATGAACTGGCATCAACAACTCTCTGCGGCAAGGAATTCCACAGGTTAACAACTCTCTGACTGAAGAAGTTTCTCCCCATCTCAGTCCTAAATGGCCTACCCTTTATCCTAAGACGATGTCCCCTGGTTCAGGACTTCCCCAACATCGGGAAAATTCTTCCCGCATCTAACCTGTCCCGTCCCATCAGAATCTTATACGTTTCTATGAGATCCCTTCTCATCCTTCTAAACTCCAGTTGATCCAGTCTCTCCTCAGCTGACAATCCAGCCATCCATGGAATCAGTCTGGCGAACCTTCGCTGCACTCCCTCAATAGCAAGAACGTCCTTCCTCAGATTAGGTGACCAAAACTGAACACAATATTCCAGGTGAGGCCTCAATGAGGCCCTGTACAACTGCATTAAGACCTCCCTGCTCCTATACTCAAATCCCCTAGCTATGAAGGCCAACATATCATTTGCCTTCTTCATCGCCTGCTGTACCTGCATGCCAACTTTCAATGACTGATGAACCATGACACCAGGTCTTGTTGCACCTCCCCTTTTCCTAATCTGCCTCCATTCAGATAATATTCTGCCTTCGTGCTTTTGCCCCCAAAATGGATAACCTCACATTTATCCATATTATACTGCATCTGCCATGCATTTGCCCACTCACCTAACCTGTCCAAGTCACCGTGCAGCCTCTTAGCATCCTCCTCACAGCTCAAACCGCCACCCAGTTTAGTGTCATCTGCAAACTTGGAGATATTACACTCAATTCCTTCATATAAATCGTTAATGTATATTGTAAAGAGCTGGGGTCCCAGCACTGAACCCTGTGGCACTCCACTAGTTACTGCCTGCCATTCTGAAAAGGACCCGTTTATCCCGACTCTCTGCTTCCTGTCTGCCAAATGAGTTCTCTATCCACATCAATACATTACCCCCAATACCATGCGCTTTGATTTTGCACACCAATCTCTTGTGCAGGACCTTGTCAAAAGCCTTTTGAAAGTCCAAATACACCACATCCACTGGTTCTCCCTTGTCCACTCTGCTAGTAACATCCTTAAAAAATTCCAGAAGATTCGTCAAGCATGATTTCCCTTTCATAAATCCATGCTGACTTGGACCGATCCTGTCACTGCTTTCCAAATGCGCTGCTATTTCATCCTTAATGATTAATTCCAACATTTTCCCCACTACTGATTTCAGGCTAACTGGTCTATAATTACCCGTTTTCTCTCTTCCTCCCTTTTTAAAAAATGGTGTTACATTAGCTACCCTCCAGTCCATAAGAACTGATCCAGAGTCGATAGACTGTTGGAAAATGATCATCAATGCATCCACTATTTCTAGGGCCACTTCCTTAAGTACTCTGGGCTGCAGACTATCAGGCCCCGGGGATTTATCGGCCTTCAATCCCATCAATTTCCCTAACACAATTTCCCGCCTAATAAGGATTTCCTTGAGTTCCTCCTTCTCACTAGACCCTCGGTTCCCTAGTACATTCGGAAGGTTATTTGTGTCTTCCTTCGTGAAGACAGAACCAAAGTATTTGTTCAGTTGGTCTACCATTTCTTTGTTCCCCATTATATAAATTCACCTGAATCCGACTGCAAGGGAGCTATGTTTGTCTTCACTAATCTTTTTCTCTTCACATATTTATAGAAGCTTTTGCAGTCAGTTTTTATGTTCCCTGCAAGCTTCCTCTCATACTCTATTTCCCCCCTCTTAATTAAACCCTTAGTCCTCTTCTGTTGAATTCTAAATTTCTCCCAGTCCTCAGGTTTGTTGCTTTTTCTAGCCAATTTATATGCCTCTTCCTTGGTTTTGACACTATCCTTAATTTCCCTTGTATACGAGCTATACATGTGGCAGTAATTCTTATCTTCCACTTGATTTAAATTTTTTCTTGTTTTTTATCCTACTGATCTACTTGAAAACAAGCTTTTGTTTTTCTCTTCTGTTCAGAGAGAAGAAACTGTATTGCAGCATTTAAAATATCTCGGTTCAGGCAAAGTGCACATTTTTTATGTTAACGAAAATAAATCCAATTTTCTCCCCCCCAACCTCCCCACAACTCTCTCCTGAAGAGGCTAGCTCCTTTCTGGGGTAGAGCGGCACGTGATGCTTCAGCACTTACCCAAGTGGCCTTGTATTTGCTCATTGGTACAGCTGTAGCTATTTCCACTGGCAGATTGCTATAGTGATGCCATTCTTTGTCCATGTTTTTGTATGATGCTGTAGTGCTTTTTTTAATTCATTCAAAGGATGTGAGCATTGCTGGCAAGGCCAGCATTTATTCAGTGCTGCATATTGAAGCCATTGGAGAAGAAAATCACACAAACAGGCTGCTAATTTGCTATCACCTGTTCTATGCATTGAAGCACTGACCACATTTGATCAGCTCCGCTGGGCAGGCCACATTGTCCGCATGCCAGACACGAGACTCCCAAAGCAAGCACTCTACTCAGAATTCCTTCACGGCAAACGAGCCAAAGGCGGGCAGAGGAAATGTTACAAGTGTCATGTATGTAACCTTCATGTAACTGTAACCTTCATAACAACACTGCATAATGTATACACCTAAGAAATGCACACCTTGACCACAGGGGGTGAACTTGTGGGAGACACTCCTCACCTGGTCATCCAGGTATATAAAGGGAGGTCCCACGCATGGTCATCACTTCTTGGTTCTGTGAATAAAGGTTCAGGTCACAGAGTGACCTTGTTTGCAGAATGTGCCTCATGTGAATTTACAGTAGTGTGAAAGGACATTACATTTGGCGATGAGAAACGGGAATCAACGACTCACGAGAATGGCCACTGGTAGCACAGAGGAACGGTACTGTGTTGGTGAGGACAGGGATGATTTTGTTGAGAGGCTCCAGCAGAGCTTTGTCACGAAGGACTGGCTGGGAGATGCAGCGGCTGACAAGCAAAGGGTGCAGCTACTGACCAGCTGTGGACCGAAGACGTACGGGCTGATGAAAGACCTGCTCGCACCCGAGAAGCCGGCGGACAAAACCTTTGAAGAGCTCAGCAAACTGATCGGTGAACACCTCAAACCGGCGAGCAGTATACACATTGCCCGACACTGATTCTATACACACCGACGTCGGGATGGACGGAGCATACCGGACTTCGTTGCGGACCTTCGGCGCTTGGCCAGCCTCTGTAAGTTCACAGATGCCTGCATGGGGGAGATGTTAAGGGATTTCTTTATTGAGGGCATTGGTCATGCCGGGATTTTCAGAAAGCTAATTGAGACCAAGGACTTGACCTTGGAAGCGGTGGCGTTGATGGCTCAGACCTTCATGGCGTGGGAGGAGGAAACCAAGATAATATACGCGCGCAGCTCTGCTTCCAACGTGGCAATGGATCAGGGAGTTAACATTGTAAATGTGACACAGAACCCCGCAGGCAGGCAAGGGCAATTCGACACCACCCAGGCAGCAACATACTCTGGAGTGGGTTCTCAACAGAGACAATGGCAGGTTGAACGGACATTTACACCATCACGGTGGACAATGCGTCCCGGGATGGGGCCATTGACACCCATTAACAGAGTGCTCAAGAGTAATCAAAGAGACAATCAGAGAGGAATGCCTGGTAACAGCCCTTTTGTTCACAACGATCTCAGCTCATGCTGGAGGTGCGGGGGCAGACATGCTACAAAAACCTGTAGGTTTCAACAATTTATCTGTAGAAATTGTAACTTCAGTGGACATTTAGCCAGAATGTGCAGGAAGCCCGCAGGGAGTGTATTTACGAGGCAAATGAACCAGAAGAGGGGTCAGCAAGGCAGGTTGATGCTTGGGACAAAGCAGTGGACGCTGAAGTTCAGCGGGTTCATGTGGCAAACATCCACAGCTCATATACCAAAATGCCACCTATGATGATGAAATTCCTATTAAAAGGCATCCCGGTACACATGGAGCTGGACACAGGGGCCAGCCAGTCACTTATGAGTGTCCAACAATTCGAGAAATTATGGCCACTCAGAGCTAGCAGACCCGAACTAGAACGCATTGACACGCAATTACAGACGTACACCAAAGAGATCATCCCAGTGCTAGGCAGTGCAGTGTTGGTGGTCACACATAATGGATCAGAGAACCGGCTGCCACTCTGGATTGTCCCGGGAAATGGTCCCGTGCTTTTGGGGAGGAGCTGGCTAGCCGAGATGAACTGGAAATGGCGGGGTGTGCACGCCATTTCATCTGTGGAGCGAAGTTCGTGCTCACAAGTCCTACAGAAATTTGAGTCACTATTTCAACCTGGTGTCGGGACTTTCAAAGGTACCAAAGTAGTGATACGCATCACCCCGGACGCCAGACCAGTGCACCACAAAGCCAGAACTGTGCCGTATATGATGCGGGAGAAAATTGAGAGTGAGTTGGACAGGTTGCTAAGCGAGGGCATAATTTCGCTTGTTGAATTCAGCAACTGGGCAAGCCCCATTGTTCCTGTCCTAAAAACGGATGGCTCGGTCAGGATCTGTGACGACTACAAGACCACTATCAACCGAGTGTCACTACAAGACCAATACCAGCTTCCGAGAGCGGAGGATCTTTTTGCCATGCTGGCAGGCGGCAAGCTGTTCACCAAGTTGGACCTCACTTCAGCCTACATGACCCAGGAACTGGCCGAAGAATCCAAGCTACTGACCACCATCACCACGCACAAGGGGCTGTTTGTCTACAACAGGTGTCTGTTTGGCATTCGATCAGTGGCCGCTATCTTTCAAAGGAACATGGAAAGTCTGCTCAAATCCATCCCTGGAACGATTGTATTTCAGGATGACACTCTTATCACGGGTCGAGACACCGAGGAACACCTCCACAACCTGGAGGAAGTGCTATGCCGACTGGACCGGGTAGGCTTGTGACTAAAGAAGTCCAAGTTTGTGGTTTGGCCCCAGAGGTCGAGTTTTTGGGCAGGAGGGTTGCTGCAGACGGGATCTGGCCTACCGAATCCAAAACAGGCGATTCGTTGTGCGCGCAGGCCCGGCAACACGTCGGAGTTGCGTTAATTTCTGGGACTCTTGAAGTATTTCAGGAACTTTCTGCTGAACTTAAGCACATTGTTGGAGCAGCTACACATGCTCCTACGTAAGGGTTGCAATTGGTTTTGGGGGGACTGTCAGGAACGGGCTTTCAATCGGGCGCGGAACCTGCTTTGTTCTAATAAGCTGTTGACTCTGTACAACCTCTGTAAGAAATTGGTTTTGACATGTGATGCATCATCCTATGGGGTTGGGTGCGTGTTTCAGCAGAGTAATGATGAGGGCCAACTCCAACCTGTGGCTTATGCCTCCAGGTCGCTCTCCCAAGCAGAACGGGGATATGGGATGGTTGAAAAGGAAGCACTCGCATGTGTCTACAGGGTGAAAAAGATGCACCGGTACATTTTTGGCAGAAGGTTGAGTTAGAAACAGACCACAAGCCGTTAACATCCTTGTTGTCAGACAGCAAAGCTGTCAATGCCAATGCGTCAGCTCGCATACAGCGATGGGCTCTCACGTTGGCTGCGTATGACTACACCATACAGCACCGGCCAGGCACCGAAAATTGCGCTGATGCGCTTAGCAGGCTTCCACTGGCCACCACTGAGGGGGCAGCGGAGCAAAGCGCTGAGATGGTCATGGCTGTCGATGCTTTTGACAGCGCAGGCTCCCCCATCACAGCCTGCCAGATCAAAATCTGGACCAACAGAGATCCCCCTCCTATCCTTGATTAAGAAATGTGTCCTGACTGGGGATTGGGCGCCCCCACACAGAGCATGCCCTGAGGAGGTCAGACCATTCCACAGACGGATGGATGAGCTCTCCATCCAAGCCGACTGCCTACTATGGGGCAGCCGGGTAGTTATGCCCCAGAAGGGCAGGGAGGCATTCATCAGGGAACTCCACAGCGAGCACTCTGGCATCATGCTGATGAAGGCCATTGCCCGGCCACATGTATGGTGGCCGGGAATTGACTCAGACCTGGAACACTGTTCGCAGGTGCACAACATGTGCCCAGCTGGGCAATGCCCCCAGGGAGGCCCCACTCAGCACGTGGCCCTGTCCCACCAGGCCATGGTCACGTATTCACGTAGACTACGCGGGCCCGTTCATGGGAAAAGTGTTCCTCGTTGTTGATGCGTACTCGAAATGGATCGAGTGCATCATATTGAATTCGTGCACGACATCCACCACTGTGGAGAGTCTGCGTGTGGTCTTTGTGACCCACAGCTTGCCGGACATCCTGGTTAGCGACAATGGCCCGTGTTTCACTAGCTATGAATTCCGGGAGTTCATGTCTGGTAATGGCATCAAACATGTCAGGACGGCACCGTTCAAGCCGGCTTCCAGTGGCCAGGCGGAACGTGCGGTCCAAATCATAAAACAGGGCATGCTCCGGATTCAAGGACCCTCCCTTCAATGCCGCCTATCGCGCCTCCTGCTGGCCTATAGGTCCCGCGGAACTACTCATAAAACGTACACTAAAAACTTGGCTGTTCCTCATTCATCCTGCCCTGTCAGACATTGTTGAGGGCAAGCGCTAGTCCCAAAATGAGTGCCATGACCGTAACTCAAAGGGGAAATGTATAGAAATCGATGACCCTGTATTTGTTCTTAATCACGCTTTGGGGCCCCAAATGGCTTGAGGGTACTGTAATTGGCAAAGAGGGGAATAGGATCATAGTGGTCAGACTTAACAATGGACAGATATGCCGCAAGCATCTGGACCAAGTTAAAAAAAAAAGGTTCAGCATGGACACCGAGGCACCTGACGAAGATCATGAGATGTTGCCCACACCACCGCCATTGAAGGAGCAACAAGAACATTCAGCAGCGTGCACAGTCCGTGCGGCCAGCCCGGACAAGCCGGAATCACCACAGGTGACAGAGACGCATGCCAAGGCTCAACAACCAGAGCCCCAACTGCGGCGCTCCACGAGAGAGCATCGACCGCCTGAAAGACTTAGCCTTTGACCCCATAAGACGTTTGGCGGGGGGGGGGGGGGGGGGGAGGTGATGTCATGTATGTAACCTTCATGTAACTGTAACCTTCATAACAACACTGTATACTGTATACACCTAAGAAATGCACACCTTGACCACAGGGGGTGAACTTGTGGGAGACACTCTTCACCTGGTCATCCAGGTATATAAAGGGAGGTCCCATGCAGGGTCATCACTTCTTGGTCCTATGAATAAAGGTTCAGGTCACAGAGTGACCCTGTCTGCAGAATGTGCCTCATGTGAATTTACAGTCGTGTATAAGGACATTACAACAAGGCCACCCTCAAAGCATCCCCACTGACACCTGGGAGTCCCTGGCCAAAGACCGCCCTAAGTGGAGGAAGTGCATCCGGGAGGGCGCTGAGCACATCGAGTCTCATCACCGAGAGCATGCAGAAATCAAGCGCAGGCAGCGGAAAGAACGTGCGGCAAATCTGTCCCACCCTCTCTTACCCTCAACGGTCCCACCTGTGACAGGGACTGTGGCTCTCGTATTGGACTGTTCAGCCACCTAAGGACTCATTTTAAGAGTGGAAGCAAGTTTTCCTCGATTGCAAGGGACTGCCAATGATGATGATAATGCTACCGTCCAAGACAAATTTATACCCCAATAAGTTTCATCGGTGTTTGGGTAAAGCGGACCCTTAAACGAAATGTCAGTTACATTACACAAGCTATATATGTCAATTATTTAGGTTATTATTTGCCATAACCTGTGGCCTCTTAAAATAAGTGCCCTGATTTTACGGGGCCGATGACAGCATACGCATATTTACTTCGACGTAAGTGCTCAGAATGGCTGCGCATGTGTGGAAACCTGGAACTTGCGATCTGTCAAGTTTCACATTGAAAGATGCTTCGCATCCACTCTCTTTTTCTTAGGCAGTCCCTCGGAGTTGAGGATGACTGGCTTCCACATTAAAGGAGAGTCCTCAGGTGACTGAAGAGTCCAATGCGGGACCTACAGTCTCTGTCACAGGTGGGGCAGATGGTGGTTGGGGTGCCTGGGTTGCCGCGCACTCCTTCCGCTGTCGACGCTTGGCTTCAGCTTGCTCTCGGCGAAGAGACTCGAAGTGTTCTGCGCCTTCCCGGATGCTTTTCCTCCACTTCTAAACTGGAGTTTAGAAGGATGAGAGGCGATCTCATAGAAACATATAAAATTCTGATGGGACTGGACAGGTTAGATGCAGGATGAATGTTCCCGATGTTGGGGAAGTCCAGAACCAGGGGACACAGTCTAAGGATAAGGGGTAAGCTATTTAGGACTGAGATGAGGAGAAACTTCTTCGTTCAGAGAGTTGTTAACCTGTGGAATTCCCTACCACAGAGAGTTGTTGATGCCAGTTCATTGGATATATTCAAGAGGGAGTTACGGCTAAAGGGATCAAGGAGTATGGAGAGAAATTAGGAAAGTGGCATTGCGGTGAATGATCAGCCATGATCTTATTGAATGGTGGTGCAGGCTCGAAGGGCCGAATGGCCTACTCCTGCACCTATTTTCTATGTTTCTATGTTTCTTGGGCCAATGATTCCCAGGTGTCGGGGATGTTACATAGAAACTATGGGCCCAAGTTTCCACATGATTTGCGCCTGATTTTTAGGAGCAACTGGTGGAGAACGGACTATCTTAGAAATCGCAATTCTCCACATTTTTTTTTCTGCAGTTCTAGTCAGGTAGAACAGTTCCACTTTGGAACAGAATTTTTTCTTCAAAGGGGGGCATGTCCGGCCACTGACGCCTGATTTGAAAGTTTCCACAGTGAAAACGTATTCCAAACTAACTTAGAATGGAGCAAGTGAAGATTTTTGTAGAACTGAAAAAACCTGTTCTACACATTAAAAAATCAGGCACAGGTTACAAATTAGGCGTCGAGAACGAGGTGAGGGGGGGGGGGAAGAGAAGTCATTAAATTCTACAATAAATCCTTATTTATACTTATATAAATATTATACAAATAAATCCAACCTGAATAAACATTTATAAGCAAAAAAAAGATTAAATAAACCATCTTCCTACCTGTGTGAAAGTGCTTCAGCCAGGGGGAATGCTGCAGCAAGCCTCACAAAATGAGGCAGCCGTTCCCGAACGCGGGACGAGGGGGGGGGGGGGAGGAGGGGGGAAGGAAGCCGTTCCAGACGGCCGGCGGGCGGGCGGGAGGGAGGGAGGGGGCGGGGGGGGAGGGAGGAAGCCGTTCCAGACGGCGGGAGGGAGGGAGCTGACCGAACGGGGGGGGGGGGGTGGAGAGAGGAAGCCGTTCCAGACGGCGGGAGGGAGGGAGCCGACTGAACGGGGGGGGGGGGGGGGAGAGAGAGGAAGCCGTTCCAGACGGCGGGAGGGAGGGAGCCGACTGAACGGGGGGGGGGGGGGGGAGAGAGAGGAAGCCGTTCCAGACGGCGGGAGGGAGGGAGCCGACTGAACGGGGGGGGGGGGGGGGAGAGAGAGGAAGCCGTTCCAGACGGCGGGAGGGAGGGAGCCGACTGAACGGGGGGGGGGGGGGAGAGAGAGGAAGCCGTTCCAGACGGCGGGCGGGCGGGAGGGAGGGGGGGAATGAAGCCTTTCAACATGGCGGGAGGGAGGGAGGGAGCCGACCGCCGACCGAACGCGCGGGGGGAGGGAAGGAAGCCGTTCTAGACGGCGGGAGGGAGGGAGCCGACTGAACGGGGGCGGGGGGGGGGGGGAGAGAGAGGAAGCCGTTCCAGACGGCGGGCGGGCGGGAGGGAGGGGGGGGAAGGAAGCCTTTCAACATGGCGGGAGGGAGGGAGGGAGCCGACCACCGACCGAACGCGCGGGGGGAGGGAAGGAAGCCGTTCTAGACGGCGGGAGGGAGGGAACCGACCGACCGAACGCAGGGGTGGAGGGTTGGGGGGGGGAAGGAAGCCGTTCCAGACGGCGGGCGGGAGGGAATCGACCGAACGCAGGGGAGGAAGCCGTTCCAGACGGCGGGGAGGGACCGAACGCAGGGGGCCGTTCCGAGCGGGGGGAGGGGGGGAGTGCGGGCCCGACCGACCGACTGAACGCAGCGGGGGGTGGGGGGGAGGAAGCCGTTCCAGACGGTGGGAGGGAGGGAGGGAAGGAGACAGAAGGCTGCAGGAAGTCTCAGAAATTGAGGAGCCATTTCCCGACGGCTGCCTCAACTTTCTGAGGCTTCCTGCAGCCTTCTCAGTGCTGATGTGCTGATGGCAATGTGCTTTTATTAAAAAATGTTCAAAAACTAAACAGCTACAAAGAACTACTAAATGGCCGAGTGCCAATGTTTCCTTCACACTGCGCGTGCGCGAATGCTTCAACGCGCACGCATAGCGTTGCCGGCAGGAAAAAAACTAATTTAAATAGTACCCGCCCCCTCACACTTACAAAATCGGTGCGGGTGTAGGCTCCGTCACCCTGGGCGCCGCGCCAAACAGACAAGGAGCTGCAGGGCGCTCCAGAATCGCGCGTTTTTTTCCGGCGCCGTTTTAGGCACGAAAAACGGGCGCCCAGCTCGGAGGGGCGCCCGTTTTTTATCGTGTGGAAACTTGGGCCCATTGAAACATAGAAAATAGGTGCAGGAGTAGGCCATTCGGCCCTTCTAGCCTGCACCGCCATTCAATGAGTTCATGGCTGAACATGCAACTTCAGTACCCCATTCCTGCTTTCTCACCATACCCCTTGATCCCCTAACTCCTTTTTGAATATATTTAGTGAATTGGTCTCAACAACTTTCTGTGGTAGAGAATTCCACATTTTTTCAAGGAGGCTTTGAGGGTGCCCTTGAAGCATTTCCTCTGCCCAGCTTTGGCTAGTTTGCCGTGAAGGAGTTCCGAGTAGAGAGCTTGCTTTGGGAGTCTCGTGTCTGGCATGTGGATGATGTGGCCCATCCAGCGGAGCTGATCGAGCGTGATCAATGCTTCGATGCTGGGGATGTTGCCCTGAGCGAAGACACTGACGCTGGTGCGCCTATCATGCCAATGGATTTGCAGGATCTTGCGGAGGCAACATTGGTGGTACTTCTCCAGTGTTTTGAAGTGCCTGCTGCACATAGTCCATGTCTCTGAGCCATATAGGAGGGTGGGTATCACTACTGCTCTGTAGACCATGAGCTTGGTACCAGGTTTGAGGTCCTGGTCTTCAAACACTCTCTTCCTCAGGCGACCAAAGGCTGCACTGGCACACTGAAGCCGATGTTGAACTACTGCCCAATTAATGCCCACTAAACCCTTGCGCTTGGCAAAATCAGGCATAAGGCCTTTTTTTTTAAACCAGCATACGGGTTAAAATAAAAGTTAAATTAAATGTTTTAAATGATTAAAAAATACACATATTTAAAATTAGTTTAGGTCAATTTTGGCCTGTTTTAAAATGCATTCATTTTTCAAAAAATTAAGTTTTTATTTTAAATGCTTAATTAAAGGGTATTTTAATTAATTTTTGAACATGTGATCATTTATTTTTAATTAAGTGGTGTGAATTCTTAGTTATTTGGGGATTTCTAATATGATTGTGGATTCTGTACGTAAATGGAAGCTCCTGCGTCATGATAGGAATCCCTCTTTTTGATTGGTTGACTGGGCCCACGGGATCCCAGGGACGCTTGCGAACCACATGAGCCCCTGGGATCCATAGACCAATACGCAAGAGTATGCCTAGAGGCCCAGGGTCCGAAGTTCTGGAGATGCCGGGTACGTTTGGATTTTTTTTCGGTTCGGAGGCGTATTTTCTGGTACGCCTCTGACTGTAAATTTAGGGCCAATATGAATTTTAATAATTATATAGCAAGTCCAAAGGAAGAAACAAAAGGAGTTCAAAATGACTGACAAACTAAACAATTAAGTAACTGAGAAACATGGATGCACTGCCTGAACTGATTTCCTAATAATGACCGCCATCTTTATAGTGTGTGTGGCTAGATGGTGGGTAAAAATGAAGGAAAATGAAAACAAAAATTAATTCTATATATAAAAAGATAGTAATCTAGTGCTGTGAGAGTCAGGAACTTTTCTGCAGTTTGGAAACATTTGATCTGCTGAAGTAAACTACAACAAGACAGATGATGAAATAAGCAAAGATCTGTGGGCTATGGTTGCACTGCTCGGTTGAACAAATCTTCTCCAGATAAACATCACAAAAAGTTTTAAACATCTGAAGTTTAGCTTTATCCTTGCTTTTTTGAGAACATTATTCTGAGCATGTTCAGATGGTTAAATTATCTGAATACTGGATTTTTTAGGGGGACATCCTTGTCTTGCAAAAATGTTACTTCTAAGTTAATAAATATTTTGCCATTGTGAAGTTTTTTTCTGTGAAATTCAAGCAGACCCAGTGAAATTAGTTTACGTGTTTGTTACATTATAATTAGTCCTTGTACCGATGTAGATATTGTAATAATGAAGAAATAAATCATGGAGTGGCACAATAAATGAATATGGAAAGTGTGGCTTCTTGTGCACTGCTTCAGCTGTAATTACTTTGCACACAGTGGGCCCAAATTTGCCCAGGAGTTGCTCCATTTTTTTTGGAGCAACTTGATTTTTCTGGAGTAGCTTAAAAATCCTCATTCTGTACATTTAATTTGCGCCAGTGTAAGTGAGTTAGTTAGGATTTTTTTTAGTTTCGTTTTTTTTTCCAAAGGGTACGTTACCAGCCGTTTTGGCCATTTAAGCCAGTTTGGACAGCTAATAGTTGCTCCAAACTAACTTAGGCCAGCATACGTGGCCACTTGTGGCCGCACAGAAAACCCTTGTGGAGAGTTAAGAAATCAGCGCAGGTAGCCAGAGATGGGGGAGGGAAGCGGAGAGGACATTGCAAAACACTAAACACCTTCACAACAACTAATACAAATCTTGTACTGTAACTTTTGCATTATTTACACATTCCACTATATAAAATATGCACTTTTTAATATCATTTATATCAGAAAACAAAGATTTCATAAAACCAATTATGAATCAAATATTTTGCCAGCAGGGCTATGAACGATGATCACTTGTGCAAGGTACCTGAGGATGCCCATGCAGTTACTCCCCAAGAAGGCACCCGTGGGTGCTGATGGAATGTTCCCAACAGGGTATCTATGGGCATCCATGCAGTTGTTCACGAAGAATTGGTGGGATTTAAAAAAAATTGACTTAAGGGTTCAGTGCTGGGACCCCAGCTATTTACAATATACTTCAATGATTTAGATGACGGAATTGAGTGTAATATCTCCAAGTTTGCAGATGACACTAAGCTGGGTGGCGGTGTGAGCTGTGAGGAGGATGCTAAGAGGCTGCAGGGTGACTTGGACAGGTTAGGTGAGTGGGCAAATGCATGGCAGATGCAGTATAATGTGGATAAATGTGAGGTTATCCAATTTGGTGGCAAAAATAGGAAGGCAGAATATTATCTGAATGGCAACAGATTAGGAAAAGGGGAGGTGCAACGAAACCTGGCTGTCATAGTTCGTCAGTCATTGAAAGTTGGCATATAGGTACAGCAGGCGGTGAAGAAGGCAAATGGCATGTTGGCCTTCATAGTTAGGAGATTTGAGTATAGGAGCAGGGAGGTCTTACTGCAGTTGTACAGGGCCTTCGTGAGGCCTCACCTGGAATATTGTGTTCAGTTTTGGTCTCCTAATCGGAGGAAAGTTGTTCTTGCTATGGAGGGAGTGCAGCGAAGATTCACCAGACTGATTCCCGGGATGGCAAGACTGACATATGAGGAGAGACTGGATCGACTGGGCCTGTATTCACTGGAGTTGAGAAGAATGAGAGGGAATCTCATAGAAATATATAAAATTCTGACGGGATTGGACAGGTTAGAGGCAGGAAGAATGTTCCTGATACTGCGGAAGTCCAGAACCAGGGTCACAGTCTAAGGATAAGGGATAAGCCATTTAGGACTGAGATGAGAAGAAACTTCTTCACTCAGAGAGTTGTTAACCTGTGGAATTCTCTATCGCTGAAATTTGTTGAGGCCAGTTCGTTAGCTATATTCAAGAGGGAGTTATATATGGCCTTTCCAGCTAAAGGGATCAAGGTGTATGGAGAGAAAGCAGGAAAGGGTACTGAGGTGAATGATCAGCCATGATCTTATTGAATGGTGGTGCAGGCTAGAAGGGCCGAATGGCCTACTCCTGCACCTATTTTCTGTGTTTCTAAGTCATGATTACTACCAAAACAAAAGCCACGACCAGATATTTGCTGGTACTGAAAGACCAAACCTAAGGAAAGTTTTCTCTGGTCATTCTCAACTCTTAACAGCCAGTTGCATTGTGCCATTGACAGAGACTTTTTCTGAATCGTTTAAAGAAACTCTCCTCCCCCCCCCCCCCCACCACCACCAATCAAAACTCTTTCACTCCTCCCCCCCCCCCCCCCCCCTGATCGAAACTCTTTCTCCCACCCCCGATCAAAACTCTTTCTCCCCCCCCGATCAAAACTCTTACCCACCCCCCCAATCAAATCTCTTCCCTCCCCCCCCCCCCCCCCCCCCCGATCAAAAGTCTCCCCGTACCAACCTGTTTCTTGTAGCCCTCAGCTCTGAGCTCGGGAAGGCAGCAACTGGCCTGCGCGGCAGGCCACTCAGCCAGGGATAGGGGCGGCAAACATCGGGTCATCCCTTTGGGGTGGCGAGCATTGGGACTGGCTCACAGCCTGCAGGACACACTAGGAGGGCGAGGAGCTCTTGTGCATGCGTGCAGACTCCACTGCGCATACGTGCAGCTGCCGGCACTGTTCTCGGCGCAGGTCTGTAGCTCCACCCCCCACTCCACGAGAAGCACCACACCAGGACCCTGGACACACAGCAGAGCGGCCAGAATTGTTAGTAAGTTTTTTGACGCCATTTTGAGCGCACAAAGTCGGCGCATCTCGGGAGAGTGCGCCGGAAAAAGGGATTGGGGAAATTTGGGCCCTATAGGTGTACAAAGCATACAAGATTATTGATTAATAGAAGTAATAATGGTTCTTGAAGATGTCTAATTGGACAGTCAAAAAACCTTGGGCGCGAAATTGAATAGATTAGCGCCACCTGTTAATGCTGGCAAAGGGCGCTACCGGGGCGCTAAATGGTTATCGCCCGGGCGCAGTGATATTGGTGCTGCTCGCCAAATAGTGTTTTAGTGCCAGTGCAAAAACTTATGGGGAATCCTGCGCCAATGAGACCGTGACATCAATGATTGCGCAACGCCCCGCTCATGCCCCGATCACAATATTGATTATTTTTGCTGCATTTACCACTTGGCGCTAATAACGGCAGCAAAACCAAGCGTTCACAAATGGTATTGGCACTACTGCGGCGATTTTTAAGGCAATGAGCAACCAGGTCATTGGGAAGTCAGATTGATTGCTACCTACCCAGAGATCGTTTTGAATGCATTCAGATTGTGAACATAGTTGCTTTGTTGCTGGTGTTACAGTTTGTTCATTAGCATTTCTCACAACTTTTGAACCTGCTGCTTTCACTTAGTCATGCGGACTGTCCTGGCAATGCAACTTGGCATCCGGTATCTAATTTTAAGGTGCCAGCTCCAGAGACACGTCATGCTAAATGGGCCCAGAGGCAGGGGGAGGGCCCGCAAACACCTCAACAGGAAGCCTTACCCTCCCAGGGTTTTCCGGGAGCAGTTCTCGTACATTCACCTGTCAGAAGAGCAGTGCCTTAGGAGGCTACGCTTCAGCAAGGAGGTGGTCACAGAACTGTGAGAGCTGTACCTCCTGCTGCAGTCAGACTCCAGCCTCATATCAGGAGGAGCAGCAAGAACGCATATGTGGATTTGCAAGGATAGCGGGCTTCCCCATGGTTCAGGGCGCCATTGACTGCACCCACATGGCATTGCGGGCACCTTATCACAACACAGAGGTGTTTTGTAATCGCAAAGGCTACCACTCTCTGAATGTTCAATTGGTGTGCGACCACAGGCAGCTCATCCTCGCCGTCAATGCCCGCTATCCTAGCAGAACCCACGATTCATTCATCCTGTGACAGACCTCTGTCCGAGGACTCTTCCAACCACCACATGGAGCTCGCGGATGGCTGCTCAGGGATGAGGGTTATGCACTCGCTACCTGATTGATGACACCCCTCTGCAACCCCAACACCCGTGCTCAGCACGCATATAATGAGAGCCATGCCACCACCAGGCACCTCAACGAACAGACTATCGGGGTGCTGAAACAACGGTTCCGATGCCTTGACCGCTCTGGTGGAGCCCAGCAGTACTCCCTTGATCGATTCTCCCTTTTTGTTGATGTGTGCTGCATTCTGCACAACATGCCTATTGAGCGGGCCCAGCCACTGCTATCAGAGAATGCAGGTCCGCCTTAGAAGGAGGAGGAGAACGAGGAGGAGGAGGAGGAGGAGGAGAAGCAGCAGCAACCGAGGAGGGAGTGTGCCGATGTTGATTCTGCAAGGGCGGTACATCAACACTTCTTTATGCAGCAGTTTCACTCATGAACATATCACATGGCGATTGCGCTGCACCAACAAATGGCTATGTGCACAGCTGCATCCTGCACATGGCAAATGAAAAACAGGACCAAATATGAACTTTAAAATGACCCATTTTTTACAACCTCCAACATCACCCATAAGTATTGACAACCAACAACAACAATATATTTGCAACCAACTGTTTGCTACTCAAAAATAAGAAAGCAGAATCAGCATCAAACAAATTTGTGCAAACAACCGTTTGCTATTCACAAATCATAACCCACAACCACCATTAAGAATATAATTACAAAGTAATCATCCGCCCACGTCATCAGAAGTGGGTTACTTCCCTTTTTTGGATATTTCCCTCTCTGTCCCTTCTCCCCCCTCCCCGCCCTGCAGCTCCTCTTTAATGAGGTCCCAGTGCCTGCAGCAAGGCTGGTAGCAGGATGCTCACTCTGTGACACGAAGCTGGCAGGATGCCCTCAACCAGCTCTGGGCTTGGAAGGGAAGCATGCCTTCGAGCTTCCCTTGTCCCATGGCATTGCTGTATGTCGCTAGGTCCCGGAGCATCACCGTCATCAAATCCCAGGAATATTGCCTCCTCCAATGACATTGGCTCCCCAAAATCAGGAGCAGCTTGCTGAGGTGACTGTGTCTGTGCTGGGGTCTCCTGTCATTTCGTCCTTATTTCCTTCGTTCTCAGTGGGAGGCTGGGGGATAGACTTCTGCTGTGCTGGTTCATTATCTGAAAGCTTAAAGGCACCAAGAGTGTGGTTAACTTTAGGGGAGGGGGGCAGGAAGGGAGCAAGAAATGGAGATACTACACTTTCATGCAAAATGGGAAAAGCTTATGGTTTGAAGGGGAAGTGGCATGAAGGAAGAGGGAGAAGTGAGGAACATACCCGTACTGTCCCCATGGGGGTTGGCATTGGCCACGTGTTGCAGCTCCTACGACTTGTGGCCCGATGACCTGCTGGACTCTTTGTTCCAGGCCAGTGAGGGGCCTCAGGGCTGGCTCACCGACTCCTGTCCTTTCTTGCTCCCTCCTATTGTGTGCAAATTTGGCCTGCAAAAGAAAAAAAAGCCTTTAAGTGATTGTGCAGCTATGTGGTTGTCACATGTGCATACCGTAGGTGAATAGCTGTTAGTGTTTGCAAGTGCTGAGATGTGGATGTGACTTTTAGTTGGTGGCGACATTTTGTGTGAGTACTGGGAGGTGGCACTTTCTAGAATGTCTACAAATAATTGTCTTGACATTGTGGCATGCAAAGTTTGTGGAAAAATGTACTCGTCCTGACCACCCGAGTGAGGTCATTGAACTTCTTGTGACATTGCGTCGCTGTCCTGTCCACCACACTCCTGGCAGACACACATTGTGCTACCCCCCTCCAAAGGCATTGGCCTCCTGCCAGTCTCAGGAAACACGGAGGCCCATCGCCTCTCCACCGCCTCCAAAAGAGCCTGAAGGGCGCAGGCGCTAAATCGCATGGCTGAGGAGTCATGTTGCTCCTTCAACACCAACAGCAGAGATGGAATGGTGAATTTGAGGCTCTGTGGCATCATTGCCCCTTCCCTTAAAGATCCAGTTGGAGCCAGCATGTCTGATGTGTCTGGACATGAGCACAGCTGAAATTGATTAGCGCTAAGGGTAGCGCTTTGCTTGGCGATACTATCGCCCTAAGAGAAATGTGTAGCGCTTTAGCGCTCCTATCCCCTCTTAGAGCAGTAATAATTATTGACAGGCGCTTAAATTACTGACTATATGATGTTAGCGCCTCCAAATGGTCACTAATCAATTTTTCCCCCTTCTGTCTGCAACTGAGCAAAGAATCATAAGTATTGAACTAAGGAAGGCCTTCTCAGATATTTTGCATGAAGCAAGTGTTGGTGTTTTATTTTCTCCCTTTTCTTTCTATCTCCCGAACACACACACCATTTGGTTAGCCAACTGTGCGCAGGTAACCTACTCCCAGGTCTCTTCCAATTTTAGTCTTGAAGTGGCTAGAGAAGATATGCAAGAAAGGTCCAGGATGACTTGTCTTCTAAGGTCTCTTCTTTGTAAATATCTGTTATTCACTCTGCTGATGATTTTAAATATACGTCCAAAACCAGCACAATGTTTTTGGGTATGGGCCTCCTTATAATACAGTTGGTAAGCTGCTTGGCATGAATGGGCAGCTCGCCAAACTGGGGACCAAATATTTGGCAGCTCCATGAGCGAGCCGAGCCAGAAGTTGGCACTAAAAGAGGGTGGGGAGGGGCATACTCCACTCATTTGTAATTGAAACGTCCCGTAACTTATCAATTACCTCTGCCATGATGTTTTCTAAATCGGCTGGAATACTGGGTGCATATTCTCAACTATGCCCATTTATTCATGTCAATTTCAAACCTGTCTTGCTGCCCCAACTTCAGAGTGGCATTCTTGAATTTTAAAATATTAGTAGGATTATTGCAATCTTCAAGGCTGTTTTTAAAGTTACACAAATTACATACCTCAGTTCAGTGATCCATCGTTATCTAAAAAATATAGTTGCCACAAGGCAAACTATCACCATTGTTAAAAAATATAAAACAATTTTTGTGACACTAACTGTGTTTAGCTGATCCATATTTTAATCAGTTGTTTCCCACTGATTTTACGGAGTCCAATTTTACATGTATTCTGGATGTATTTTCTAATTTACATAGATTACCTGCATAACCTTTGCTTTTTGTCAGTGATGTAGTATTGAAGGTTTCATTTTTTCCAGTAACGAATCTGTATGTCTTGGTTTGAATGCTACTTCAGTGTAGTAGGGATGTTGAGGCTGGAAAAATTATATGTAGCTCAATAATGTACTGTGGTGATGAGATCTTCTTTCGGGATCCAACAGAATGATTTGGGTCACTAGACATGCTTTTGTCTGCCAACCTTTTCAGTCCACTGCCTGCATAATCACGACTAGTACAAAGGCAAGTAAGAAATCATTCAGATCAGTGCTCAGATGGCTGAATGAAAAACATCTTGTTTGAAGTCCTTTCTGAAAGCACAGCATGAAGCTCAAATAAAGTGAAGGACATTCACTATCACAAGTAATGTCCTTAATAATCTTGTTAGGCTCGTCTTTCTATATATGAGACAAATGGAACATTATTGGCTTATAGGCTGTAGTAAATAATTTAGTTTCCAGTATGCAGGCTGGGCTGACAGTAAATTAAAATGACATGAAAAAGGCTGGTTCAATAAAGTAACTAACCAATCAAATTTAATTGGCACAGGTGAGGTAGTAGAAAATATGGTTTACAATTAGACCATGTTATAGTGTTTTATAAATGCACATGAATAAAGTTGCCTAGAATTAATTTCTTGATTTTATGCTTTTAAAGTGGCAATATCAAGATCACGGCAGGAGACAGATATTGGCTGGTATTTCAGTTCTGGAGAATGGACTTGATGCTTATTGTTTCATTAGCAAAACCTAAAATATCTGCAATTTGAAGAAGCACATCTTGCCATTAGATGATCCCCTTTATTGTTTGTTCTCAGATGCATTTGTTATGTTTTTGTCTGACTGCTGGCTAAAATACAATGTATTTCAATTCATTTTTTTGCAACAGAAATGTGCAGAATACCTCGTCAGATAATTAATCAAATTAACTTTCTGAAGAATTAAAAAAAAATTTAAATTTCTGAGATATCCAAGTTGAACCCAGTCCTGTTTTCCTACACACACATACTTCCAGCAGCAGTTGCCGGATAGTAACTAGGAGTTGCAGTGGGCTAACACATTTGCCCTTCACTTCTGGGATCTTGGCTTGAATCTAGTCAAGACTGATGGGATGAAACTTTCTCTTTCCCTGTTATGGTCCTATGTGAAATGTATTTGAGCAGACTCAATCTTGTTTGGAGTGGACATGTGATTCTGAGACAAAACTGCCCCATATCAATCACTATTTGGAAGACTCATTTAAAAATGCCACAGAATGACTCGTGTGGGGAAATAAAAAATGTCACACTCGTGTCGAAAATGGTGTTCTTTTCAGATGAGGCTGATGTAATTGTTGGAGCAGACTAGCGATAGCTTTCTTTACTCTGCATCTAACCTAACCTGAAAATTTTCCATTTCTTGATACTAATATCTCTCACTCCAATAAGCACACCATTCACTAGCTGGGATCTGATTAAAAGCAATTAAGATATCCTTTGTCCTGAATAAATGTTTGACTTGCAGTTTTCTTTTTTCCTCCTTTACTCTTGAAGATAGTGACTCATGCTGCATATGGCAGGTATTGGGTTTCTGGTACAGTGCCCAAAAGGTCATTCTTCAGTGTGACTGTTGGCAGGCTATTTGCAGTGAAGAGAGGACATTCCAGCTTAGCTCACATTTTATGGCACTTTCTCTCTAAGCAAACCAGATGATCAAATTAACTAACAATTTCCAGAGGCCACAAACCCACCAGGTGCATAAGATAATTCACCTGTAGTAGCATCTTCAGAGCAATAGTTTTTACCTCTCAGAAAGAATGGAAGGAATTGTCATTTTTTTTAAAGAAAATCATTGTAATAAATTTTTGCATAAGAGGGTTGTCAGGCTTAGTTTGTTGGCTCTGTACAAAATAGATAACCAGATTTACCCCTGGGGAGAGCACACATGCACTGTCAGAAACTGTAGGATGTCATCTGCTTGAATAAAAGTTTCATGGATCCTGGCTGTGTGTTACTGTGCCTGGAGCTCCACTATGGTCACAGGCAGTGCAAATGTAAGGGAGACGTGAAAAGGAGCAGGCATGTCAGCTTCCTATTGAAGATGAAAAGAAGTCAAGGTATGACAGGCTGCAGTTAGTTTTGTTGTGCCTGTAATGCTTGTTCAGATTAAGACTGTAAGTTATCTATCGGGTTGCCCCGTTCTGGCTGATAAAATACATGCTCAATGTGAGAAGGGATTTTAGTGGATAAATGCTATAACTGTCACGATCATGTGACTAATAAATCTGGGAAACACTGAGCATTTGTGGAGAATCTGATTTGAATAAATCCATCAGGATTAGAGAAAGAAGCATCCCATCTAATCTCAATGCCAGGACTTTGGCGATCCGTATAGAGAAAGTGGGGTTGATCGCTTTCACAAAGGCCAAAGATTCTTATTTCAGGAGGACAGTGATCGAGAATGTTTGTAGAATCACATGTTTTGCAGCGATTTTAAGCCTGTCATGTTTTTCAAGAAGCAGAAAGGTAAAGTTGGGTGAGAAATTCTTCTGAACCCATTGGAAACCTCATAGGTTGTCATTGGATTCCATAAAACCCTGGTTATCTTTTGGATCTGCTCCAATTGAGTCACATTCCCTTTTTAATATGGTACCTGGAATTCACCTGCCACCATTCATTTTACAGAGCATATGTGCCCTTTTGCATTGCTTCTATGTTCAAAGGAACATATCATGGTTCTCCTAATGGAATTTAATCTTTCTGAGACCACTGAGCTGGTTTCTGTTTTCTTTTCTTTGGCACCTTGTGAGCTCAGGGGAAGGAGTATTTAGCTTCGGCTAGTTTCAACTGTTTCAATTTTCAAATTTAGCATGGTACTGTGGTTCTGCTTCCTGCGTGGTGAGGTACAGAAGATTATTCTTCCTTGGCAATATGCTTTCTCTGCCTCTCAGAGTTAAGCATCATTGACCTCCAAGGTATGTCTCAGTCACCTCCTGTTGCTATATTTTATGATTTAGAACTGGTGTTTAGAAACAGCCCAAAAGCAGACATTTTGTATACCAGATCCTGGGATAAATATTGCTGTCATCACTATGTGTAGCGACACTGCAAAAACATTAGTGCAAATTTCTCTGATCAATATTTCTAGTGAAATTGCAAACATATTCTAAAAGGACCAAATGGAGGAAATCTTCATGAGCATATTCACAATTTTGCTACTCATAGTGACAGAGGAATTGTTATCCCACACCCCGCCCCCAACTTTGACATCATGGATGTCTGTCTAGGGACATGAATATCCACTGCCTCTATTCATGACGCCAGTGGGGCGGAACTTAATGATATTGTAATGGATTGAAGAATTACTATGTGGAATTTGTTCAAACAGATTGATTGTTTTGAAAAAACTAAGAATTTCTTTCAGCCTATTAATTATCAATGTTATTCTGGTTACGTATGAAACAGTTAACTGATGATAGTTATCTCCAGTATTGTCTCTAGAGCAATCGAATTGAATTCTAAAGGAATAGAATTGAAAAGTAGAAAAGCTATGTTAAACTTACATAGAACCTTGGTTAGACCACACTTAGGGGCTGAAATTGCCCACCGCCCGAAAAGAGGCGCACTTACTGATTTCGAAGTCTTCTGGCTGCCGCAATGCCAAACCAGAGAAATCCCGCACCTCGTGCTTTGTTTTGGAGCAGGGCAGCAGTGGCCTTATCATGGGGGCGGGGCGAAGTGGCCGTCACGAGCGGGGCGGAAGCGGGGGCGGGGCAGAGTGACCGATGCTGCAAGGCATCAGTGCCGCGCTGATGACATCATCATGCTGGCACATCACAACTTCTCTCCCCTTCAGTTAAAGGGGAGGGCTGCTGCAAACTCTGCAGCCTCTTTAGAAGGGGTGCCAGGCTGCTTGTTGGTGGCCCGGCCGAACCGGCAGCCATAATTGTCGGCCCGACCTGGCAATCAGCCAACAAAAAAAAGTAACATGGCGTTGCCGGCAGAGCTACCTCCCTTTTAAGGGCGCCTTGCCACCAAGCCACAGAGTGTACCAACAGCAAAAGCTGTCGGGGGCACTGGCCGACGGCAGGGTCGCTCCCACAGTTCAATTCCAGGAAAGGTGCAATTTCCCGAGGGGCAATTTCGGGAAGGGATCCCCGCCAGTCGGCAAGGGGTTGTCACATGCATGCCGCGGCAGGAAAACTGGCAGCGCGGTCCCCTACACCCCTCCAAACCCGAAGAAGGGCAATTTTCAAAATGTCGGCAGAGACTTGGCACCATTCCACACCGACCCATGGCCACCGCTTTCAGGTGGCCAGAAACCTTATATAAAGGGGCAATTTCGGCCCCTTAGAGTACAGTGTACAGTTCTGATCTCCATATTACAAAAAGGATATAGAGGCACTGGAGAGTAGGTGCAAAAAAGATTTACAAAGGCAATACCAGAACACTGAGGTAATGACTATCAGGAAAGACTGAACAGGCTGGAGTTATTTTATCTAGAAAAGAAAAGGCTGAGGGATGATCTAATAGAGTTCTTTAAAATCATGAAGGGGTTTGATAGGGTAGATGTAGAGAAGATGTTACCACTTGTGGGGAGCCCAAAACTAGGAATAATAAATATAAAATAGTCACTAATATATCCAATAAGTATTTCAAGAAAAGCTTCTTTAAAAAGAAAAAAAGAAAGACTAGGATTTATATAGCGCCTTTCACGACCACCGGATGTCTCAAAGCACCTTACAGCCAATGAAGTACTTTTCAAGTGTAGTTACTGTTGTAATGTAGCAAACACAGCAACCAATTTTTATGCACAAACAAGCTCCCACAAACAGCAATTTGATAATGACCAGATACTCTGTTTTTTTGTTATGTTGATTGAAGTATAAATATTGGCCAGAGAATGGTTAGAATGTGGAACTCGCTGCCACATGGAGTAGTTGAGGCAAATAGCAGAGATCCATTTAAGGGGAAGCTAGATAAGTACTTGAAGGAGAATGAAATAGAAGGATATGCTGATGGGGTTAGATGAAGTAGGTTCGTGTGGCATAGAGCAGTTGGGCCAAATGGCCTATTTCTGTGCTGTAAGGTCTATGGGCTAGAATTTCCTAGCAGCCCACCAGTGCCCGATTGCCACTCAAAAGTCCACTAAGATTCCCAAGATTATCGCTGGTGAAAACTTCCCCCCCCACCCCCCAAAAATAAAAAAATCCGCCAAGCGAAAAACATGGGTGTTGCACCCCCTATCTGGGTGAAAAAATTGAATTTAGGGTCGATTGGCCGGTTCCTAAAGAAAATAGGTGATAAATTTAAAAATCACTAAAAATTTACCCCGAGGCTGCGGGTTGGGCCTAGCAGCAGAAAAATACTAAAAATAATTTTTCAAAAAACATCACAAAAAAATAAAAAAATATTCTCAAGACCCTTTTAAACTAAATCACCACAACAGAATTTTAAAATAATGAGTAAAAAAACCCAATTACTAACCTTTTTCTTGAAGAGCTACTCATTACCGCCCAGCTCCACTGATCCTCGTGGGCGTTTTTTTTCATACTTACCAACGGGTCACCGCTGAGCCAAATATCGCGCCATGGCAATCTGAGGACGGTGCACACTGGCGGTCCGCTCCCCAGCGGTACCTCGAAACCACCGGCGTAACTCAGGTAGGAAATTTTTCACACACCTGATTACCGCCCAAAATGGCCAATTGGAAATTCTAGCCCTGTGTAATTCTATTTATGAAGGCAGGCTTGATTACTTTATTTATGTCAAGTCATGGAACAACAAATTTACTGTTTTACTGTTTCTTTTTAAAGTATTTATAGTAATTTTGCAAGTTCAACAGTCAAGTCATCATAAAAATTTTAATGACTGATTATTTAAATTAGATAATGTGATGGTAGAGCGTGGTTTAATCACTGTTTATTTGCCAAGAGTGGGCATTTGTTGACTGATTCTGAAAATAATTCAAAAATTTGCAGCTAACTGGTTTCTTGTGCTTATATAGGGCCCAAGTTTGCCCCCTCTGCTAGAACGGCGCACCTCCATGAGGTGCACCGACTTTGTAGTACAGAAACGGCGCCAATTTCTTACCTCCGTATTCTCCCCGTTGGTTCCAGGCCTGTGGCGCAGTGCATCTGAACGCGTGGTGGGCGGAGCTACAGCCCTGCGCCGATAAGAGTGCCGGCAGCTGTGTGCATGCGCAGTGGAGTCTGCCTGCGTGCGCAGTAGTTCTTGGCCCTCCCAGCGCGTCCTGGCTCCAGGTGACCCTATCCCGGGCCGAGTGGCCTGCCGCACAGGCCGGTCGCTGCCTTCCCGCGCTGAGGGCTACAAGAGACAGATTGGTGGGGGAAGAGTTTTGATTGCGGGGGGGGGGGGGGTGGGGGTGGAGAGGAAGAGTTTTTAATGGGGGGAGGGGAAGAGTTTTGATGGGGGGGGAGGGGAAGAGTTTTGATGGGGGGGGAGGGGAAGAGTTTTGATGGGGGGGGAGGGGAAGAGTTTTGATGGCGGGGGGAGGGGAAGAGTTTTGATGGCGGGGGGAGGGGAAGACTTTTGATGGGAGAGGGGGGAAGAGTTTTGATCCAGCAGGGGGGCGAGGGGAAGAGTTTTGATCGGTGGGGGGGGGGGGGCGCGGGGGGGGAAAGTTTTGATCCGGCGGGGGGGGAGGAGAAAAGAATCTTCAAAGATTTTCCAGTACTTTAATATCGAGCTATCTTTAGTAAAAATATACTCAATTTAATCAGGCTGATAGCATCTACACCCTGTCCAGTCTCGCTGCTTGGGATTTAAAAAAAAAACTAGCATTCTTATCATAACACTGTCATTTGGAGGCTACCTGCGCTGATCTCTTAACTCACGCAGGGTTTTTCAGAACGTACAAAAGTGGCCACTTACTCTGGCATAACTAATTTAGGAGTAAGTTTTAGCTGGCTAAACTTGCTTAAATGGCCAAAACAGGCGTAAGTGGCTGGTAACGCCCCCTTTTGAAAAAAAAACTGAACTAAAAAAAACCTAACTAACTCACTTACACTGGAGCAACTTAAATGGGGAGAATTGCGATTTTTAAGTTATTCCAAAAAAATCTAATTGCTCCAAAAAATACGGAGCAACTCCTGGGGAAATTTGGGCCCATCGTGTCATAGAAACATAGAAAATAGGTGCAGGAGCAGGCCATTCAGCCCTTCTAGCCTGCACCACCATTCAATGAGTTCATGGCTGAACATGAAACTTCAGTACCCCCTTCCTGCTTTCTCGCCATAACCCTTGATCCCCCTAGTAGTAAGGACTTCATCTAACTCCCTTTTGAATATATTTAGTGAATTGGCCTCAACTACTTTCTGTGGTAGAGAATTCCACAGGTTCACCACTCTCTGGGTGAAGAAGTTTCTCCTCATCTCGGTCCTAAATGGCTTACCCCTTATCCTCAGACTGTGACCCCTGGTTCTGGACTTCCCCAACATTGGGAACATTCTTCCTGCATCTAACCTGTCTAAACCCGTCAGAATTTTAAACGTTTCCATGAGGTCCCCTCTCATTCTTCTGAACTCCAGTCAATACAAGCCCAGTTGATCCAGTCTTTCTTGATAGGTTAGTCCCGCCATCCCGGGAATCAGTCTGGTGAATCTTCGCTGCACTCCCTCAATAGCAAGAATGTCCTTCCTCAAGTTAGGAGACCAAAACTGTACACAATACTCCAGGTGTGGCCTCACCAAGGCCCTGTACAACTGTAGCAACACCTCCCTGCCCCTGTATTCAAATCCTCTCGCTATGAAGGCCAACATGCCATTTGCTTTCTTAACCGCCTGCTGTACCTGCATGCTAACCTTCAATGACTGATGTACCATGACACCCAGGTCTCGTTGCACCTTCCCTTTTCCTAATCTGTCACCATTCAGATAATAGTCTGTCTCTCTGTTTTTACCACCAAAGTGGATAACCTCACATTTATCCACATTATACTTCATCTGCCATGCATTTGCCCACTCACCTAACCTATCCAAGTCACTCTGCAGCCTAATAGCATCCTCCTCGCAGCTCACACTGCCACCCAACTTAGTGTCATCCGCAAATTTGGAGATACTGCATTTAATCCCCTCGTCTAAATCATTAATGTACAATGTAAACAGCTGGGGCCCCAGCACAGAACCTTGCGGCACCCCACTAGTCACTGCCTGCCATTCTGAAAAGTACCCGTTTACTCCTACTCTTTGCTTCCTGTCTGACAACCAGTTCTCAATCCACGTCAGCACACTACCCCCAATCCCATGTGCTTTAACTTTGCACATTAATCTCTTGTGTGGGACCTTGTCGAAAGCCTTCTGAAAGTCCAAATATACCACATCAACTGGTTCTCCTTTGTCCACTCTACTGGAAACATCCTCAACAAATTCCAGAAGACTTGTCAAGCATGATTTCCCTTTCACAAATCCATGCTGACTTGGACCTATCATGTCACCATTTTCCAGATGCACTGCTATGACATCCTTAATAATTGATTCCATCATTTTACCCACTACTGAGGTCAGGCTGACCGGTCTATAATTCCCTGTTTTCTCTCTCCCTCCTTTTTTAAAAAGTGGGGTTACATTGGCTACCCTCCACTCGATAGGAACTGATCCAGAGTCAATGGAATGTTGGAAAATGACTGTCAATGCATCCGCTATTTCCAAGGCCACCTCCTTAAGTACTCTGGGATGCAGTCCATCAGGCCCTGGGGATTTATCGGCCTTCAATCCCATGAATTTCCCCAACACAATTTCCCGACTAATAAAGATTTCCCTCAGTTCCCCCTCCTTACTAGACCCTCTGACCCCTTTTATATCCGGAAGGTTGTTTGTATCCTCCTTAGTGAATACCGAACCAAAGTACTTGTTCAATTGGTCTGCCATTTCTTTGTTCCCCGTTATGACTTCCCCTGATTCTGACTGCAGGGGACCTACGTTTGTCTTTACTAACCGTTTTCTCTTTACATACCTATAGAAACTTTTGCAATCCGCCTTAATGTTCCCTGCAAGCTTCTTCTCGTACTCCATTTTCCCTGCCCTAATCAAACCCTTTGTCCTCCTCTGCTGAGTTCTAAATTTCTCCCAGTCCCCAGGTTCGCTGCTATTTCTGGCCAATTTGTATGCCACTTCCTTGGCTTTAATACTATCCCTGATTTCCCATGATAGCCACGGTTGAGCCACCTTCCCTTTTTTATTTTTTGTGTCAACAATTTATGGAAGCGATTCAACAATGTTTTTATTGCAGCAATTGTTAATTGTAACTTTCCTGATTTTGTATGTAAATACAGATTTCCAGTTCAATTGATATTCTGAGCTTTTTCATCAATTCCAATATATCAACTACATCTAAATAGACTAAAATATATTTTTTCACATTTATTAATAAGACCTAATCAAATCAATAAATATATTAATATAATAACTCCTTGTAAATTTAACCATGATATATTGTGGCGTTATAGATATGACAGCTTTCACCTTTAGCAACAAGTGTTCTGGACAAGATTTATGGATGATTTCCCCTGGCTGCTAAGTGCTACGACATCTTGCTTTATCGGCATAATTGGAGGATAGCAGCAATTGGTTTCAGAGACGGGCCAGAGCCTGGGAAACTTAAGTTCACAGAAAAGCTTGAGAATGGTTAGGTTAAATGGAAGAAAGTAAAGGGAACTTCTCAGATTTTGTTCACTTCATTGAAAATACACTGAAAAGCATGTGTAAGTCAAAAAGTTAACAGCTGTTCCGGCAACACTGGATCCTCACATTAAGTTTGAGTGTTGAGGATGGTGCGGTGGGATTGGAACTTTCACCTTCCCCCAACATTGTCATCGTTGTAAAGGGTGTGACGTTGGGAGTGGAGACTTCCTATGTTTGGAGTTCCCACTTTCCTGACCCCCAGTGAGGGTCTGCAACGTCGCGCCTGGCCAGACCAGGCATACCATGTCGCCGTATGATGTAAGTGAATTCCACGTGGCAGCCAGGCCAAAATCGTGGCCTAGACCCCCAAAGAAAGGGCCAGTAAATTCCTGCACATGCTGAGTATCAATGTTCCCTTTAACTTTTTTTAAGGGGCTGCGCGCCCATTCAAAATACCATGCATGCACGGTTTTCCCTATTTTAAAGCCGGTGAGCCGGTTGAGCGAGAGCTGCAGAGTGCTGTGCGGCCGCACAACTTAAAGGGAATATTGCTGAGTGTGTCCCAACATGGGTTTTTGGGGCCTAGGTGTCTACGATGAAATGGCTATTACATCTATAACTGTTGTATCGATAAACCTTTGGACTTTATACTATTTATGGACTTCTATTTTTTATTTGTTTAAAGTCAAAATATACATTATATTTGACAGTAGTTAAATAGAGATACTCGGGCCGCGATTTCACCTACCGAGGTGGGCGATGTCTGGGACGGGCTGCGACGCCACTCCTGGCTCCATGCTGGCTTTCCCCGATTCGGCTTGTTAGGTCCGCCCTGTGAGGTTCCTGGCCAATTAAAAGGAAACTGGTCTGATGATGTCATTTGATGATGCGACATCAGCCAGTTTCCTTAAAAGGATCATGGCCAACTTTATTTTGACAGTTGTACTGTCAGTGTTCTGCAGCATTGAAGTGCTGAAACCACTGACAAACACTGCCCACCCAGGCTCTCCCATGACACCCTCCATATGCTTATCCCTCCACAGTATGCAGGGATGTTCTCTTCCCTTCCAGTGGGTGGAAGAGACTTCCCTAGAACACCAAATAGGCCTGCCTGGTTTCACATTGCACAGGAGGGCACAAGCAGGGATGTGGTCAGGAGGACCTGGGTGCAGTGCCACAAACGTTTCAATGATCTCAGTCGATCACAAAACGTTGGTACAAAGCCACACTCAACCTCATCCTGCTGTGCCACTCATCACATCCCCATCACTCTGCCTTCCCAACCCTACTCCTGCACATACTTACGCACATCAACTTACCTTACACCTCCACCCATCCCTCCCCTTATCTATATTATTACATCCCCATTTCATTCGGTACCCCGCATACTCACCCTCATCCTTGCCAATCATACCAACGACCAACACACAAGGTTCAACAATTGGGTCTTTTAGCCAATGTTCATGTAAATTTTCTGTTAATGTGTTGTCAAATATTGCAATCTTTATTTTCAATACTATGCCTTCTTGGACAGATTTGTGTGCTCCTTTGGAAGTGGCTTAGTGAGTTGTAGTGAATGGTGAGAAATAACGGTACCCCCCCCCCCCCCCTGCAGTGGTGGTATTTATGAAAAGAATGACTTGGGCATTGTTGGGATGCTTTATGGTGTTGGAGTAAGACAAAGGTCCTCCACCAGCCTGTCCTCACCGCACAGCACTGCCCCCCAGTCATCAAGATCCACGGCGCGGCCCTGGACACCATGGACCACTTCCCATATCTCGGGAGCCTCCTATCAACAAAAGCAGGCATCGACAACAAACATAGAAACATAGAAAATAGGTGCAGGAGTAGGTCATTCGGCCCTTCTAGCCTGCACAGCCATGCAATGAGTTCATGGCTGAACATGCAACTTCAGTACCCCCTTCCCGCTTTCTCGCCATACCCCTTGATCCCCCTAGTAGTAAGGACTTCATCTAACTCCCTTTTGAATATATTTAGTGAATTGGCCTCAACTACTTTCTGTGGTAGAGAATTCCACAGGTTCACCACTCTCTGGGTGAAGAGGTTTCTCCTCATCTCGGTCCTAAATGGCTTACCCCTTATCCTTAGACTGTGACCCCTGGTTCTGGACTTCCCCAACATTGGGAACATTCTTCTTGCATCTAACCTGTCTAAACCCGTCAGAATTTTAAACGTTTCTATGAGGTCCCCTCTCATTCTTCTGAACTCCAGTGAATATAAGCCCAGTTGATCCAGTCTTTCTTGATATGTCAGCCCTGCCATCCCGGGAATCAGTCTGGTGAACCTTCGCTGCACTCCCTCAATAGCAAGAATGTCCTTCCTCAAGTTAGGAGACCAAAACGGCACACAATACTCCAGGTGTGGCCTCACCAAGGCTCTGTACAGCTGTAGTAACACCTCCCTGCCCCTGTACTCAAATCCCTTGCTATGAAGGCCAACATGCCATTTGCTTTCTTAACCGCCTGCTGTACCTGCATGCCAACCTTCAATGACTGATGTACCATGACACCCAGGTCTCGTTGCACCTCCCCTTTTCCTAATCTGTCACCATTCAGATAATAGTCTGCCTCTCTGTTTTTACCACCAAAGTGGATAACCTCACATTTATCCACATTATACTTCATCTGCCATGCATTTGCCCACTCACCTAACCTATCCAAGTCACTCTGCAGCCTCATAGCATTCTCCTCGCAGCTCACACTGCCACCCAACTTAGTGTCATCCACAAATTTGGAGATACTACATTTAATCCCCTCGTCTAGATCATTAATGTACAATGTAAACAGCTGGGGCCCCAGCACAGAACCTTGTGGTACCCCACTAGTCACTGCCTGCCATTCTGAAAAGTACCCATTTACTCCTACTCTTTGCTTCCTGTCTGCCAACCACTTCGCAATCCATGTTAGCACACTACCCCCAATTCCATGTGCTTTAACTTTGCACATTAATCTCTTGTGTGGGACCTTGTCGAAAGCCTTCTGAAAGTCCAAATATACCACATCAACTGTTTCTCCCTTGTCCACTCTACTGGAAACATCCTCAAAAAATTCCAGAAGATTTGTCAAGCATGATTTTCCTTTCACAAATCCATGCCGACTTGGACCTATCACGTCACCTCTTTCCAAATGCGCTGCTATGACATCCTTAATAATTGATTCCATCATTTTGCCCACTACCGATGTCAGGCTGACCGGTCGATAATTCCCTGTTTTCTCTCTCCCTCCTTTTTTAAAAAGTGGTGTTACATTGGCTACCCTCCACTCCATAGGAACTGATCCAGAGTCTATGGAATGTTGGAAAATGTCTGTCAATGCATCCGCTATTTCCAAGGCCACCTCCTTAAGTACTCTGGGATGCAGTCCATCAGGCCCCGGGAATTTATCGGCCTTCAATCCCATCAATTTCCCCAACACAATTTCCCGACTAATAAGGATTTCCCTCAGTTCCTCCTTCTTACTAGACCCTCTGACCCCTTTTATATCCGGAAGGTTGTTTGTGTCCTCCTTAGTGAATACTGAACCAAAGTACTTGTTCAATTGGTCTGCCATTTCTTTGTTCCCCGTTATGACTTCCCCTGATTCTGACTGCAGAGGACTTACGTTTGTCTTTATTAACCTTTTTCTCTTTACATATCTGTTGAAACTTTTGCAGTCCGTATTAATGTTCCCTGCAAGCTTCCTCTCATACCCTACAAGATCCAACACCGCCTCCAGTGTGCCAGTGCAGCCTTCGGCCACCTGAGGAAAAGAATATTTGAAGACCAGGCCCTCAAAACTGCCACCATGCTCATGGTCTACAAGGCTGTAGTAATAGCTGCCCTCCTTTTTGGCTCAATGACATGGACCATGTACAGCAGACACCTCAAGTTGCTGGAGAAATATCACCAACGCTGTCTCCACAAGATCCTACAAATCCCCTGGGAGGACAGACGCACCAACATCCAGGCTAACATCCCCAACATTGAAGCACTGATCACACTCGATCAGCTCCGCTGGGCAGACCACATAGTTCGCATGCCAGACACGAGACTCCCAAAGCAAGTGCTCTACTCGGAGCTCCTTCACAGCAAACGAGCCAAAGGTGGACAGCGGAAACGCTACAAGGACACCCTCAAAGCCTCCCTGATAAAGTGCGACATCCCCACTGACACCTGGGAGTCCCTGGCCTAAGACCGCCCTAAGTGGAGGAAGTGCATCCGAGAGGGCGCTGAGCACCTCGAGTCTCAACGCAGAGAGCATGCAGAAATCAAGCGCAGTCAGCGGAAAGAGCGTGCAGCAAACCTGTCCCACCCACGCCTTCCCTCAACGACTATCTGTCCCACCTGTGACAGAGTCTGTGGCTCTTGTATTGGACTGTTCAGCCACCAAAGAACTCACTTCAGGAGTGGAAGCAAGTCTTCCTCGATTCCAAGGGACTGCCTATGATGATGATGTTGTTGGAGTGGGGTGGTGCCAACCTGGCGTATCTTGTGACAGCCAGGGTTTGCAGCACCTTTAAACACCCTCTTAACTATTTCAATTGGCTCACCCGCCGCTTAGTGTCTGGTCTGCAAAGCTCAGGCAGACCCGGCACTTGGGAAACATACACGGAGGCGGCGTCAGAGCAGAATCCCACCCCGCTGTCGATCTTTTAGATTTTAACAGCGGACCCACCTCCGAACCCATCCTCTAAGCGCCAGTAAAATCCAGGCCTATATGTGTTTTCCAGTCTCTGCCTAGGTAGTAATTTCTTGTATATTTTGATATGGGATAAATTTGATTATTATAGCCCCACATCAGTTGAAGGCCCCTGGCTTTGTAGAAGTGAATCATAATATGACAATTTTACTTCTGAGTCCTCCAGACTTGCCTAATAGAATACCTTGCCAAAACTCTTAATTTTTGCATAAAAGTCAATGATCTAGGTCCAATATGTGCTGTTTCTCCACCATGTTTTCAGTTCAGTAATCCTGCTTTCCAGCTTCTCAGTATGGTCATCATTTCAGATGCCTGCTGTTACAGTCACAGTCATTCTATTGTGAAGGCGATTTGGAGGATCAAACATGTATAGTTTGGAGCTGATGATTTGCGGCATTTCCTAAGATTGGGGGATGGAGTAATTCGATTGATATCAAGAAGATTGCACCCTCCATTGTCATGATGGTATCATGGACAGTCTCTTAATATTTTTGCTCCTGTATTTTTAGTTTGTCACTAGAAGATAGCATCCAAAATTATGCAGCACACTGGCATTATAAGACTTCCAATGTTTTAAATCCAATTGCCTGGAATTTCCATGGGAGCTCTCCTGTTCTCCAGCAGTAACTTCTGCAGAACCCCCAGACAACTGGTGTAAACAGCTAACAATCCCGTTTATGTCATTTTTCTAGGGGTTCCGCTTGATCTTTGGTGGGAGATCTGGAGACTTCCATGGAAATTTGTTTAAAATCGGTCAAACTCCCTTGGCATGTAATTCAGGAGCAGGAAAGATAACAAAATCTATTTTTGGCAGCTGGGGTCCTTTTGGAAGGGTCTGCAGTATTTTTAACAGCTGAGCTATTTTGACATATACAATTGAGTATTTCTTAGGGCTAGTGAAATCAATTGTTATGACTCTCTCGGGTATTGGGTATTTGGGAGATGAGATGAGGCATTCTTTCAGTGCCTATTTGGAGAATGTAATACAAAGATTGCGAAAATGTGAGTAAAGGAAAAGTCCAGAAATTTTGATTGCGCTTTGGATCTTTTGCAATTTTAGCTATACAGGTAGAACATCCTGGCAGGGGGATGGGAACCAATGCAGGGAGACAGGGAAACAAAAAGGAGACAAAAGCAAAAGACAGAAAGGAGATGAGGAAAAGTGGAGGGCAGAGAAACCCAAGAAAAAGAACAAATAGGGCCACTGTACAGCAAAATTCTAAAAGGACAAAGGGTGTTAAAAAAACAAGCCTCAAGGCTTTGTGTCTTAATGCAAGGAGTATCCGTAATAAGGTGGATGAATTAACTGTGCAAATAGATGTGAACAAATATGATGTGATTGGGATTACGGAGACGTGGCTCCAGGATGATCAGGGCTGGGAACTCAACATCCAGGGGTATTCAACATTCATGAAGGATAGAATAAAAGGAAAAAGAGGTGGGGTAGCATTGCTGGTTAAAGAGGAGATTAATGCAATAGTTAGGAAAGACATTAGCTTGGATGATGTGGAATCTATATGGGTAGAGCTGCAGAACACCAAAGGGCAAAAAACATTAGTGGGAGTTGTGTACAGACCTCCAAACAGTAGTAGTGATGTTGGGGAGGGCATCAAACAGGAAATTAGGGGTGCATGCAATAAAGGTGCAGCAGTTATAATGGGTGACTTTAATATGTACATAGATTGGGCTAGCCAAACTGGAAGCAATACGGTGGAGGAGGATTTCCTAGAGTGCATAAGGGATGGTTTTCTTGATCAATATGTCGAGGAACCAACTAGGGGGGAGGCCATCTTAGACTGGGTGTTGTGTAATGAGAGAGGATTAATTAGCAATCTCGTTGTGCGAGGCCCCTCGGGGAAGAGTGATCATAATATGGTGGAATTCTGCATTACGATGGAGAATGAAACAGTTAATTCAGAGACCATGGTCCAGAACTTAAAGAAGGCTAACTTTGAAGGTATGAGGCGTGAATTGGCTAGGATAGATTGGCGAATGATACTTAAGGGGTTGACTGTGGATGGGCAATGGCAGACATTTAGAGACCGCATGGATGAACTACAACAATTGTACATCCTTGTCTGGCGTAAAAATACAAAAGGGAAGGTGGCTCAACCGTGGCTATCTAGGGAAATCAGGGATAGTATTAAAGCCAAGGAAGTGGCATACAATACAGAAATAGCAGCGAACCCGGGGACTGGGAGAAATTTAGAACTCAGCAGAGGAGGACAAAGGGTTTGATTAGGGCAGGGAAAATGGAGTACGAGAAGAAGCTTGCAGGAAACATTAATACGGATTGCAAAAGTTTCTACAGATATGTAAAGAGAAAAAGGTTAGTAAAGACAAACGTAGGTCCCCTGCCATCAGAATCAGGGGAAGTCATAACGGGGAAAAAGAAATGGCAGACCAATTGAACAAGTACTTTGGTTCGGTATTCACTAAGGAGGACACAAACAACCTTCCGGATATAAAAGGGGTCAGGGGGTCTAGTAAGGAGGAGGAACTGAGGGAAATCTTTATTAGTCGGGAAATTGTGTTGGGGAAATTCATGGGATTGAAGGCCGATAAATCCCCAGGGCCTGATTGACTGCATCCCAGAGTACATAAGGTGGTGGCCTTGGAAATAGCGGATGCATTGACAGTCATTTTCCAACATTCCATTGACTCTGGATCAGTTCCTATGGAGTGGAGGGTAGCCAATGTAACCCCACTTTTTAAAAAAGGAGGGAGAGAGAAAACAGGGAATTATAGACCGGTCAGCCTGACCTCAGTAGTGGGTAAAATGATGGAATCAATTATTAAGGATGTCATAGCAGCGCATTTGGAAAAAGGTAACGTGATAGGTCCAAGTCAGCATGGATTTGTGAAAGGGAAATCATGCTTGACAAATCTTCTGGAATTTTTTGAGGATGTTTCCAGTAAAGTGGACAAAGGAGAACCAGTTGATGTGGTATATTTGGACTTTCAGAAGGCTTTCGACAAGGTCCCACACAAGAGATTAATGTGCAAAGTTAAAGCACATGGGATTGGGGGTAGTGTGCTGACGTGGATTAAGAACTGGTTGTCAGACAGGAAGCAAAGAGTAGGAGTAAATGGGGACTTTTCAGAATGGCAGGCAGTGACTAGTGGGGTACCGCAAGGTTCTGTGCTGGGGCCCCAGTTGTTTGCACTGTACATTAATGATTTAGACGAGGGGATTAAATGTAGTATCTCCAAATTTGCGGATGACACTAAGTTGGGTGGCAGTGTGAGCTGCGAGGAGGATGCTATGAGCCTGCAGAGTGACTTGGATAGGTTAGGTGAGTGGGCAAATGCATGGCAGATGAAGTATAATGTGGATAAATGTGAGGTTCTCCACTTTGGTGGTAAAAACAGAGAGGCAGACTATTATCTGAATGGTGACAGATTAGGAAAAGGGGAGGTGCAACGAGACCTGGGTGTCATGGTACATCAGTCATTGAAGGTTGGCATGCAGGTACAGCAGGCGGTTAAGAAAGCAAATGGCATGTTGGCCTTCATAGCGAGGGGATTTGAGTACAGGGGCAGGGAGGTGTTGCTACAGTTGTACAGGGCCTTGGTGAGGCCACACCTGGAGTATTGTGTGCCGTTTTGGTCTCCTAACTTGAGGAAGGACATTCTTGCTATTGAGGGAGTGCAGCGAAGGTTCACCAGACTGATTCCCGGGATGGCAGGACTGACATATCAAGAAAGACTGGATCAACTGGGCTTGTATTCACTGGAGTTCAGAAGAATGAGAGGGGACCTCATAGAAACGTTTAAAATTCTGACGGGTTTAGACAGGTTAGATGCAGGAAGAATGTTCCCAATGTTGGGGAAGTCCAGAACCAGGGGTCACAGTCTAAGGATAAGGGGTAAGCCATTTAGGACCGAGATGAGGAGAAACCTCTTCACCTAGAGAGTGGTGAACCTGTGGAATTCTCTACCACAGAAAGTTGTTGAGGCCAATTCACTAAATATATTCAAAAGGGAGTTAGATGAAGTCCTTACTACTAGGGGGATCAAGGGGTATGGCGAGAAAGCGGGAAGGGGGTACTGAAGTTGCATGTTCAGCCATGAACTCATTGCATGGCTGTGCAGGCTAGAAGGGCCGAATGGCCTACTCCTGCACCTATTTTCTATGTTTCTATGTTTCTATCCCTTATCCGGAACTCCCTTATCCGGAACCAACCCTCCTCCGGAACCATTCCTGGCCACCGGGTGGCGCATGCGCAGAACTCTGACATGAACAAATTGAAGTCCTTCCTCGCTGTCAACTCCCGCAATCGCTGGCCTGACCCCGCGATCCACCGCCGCCCCCGCCCCCCCCCCCCCCCCCCCATGATTGCTATGTCACATTCCCAGCTCCAAGCCAGCCAGCCCCGATATCCCCTTGCTCAATACCTGTACCATCGAATTTAACGTGACCACCCCTTGTCCGGAAAAATCCCTTAGCCCGAACAGGCTAGGTCCGAGGATTCTGGATAAGAGAGGTTCAACCAGTATTATATTTGATGATTGCATTGTCAATTTAGGATAGTTAGCTTTGGTGACTTCTTGTGACCATATATATTGTAGCTAAAAACAACTTGTAAAATCTTGGAGGAACCTATTGACTTTTTGCTTACTAGGATACCTGTGCAGTAAGCTACAAAAGATTGTGATGATTTTAATAATGCTTGGACCATGGATGGTGTGTGTGGGATAGTTTGTCACTGTTATTGGATTTTGCTGTGATTGTGTTGCCCTTTCAGATGGATCACTGGCTACCCAGACCTTTTGAAGTTGTAAGTGATAGTTTCTGTTTCTTTCTACAGGGGTGGTATGAAGGGTGGTAATTTATCGGCACAGGATGGTCTGTGGAAGGTTCATTGCTAAATGAGCAGTAATATAGATATTTGCAATGTCTATATTTTTTAAATCGTTATAATTGAAACAGTGCCGCATTTTGACTTGAGATTTTCTGGGTAAACCATTATTGGTCTAAACTTGCTGCTGCTAATGATCAGTCCAGTTCCTTGATGTCTAATGAGCTTTGCTTGGCTTATGGCAATGTTGGTAGCTTAAGTCTCCCCTCCCTCACAGAGCTCAGAGATGGGGTCCTTTGTGGTAATATGGGGTTTCCAGTTGGTAATTAAAGATGGATCTTGCTAACCAGTCAAAAACAATTAAGAGATAAATAATGTAAATTGGAAGTTCAGCCTTTTGTATTCAGTAAAGTGTGGACTTCTGTTTAGCATATGTACTTAGGTGAAAGATTTATTTTTCTAGTTTTTAAGTAATGGTAAGAACTTTTCACTTTCCTGTCATGGATCCCACATTCATTGGAACTAACACTTCAACATTTAATCCCTTGTACAAACCTCCTTGAGCAACAGGTGACTTGAGCAATATAAATACCATTTCCTATGTGAAGAAGGCTGTGCTGCAGAAGGAAATTTTCAACATAGAAAGAGGGAAAAAGCCCAGAAAATGGATGTGTAGGCATTCATTGATGCGGTATTGCGGTGCAAAAATGAAATATGTGGGCCAGAGGGAAGCCTTCATTGGATCTGTTCCATAACAGAAGAGATGAATACTCTGTCCAGGGCCTGTGACCTGTGAGGATGTGAGGAAGAAAAGTATGAAGGTAAGGAACCAGAGCAATGAAGCATTTTACAGTCGATTATATTCTGGCATAAAGCATATAAACTTTCTTAGTATTTAGTTATAAACATGTGGATTACTCGAGAAAATTTTAAAATGACAATGTTAAAACTACTTTGCTACAACAAAGAGGAAGGGGGAATATTGGCCAGTGCAGGAGGACAAGTCTAATGGGATCTTTTACATTTACCTGAGCAGACCCACAGGTCTGTAATTTAACAACTGCTCTGAAAGTGCTGCACTACCACAGTAGTGCAGTGAAGTATCAACCTATGAAGCATAGATTATGTATTGAAGTTCTGGAGTGGCGCTTGAACTTCCAACCTTTTGACTTGAAGGCAGAGGTGTTACCAATTGAGCCAAGCTGACATTTATCTTGTCAAGTCACTCAATATTTTTCAATTTCACTTTGTATTGCTGCAGTAAGAGCTTCTGCAGCCTCATTGCAGTGGCTGTATCTGGAAATTGTGCTCCACTTGAATATGGCAAATTGATCAGCCGTTTTCTAACCTGGACTTTAAGACTGACAGAAACTGTGATTCAGCGAGTTGGCAACACAGTTTGACACAAATCGAGAAATACAGCAAGCACAGAAGAGTCCATGATAGCGATGCGGAGAGAGAGAGAAAGAATTGAAGACAAAAAGAGAGGCAGAAAACGCACAGGAATTAATATAGAACAAAATTAGCAAAATAGTTCCAGGAATAGAAAAACAATTTTTATGTTATCTGTAAGGAACATTGTAATACATCAACTTTATTGTGGAAGAACATGTTGTCTATTGCATGATACAAGCTCCTCCTGTTATAAAGCAATATAACCTCAGATTCACTGAGCAAAACTGTAAGACGTGTAGTTATTGAAAGTATGCTGCATACATATGCTCAATATGCTGCAGTTACTCTAACTTAAGGCACACTTGTTCTTTTACCAGAATAAGTGTGCCTTTAATAATGCTAAGCAACAGGACATGTGGTAGAAATAAAGAGGTGAATGCCCTCACTCACTGCAAGAAATGCATTGTGAATTACATTGGTGTCGAGCCCAATGTGTGAATGGGGGGAAACGGAATTTGGAGATCTTGTTATGACACTGGTTAGTCGCATTATGGTAAAATATCCTGGGCTTGCAAAAGCGATCATAAACTGAACTTCACCACAGTCTCTGTATCTTCAATGTAAGAGGATATTATTACATTGATACAGAAGTTCTCCAAAAATGAAGTCCCATTCACACTTTGCTCATATGTTTGGTTACAGAACAGCCAGGACCCAGTCGAGAGGCAGAAGAGGTGGAGCCTATCGATCAGCAGCACCACTTATTTTCATGCTTCAGCCACACAAGTGGCAGCACAGGGACATGCATAGTGATAGTGTGGAACAGGAGGCATTATAGGGTGAGGTGCAGGTCATTGCTGATGAAGAGGCATGCTGCACAGATAATTTGCATGTCTATTTGCCTGGTGGAGTTGATTCCTGATTTTGATTGCTGGAGTCTTCTTTCAAAAGGCTTCTGTACAAGCATGAATGTGTGCATGAGTTATTTGTTGTTTTTGGATGACAGTATCTCAGGTGTGTGCGCAGCTGATTTCTTTCCCTTATATTGGAGCAGGGCTCTGCAATGCACTGCCATGGCACTGTCTGTGCTATCTTCACTGCACTGGCCAGTATGCTGACTTGCATGTTGAACTCAGTAGCAGAACATCCCCAGGAACAGTAGATGCTGTCGTTACCTTACAGACCATTATTCCCAAGGCAATAACAACTTGTTTTTTACATAAAAACAGAAAATGCTGGAAATACTCAGCAGGTCAGGCAGCATCTGTGGCGAAAGAAATTGTCAGAATTGGAAAAAGTTAGAGATGTAACAGATTTTAAGCAAGTGCAGGGGCAGGGAATGGAGAAAGGGGAGGAAATTACAAAAGGGAAGGCAGGAGTGATTAAATGACAAAAGCAAAAGGAGATGGAAATGGGACAAGTAAAGAAACAAAAGGTGAGTCTAAAAATCCTGAGATTGAACTTGCCATGTAAATTTTACAACAGCAATTCATTTAATCTTTTCCACCCAGAGTACAACAAAACCATCTTTGAAAGCTATTGGGGATGCTTGCAGTCTTTAACCGTACAATTTTAAACGTATAACAGCCGATGAATGGATAAAAACCAACTGTCCAAGGCTAAAGGTTAATGAGGAAAGCAGAGTTAATTCACTGCAGCTCGTTCAGTTAGAGGGTGACTGTTGGGTACAATCTTCATAAGGATAGACAGCAGTGGTTTTGCCGCCTGATGTTTTGGCAAGAAACCAATTTTACCTGAGAATTATGGTTGCCCCTCAGTAAGTGGACATCTATCTGGGCTATCAGGTGGCACTATTAAACCACGGAGCTCTGAACTGCTAGTTCTGCTTTTTGGGGATTTGGAGCAAGGGGAGAGGGACAAAATATGGTGGAAGCAGATTCAATAGTAACTTTCAAAAGTGAAAAGGATAAATACTTGAAGGAGAGGAAATTACAGGGGATATGGGGAAAGAGCAGAGGAGTGCTAGTGGGAGTTGTGTACAGACAACCAAACAGTAGTAGTGAGGTTGGGGACAGCATCAAACAAGAAATTAGGGATGTGTGCAATAAACTACAGCAGTTATCATGGGAGACTTTAATCTATATATTGATTGGGCTAACCAAACTGGTAGCAATACGGTGGAGGAAGATTTCCTGGAGTGTAATAGGGATGGTTTTCTAGACCAATATGTCGAGGAGCCAACTAGAGGGCTGGCCATCCTAGAGTGGGTGATTTGTAATGAGAAGGGACTAATTAGCAATCTTTTGTGTGAGGCCCTTTGGGGAAGAGTGACCATAATATGGTAGAATTTTTAAGATGAAGAATGACACAGTTAATTCAGAGACTAGGGTCCTGAACTTAAGGAAAGGTAACTTCAATGGTATGAGACGTGAATTGGCTAGAATAGACTGGCGAGTGATACTTAAAGGGTTGATGGTGGATAGACAATGGCAAACATTTAAAGATCACATGGATGAACTTCAACAATTGTACATCCCTGTCTGGAGTAAAAATAAAACAGCGAAGGTGGCCCGACCGTGGCTAACAAGGGAAATTAAGGATAGTGTTAAATCCAAGGAAGAGGCATATAAATTGGCCAGAAAAAGCAGCAAACCTGAGGACTGGGAGAATTTTATAATCCAGCAGAGGAGGACAAAGGGTTTAATTAGGAGGGGGAAAATAGAGTATGAGAGGAAGCTTGCTGGGAACATAAAAACTGACTGCAAAAGCTTGTATAGATATGTGAAGAGAAAAATATTAGTGAAAACAAACGTAGGTCCCTTGCAGTCAGATTCAGGTGAATTTATAATGGGGAACAGAGAAATGGTGGACCAGTTAAACAAATACTTTGGTTCTGTCTTCACAAAGGAAGACACAAATAACCACCTGGAAATACCAAGGGGCCGAGGGTTTAGTGAGAAAGAGGAACTGAAGGAAATCCTTATTAGACGGGAAATTGTGTTAGGGAAATGAATGGGATTGAAGGCCGATAAATCCCCAGGGCCTGATAGTCTGCATCCCAGAGTACTTAAGGAAGTAACCCTAGAAATAGTGGATGCATTGGTGATCATTTTCCAACAGTCTATCGACTCTGGATTGGTTCCTATGGACTGGAGGGTAGCTAATGTAACACCATTTTTTAAGAAGGGAGGGAAAGAGAAAATGGTGAATTATAGACCAGTTAGCCTGACATCAGTAGTGGGGAAAATGTTGGAATCAATTATTAAAGATGAAATAGCAGCACATTTGGAAAGCAGTGACAGGATCGGTCCAAGTCAGCATGGATTTATGAAAGGGAAATCCTGCTTGACAATCTTCTGGAACTTTTTGAGGATGTAACTAGTCGAGTGGACAAGGGAGAACCAGTGGATGTGGTGTATTTGGACTTTCAAGAGGCTATTGACAAGGCCCCACACAAGAGATTAGTGTGCAAAATTAAAGCACATGGTATTGGGGGTAATGTACTGACGTGGATAGAGAACTGGTTGGCAGACAGGAAGCAGAGAGTCGGGATAAACGGGTCCTTTTCAGAATGGCAGGCAGTGACTAGTGGGGTGCCGCAGGGCGCTGTGCTGGGACCCCAGCTATTTACAATATACATTAATGATTTGGATGAGAGAATTGAGTGTAATATCTCCAAGTTTGCAGATGATACTAATCTGGGTGGTGATGTGAGCTGTGAGGAGGATGCTAAAAGACTGCAGGGTGACTTGGACAGGTTAGGTGAGTGGGCAAACGAGTGGCAGATGCAGTATAATGTGGATAAATGTGAGGTTATCCACTTTGGTGGCAAAAACACGAGGGCAGAATATTATCTGAATGGCGGCAGATTAGGAAAAGGAGAGGTGCAACGAGACCTGGGTGTCATGGTACATCAGTCATTGAAAGTTGGCATGCAGATACAGCAGGCGGTGAAGGCGGCAAATGGTATGTTGGCCTTCATTGCTAGGGGATTTGAGTATAGGAGCAGGGAGGTTTTACTGCAGTTGTGCAGGCCTCACCTGGAATATTGTGTTCAGTTTTAGTCTCCTAATCTGAGAAAGGACATTCTTGCTATTGAGGGAGTGCAGCGAAGGTTCACCAGACTGATTCCCGGGATGGCAAGACTGACATATGAGGAGACACTGGATCAACTGGGCCTGTATTCACTGGAGTTTAGAAGAATGAGGGGGGATCTCATAGAAACATACAAAATTCTGACAGGACTGGACAGGTTAGATGCAGGAAGAATGTTCCCGATGTTGGGGAAGTCCAGAACCAGGGGATATAGCCTTAGGATAAGGGGTAAGCCATTTAGGACTGAGATGAGGAGAAACTTCTTCACTCAGAGAGTTGTTAATCTGTGGAATTCCCCACCACAGAGAGTTGTTGATGCCAGTTCATTGGATATAGTCAAGAGGGAGTTAGATGTGGCCCTTACAGCTAAAGGGATCAAGGGGTATGGAGAGAAAGCAGGAAAGGGGTACTGAGGTGAACGATCAGCCATGATCTTATTGGATGGTGGTGCAGGCTCGAAGGGCCGAATGGCCTACTCCTGCACCTATTTTCTATGTTTCTATGAGTGGGACTAATTGGATAGCTCTTTCAAAGAGATAGGAAAGGCATGATGGGCCGAATGGCCTCCTTCTGAGCTGTCTCATTCTTTAAGTGGAAATGGCAGAATCATCAACAGCTGCTATGTGAAAAAATACGATAGGGATATGGTCTGCAATTATTGAACTCAATGTTGAGTCCAGAAGGCTGTGAAGTGCCTAATCAAAAGATGAGGTGCTGTTCCTCAAGCTTATGTTGAGCTTTGTTGGAACAGCATAGGAGGCTGAAGACAGAGAGGTCAGAGTGGGAGTGGAGTGGAGAATTAGAGTGACAGGCGACCGGAAGCTCGGGGTCACGCTTACGGACTGAATTGAGGTGTTCCACAATCTGTGTTTGGTCTCCCCAATGTAGAGGAGACCGCATTGTGAGCAATGAATACAGATACTAAATTGCAAGAAGTACAATAAATCGCTGTTTCATCTGGAAGGTGTGTTTGGGGCCCTGGTCAGTGGGAAAGGGGCAGGTGTTGCATCTCCTGCACTTGCATCTCCCCCTTTCCCTTCCCCTGCACTTGCTTAAAATCTGCTACATCTCTAACTTTTTCCAGTTCTGACGAAAGGTCATCGACCTGAAACGTTAACTCTGTTTCTCTCTCCACAGATCCTGCCTGACCTGCTGAGTGTTGGACTGCTTTCTTGCTCTTTTCTCTTTTTCATTTTGTTGCTTTAAACACCAGATTACATACACACTCAGTTGTAGTAATGGCAGGATCAGGTCTTTATTTAAACCTTCATACTACACTAAAACCAGCATGGAAGTTACTGAGACATACACTTCACAAAACCAGTGTATGCTTTCTGCTTGAGAAACACACTCCAATTCTAGTGCCTCTGTTAAAACAGTCCTCTCTCACAACTCATACAAAATCAGGTCTTGAATTGCTGAATGACTACTCTACATTCCATACATACTATCAATGGTACAGTACCATTGATCAGGCCAACATCCCCAGTGTCGAAGCACTGACCACACTCGACCAACTCCATTAGGTGGGCCACATTGTTCGCATAGAAACTTAGAAAATAGGTGCAGGAGTAGGCTATTCGGCTCTTCGAGCCTGCACCGCCATTCAATGAGTTATGGCTGAACATGACCAACCCAAGACTCCAAAAGCAAGCGCTCTACTCGGAACTCCTACACGGCAAGCGAGCCCCAGGTGGGCAGGGGAAACATTTAAAGGACACCCTCAAAAGTACAATATCCCCACCGGCACCTGGGAGTCCCTGCCAAAGACCGCCTTAAGTGGAGGAAGAGCATCCGGGAGGGCGCTGAGCACCACGAGTCTCGTCGCCGAGAGTATGCAGAAAACAAGCTCAGGCATCGGAAGGAGCGTGCGGCAAACCAGTTCCACCCCCCCTTTCCTCCAATGACTGTCTGTCCCACCTGTGACAGAGACTGTAATTCCCGTTTTGGACTATTCAGTCACCTGAGAACTCACTTTTAGAGTGGAAGCAAGTCTTCCTCGATTTGAGGGACTGCCTATGATGACCATTGATGGTACATCAACAGTACATACAATGTAATCTAAACGACCAGCTACCATTGTCCTGAAATCAGGTCTTATTGCTGCAATTAACTCTTGCCATAAATTACTATAAATACACAGGTGACCAGATTGACACATTTGAATGGCTGAATGACTCTCTCACCATCTAGCATCTTGTTTCTGTGGAGACATCCTCTGGTTTGGTCCAACACCATCTAATATTTTGTTTCTGTGAAGACATCCTCTGCTTTGGTCCAGACTTAAATACACTCTATGCTCATCAGAAAAGCTGCTTCAACTTTTAACCCAGCATGTGTCATCTCAGACTGCGCCATAAAGTGATGTATCCGGAAAATACGGGCTTTCGCTCCCACACTGAGTATTTCCAGGATTTTCTCTTTATTTCAGATTTCCCAGCTCCGCAGTATTTTGCTTTTGAACATCTTGTTTTTGTTTCTTTGGATTTGAGCATTGGCATACAGACTGACTCAAAGCATCTGCTTCTTTTATCTCCTGAACAGCACAGCAATGCCATTTTGTGCCTCTGTTAAATGCTACTTTTTCTCTGAGTGCACAGCACTTGGACACCATTTAGACCACCCAATGCATTGACCAACATTGCAGGCACACATTGCATTTTTCAATTAAATATCAGCACCTGGAAATACAGGGGTTGAAACTAGTCTTGGGCGATAGTACAAAATGGATGATAACAAATCATTAGCCCGTTTTACAGCCCGTTCAATTTGACATCAATGGAAAAGGAATTCGGGCAGGCTGTAAAACCAGCCACAGTTACATTTTAAATGGTGCTTCCAAGTGAGGCACGTAGTCTTAACATAATAATTAAAGTGCAAACCCGCCTCCTGGGACCGGTTGGCTGTCCGCCTCCGTTAAAACCGGACCTAACGAGTTGGGGTCGGAATTCAGATTTTTTAACTCTTTAACCTCCCACCTGACACCAACCCACCCATTTTTGGGGGTTAAAATTCTCCCCTCCACCCCCCCCCCCCATGAATGTTTCAGGTCTATAACCCTTTGTCATGTTAATCCTAGCTTCCTCTTTCCACAGATGCTGCCTTAATTGCTGAGTTTCCAGTATTTTATGTTTTATTTCAGATTTACAAGAATCTGCAGTATTTTGATTTTTTTACGCACTTAGTATTTCCACATGGGGTACAAAAATGGGGCTCAGTAAGTCATCATAAATACCTTGACTGTATTCCATATTACATGAATAAGCAACGTCTGAATCACTGAAATGTTGCCATGGCTTCTTATTTGCATATGATCATCTAAGTCTCAGTAATGCACTGCATCATTGTAGTCAGACTTGGTACTTCAGAACATCTTACAAACACTGCACATTGTTTAGGTGCTAAATAGGCAAACAGGAGTAGGTTTGGCAGGCCGCATTAGAGAGAGCAGCGTGCGGCGGCCCGGCCCAGCCCAGAAATCGCCGCGGTCCCGGACTGCAAGACCAGCAGCAGGCTGGGGCCATCAGAGAGAGCAGTGTGCGGCAGCATACCACTGCAGGAGGGCGACGGCTGCGAAGTCAGGTCACTCATTGCAGTGCAAGCAGGCACAGCAGGAGGGGCAAAGAAGCGGCAAGAGTTTATAGAAGGAAGTGATCGGGGCCCAGGAGAGGCGTGAGTCTGGGGCCCAGAAGAGGCGAGGGCCCAGGCGCAGCACGGGCCAGCCCACACTGCTATATATGTGCGTGCTCGGTCCGTGCAGCAGAGCTGGTCCCCAGTCGTCTTAGGTAATCCCTGCCACTGGACCAAGACCTAGCTCTGTCAAGCCCGTGTGGTGGCTGGTGTGCAACGGCCACCACACGTTAAAAAAAATCCAAGTACAGGCATCTTCCACCCTCCAAGATGTAGTTCGGGATCTGGAATATTAGGTCCTTCATTGAAACACCTGTGAACTCATTCCTTTTTGGCGTGGAAGCAAGTCATCCTCGTTTCGAGGGATTGCCTATGATGATGATGGCAGGATATAGACATGTTTGCAGTAAGAAAAGAATGGTTATATCCATTGGGAAGCATAATGAAAAGAATTAACTTTTGAAATATTTTTTTCATTCTCTACTGTCAACTACCCCACAGTTACACGTTCCTCTCCAATTGCCTCCCTCCATATCTCTGGCATATAATGTGAGGAGCTCATGGACGACTTTGTTTCCAAAATAAAGACCACTTGCTTGACCAGTGTGTCCCATCCTCTCCCCTGCCCCTGCCCACCTCCCAATTCAATTTACATCCCTTCACTTGCTGTTTCTCTGCCATAATTCCTATCCAATATCAGCAAACACATTTCCTCCAGAAAGCTCAGTACTGGTTCCCTTGACTACTTTTCAATCTAACTTCCTCTTCTTGGCACTGTTATCTGGTACTTTGCCCACTCCCTTCCTAAAATATTAGCCCTATCTCCAATCTCCAACCTGACTTTTCTGTCCCGTGTCCCTCAATGCATATATTTCCATGTTAATCCTAACAGGCACCCCTTCGATTCTCTTCAGTTCAACTCATAGCCAGCACTGATGCTGCCCTGGTTGAAGTTATCAGTAAGGTCTTTTGTAACTGCAATCATGCCTTGTTGTCACATTTGGTCCTCCTTAACCTCTCCACTATCTTTGATATAGTCAACCAATTCCTTCTCTTTCAATATAGCCATATAGGTGTTAATTGGTTGTAAAGCACTTTGAGACGTCCGGTGGTCATAAATCCCAAGTCCTTCCTTCCTTCCTCCTTCCCTCCCTCCCTCCCTCCTCTCTCTCCTTCTCTCTCTCCTTCTCTCTCTCTCTCTCTCCTTTTTCTCTCTCTCTTTCTCTCTCGCTCTCTCTCTTTCTCGCTCGCTCTCTTTCTCTCTCGCTCTCTTTCTCTCTCGCTCTCTCTCTTTCTCTCTCCTTCTCTCTCTCTCTTTCTTTCTCTCTCTCTCTTTCCAGTCCATTTCATAGCAACATACTCTCCTGCTTATATTTCTATCTTGATGAACCACTACCTCTCTTCATGCTTACGTGCCATGTACACAATGGTACCATCCTTGATCCCCATTTATGTACCACCATCCAGTTAAGTCAGCCATAAGTATCGTGTCTCCTACCAATTACTTCTGTGAATATTTCCAACTGTTTGTAACTTTTACTCATTAACTTTCACATACTGACAACACCCAATTTACCTGTTGAGCCAGTAGAGTGCTATTATTCTTACAAGTGCAACAAATAATTGGATTAGCTCACAAGAATTGTTATACATAGAAACATAGAAAATAGGAGCAGTAGTAGGCCATTCGGCCCTTCGAATCTGCACCGCCATTCAACATGATCATGGCTGATCCACTATCTCAACACCATATTCCCGCTTTTTCCCCATACCCCTTGATGCCTTTTGTTTCTAGAAATCTATCTATCTCCCTCTTAAATATATTCAGTGACCTGGCCTCCACAGCCTTCTGTGGTAGAGAATTCCACAGGTTCATTACCCTCTGAGTGAAAACATTTCTCCTCATCTCGGTCCTAAATTTCCTACCCCATATCCTGAGACTGTGACCCCTTGTTCTAGACTTCCCAGCCAGGGGAAACATCCTCCCTGCATCCAGTCTATCCAACCCAGTCAGAATTTTATACGTTTCAATGAGATCCCCTCTCATTCTTCTAAACTCTAGTGAATACAGGCCTAGTCGACCCAATCTCTTCTCATACGACAGTCTTGCCATCCCTGGAATCAGCCTGATGAACCTTTGCTGCACTCCCTCTATGGCAAGTATATCTTTTCTTAGGTAAGGAGACCAAACTGCACACACTACTCCAGGTGCGGTCTCACTAAGGCCCTGTATAACTGTAGTAAGACATCCTTGCTCCTGTACTCAAATCCTCTTGCAATGAAGGCCAACATACCATTTTCCTTCCTAACTGCTTGCTGCACCTGCATGTTTGCTTTCAATTACTAGTGCATAAGGACACCCAGGTCCCTCTATACGTCGACACTTCCCAAGCCATCATACTTTGTCCTTATGTTTTTCCTACCAAAGTGGATAACTTCACATTTATCCACGTTATACTGCATCTGCCATGTGTCTGCCCACTCACTCAACCTATCTAAATCGCCTTGCAGCGTCTTTGCATCTTCCTCACAACTCACAATCCCTCCTAGTTTTGTGTCGTCAGCAAACTTGGAAATACTACATTTGGTTCCCTCATCCAAATCATTTATATATATTGTGAATAGCTGGGCCCAAGCACTGATCCCTATGATACCCCACTAGTCACTGCCTGCCACCCCGAAAAAGACCCGTTTATTCCTACTCTCTGTTTCCTGTCAGTTAACTCATTTTCAATCCATGCCAATACATTACCCTGTATCTCTGATGCAGTCCAATAAACATCAACTCTCTTGATTTGATGTAATTACACTTTATCTTAATATATTTGTAAAAATATTTGTATATAGCTTTTGCAATATCTCTTGATTTCTTTTCTTCCTTATTCCCTTTTTGAACCTCTTTTTATCCTTTTGTTGCCTTTTGTATCTCACCCACTGTGCTGGATCTTCACATTTCCTTGCATTTGTGTAAGCTTTTTCTTTTAGCTTAATACTCTGCTCCCTTATTTGTTCACCATGGTTGTTTAACTACACAAGTGGCGCCTTTGGGGGTGAAATTGCCCCTCGCCCCGATTGGGGCGGTAACCTTCAATGGCCAGCACATTTATCACCCGGCCCGGAAGTCCCGCCCTGATGCGGAATGGACCTTCCGCCCCTCAAAGTAAGCGGAGCGCTGTCTACAAAGCTACAACGCCTCTCCCTTTAGATTAAAGAGTAGGGCCGCTGCGCACTCTGCATGGCCCTTTGATGCCTGCCACTGGACTATCAGGGCAGCATGAGATCGGGCCTGCACCCAAAACGGAGTGCCAGGCTGCACGATCGCAGTCCGGTCCACGCTAGGGCCGCCATGGTCAGCCGACTCAAGAGTTGGCCAACAAATAAAGATGGTAGCCCGGGGCACTGCAGACCTCCCCTTTAAACAGCGCCCCAGGAGCGGATGTTCGCGAAGCTGGCATTAACATCCGCCCGCACCAGCCTCACGACCTGCGGGGTGGAAAGGGGTCAGTGCGGGGTAGTGAGGGATCGCCTCTATCTTTTGTCACAATCAGATTCCATATATATGCTGAGGACACCCAGCTCTACCTCTCCTCCACTGCTCAACCACCAGTGTACTGTCTGAATGCATGGCTGACCACAAGTCATGGGTAAGCCAAGATTTTCTTCAACTTCACATCATCAAGAACTGAAGCCTTGCTGTTAGGCTCCCAGCAAAACATCCTACCCTAGCCCCATCTCCATGCCACCTCCACTGGCTGAATCTGACTGTGCATCACCTCAGTGTCTGGTTTGACCTTGAACTGAGCTTCAATCTTATTCATTAACCTATTTCCAGCTCCACATTATCACCCAACTCTGATCTTTCCTCATCAGCACTTCCTCACCTCCAGGTTAGACTTCTCTAGTCATCTCCCCTGATTATTTTACTACTATTTGACATCTGTTGCACTCTTTAAACGTCTTGGGACATTTACCATGTTAAAGGTTTTACATAAATGTAAGTTCTTGTATGTATTATGTTACTACTAAAGGTAGTTACATCTTTTTGTTTTTTTAGTTAGATTGTACTATACAGGACATATAAATTAATAAGCTGAAAGTCATGATTAAGGTTTGATAAATTAGTTTTCTTTGCACCATGTCAATGTTCCAGTTGCTTCCTTTTTTGAATTCTTCTCTCCTTCACGGTATTACACAGCACACTACCATGATCTGTCAGATACATTCGGGGTCATAGTGTACAATGCCTCCTGACTGACCCAGGCAGTGGAAGGGTTGTTTGTGGACACTGAAAATCTGTTCCTAAGATGCTCCTTGCTTCAATGTGTGCCTTATTAAGTTGACCACCTGCTTCAGTTGAGGGATTACATAGTGCAGAGATGAGTCATGGTACAGCACCTTAGCTCTTTTCCCCAATGTGTTGTTTCCACTGAGAAGGGCACACAGGATTGCCACAAAGTGAGGTATCCTATGAACTGCTGGGGAATCTAGCATTGAGTACATCATTGCCGCTGGTGGTCATAGAGCTCTGGATTCAATTTGCTACATGGGTGCAATCAATAACTCATTGCATGTTGTAAAGTCAGTCTTTGCTGCTGCTCCAAGAAGAAGCTAATGCAGGTGGCTGCATGATGGAATATGGTGTTAGTAAATTCCTTGATGCAAACATTGTGGATATTGCCTCTGGGGAATGGAAAGTGCCAATAGCATATAAATTAAGACCATAGGTGAAGTGAAATTGATACATCGACATATGGACAGTGGACTGTGGCTGCAAGCTTCCTTGCAGCAGGTTGCAGGTATATGTTACTGCAGCACTACTAAACTACCACCTCTTCAAGCATTGCTCTTGTGACATACCACAGTAATGGTGACAATACACCCCATTAGGAAGTCAATGCTGAAATAGGTGGTTCACCTCCAGTGAAGTCTGATTTATCAGCCTTAAGCTGCTGTTGCCTATGCTGCTCCTTTCCCAATTCATATGGATACTGGATCCATGTCCCAAGATTGTTCAGCCAGAAAAATAAACAGAAAAGGTATAGGTTATGGAGAATGCAATCAATACGGGAAAATCTAACACAAAAAAAAGCCAGTAGTGTCAAAAAGTACGTCAAAGAATAGAGAGTAAAAAAAACAAAATGCAGTAGCTATATTAAGTGAAAAATAGCAAAATATCGATCAACAGAATCCAATATGCTTCGTGAAAGCATAGTCAGCTCTGAACATGTTGTCTTGCCAATTTTAATTATGAAAGATTTTGTCTTATATATATATATATATATATATATATATAGAGCAGCAGGATTTCACACACGAAGTTTCTGGATTTCCCATTAACGAGCCATTAGTAACCTCAATTTGCTGTTACACATGTGACCTGCAATACTATTAGGCTCAACAATTTAAAGCAGTAACTCAGACCAAGGGCCAAAATGGGAAATGTTAATGAAAGCTGATAAACTACCGTGGTTACTGTCGCAAAAAGGGTTGTTAGTCCTTCAACAATAACTTCCGCCTGATACAGGCGTAAACAATAAGTTTTTATAGAAATTAATATATATCGTGTTATTATACAATTGTCTTCAGACTACGTTAAATGACAAGCAACTAATACAACCTGATTCCTAGACTCCGGAGTGATCAGTCCCGACTCTCTCGGCTGCCTGTTTGGCTGTGAGAATTCTAACTTTCAAAGGGGAAGCTCTATCTTTATACTATTCGGCTGCCTTAGGCTGCATGTACTTATCTTCTGTTCTTATCTCTCAGTCATAAATTATCCCATCATTCTAGCTATGCTTTAGCTGACTCTGGGATGGTGGTGGGCTCATTCTATTATCTTGGCTAGAGACACGGTATGTACCGCTCATGAATGCGTTGGACTATGTTATCAAAGTATTAGTTATTTACTGCCGTCAAATACTATCTCCACCCCTTCCTCCGCATTTGCTCTCTGGCTAAAATGTTAACGCAAAGTCAGCAAAGTCATACATGACCATTTAAACCACTTTAAAATATTCTTACAATGGCGCTACGCATTCTATGAGCAGCAAAAACTTAGAGCTGTGATCTTTCCCAATTTTCTCGTGAAACCATTAAAGTTCTATGGTTACCAGTAACCCTCCATTATAGTGCCTAAGTGGTAATTCTTCATGTGTGAGAATAAAGACTGCGTACAACATCACACCAAAGCCTAGTTCCATTTCTCCACTACCCCCATGATGCCCATACATGTACAGCAGGTGGCACTGGATAGAAATCTGTATTTTTTCCTCTTCTCGGGTGCTTAGGTACATTGCAACACCGCAGCTGCTTCCCCAACGGTTTATTCAGCACAGGTAGCAAACTTAGGATCTTCTGGTCTGTACAGCACTGTGCTATACCAGACAGTGAGGATAATTTTCAGTTCAGGCACACAGAACATGTCTGCAGCCTGCCATTGTAACTGCCTTGAGACCTGAACCTATCTTGAGGCCTGGGCCTAATTTGTACGCAGTCACAAGCTGTGGATGCCAAACCGATACTCTGAAACAGCTCGCTATTTGGGAAGGCAGGAAATTGATGATGCGGGGGCGGGGTGTTGGGGAACTGCACGGGTTAGTAGTAGGTCAGCAAACACAGGGGTGATGGGTGAACGGGACTTAGTGCGAGTTAGGAAACAGGCGAAGTTTTGGATAAACTCAAGTTTATGTAGGATGGAAAGTGGGAAGCCGGCCAGAAGAGCATTGGAATAGTCAAGTCTAGTGGTAACAAAGGCATCGATGAAAGTTTCAGCAGCAGATGAACTGAGGCATGAGTGGACACGGGCGATGTTATGGAGGTGGAAATAGGCAGTCTTAGTGATGGCGCAGATATGTGGTTGGAAGTTCATCGCAGTGTCAAATATGACACCAAGTTTGCGAACAGTCTGGTTCAGCCTCAGACAGTTGCCAGGGAGAGGGATAGATTCGGTGGCTAGGAAAATGGGTTTGTGGCAGGAACTGAAGACAATGACTTTGGTCTTCCCAATATTTTGTTGAAAGAAATTTCTGCTCAAAAAGTACTGGGTGTCAGACAAGCAATGTGATCAAATACCGGGTGTCAGACAAGCAGTGTGACAAACCAAAGACAGTGGAGAAGTTGAGAAAGGTAGTGAGGTAGAGCTGAGTGTCGTCAGCATACATGTGGAATCTGATGTGTTTATGGATGATGTCGCCGAGGGATAGAAGGAGAAATAGGAGGGGTTAGGGATAGATCTTTGGAGCCTCCAGAGGTAATGGTGTGGGAGCAGGAATAGAAGCCATTGCAGGTGATTCTCTGGCTATGACTGGATAGATAAGAATGGAACTAGACGAGGGCAGTCCCACCATACTGGACGATGGAGGATAGGCGTTGGAGGAGGATGGTGTGGTCAACCATGTCAAAGGCTGCAGACAGGTCGAGAAAGATGAGGAGCGATAATTTATCATGGTCATTGTCGTATAGAATGTAATTTGTTACTTTTTATAAGACTGTGACCATAGTCTAATCTTTCATTAAAACCAGATGGGTAAATTCTTACTAGATATCCATAAATGATTTGGACATTTGAAAATTTTCATTTGTAGTCCAACAATTTTTGTTGCTATGGACATGCTTATATGATATATAAAAGAGAGTGCGTGTGTTAGAGAATGAAGGGACACCCCTACTGACTAACATAAGTTTAGCAGAACTATTCAGTTTCATGGTGAAAGAGCAGAATATTTCTAGTAATATAAAGCACAGTTCGTTCTTTTATATAGAACATGTAAGGAATCATTTACAAATCCAGAAAGAGCTGGAACAAACCAAAAATGTATTTTAAAGTCACAATATGCTGCAGGTATTTTGGATTCAAATATGAGTTTAAGCCAAATTATACATCTCTAAAGTCATGACTAGAAATTTCTGGGATCCATGTGAGTGGAAATGGAGGTGGTCAGGTGATAAATTTGAAAAATTTGGGAGCGGGTCGGAAACCCGCTGTCATCCCTCCCCCAAGTGCCTTTCGCCAGGGCATGTTTGCCAGTGCGGCAGCAACATGACCGGCAGAGGTGGGCGACCAAATCATTATAACCTTGTTTACAGACACTTAAGAGCCTTTTCCCCCCATATATTTTAAATTTACCTGGATGGCCACAGCAACCACTTCTGTCAACCTGAGGTGGGAGTTGAGTGGCCAATGCTCCAGCTGGTTAGTTGACCGCATGAATTGTACTATAAAAGCTCCCACCTGACAGATGATCACTTTCCTCAGACAGAAGCTGTTGCTCAGTGCATTCCCATCACAGATTCTGCAGGCTGCAAGTCTTTCCAGCAAAGGCTCCACCCAGTGTCACCTCATTGGAAGAACCTCTCTCACCATTGACAGATTGCTTCTGTCATCTCTACTTCACCTGCCATCTAATCCATCAACATGGGTGCCATTTATACTGTCTCAACCTTGGTCCTCAGAATCGGACCACAATCAGCCCCAACACCAGCAGCACCAGGCACACGAGTAGCACCAACAACAACACCACCAACCTTCTCTGCAATCACCTGATGCTGCACAGGACAGCAGCCGAGCACATTGCTGCCGGGAAGCCAGGAATGGCCTCATCATGGCCAGATTTAGTTAACTGTACACCCATAAGGCTGCCACATGATGCGGAAGGTTGGCTCCACTCCACACCACTCCCATAAAGCATCCATGCAATGACCAAGCCAGTCCTTTCACACTCATGACCATTGCTGGAAGTACTGTGATGTCTCACCATTCACTACAACTCACTAAGCCACTTCCAAAGGTGCACACAAATGTGTCCAAGACGGAAAAGTGGTGAAAATAAAGATTTTTATGTTTGACAGCACATTAATGGAAACATTACATAAACATTGGATAATACACCCATGTGGCTATCCTTGTGAATCTACTTGTGTGTCATTTTTCTCTTCCATGTGCTTCAATGAGGTGGTAGCCCTGTGGCTTTAGCAGAGGTAGAGGCAGCCTGCTTACTTCCCTGCTGCCAAGGAGCTGGAGAGCACCCATGTCTGCGCTGACATCCCTCCTGGAGACGCGGTGTATGAGCCTATTCTATCTATTCTCCATACATAGCCATCCATCCTCCATAGATAGCTATCTATTCTCCATAGAGACCATGTGCTCCTATGAGTGACGCATTTGCTGCTCCATGTAGGTGGCCATCCTATCCATGGATGAGCTTACAGTCGTCATCGCCTGCAACACAGTGGTGCTCATGTTGGAGATGGACTGCTTCGTTCTCTAAACATTTGCAGACATCGCGCTCCCAAAACCTGTCGGAGCCCTGTGCACTTCCTTCTGTACCTCCAGGATCGCCCTCTTTCGAATGGCCCCCGAGGATAAGCGTCTGCATGCAGCTGAGCAGAGCAAGGAGTATCCTACACGCTTCTGTGAGGACTCTCCACTGCTGTCCCTGTCTCTACCATCTGCTCTTGCTCAGTTGTGAGTTATGAGACACCAGGTGACAACACTATTCTTTCTCGTGTGGGACCCACTGAAGTGTGCGTCTCTGCGCTGGTGCTGGGTGTGCTCATGTCTCGTGACATGTCTGAGGAGATGTCTTCCTCTTCCTCCTGGACAGTGGGGGGAGGGTGACTCTTGATGGACCTGTGGGAGAGTGCAGAGATGTGTTAGATATGTCATATGAAGAATGCGTACAGATACCATTATGCACATGATGACCATTCATAGGCTACTAACATCAGTCCTCATATGAGTGTCTGATATATGATATGTAATTTTGTCACCAGGTTGCTGCGATGTCCCCTTCTCTCCGTCTCCCATCTCCAGCTACTCGGCGACTCCAGATATTTCTGAAGCAGCCTCCTCTGCTGTTATAAGGTTTGCAAATGATGGAGGGCCACTGCTGGTTCTACTCCTCTCCCTCTTATTTTGGGCTCTCTTTTCCTGTAAGGAGGGAAAGAAGATAAGGTTGAGTTAGAGTGATGGAATGAGTGCAAGGAATGGATGGATTAGATCTTTAGAAGGAGATTATGATGCAATGGGGTGCTAAAGCCAAGTGGTCTCCTTGTGTGTTGTTAGTTGGTATGATTGCACTAGGATTTGCTTGACCAAACCTTCACCACTTTGATGCCCTAGTCCCTTTAAAACAATTACTCTTTCTCTCCCTGGTACAGCCCTGATCTTCGCTCCCTTAAGTCCAAGGGACACAGACTTGAACGGATACGGTGGACAACTGGTTAAGCCATTCACCGCCAGATCTGGCTAGACCACATAAAGCATTATTGGGTTCTACTCTCATGCCAAAATTGCTCACTATTTCAGAATCATTCTGGAATGTAAAGATAAACCCCGGCTTCTATTCTCCACTGCTAACCACCTTTTTAAACTCCTCTCCCCAGTCTACACCCTCATCTCCGACAGCAACGGTGAGGAGCTGATGGACTTCTTTGCCTCTAAGATTGAGACCATCCTTTCGGCTGCTTCTTTCCTTCCTTTCTTTAGCCTTCCGGGGAAAACTTCCACTCAGGATTCCCCGTCCTAGATCTGACCTCACATCTTTCTTCAGTTTCTCGCCGATCTCCTCTCATAACCTTTCCGAGCTCATCCTGTCCATCAGACCCACTTCCTGCTCCCTTGACCCTATTCCCACGAAACTGCTGACCACCCAGCTTCCTTTACTGGCTCCCATGTTAGCTGACATTGTTAACGCTTCTCTCTCCTCAGGTACTGTCCCCCACTCCCTCAAATCTGCCGTCATTACCCCTCTCCTCAAAAAACCAACTCTTGACCCCTCAGTCCTTGCAAACTACCGCTCCATATCCAACTTCCTTTTCTTCTCCTCTCCTAAGTCCTTTGTGACTGTGACAAAGGCAAACTGTCCCTCCTCATCCTTCTTGACTTGTCTGCAGCCTTTGACATGGTTGACCACTCTATCCTTCTCCAATGCCTCTCCACCATCGTCCAGCCACTCGCCTGGTTCCATTCTTATTTATCCAATCATAGCCAAAGAATAACTTGCAATGGCTTCTCTTCCCACCCCCGCTTGTTACCTCTGGTCTCCCCCACGATCTATCCTTGGCCCCCTCTTATTTCTCATCTACATGTTGCCCCTTGGCGACATTATCCGAAAACACAGCATCAGTTTCCACATGTACGCTGATGGCACCCAGCTCTACCTCACTACCACTTCTCTTGACCCCTCCACAGTCTTTAAATTGTCAGACTGCTTGTCTGACAGAAATTTTCTCCAATTGAATATTGGGAAAACCGTAGCCATTGTTTTCAGCCCCCACCACAAACTCCATTCCCTAACTACTGACTCCATCCCTTTCCCCAATTTCTGTCTGAGGCTGAACCAGACTGTTGGCAACCTTGGTGAAATGAGCTTTCGACCACACATCCGCAGCATAACTAAGACCGCCTATTTCCACTTCCGTAACATCACTCATCTCTGCCCTTGCTTCAGCTCATCCTCTGCTGAAGCCCTCATCCATACCTTTGTTACCTCTAGACTTGATTATTCCAACGTACTCCTGGCTGGCCTTCCACATTATACCCTACATAAACTAGAGATGATCCAAAACTGGGCTGCCTGTGTCCTAACTCGCATCAAGTCCCACTCACCCATCACCCCTGTGCTCGCTGACCTGCATTGGCTCCCGGTTAAGCAACACCTCGATTTCAAAATTCTCATCCTTGTTTTCAAATCTGACATGGCCTCGCCCCTCCCTATCTCTGTAATCTCCTCCAACCCCACAACCCCCTGAGATGTCTGCGCTCCTCTAATTCTGCCCTCTTGAGCATCCCTGATGATAATCGCTCAACCATTGGTGGCCGTGCCTTCTGTTGCCTCGGCCCTAAACTCTGGAATTATCTGCCTAAACCTCTCTGCTTCTCTACCTCTCTTTCCTCCTTCAAGATGCTTCTTAAAACCTATCTCTTCATCTGCCCTGACTTCTTCTTACGTGGCTCGATGTCAAATTTTTTATCCCATAATACTCCTGTGAAGTTCCTTGGGACGTTTCACTATGTTAAAGGCGCTATATAAATACAAGTTTTTGTTGTTGTAGAATGAGGGTGAGTGTGAGGGGTGGCTAGTAAGATGGAGATGTGATAATGTAGATAAAGAGAGAGGGTGGCCGTGTAAGGTATGCTGGTGTGAGCAAGGATGTGCAGGAGTAGAGTTGGGAAGGCAGTGTGAACAGATGTGATGAAAGGCATAGCAGGATGAAGTTGAGTATGGCTTTGTACGCGCATTTCCTGATCTAAAGAGATAATTGAAACGTCTGCGGCGCAGCACTGCACCCACATCCCTGCTGGTGACCTCTTCTGCCATCTCAAACCAGGTTGTCCTGGTCTCCTGGGGGGGGGGTCTCTTCCGCCAATTGGAAGGGAAGCGGACCTCCCTATGTGCTCTGACTCCCTCCATAAGCATATGGTGGGAGTCATTGGAGAACCTGGATGCAGCCCTCTGCCTCAGTGCAGTCATTGTCAAAGTGTTTGCAGCATTCCAATGCTGTAGTGCACTGAAAGCACTATGTTACATTTACCTTCAAATGTAATGTGGCCATGGCCCCTTTAAAGATCCCAGCTGAATGACATCACCAACCCACACTATTTAATTGGGCCGGATAACGCGCAGGCCAGGCAAAATAGGCCTGGGAATGACATTAAATAATTCTGTGGAGCGGAATGGAGCCAGCAACAGGCTTGTGACCCGCAAAGATAAAGAAAATTCCATTCCTTGTGTTAGGATAGCATATATCTGGAATTTACTTTTTAATATTAAACTTGTTAACCATTCCCTAGAAACAGGTAATATAACATGCTGTGATTGACATGTTAACCTTCAGACTGAATAACATTGTAAAACAAGCCCAGAAATTGCGGTTGGAAGCAGATACCTCCGACAGAAATATTTTTAACGAAAGTACCTGTTGGTCCCGGAGGAATTTAGACTTGTGTTCCGAGGCCTAGCTGTGCAGTCCAGTGTAGCGTCCCATGTATTCCAGGAGCGTAAGTGCAGCCTGGGATCACGTGGGCCGGACCAACCAATGAAAATGGCATATCCCCATTCACAGTAATGGTGATCTGGAGATCACCATTTCTATGAATGGGGATATCCCCAAAAACACAAACATTTAAAATAAATAAGACATTTTAACAGTTTGCAAGTGCCGGCTTTTGGCGCATGCGCATCGCGTGTCAAGAACTGGCACTTTCGGGGGCCCTAAGGGTGCGTGCGCATATCGTACGCGGTCGTATAGACTGCGATTTTTGGCCCAATGTCCTGTTATTGTATATGATTTCTATATTTGTTTTAGTTAATTTGGTTACAGAAGCTTTTAAATATAAAGTAACTGTTAATTTTTTGAAACTGGATGAAATTGGTTACTTGCAGATAGCTTCTAATCAGTATTTTCTAGTCACTGTCTTCATGATTGAACCTATAGCAGACTGATTATTTCTGTGGTAACTCCATGTAATTGAAATACAGGCAAAGTTTGGTTCCAATTTGCCAGCAATAAAATGGTAATTGTGCTTCCTTTCCTGTGCAGTTTTAGCTTTAATGTGCTTATTCTAGAGACTCTTTTTAACTAGATGAACAAATAACATTTATCAAGCTTACAGCTGCTAATAACCATGTACTGCTCTTCACATTAGACTCATTTCATCAGATCTAGACACCTTTCAATGTTATTAGTTTACCTTTTTTTATGCTTCTTCCCCTTGTTTAAAATGACCACTTATGCAGTTTATATTGTGATGTCCTCAGAAAAGGCACATGTAAAAGGGTCAAAGGAAAATAAGCCTCAAGTTGCTCCATCGGTTCACTTTATAGAAGACTACAGTAGTAAATACCATTATATAGTTAGGGTTTTATGTGAACACTATTTGTTACATTAATTTTCTTTTTTTAACTTGTATTTTTGGAAGACTTTTATGCTTGTTAAGGTATGGTACTATTGTGGAATGGAGATCTTCTATATTTAGCTCCCAATATTCAAATCAAGCACTTTCAGGACAGATATTCCATGAGTTAGATGCAGAGTAAAGCTTCCTACATTGTGCTCAAACAATATGCTTTAGCTCCAACCTCCAAAGTACAGCCAGTACTTGTATTTATATTTCCTACACAAGCTACTGAGAGTGAAATCACCAATTTGTGCCACATTATGACTCGACCAGGGCATTCCCCAGGTGTCCTGGCAAATATTTATCCCACAACCAAAATAACCAAATTTAGATTGGCCTCAAAATTGGATTATGCTGAGCCTGTAGGGGTACCTATGGGTCCAATATGATGAGCGGCGTGTGTATGCTCATTCCACACCATAAGTGCACCACCCATCATATTGGTGAAGGCTCCTGCATAGACGCCCAGGATGCATGCCTGAAGCAGTTAGGTGCATTTGCAAAAATGGAGCCTAATGCCTGTTTGAGGCCTCCTTTGCAAAATTTGCTTGTGACTGACTGCAGCATGCAACGTGCTTGCTGAGCTCAGTATTCTCAGGTGCTTGACAGTGAAACCAATAGGCCTTTACTTAATTTACTGTGGCACCGCTGACGTCCAGCAGTCACCCCCTCCCAATTGTCTCCCTCCATGTCCCCAGACTCTCCTTACAATCTTGGTGAATACTGGGACTGGCAAGTTGCCTCTGGGATTTGCAGTAATAATGAAATGAGACTGGCAGAACAATTTCATATGGTCCTGCCATCGGCCTCTTTAGAAGCATCCAGCGCCCCAATTCGAGTGTGATCCAATTTCTAGGCCACTATTTGGTCATTAATCTCATTACTCTTTGTGGAACATTACTGTATACAATTGGCTGCCACATTACCTATAGCAAGTACACTTCCAAAATGTCTTCATTGACTGGGAAGCACTATGGGACATCCTGAGGTTGTGGTAGGCAAATGCAAGTTCTTTGTCTATTGCATCCTGACACTCCTGAGATTTGAATATACATGGGATGCAATAAAAGAGCTGTGAGATTGTGTGAAGGCTCGGCATGGGCAAGCAATACACCTAGAATAGGTTGACTGGCAACACTTGTGGCATGTGCCATTCACTTGGTATATGGCATCTGGTACTGTTGCTTGGTCTTAGCTTGCCAGATTTCTTGAACTGTGCCATTTTCTCCTGCAGCTGCTTCTAGTTTGTGCAGTTACTGTAGACAGTGCTCAGTCTGACAGGCATGGGCACTGCTGACCTCTGGGGAAGTTGTATGTATGTGACAAAGAGGGCAAGCTTCCTTTTCCCTTCTTCATGCAGCACAATGTCCATTTCACCAGCTATCAACGGAGTCATGACAGCGCTGGTTTTACCATTTGCCCATATACTAGGGGGAATTTTAATTCCCGCGTGGTCTGCTAACGTAACAGACAGGCCTACTGCCTGGGCACTGCTGCAAAAGGCCCGGTCCAATTTAACGGTCGTGCCTAATTAACACCGATGTCGAAATTAGTGTGCAAGCGGTAGAATTAACTCTCTTTCATTACCCCATTTTAATGCTATCTTTTATTGGGTGGTTGAGGCACCCACCTGAAACTATTTTAACAGACTGCTGGGCGCAGCATCACCATGGAAGACATACCTGGGTTCCAGGCGGCGAAAATCGTGTGGCCCACCCAGCTGGCACTCAGGTAAGTCTTCCATGGTGGATCCTCCGCCCAGTAGTTTGTTAAAATAGCTTCAAGGTCCTATTTGGCTCATAGCTCAGAGCCTATATTTGGCTCCCTCCCCGCCCACCCCAATCTTATGTAAAAAAAAATTCTGTCTCCAATGGCAGCTGGTAATTATTCCGCCATTCATACCCTATCTAGACTAACCTTTTTCTAACTTCTGCCATTACCATTTCAAGTTGGCCCTTCATCCCTTTTGCCTCTAATCTCTCCTGTCTTCCGCCCTATCACAGGCCTTCCATTTTGTTCTTTCTACCACCTGCCCCTTTCAGTGCTCCTTAAGAATCTTCTTTTCAAACATTCGGCAGTTCTGACGAAGGGTCATCGACCTGAAACATTACTCTTTTTCTCTCCACAGCTATTGCCTGACCCACTGATATTTCCAGCATTTTCTGTTTTTATTTCAGGATCCTATGTACATCATAACATCCTGATTTAATGTATTTACGAGGCTCCCTCCTGAATCAAGTGGTTGCCTCAACCGTTCAAGAAAAAGTGGCCATGGGGTAATGAAACAGCGGTAATTCAACACTTGGATTTTAATCCCTGTTGCGCCCTGCTATATAAATATTACTGTTTTTGTTTCTGCCAGTTGGAGGAAGTTAAAATTCCCACTACGCCAGTTTGTGCTTCCACATTACATTGCCTGTTCTTCCAATTTCACTTACAAATATTGCTGGGACAAGAGTTGATAATAGCTGCAAACTTGTGTGACTATTATTGAGTCATCTTAAAGAGTCTGCTCCCTTCATGCTCCAGATTCAGCAGACCCCTTGCATTAAGTTCCTTGTGCAAGGAGCACTTGTAAATTATTAGAATTAGCTGGCCTTGGCACATCTGGCGAGGTCAATAACAAATTATAAAAAATCTATAACAAATTGCTCCGCCCTAAGCCTTCGCCATCATCCTCCCTACGAGCTTCAAGAAATTGCTGGATTTACGCCGTAAATACGAATGAAACTCGCAGAATCTTATGACTGTTATTTCACATCGTAGGGACCCTTTTAATTATGAAATTTATGCCCCTATAATGTCACTCAACCGTGGAGGCCCAGAAAGGGAACATTTGAAACTGTGAAGTCTTACTCCTGCAGGTAAATTGTTCCTGGAGTTTTTTTTAAACGTAAAATTTAATTTTTTTCTTTCTTTTCCTTTATGTTTTTTTGCTTGCTCTTAATCCAATCTTTCCTCCCCTCTATTTCAGTATCTAATTTGACTATAATTCACCCTATTTCCTTCTCCGTCATTTGCTCTATTTCTTTCTCTATCTTTAAATCTCATTGGTTAAGAAGATAGACTATTGGTTTCGTCATTCATCAAGGTCGCAGATGCCCCGTTGACCTCGCCGTGCTGTCATCAACTTGCACTTCCAGTAATTTGCAACTGCAAAATTTTTCGACCTGAAGGGTGAGGAAAAAACTCCAACTGATGGGGGTCACCATGAGATCCCCCGCTGCAGCAAATTCTAGCCCATTATATTGTATGGTCCCTTGTATATTAGCATTAGCATTACCACTGTCTTCAGACCCCAGCATTCTTGAAAATATAAGTTCCTCTCCACTACTAATCATTTTTAATTGATGTATTTTGTTCATGAAAAGGAGTGGCCAAAAGGGGTATCAGTCTATTTGACTAGCACTGTAGTTATCATGCTGCCACCAATCTGGGTCTGAGATCAGAATCTGAAGCATTAAGGTCCCAGAACTGAGCCAAATAATGAGAATTCTATTAGACAGCAATACATTATGTTAAAATGACCTTGCAGAGCATTATTTCTAAGATGTGAATTTATATGAAGCTTCACATGCACTTTCCTGATAAAAGTGCCAACTTTTATCCTGATATGCTTGGAACCTGAAGAGGAGAGCCTTAGTTTTGAGCTGTCATTGATTGTGAATAAGATTCAACAACCCATAACATTTACAAAAAAATATTAACATTAATTAAATGCTTAGAAGAAGTAAACCTTCAGGCATGAGATTGAATAATGTGTAGATAATGACTCACACACAAACTCCCAGACATTAATTATTTATAAGGATGAAATAGCATCAGGGCCTTGACTGTCCCCTAACTCCTTACATTACTTGCCTCATTCAACTGGTCAACCAAGTGGTTGCCTGGATGTTGCTGGTCTGGTCCTTTGGCCCATACTAGTTGTTGGCCAGCTTCCTCATTGCTAGTTATTTCTGCAAATTTTCTGTGATATTCATCAGGGTTGCTTCATCTATCAGGCTATTTGACAAAGCTTATACGGGGTATACACCTCACATTTTTCAGCTAACATTTAATTCAGCTGCTCACTCTAATTTTGTGTGAGTAGTAAAAGAAAGGGTACAAACTCTTTCTGCTTGCATCCCTTGTGGGAAATCTGTTAACACTCCCATTTTGAGGGGAAGGAAGGGAGCAACGTTAAAGGTGAAGCCACAACTGACTTCTAATCACTCTGCAGATACAAACATTGAAATAATTTATATTGACAAAAAAGTTGACAAACTATTATTGTAATTTGTATACATGTATTCTTAGAGCTGTAGGGTCTGAAATTGTGATCTTGAAAGTTCCATATTTTTCCCTGTTTATTTTCACAACAAATGGTATGTTATTCCATGATGGCAGTTGCATAGCATTCTTGTAGGCATTACAGTTTAATAGCACCATTTATGAGTTTACTGAAATTGCAAAATAATACACAGAAATCAGCCTGTGCTAATAGTTGGATAAAGAAGACAATTCAAAAATTTAAATATCAGGACAAAAAACTGGCAAAAGCAGGCAAATAATCTTTTCTGACTGTTTTGACATTGAATATATAAAATAATTTGTTAGATTTAAAAAGGATCACTGCTTCTTTTTCATCCCCTGTTATAAAAGCAGTTAGACTGACAACAAATATTTTAATAATTTGCTGCTATGTCTGAGTTAAAAGTCTTTGAGATACTGGTAATTAAACTGTCTGTTAGCTGAAATCCTTCAGAGGCTCAGTTTCTTCTCTGGCAGCTGGTGATACATTATAGAGATGTTGAGCTAATCGATTAAAGCCACAGAGACAGGAGGGCTGTTTGACAGCACTGTACTAAGATGAAATTAGTCAGAGCTGAGCAGTGAGATGAGGAGGTTGCCGGTGGGTGCAACTCTTTTGGGAGAGTGAAGAGTGTAAGGGACAGCATGCATTGATCCCCGTATAATTAAGGCAGCCATGTTTTAACCATGTATCTCCGGTATAAAAGGGACAGATAGATCACTAAGGTTATTTCTGTGTGAACTTGGCCATTGTCTAGTGTGACTGATGCAACATTAAATTATTATACTGCTAGGAAATGTAAAATCAGCCTAATTTCCTTTGAACCTATTAGTGTTTGAGACAGAAATTGCTTCAGAGGGCTATGCACATATTGTATTTGTAGCATGGGAATGTTATACAGCACAATTGATCTATTACTGATGCAGTGGACAAGAAATTAATTTGGATCTTTAAACTGAGGAGATTCTTTCAATTTTGAACATTTTCTTTATAATAATCCCTTGATATTATCGAGTTATCAACAATAGCAAGAGCAGCATTCTAGACTAGCCTCTAGTATTAGCCATCCAGTGCCTTTTCTGTCAGAGACACCAAAACCTTCCTGAGCTTTGGGATTCACTCCATTTTTCCAACTGAAACTGCTGGCAAATATAATCAGCACACACTAACAACACAAAGGTTGGGTCTGCCATTCTGTTATCTGGCGAGCAGACGTCTTTGCATGCCTCTAAAGACAGCATTATCATTTCCACATTGCTTGTTTGCACACTGGGGATGTCCAGATTGGCAATGCACCAACTGTGTCACGAACAATGTCAGTGCAGTAGCAATAAAATCAAAAATGTGTTTTTCTATTAAGAATCTTGCGCATCCACAGATTCCCAATGTTGCCTAATCTGAGCTTTCAGTATAAATGGGATAGATTTGGCACAGCAGAAATCAAGACTAGACTGTAGTATGTTCTGATGTGATTTATTTTGTGTAGCTTATAGATTAGGAAAGGTGATCAGAACAAATGGTCAGCAGTTTCTTGGGGGAAGCTGCTGTGATTTTATTCTGTTGGCAGTCCATCTTACTGTTGAAAAAAACATTGTTTATAGTGCTTTTATGTACAGAGAACCACGATTGACTGTAATGTTTCCTACAGCGTTGGGTGTAATGAAAGTGAATCAGTTGTTGAAAGTGACACCCAACACTCCAGGCTTGGTGACTTCAGATTTGTTTATTTATTTTTCTACTGAATTCCCAGAAGTGTACATTCATATATATATTCTGTAAAGCCATTGTAGATTTTGATTGTAATGTGTTCTTGACATAACTTTGCTTGTTTGCACAGGGAGCAAAGCTGATCAAAGGGTTGAGGCAAATTGGTTTCTGAAGTTGAGTTAAAGTTAGGAGATGGACAGAAGGAAAGACCCTGTGGGATAAAATTTCCTATCAGTCCGCCAGTGCCCGATTGCCGCCCAAAAGACTGCGAAGATTATCGCTGGTGAAAATTCCACCCCCCCTGCCCCCCAAAAATAAAAAATCGCGAAAAACATGGGCCTTGCATACCCATTCTGGGCAAAAAAAGTGCAATTTAGGGTCCAATGGGCAGTTCCTAAGTAAAATGGGTGATAAATTAAAAAATGAATAAAAATTTATCTCGAGGCTGCGGGTTGGGCCTAACAGCAGAAAAACAATTTAAACATTTTTTCAAAAAACATCACCTAAAAAATAAAAAAAACATTCCCAAGACACTTTTAAACTAAATAACCACAACAGATATTGAAAATAATTAGTAAAAAAGCAATCACTAACCTTTTTCTTGGAGAGCTAGTCACCTACTGCCCAGCTCTACTGATCCTCATGGGTGTTAGCTACGGGTCACCGCTGACCCAAATATCGCACCAAGGCGATCTCAGAATGGTGCACGCTGGCGGTCCGCTCCCTAGCGGTTCCTTGAAACCGCCAGCGTAACTCAGATAAGGAGTTTCTTGCTTACCTGATTACCACCCACAAAAGCCATTACCACCCAGAAACCAGGCGGTAAGCCATTGCAAATTCCAGCCTTGTATACCATCTGCTGATCTACTGTTCAGTTGCTTAAATTTTAAAGTAACTTTGTTCAGCTAACAGCCCATCCCCCACCACTGCCATTACCTGTTGAGCCTCTGACTGGCCTACTGGTTCTAGTGGTTTTTCCGCTTCAGCCACAGTCTGATTCCTGGCTAGAGATTCACTCTCCAGGGCTGAAGTACATTTCTCTGCCATTTCTGGATCTTATGGTGACCTCCAACTTTGCCACCAATTTTCTGCCATGCAATCGATTCTGCAACCTCCTGGATCTTCATTTCCAAGGAAATACCTCCAGAAGCGCGTCCTCTGATACTCTACCTGTGATCGCGAGAGGATTTGAGTATAGGAGCAGGGAGGTCTTACTGCAGTTGTACAGGGCCTTGGTGAGGCCTCACCTGGAATATTGTATACAGTTTTTTTTGTGTTCCTAACACAGATGAGGCTGCACACAGGGAGGTTAAAGTAACAGTGACCTCAGTCTTTAATAAGACACTCAAGATTGAGGAACAGGCCTTAGGGGCCGGCTTATATACCGTGCTCCCAAGGGATGCTGGGATCCCTTGGGACTTTAGGGGATGAGCTCCCTGGTGGCGGAACATGGAAGTGCATGCTTTACAGATACACAATATCACTCCCCCCTCCAAAGTCAAAGTGAAAAATATTTACAAGGTGAGGCGGTCTGGAGCCTTTCTTTCCACGATGGACCGCCTCGGTACAAATGTCTGTTCTGGTGTGTTGGCTGTGCCCTCGCTGGGCTGGCATGTTGTTGGCCCTGTAGGGCTGCTAGGTGAGCCTGGCCTTGCTGGGCTGTTGGGTGTGATGGGTTTGATTTCCTGGTCCGACGTGGTGTCATTGATCCTTTGGGTGTGTGTTGTGGGCTCGAAAAAGGTGGTATCTGCTGTGGGTTGTTCAGGGCAGTCTGTGAACTGCAGCCTCGTTTGGTCCAGGTACTTTCTACAAATTTGTCCATTGTCCAGTTTGACTACAAACACCCTATTCCCTTCTTGAGCTATCACCGTACCCGCGATCCACTGGGACCATGTCCATAGTTTAGCACATACACAGGGTCATTCAGATCAATTTCCCGTGACACAGTGGCGCGACCATAGTTGACATTTTGTTGCTGCCGCCTGCTCTCTACCTGATCATACGAGTTGGGGTGAACCAGTGAGAGTCTGGTTTTAAGTGTCCTTTTCATGAGTAGCTCAGCCGGGCGCACCCCTGTGAGCGAGTGGGCTCTCGTGCGGTAGCTGAGCAGTACTCTGGACAGGCGGGTTTGGAGTAAGCCTTCTGTGACTCGTTTAAGGCTCTGTTTGATGGTTTGTACTGCCCGCTCTACCTGCCCATTGGAGGCTGGTTTTAACGGGCCGAGGTGACATGTTTGATCCCATTGGGGGTCATGAATTCTTTAAATTCGGCACTGGTGAAGCATGGCCCATTGTCACTGACCAGTATGTCAGGCAGGCCGTGGGTGGCAAACATGGCCCTCAGGCTTTCAATGGTGGCGGTGGCGGTGCTTCCCGACATTATTTCACATTCAATCCATTTTGAAAAAGCATCCGCCATCACCACCAGGAATATTTTACCGAGAAATGGGCCCGCAGAGTCGATATGGATCCTCGACCATGGTCTGGAGGGCCAGGACCACAAACTTAGTGGTGCCTCTCTGGGCGTGTTGCTCAACTGAGCACACACGCGGCATTGCCATACACAGGACTCTAAGTCAGAGTCGATACCGGGCCACCACACGTGGGATCTGGCTATCGCTTTCATTATTACTATACCCGGGTGTGTGCTATGGAGATCCGAGATGAACGTTTCCCTGCCCATTTTTGGTAGCACTACGCGGTTACCCCACTACAGGCAGTCTGCCTGAATGGACAGCTCGTCCTTTCGCCACTGGAACGGCTTGATTGGCTCTTGCATTTCAACGGGGATGCTGGCCCAGCTCCCATGCATTACACAGTTTTTTACTCGGGACAACAGAGGATCTTGTCTGGTCCAAGTCCTAATCTGGCGGGCCGTGACAGGTGATTTATCATTTTCAAACGCTTCCATGACCATCAACAAGTCTGCGGGCTGCGCCACCATCAACAAGTTTGCAGGCTGCGCCATTTCCACCCCCGTGGTGGGCAATGGTAGTCGACTGAGAGCATCCGCACAGTTCTTGGTGCCTGGCCTGTGGCAGGTGTTATAGTTATACGTTGATAGCGCGAGTGCCCACCTTTGAATGCGGGCTGAGGCATTCGTATTTATCCCCTTGTTTTCAGTGAACAGGGATGTGAGGGGCTTGTGATCGGTTTCCAGCTCAAATTTGAGGCCAAACAGGTACTGATGCATTTTATTTACCCTGAACACACACGCTAATGCCTCTTTCTCAATCATGCTGTAGGCCCTCTCGGCCTTCGACAAGCTCCTGGAAGCATAGGCAACAGGTTGCAACTTCCCCGCAACGTTAGCTTGTTGTAATACACACCCGACTCCATACGACGATGCATCACGTGCTAGCACAAGTCTTTTACAATACAAGCAGCTTGTTGGAGCATAAAATGTTTCTGACTTTCTCAAAAGCAATGACTTGTTTTTTTTCCCCATACCCAGTTCTCACCTTTGCGCAATAACACATGTAGGGGCTCTAAGAGGGTGCTTAACCCCAGTAGGAAGTTACCAACATAGTTGAGGAGTCCCAGGAACGACCACAGTTCCATGACGTTCTGTGGCCTGGGCGCGTTCCTGATAGCCTCTGTCTTAGCATCTGTGGGCCGAATGTTGTCCGCCGCGATCTTTCTCCCCAAAAACTCCACTTCTGTTGCCATGAAGACGCATTTCGACCTCTTCAGCCGCAGCCCTATGCGATCCAGTCGCTGGAGGACCTCCTCCAAGTTTTGTCGGTGCTCGGCGGTGTCCCGACCCATGACCAATATGTTGTCCTAAAAGACCACCGTGTATGGTACCGACTTGAGTAGGCACTCCATGTTTCTCTGGGAGATCGCTGAAGCCGACCGAATTCCAAACGGGCATCTGTTGTAGATGAACAGTCCTTTGTGCGTGTTGATGCAGGTGAGGCCCTTCGCAGACTCCTCCAGCTCCTGCGTCATGTTGGCTGAAGTCAGGTCGAGCTTGGTGAACGTCTTGCCTCCTGCTAGCGTCGCAAATAGGTCGTCTGCCTTAGGTAGCGGGTATTGATCCTGTAGCGAGAAACGATTAATAGTTACTTTATAATCGCCGCAAATTCTGACCGTGCCATCACTTTTGAGTACTGGAACAATCGGGCTGGCCCACTTGCTGAATTCCACTGGGGAGATGATGCCCTCGCGTTGCAGCCTGTCCAGCTCGATTTCCACTCTCTCCCTCATCATATGAGGTACCGCTCGCGCCTTGTGGTGAATAGGTCGTGCCTCTGGGACCAAGTGGATCCGCACCTTCACCCCGAAAAAGTTTCCAATGCCTGGCTCAAAAAGGGAAGGAAATTTGTTAAGAACCTGGGTACATGAGGCCTCATCGACATGTGATAGGGCTCGGATGTCATCCCAGTTCCAGCAGATTTTGCAAAGCCAGCTCTTTCCAAGAAGTGTGAGGCCATCGCCCAGGACAATCCAGTGTGGCAGTTCGTGCACCGTACCCTCGTAGGTGACCTTGACCATGGCGCTGCCCAGGACAGTGATAAGCTCTTTGGTGTATGTTCTCAGTTTCGTGTGGATGGGGCTCAAGGCTGGTCGGAATGCCTTGTTGCACCACAGTCTCTCAAACATCTTTTTACTCATGATGGATTGGCTAGTGCCAATATCCAGTTCTATGGCTACTGGTAAGCCAGGTGTTATCACTGGTGGACATTAACGCCTGTGCTATCGCAATGGCCTTACACAGTCTCTCAAACATCTTTTTACTCATGATGGATTGGCTAGTGCCAATGTCCAGTTCTATGGCTACTGGTAAGCCAGGTGTTATCACTGGTGGACATTAACGCCTGTGCTATCGCAATGGCCTTACTGAGGGTTGGTGTCTCTACAGTCAAAAGTTTTTGTAGGATGGTCTCGTGGCCAATGCCCAGTACAAAAAGTCTCTGAGCATCTGCTCCAGGTTGCCATCAAACTCACATTGTCCTGCAAGTCGCCTTAGCTCGGCGACGCAGCTCGCCACTTCCTGACCTTCAGATCGCTGGCACGTGGAGAACCAATACCTCGCCATCAGCACGCTCCCTCGGGTTAAGATGCTCCCAAACCAGTGTATACAGCTTCTCATACGACTTATCTGTGGGTTTCAGCAGAGCCAGAAGATTCTTCATGAGGCTATAGGTCGGTGCCCCGCAGACCGTGAGGAGGACCGCTCTCCTTTTTGCAGCGCTTCCTTCTCCATCCAGCTCGTTGGCTACAAAGTACTGGTCTCGCCGTTCGACATAGGCTTCCCAGTCCTCACCCTCCGAGAACTTCTCCAGAATGCCCACAGTTTGCTGCATCTTTGCATTGGATACGTATTCTCGTCGCCAGTTTTTGTGTTCCTAACACAGATAAGGCTGCACACAGGGAGGTTAAAGTAACAGTGACCTCAGTCTTTAATAAGACACTCCAGAGTGAGGAACAGGCCTTTGGGGCCGGCTTATATACAGTGCTCCCAAGGGATGCTGGGATCCCTTGGGACTTCAGGGGATGAGCTCCCTGCTGGCGGAATATGGGAGTGCATGCTTTACAGATACACAACCGTTTTGGTCTCCTAATCTGAGGAAGGACGTTCTAGCTGTTGAGGGAGTGCAGCCAAGGTTCACCAGACTGATTCCCTGGATGGCAGGACTGACATATGAAGAAAGACTGGATCGACTAAGCTTATATTCACTGGAATTTAGAAGAATGAGAGGGGATCTCATAGAAACATATAAAGTTCTGACGGGATTGGACAGGTTAGATGTAGGAAAAATGTTCCCGATGTTGGGGAAGTCCAGAACCAGGGGTCACAGTCTAAGGGTAAGGGGTAAGCCATTTAGGACCGAGATGAGGCTGCACTCAACGAATTGTGAACCTATGGAATTCTCTACCACAGAAAGTTGTTCAGGCCAGTTCGTTAGATATATTCAAAAGGGAGTTAGATATGGCCCTTACGGCTAAAGGGATCAAGGGGTATGGAGAGAAAGCTGGAATGGGGTACTAAAGTTGCAAAAATGATCAGCCATGATCATATTGAATGGGGGTGCAGGCTCGAAGGGCCGAATGGTCTATTCCTGCACCTATTTTCTATGTTTCTTTGTTTACCCTTCAAATAGCTTCTGGACTCACTTACCCGCCACACCTGTCTTCGAACCTGGACAACAGTTTGTCGATGCTCCAAGCCGGCTCCACTCTACCTACATCATCTTTTTTTCCCACCATGTGATCTCTGACTTTAACTCTGGACTCCCCTTGTATTGTCTCCTCTCTATTCCCTGTTTATTACCAGGATATATTACCAGAATAGAGGGTTATGCTGATAGAATTAGATGAGGAATGAAGGGAGGAGGCTCAAGTGGAGCATAAACAATGGTTGGAGTGATTGGGCTGAATGGCCTGTTCCAAAATCCGGAAATACCTGAACCTGAGCTCGGGTATGTCCGGATTCGTGACGCCAGAAAACAAATCGAAAGCCTGGAACCCGTAACGGCCTTGGTCACAAAGGTTCCGGTTTTAAGTGCTGCACCTATATATGTATCCTAATGTTGCTATGTAACCAGGCCTATGTAACTTAAGTTTTCTCTGTGTCCATTCCCATTCACGTTTTGGCTATCACTCCGGACCTGAGATCGTCACTTTTGTTTCCACTATTTTCTCTCCGTCGTGACCCCTTCTCGACCCCTCTTTCCTGTCGTCATGCCTCCTTTCATTTCTCCCTCTCGGATACTCCTAAATCTCTACCGTAACCCTTCAGCACTCCTCGATCTTCCTACTCTCTTGCCACTATCCCAGGCTTGACTCCCTCTTACATAAGCCTAGAGCTTCCCCTGTGCCTCTCTTGGCATCCTCCAAAGGGCCCATCGAGGCACTCGTTGCTGCCTCCTGACGAGCAGTAACCCCGACTGCCCCATCCTACTATCTCGCTGACCTTCCCTCCCAGCCTGTCCGCTGGGGGCTCATCTTTCCTACCTCCTTCGCGTCCTACTCACCCCTCCCAATGCTGACCCTATTGACTCCGCTACAGAATCAGCTATCACTGCCCCTCTCCGCATCTTGCTCTAGAATGTCTGTTTACTTGTGAACCAGGCCCATGAGCTTATTGTGAATGACTGCATCAACATCATATCCTTGACGGAAAGGTGGCTGAAGGGTGATGACACTGTCCCCTTAAATGTCCCTTCCACCACTTGCCACGCCCATGCCCTTGTGGTGGCAGTGTGGCTCATCACCAAATCGCACCTTGATCTGTCCCCTACTCCTCTGGCACCTTATCATCCTTTGAGCATCTCACCTTGTTCCATCCCTCTCGCGCCTCATTTAAAATCCTCGTTCTCTACCGCCCACTCAAGTACCATATCAGTTTTCTCACTGAGATATCTTCACTGCTTTCCTCCCTCAGTCTCTGCACTGAGCGATTTCTCATCCTCAGTGATTTCAATCTCGATCTAAACTCATCATGTTCGCTCTCCTCTGAGTTCACTGCCCTCTTATCCTCCCTTAATCTCTCCCTCCAGATAATCTCACCAACCCATATTCACAGCCACTCCCTTGACCTTGTCATCTCACATAGGCTCGCTACTTCCATCACAGATAAGGTCATCTCTGATTACGTCCGTGTATCGCTCTCCACCCACAACCCCCTTCTCCCTCTGAAGCCTACTTCCTTCTGTGTCCGTCCCTGGAAAAAACACTTTCCCAGTTGACTTCAACTGCACTTTTAAAATCCCAACTGTTTAGCCTTTGACCCGCCATTCACCACAATATTTCAACATCTGCTCAACCACACCCTCACCTCCACCTTTGATGCCCTAGTCTTCATTAAAACGTTTACTCTCCCTTACATTGGTCATTAACCTTGTTACGGTCCGCATCTCCACACCCTTAAGTCCAAAGGGCGCAGATATTAATGTATATGACGGACAATGCGTTTAGCCATTCACCGCCAGATCTGGCTGGAACACACGAAGCACTATTGGGTCCTGCTCTCATCTGCCAAAACTGATCACTATTCCAGGATCATCCTGGAGTGCAAACATAACCCCCAGCTTCTTTTCTCCACTACAAAACTTCTTAATCCCCTCTCCCCTGTCTCCTCTACCCTCACCTCCAACAAGTGCGAGGAGCTCATGGACTTCTTTGCCATTAAGGTTGAAACTATCTGTTCAGCTACCTCTGTCGCTTCCTTCCCTTCCCTTAGCCCACTGAGCCAAACTTCCTCTTAGGTTCCCTCCTGCTCTTGCCCTCAACTCGCATCTTTCTCCAGTTTCTCTCCTATCTCCCATCATGCTCTCTCAGAGCTCATCTTGTCCATGAGACTCACCACCTGTTCTCTCAACCTTATTTCCACCAAACTGCTGACCATCCAACTACCTTTCCTGGTCCCAAAGTTAGTTGATATTGTTAACAGTTCTCTCTCCTCAGGTTCTGTCCCCCTCTCCTTCAGATCTGCTGTTATCACCCCTCTCCTGAAAAAAGCTAAGCCTTGACCCCTGCATCCTTGCCAACTACCACCACATCTCCAACCTCCCTTTCCTCTCCAAAGTACTTGAATATATTGTCGCCTCCCATATCCGTGCCCATCTGTCTTGAAACTCCATGTTAGAATCCCTCCCATCAGGTTATCGCCCCTGCCACAGTACCGAAATAGCAATTATCAAAGTCACAAATGATATCCTATGTGACTGTGACAGTGGTAAACTATCCATCCTCGTCCTTCTTAACCTGTTTGCAGCCTTTGACACAGTTGACCACTCCATCCTCTTCCAATGCCTCTTCACCATGGGTGAGACTGCACTCACCTAGTTCCATTCTTATCTATCCAGTTGTAGCCAGAGAATCACTTGCAATGATTTCTCTTCTCGCTCCAGCATCATTATCTCTGGTGTCCCCCAAGGATATATCCTTGGCCTCTTCCAGTTTTGACATTTACGCTGATGACACCTAGCTCTACCTCACAACCACCTGTCTTGACCCCTCCACTGTCTCTAAATTTTCTGATTGTTTGTCCAACAGCCCTTACAGAATGAGCAGAAATGTCCTCATACTATATATTGGGAAGACCGAAGTCATTGTCTTCAGTCCCCACCACAAACTCTGTTTCCTAGTCACCGATTCTCTCCCTTTCTCTGTCAATTATGTGAGGCTGAACCAGACTGTTTGCAACATTAGCATCAAATTTGACTCCGAGATGAGCTTCTGACCACATATCCACGCCATCACTAAGACCGCCTAGTCCCACCTCCGTAACATCGCCTGACTCTGCCTCTGTGTCAGCTCGTTTGCTGCTGAAACCCTCCTCCATGCCTTTATTACCTCTAGACTTGCCTATTCCAATGCACTCCTGGCTGGCCTCCCATCTTCCTCCTTCTGTAAACTCGTGGTCATCCAAAACTCTGCCGCCTGGGTCCTAACTCGCACCAAGTCCCATTTACGCATCACTCTTGTGCTTGCTGACCTACATTGGCTGCCGGTTAAGCAACGTCTCAATTTTAAAATTCTCATCCTTGTTTTCAAGCCCTCCATGGCCTCGCCCCTCCCTATCTCTGTAACCTCCTCCAGCCCTACAACCCTCCAAGATCACTGCGCTCCTCTAATTCTGACATCTTGTGCATCCCCGATTTTAATCGCTCCACTATTAGCAGCCTTGCCTTTTACTGCCGAGGCCCGAAGCTCTGGAATTCCCTCCCCAAACCTCTCTTTCTCTCTTCCTTCCTTTCATACACATGGCACCCTACACAAACGGCGGAAGTTTCATCCCTCCATACCAGGCGACTGTTCGGAATAGCTTTGACCAGTGAATGAACTCTTCTACACATATTCTGGTCGAGACTTACATTCAGCCATTCTTAATAGCAGTATGGGAGACCACAATGACCAAGATCAGTCTTGCCATTCCAGATTTATTTAAGGACTGTTCAATTTCTAAAATGTATTTTATGTTAGTTTTATATTTAATAGCTGTCAGAAGCGCCATCTTTTGGATGAGACTTTAAACCGAGGCCCTCTCAGGTGGATGTAAAAGATCCCACGGCACTATTTTGAAGAAGAGCAGGGGAGTTATCCCCAGTGTTGTGGCCAATATTTGTCCCTCAACCAACATCACTAAAACAGATTATCATATTGCTGTTTGTGAGAGCTTGCTGTGTGGAAAAATTGGCTGCCACGTTTCCTACATTACAACAGTGACTACATGATGACTGAGTAGAAAATGGCCGTCGGGGTAGCAGCTCCCTCGGGAGCTCCCCTGCTAAACAGCTCTTCAGCAACTTTCCACCCTCAACCTTGCCCCTCCCACTGTCTAAACTTCCCCAAGCCCCAGCCCTAGCCCTAATGGGGGGGGTTTCAAACACTTAAATCCCCATTCTAACCCCAACCTCGCGAATCCCAAAGTTCGGGCAGACCTCAGGCCTCCCGCCACATCGCACATCGGCGACTCGAGGCGACTTGGGCCTCCCAGCTGGACCTCCTGCGGCGACTTGGCATGACCTGGGCCTCCGGGCTGGACCACCTGCGGCGAATGAACGACTCGGTGCGACCTGGGCCTCCCGGCTGGACCTCCTGCGGCGACTCGACGCGACCTGGGCCTCCTGGCTGGACCTCCTGGGGCGACTGGGCGGCTGGACCTGGCTATCGGGCCTCCACCTCCCTGGCCTCCCCCTCGCCCCCCCGCCCCCACCCCAAAATCTGGACACCTCCTTCCCCACTGATGGCCTGGCCTTCTCTCCTCCTCCAGCACGTAGTGCGTACAATGGCTGTGTCCCCCCATTCTGAAACCCAATGCACCACTGGCCCCCCAATGCCTGCCCCCAACCAAGCCTTGGACCACCTACCATCAAGGGCGCTACCTAGCGCCGAGCCTGCGGCCATAGGCAACTAGGCCCATACAGCAGTGCCTGGTCTGCCACTGGACCAAGACCTTGCTCAGCTTAGCCCATGTGGTAGCCGGTGTGCAACGACCATCCCATGTTAAAAGAAATCACACACAGGTATCTTCCACTCCTCTAACATGAAGTTCGGGACCCTCATGGACAACCCTAACAGCGACAGACTGGAACGCTGCACTGCCATAGTTGCCTGGGATCTTAGTCGCTTTAATATCGACAACGCCACCCTAAGCAAGACCCGGTGGGCAGGGGAAGGCCAGCTCAAAGAACAAGGTGGAAGTTACACCACCTTCTGGAAAAGGAAACCAGAGGGAGAACGCCGCCCCCACGGAGTCGGCTTCGCCATCAAAAACGAGCTGGTCAACCGCCTCAAAGACTCCCCCTGCGGGGCTAACGAACCCTCATGACGCTTCGACTCACCCTATCCCGGAACCAGTGTGCCAACACTCGATGCAACAGATGAGGCCAAAGAGGGTTTTTACTCCAACCTCGAAAAATCCCTGACCTGCGTCCCCACGGGTGACAAACTGATCCTCCTCGGCAACTTCAACGCCAGGGTCGGAAAGGACACAGACCTCTGGGGAGGCGTGATTGGCAGAGAGGGGGTAGGGAAAGCCAACTCCAGCAGTACTCTACTCCTAACAAAATATCTAGAGCATGAACTTGTCATCATCAACACCTTCTTCCGACAGAGGGACAAATACAAGGCATCGTGGCAACACCCTCGCTCCAAACACTGGCACCTGCTCGACTATGTCATCGTCCGAGCCAGGAATTACAAGGATGTACACATCACCCATGCCATGACAGGAGCTGACGACTGCTGGACGGACCACCTCCTAATCCTTGACATCAACATAGCCCCAAAGCGAAGGGGGCAGCAGAAGCAGTGTCGCTAAAAATTCAATGCCGAGGCACTTAAGGACCCAGCTAAGAGAGCCCTATACAGTCAATGTCTCAAGGCTAACCTGGCATGTCTTGATGACCCCGAGACGCAGAATGCCCACAGCACTTGGTCTGCTCTCCAGACCTCCATAACCAGTGCCTGCAAAGAGACGTTCGGTCACTCAACCAGGAAACACCAGGACTGGTTTGATGAGAATGATCAGGGGATTCAAGAGCTAATAGATCGCAAGCGGAGGGCATTTCTGACCCTTAAACAGCAACCCAACTGGGGGCAGCAAAGCAGCATTACAGACAGCTAAAGGCTAAGATCCAACAAAAAACCCGGGACCTAAAGAACAGGTGGCAGATGGAGAAAGCAAAGGAGATACAGCAGCTGACCGACAGCCATGATGTGCGAGGATTCTTCATCGCAGTCAAGGCCACCTCCGGTCCAAACACTCGAGGCCCCACCCTGCTGCTGGCCAAGAACGGGGAAACACTCATCAAGAACACCGAGGCAGTCAGGGCCCGCTGGAAGGAGCACTTCAAAGATCTCCTCAATCGAGACTCTACAAATCCCTTGGGAGGACAGATGCACAAACATTAGCGTCCTCGTCCCAAGCCAATATTCCCAGCATTGAAGCACTGATTACACTTGATCAGCTCCGCTGGGCAGGCCACATAGTTCACATGCCAGACACGAGACGCCCAAAGCAAGCGCTCTATACGGAACTCTTCCACTGCAAACGAGCCAAAGGTGGGCAGAGGAAACGTTACAAGGGCACCCTCAAAGCCTCCTTGATAAAGTGTGACATTCCCACTGACACCTGGGAGACCCTGGCCAAAGACCGCCCTAAGTGGAGGACGTGCATCCGGAAGGGCACTGAGCTCCTCGAGTATCGTTGCCGAGAGCATGCAAAAATCAAGCGCAGGCAACGGAAGGAGCGTGCGGCAAACGAGGCTCCCCGCCTACCCTTCCCTTCAACAACTGTCTGTCCCACCTGTGACAGAGACTGTGGTTCTCGTATTGGACTGTACAGCCACCTAAGAACTCATGCTAAGAGTGGAAGCAAATCTTCCTCGATTCCAAGGGACTGCCTATGATGATGAAACATATTTTGTTCAGGTAAAGCATTCCAAAACTTAAAACTTCTTATAGAATTCAAAGTACAGAATCAGGCTATTTGGTCCATTTTGTCCATGCTTGTGCCAGTGTTGGTTCTTCAACTGGAGCTGACTACTGTAATCCATTTACTTTCCCATTCTCTTTCATATTCTTTTCATATACTTACCTAATTCCCTTTAAATTATGTCACAAATTTTGCCTCAATACCAACTTATGATAGACAATTATGGGGAAAAAATTCGGTGTCGCCCTGTTTGAGATCGGTAACAGTTGGGAAGCACGCGACTTAGCACCAGGCACTGAAGTCTCGCACTGTTCAGAATAACTCCACGAGACTGTGTTGCAAGCTCAAACCATTGTGACCTTGGTCTCTTTAATATAACTCCAAAGTGAGGCAGCAGCATGGTGGACTGCCTTTTATACCTGCTTGCTCCAGGGTGTACGGGTGACCCATAGGTTCCCCACTGGTGTGTCCCCTAGTGGCAAGTCTTACACACAGGTGAGGTTTGCATACATAACACGCCCCACTCGAGAAATTCAGGTTACCGCCCCTGGAAGGAAGTGAAGCGCTAAAAATCAAGCACTCCACTTCCTTCCTGGGGCACTAACGGGGCGGACGCATCAGCAGCGCTACGCACTTGGTCGTGCAGCGCTGCCGCGTCCAAGGGGCCCTTCCTTCACTTAAAGGGAAGGGCCTACATTGCCGACTCTGCAGAAGAAAAAGGGACCTACCTGGACCACCATGGAGCGGGGCTGAGAGATCGTGGCGAGGACGCTGCGAAGAAATCAGATCAGGAGCAGCAACAAAAAGGTAATTTTTTTTCCAATCTGCCACCTCACCGTTAATTTTTGCCCTCGTAGTTGCCGGCCGCCTGATACCATCCCCTGCAGCTATCAGTGTTTTCGCCCCACGCTGCTGCAGCAGACAAAAGTAAATTCCGGGGTGCTAATGGGGCGATGCACACGGCGATGACGTCATGATCTCCGGGCGCAGAAGATCGGGGCACAATGCTGTAGTGCCGCCGCTAAACTCCCGCCCAATATGGCGAGAGTCATTAATAGCGTCGCCCCCGGTCATTAACTCATTTGTGTGTCGTTAGCGCCAAAGCACCTGATTTCTCCCCCTATATGTTCTAATAATTCTCTGTGTGAAAGAAATATCTTCTAAATTCCTCCTTCCTTCCTCAAGTGGTAAACCTAAGTCTATGAGCTCCCCCCCCCCCCCCACCCCCGACTCCTGTTGATATCGTTAGTAACCAGTGGACACACATTTTCACTACTAACTCTTTCAAAACCTCTCATAATTTTGAAAACATCTCTTAGATCTCCCATGAACTTCTCTGTTCAGTGAAAAAGCCCAATAATTGAAGCCTTTCTTCACAACTATAATCTGATTTCATTCTAGTGAATATTCCCTGTATTCCTTTTATGGCTGTAATAGCCTCCATATTTTCAGTGGATTGAGGAACTGAAACAGAGTACAGGTCCATCAATGATCTTATGGAATGGATTCAACTTGATTCTTTCTATGAATTGTTGGGTCTGATTCCACAGTGTGCAGTGTCAATATTGCTGGTTGCAAGAGTGGATTTCATATTATTGGTGCACAGGCCTGTTGTTTGCCTGAAGCACTCAAGTTACTCTGCTGAGAAAGTGATGGGAGCAGAGGGCTAGAAAACAAAGTATGCACATCCCCCCAATATGGATTCAGAAAATGTTTAAATTGGATATTCCTACCATAATGTGTTATCAGAGGCAGGAAAATTCTGTTGCTTTTTATTGCCCATCAAAAACAAATGGTGCTTTGCAGGTGCAACTTGCTGTCTTATAGATATTATTTGAAATGGATACTTTGTTTTTTTTCAAAATCTAAATATCATACAGCTTCTACCAGTTCTTTTATTTTACTTTTGGCCTCTCTTTGCATTCACTTTTCTTGCCCTATTACATTGATTTTTTTCCATTTTCTAATGGGACCCTATCTCTTATCTGCAGATCTTTGCCAAGTGCAGTTCAGTGTGGCAGTTATGACTGGCTATGCTTACCATAATTACTAGTTCTGGAGGAGGAAGATGAGGATCTGAGAAGGGAGGTGTATTTACAAATTTAGACGGTCATGCCACGCCTGCAATTATCCAACCACCCACATGTACGGACTAAGCTAAGATGCACTTATCTGTCAAGAGGACATAAGAACATAAGAAGCAGGAGCAGGCCATTTGACCCCTCGAGTCTGCTCCGCCATTTAATAAGATCATGGCTGATCTGATGGTGGACACAGTTCCACTTCGCTGCCCGCTCCCCATAACCCTTTATTCCGTTATCGCTCAAAAATCTGTCTATCTCCACCTAAGTGCTGTTGGGGAGGAGTTAAACTAATATGGCAGGGGGATGGGAACCAATGCAGGGAGACAGAGGGAAACAAAAAGGAGACAAAAGCAAAAGACAGAAAGGAGATGAGTAAAAGTGGAGGGCAGAGAAACCCAAGGCAAAAAACAAAAAGGGCCACTGAATATATAGGGGCTGCAGGAGGGGTCAAAACTAAAAATCATGGTTTAAAAACTAGTATTAAAACACTCTACCTAAATGCTCGCAGCATTCGAAATGAAGTAAATGAGTTGAAGGCACAAATCATTACAAATGGGTATGATTTGGTGGCCATTACAGAAACATGGTTGCAGAGTGGCCAAGACTGGAAATTAAACATACAGGGGTATCTGACGATTCAGAAAGATAGACAAGAAGGGAAAGGAGGTGGGGTAGCTCTGTTAATAAAGGATGATATCAGGGCAGTTGTGAGAGACGATATTGGCTCTAATGAACAAAATGTTGAATCATTGTGGGTGGAGATTAGAGATAGTAAGGGGAAAAAAATCACTGGTGGGCATAGTTTATAGGCCCCCAAATAATAACTTCATGGTGGGGCGCGCAATAATCAAGGGAATAATGGAGGCATGTGAAAAAACAATGGCAGTAATCATGGGGGAGTTTAACCTACATATCGATTGGTCAAATCAAATCGCACATGGTAGCCTGGAGGAGGAATTCATAGAATGCATACGGGATTGTTTCTTAGAACAGTATGTTACGGAACCTACATGGGAGCAAGCTATTTTAGATCTGGTCCTGTGTAATGAGACAGGAATAATAAACGATCTCCGAATAAAAGATCCTCTCGGAATGAGTGATCACAGTATGGTTGAATTTGTAATACAGATTGAGGGTGAGGAAGTAGTGTCTCAAACGAGCGTACTATGCTTAAACAAAGGCGACTACAGTGGGATGAGGGCAGAGTTGGCTAAAGTAGACTGGAAACACAGACTAAACGGTGGTACAATTGAAGAACAGTGGAGGACTTTTAAGGAGCTCTTTCATAGTGCTCAACAAAAATATATTCCAGTGAAAAAGAAGGGCGGTAAGAAAAGGGATAACCAGCCGTGGATAACCAAGGAAATAAAGGAGAGTATCAAATTAAAAATCAATGCGTATAAGGTGGCCAAGGTTAGTGGGAAACTAGAAGATTGGGAAAATTTTAAACAACAGCAAAGAATGACTAAGAAAGCAATAAAGAAAGGAAAGATAGATTACGAGGGTAAACTTGCACAAAACAGAAGAACGGATAGTAAAAGCTTTTACAGATATATAAAACGGAAAAGAGTGACTAAAGTAAATGTTGGTCCCTTAGAAGATGAGAAGGGGGATTTAATAATGGGAAATGTGGAAATGGCTGAGACCTTAAATAATTATTTTGCTTCGGTCTTCACAGTGGAAGACACAAAAACCATGCCAAAAATTGCTGGTCACAGGAATGTGGGAAGGGAGGACCTTGAGACAATCACTATCACTAGGGGGGGGGGGGGGTAGTGCTGGACAGGCTAATGGGACTCAAGGTAGACAAGTCCCCTGGTCCTGATGAAATGCATCCCAGGGTATTAAAAGAAATGGTGGAAGTTATAGCAGATGCATTAGTTATAATCTACCAAAATTCTCTGGACTCTGGGGAGGTACCAGTGGATTGGAAAGCAGCTAATGTAACTCCTCTGTTTAAAAAAGGGGGCAGACAAAAGGCAGGTAACTATAGGACGGTTAGTTTAACATCTGTAGTGGGGAAAATGCTTGAAACTATCATTAAGGAAGAAATAGCTAGACATCTAGATAGGAATAGTGTAATCAAGCAGACGCAACATGGATTCATGAAGGGGAAATCATGTTTAACTAATTTACTGGAATTCTTTGAGGATATAACGAGCATGGTGGATAGAGGTGTACCGATGGATGTGGTGTATTTAGATTTCCAAAAGGCATTCGATAAGGTGCCACACAAAAGATTACTGCAGAAGATAAAGGTTCGCGGAGTCAGAGGAAATGTATTAGCATGGATAGAGAATTGGCTGGCTAACAGAAAGCAGAGAGTCGGGATAAATGGGTCCTTTTCTGGTTGGAAATCGGTGGTTAGTGGTGTGCCACAGGGATCGGTGCGGGGACCACAACTGTTTACAATATACATAGATGACCTGGAAGAGGGGACAGAGTGTAGTGTAACAAAATTTGCAGATGACACAAAGATTAGTGGGAAAGCGGGTTGTGTAGAGGACACAGAGAGGCTGCAAAGAGATTAAGATAGGTTAAGCAAATGGGCTAAGGTTTGGCAGATGGAATACAATGTCGGAAAGTGTGAGGTCATCCATCTTGGGAAAAAAAACAGTAAAAGGGAATATTATTTGAATGGGGAGAAATTACAACATGCTGCGGTGCAGAGGGACCTGGGGGTCCTTGTGCATGAATCCCAAAAAGTTAGTTTGCAGGTGCAGCAGGTAATCAGGAAGCCAAATGGAATGTTGGCCTTCATTGCGAGAGGGATGGAGTACAAAAGCAGGGAGGTCCTGCTGTAACTGTATAGGGTATTGGTGAGGCCGCACCTGGAGTACTGCGTGCAGTTTTGGTCACCTTACTTAAGGAAGGATATACTAGCTTTGGAGGGGGTACAGAGATGATTCACGAGGCTGATTCCGGAGATGAGGGGGTTACCTTATGATGATAGATTGAGTAGACTGGGTCTTTACTCGTTGGAGTTCAGAAGGATGAGGGGTGATCTTATAGAAACATTTAAAATAATGAAAGGGATAGACAAGATAGAGGCAGAGAAGTTTTTTCCACTGGTCGGGGAGACTAGAACTAGGGGGCACAGCCTCAAAATACAGGGGGGCGAATTTAAAACCGAGTTGAGAAGGAATTTCCTCTCCCAGAGGGTTGTGAATCTGTGGAATTCTCTGCCCAAGGAAGCAGTTGAGGCTAGCTCATTGAATGTATTCAAGTCACGGATAGATAGATTTTTAACCAATAAGGGAATTAAGGGTTACGGGGAGCGGGCGGATAAGTGGAGCTGAGTCCACGGCCAGATCAGCCATGATCTTGTTGAATGGCGGAGCAGGCTAGAGGGGCTAGATGGCCTACTCCTGTTCCTAATTCTTATGTTCTTATCTTCTTCAATATATTCAGTGACCCAGCCTCCACAGCTCGCTAGGGAAGAGAATTCCACAGATTTGAAACCCTCTGAGAGAAGAAATTCCTCCTCATCTCAGTTTTGAATGGGCAGCCCCTTATTCTGAGACCATGCCCCCTCGTTTTAGTTTCGCCTATGAGTGGAAATATCCTCTCTGCATCCACCCTGTCGAACCCCTCCTTACAGGTTGAGCGTCCCGAATCTGGCAACCTCGGGACTGAGGCCAAGCCGGTTTTTATTGTTTTTCCGGACTTTGGAAGTCTTTCTGATGTCACGAATCCAGGTTCGGATATTTCCAGATTTCGGGATGTCAGAAAGGGGGTTGGGAGGTGGTGGGGGGTGCCACCGAGGAGCTGTTCGGGCTGCCGGCCCCACCGCAGTGGAGCTGTTCGGGCGGGTCTCGCCGCCAAGGAAGTGTTTGGGCGGGCCCTGCCATGGAGGAGCGCTTCAAGCAGGGTCCTGCCATCGTGGAGCTGTTCAGGCAGGTCCCCGCCACCCTGGAGCTGTTCGGATGGGCCTCACCATCCAGGTGGTGTTCGGCCAGGCCCCGCCGCCTTGGAGGTGTTCGGGCTGGTCCCCACCATCCAGGAGGTGTTCGGGCGGGTCCCCACCATCCAGGAGGTGTTCGGGCTGGCCCCACCATCCAACAGGTGTTTGGACATGCCCCACTGCCTAGGAGGTCTTCGGGCAGGCCCTGTCATCCAGGAACTGTCTGAGCGGGCCTTGCCCCCATCGAGCTGTTCGGGCGGGCCCGCCATCCAGGAGGTGTTCGGGCGGGCCTCTGCCATCCAGGAGGTGTTCGGGCAGGCCTCTGCCATCCAGGAGGTGTTCGGGCAGGCCTCTGCCATCCAGGAGGTGTTCGGGCAGGCCTCTGCCATCCAAGAGGTGTTCAGGCGGGCCTCGCCATCCAACAGGTGTTTGGGCATGCCCCGCCGCCTAGGAGGTCTTCGGGCAGGCAGGCCCTGTCATCTAGGAACTGTTTGAGCGGGCCTTGCCACCATCAAGCTGTTCGGGCAGGCCCCGACATCCAGGAGGTGTTCGGGCAGGCCCCGTCGAGGTGCAGCTGTTCGGGCGTGTCCCGCCACCAAGGAAATGTTCGGGCCGGCGGACCCCGTTGCAGAGGAGGTGTTGGGGCGGGCCAGTGAGGAGGCCCCAAGGTAAGAGCAGTGGCGGCGGGAGAGGCGACCGGCGGCGGGGTGAGGGCAGTACCGGCAATATGAGTCTCGAGGCTGGGCAGCGGTGGGGCCCCGAGGTAAGGGCAGCAGCAGCGGGCGAGGGGAGGCCCTAAGTCGGGCAGCGGCGGGGTTCCGAGGTCGGCAGGTCCGGATTCCGGAACATTTTACGGATTCCGGACGACCCTGCCACCAATCGATCCGGATTCCGGATTCCACAACTCTGGATTTTGGATGCTCAACCTGTATCTTATATGTTTGATAAGATCACCTCTCCTTCTGAACTCCAATGAATATCGTCCCAAACTACTCAACCTATCTTCATAAGTCAACCCCCTCATCTCTGGAATCAACCTCGTGAACCTTCTCTGAACAGCCTCCAATGCAAGTATATCCTTCCTTAAATATGGAGACCAAAACTGCATGCAGTATTCTAGGTGTGACCTCACCAATACCCTTTATATTTGTAGCAGGACTTCCCTGCTTTAATCTCTATCCCCTTTGCAATAAAGGCCGATATTCCATTTGCCTTCTTGATTACTTGCTGTACCAACATACTAACTTTTTGTGTTTCATGCACAAGGGCCCCCAGGTCCCTCTGTACTGCAGCATATTGCAATTTTCCTCCATTTAAATTATAATTTGTTTTTCTACTTTTACTGCCACAGTGGATAACCTCACATTTTCCCACATTATACTCCTGCCAAATGTTTGCCCACTCACTTAGCTTTTCTATAACTCTTTGCAGATTTTATATGTCCGCCTCACAATTTGCTTTCCCACCTATCTTTGTATCATCAGCAAACTTGGCTACATTACACTCGGTCCCTTCATCCAAGTCATTAATATAGATTGTAAATAGTTGAGGCCCCAGCACCGATCCCTGCGGCACCCCACAAGTTACTGTTTGCCAACCGGAAAGTGACCCGTTTATACTGACTCCCTGTTTTCTGTTCGTTAGCCAATCCTCTATCTATGCTAATATATTACCCCCAATCCCATGAACTTTTATCTTGTGCAGTAACTTTTTTTGTGGCACCTTATCGAATGCCTTCTGGAAATCCAAATCTACCACATCCACTGGTTCTCCTTTATCCACACTGCTCGTTATATCCTCAAAGAACTCCAACAAATTTGTCAAACATGATTTTCCTTTCATAAAACCATGCTGACTCTGCTTTTCCAAATGTCCTGCTGCTGCTTCCTTACTAATGGACTCCAGCATTTTCCCAACGACAGATTTTAGGCTAACCGGTCTATAGTTTCCTGCTTTCTGTCTGCCTCCTTTTTTAAATAGGGGTGTTAAATTTGCAGTTTCCAATCTGCTGGGACCTCCCCAGAATCCAGGGAATTTTGGTCGATTAAAACCAATGCATCCACTATCTCTACAGCCACTTCTTTTAGGACCCTAGGATGCAAGCCATCAGGTCCAGGGGACTTGTCTGCCTTTAGTCCCATTATTTTACTGAGTACTACTCCTTTAGTGATCGTGATTGTATTAAGTTCCTCCCTCCCTACAGCCCCTTGATTATCCACTCTTGGGATGTTTTTAGTGTCTTCTACCATGAAGACCGATACAAAATATTTGTTCAAAGTCTCTGCCATTTCCTTGTTCCCCATTATTAATTCCCCAGTCTCATCCTCTTTGGGACCAACACTTAGTTTAGCCACTCTTTTCCTTTTTGTGTACCTGTAGAAACTCTTACTCTCTGCTTTTATATTTCGTGCTAGTTTACTTTCCTAATCAATCTTCCCTCTCTTAATCATTTTTTTAGTCATTCTCTGCTGGCTTTTAAAAGTTTCCCAATCCTCTGGCCTCCCACTAGTCTTGGCCACATTGTATGCCCTTGTTTTCAGTGTGATCTGCCTTCGGAGGCTACAATTCACGAGGGAGACGGTGGCAAAAATGTATTGTTTCCTGGAATCAAACTTTCAGACTAGTTCCAGGACAGAGATGGTTCTGTCAGTGGCTATCAAGATAACCATGGTCTTGAACTTCTACATAGCTGGTTCCTTTAAAACAGCAGCAAGTGATATCTGCAAAGTCTCACAACCGACACCTCAAGCAGGTAAAAGATGCCTTGCTTTTCAAGGCAAAGACCTTCATCAATTTTCCCATGGAAAACAGCCAACAACATGAGAGAACACTGCATTTTAATCAAGAAGCAGATTTCCCCAAAGTGCTATTCATTATTGATGGCACATGTGGCTATATTAATCCTGACCTCCAGTCCCCTACCACGTTCCTGAAAAGATAAGGTTTTGACTCTTATGAATGCACAACGAGTCAGTAACTATCGTGTATATGAATGCCCTCTACCCTGGTAACAGAAGTAATTTATTTATTTTTATGCCAAGTTACCATCTATTGAACTCAATTTTCCCCAGTGATTTGCGCCATTTGTTGGGTACACACCGCTTTTTTTGGCCTAAATTTAAAAATTAAAGTTTCCCCAAAGATTGTGCGCCAGTGTAACTCAGTTACGATTTGTTTAGGTTAGTTTTGTTTTGCGTCATGGGGGTGTAACCTGATGTCTGCCAATTTGCATTTCTCCTCGGACGGCATATGTGGCCACTCCCTAAAAACCTGCCGGGCACTAAAGAAAATCGGCGCAGAAAGACGCCATTGTTTTTAGGCCAAGTTTTGGAGGGAGTTAAGAACACACAAATATGCATCATCAAGGTTAAATTTTTCACACTTAAAACGCAGAAACTGGAAGTTTCATGGAATTCTTTAAGTTTTGATTTTTTTTTAAAGTGCATGCCACCACTGAATGTCTCCAAACCGGGCTTGAGGGTCGGAGCGTCGGCCGGCAGAAACGGTCCCTCATTCGGACATGGGCTCGGCTTGAAAAGAAGCCCAAGGGGTTGGAGATGTGTGGAAGGTGAACTGAAGGCATGCTCAGACCTGGGTGTGGTCCATACTAGGGCGTGAACCTTGGGGAGAGAGAGAACAAAGAACCTTGTCCTGCCTGCCGTTTTGAGCTTCTTGCAAAGGTACAATTTAATCATGGGGGCAATACTGACAATGCCACACCTCGAGCAAGCCTTCTGCATGAGGATGCTGCGGAGGAGACAATTGATTCGATGTCATCACATGAGGAACCTCAGAGCACGTAGGATGATGGCTAGGAGGCCTTACCTACATCAGGTATATCGAGACAGGCATTCGTACTGTCTGAGTGATGCAGATTGTGTCAGAACGCTGCGTTTCTGCAAAGATGTTGTCACTGAGATCTGCGAGTTAGTAAAAGCAGACCTGCAACCTCGAAGCATCAAGAGGACTGCTTTGTCAGCTGCACTTTCATTCTATGCATCTGGATTGTTCCAGGCTACAACTGGGGATGTGCCATTTCTCAACATGCAACACATATCTGCATTCGGCACGTGACTGCTGCACTATATGCCCGGAGGAATGACGACATAAAGTTCCCCGTGACCGCCTAAGCAATGCGTGAAAGGGCTGTGGGCTTCTCCAGGCTTGCTGGCTTCCCAAAGGTACAGGGCTGTATTGATTGTACCCACATCGCCTTGCGAGCACCTTTGGAGGATTCCGAGATGTCATCATCATAGGCAGCCCCTCGAAATCGAGGAAGACTTGCTTCCACTCTAAAAGGGAGTTCTTAGGTGACTGAACAGTCCAATACAGGAATTACAGTCTCTATCACAGATGGGACAGACAGTCGTTGAAGGAAAGGGTCTGGTTTGCCGAGATGTACAGGAACAGAAAAGGCTTCCACTCCGTTAATGTGCAACTCGTGTGTGACGACATGCATCGCGTGTCAGTTGATGCGAGATACCCTGGGAGCACCCATGATGCGTTCATCCGATGTGAGAGTGCAATATTTGCTATGTTTCAGCAGCAGCCAGAGGGGCAGACCTTGCTCCTGGGAGACAAAGGGTACGGCCTCGCCACCTGGCTCATGACGCCCCTATGCGTAACCCGGATGGAAGCTGACCGGGAATACAACATGTCGCACATTGCGACGCGCAGCATAATAGAGAGGACCATTGGCTTCTTGAAGCAGCGTTTCCGATGCCTGGACCATTCTGGAGGCTACTTGCAATACTCCCCTGAGATTGTCAGTCAGTTCACTGTTGTGTGCTACATACTGTATAACTTAGCCATCATGAGGCAGCAGCAGAGGTAGAAGACCAACCTGAGGTGAGAGTGGCTGATGATGATTAGGAAGATGCGAATAATGAGGAGGAGGACGAGGAAACCATGCAACTACCTGATCCTGGAGCACGACGGCGGAAGAGGACGTGCCATCGTGCCCTTTTAACGATTGCTCGAGCCTTAGGAAGGTAAGTGAAATTGATATAGAAGTTTAGCCATGATCTTACTGAATGGCAGAGCAGGCTCGATGGGCTGTATGGCCCACTCCTGCTCCTATTTTTTATTTTATCAGACTGTTGCACCGTCAATTAAATTTCAATCTAAAACATAATCCAATTTTAATTTTTATATACCCCAGACTTACTGATCTGCTCCAGTATAAAACAAGGCATAACCAATTTACTTAGTAACCAGCTAATGAAAGGCACACAAAAATTGCTTTGCTTTGTTTGTCAACCCACGCAAAAACTTAAAAATTGGCCGGGACCACAATTCAAATGCCATCCTGAATTATTAGTCCATCTCAGGGCTCAGTTTCCTCAAAGGCACAAAAAATAAATTCATTACGTGCTGTGATACTCAGCGATGCAAATTTTCATTTCCAACAACAACTAGCATTTATAGAACGCCTTTAATGCAGTAAAACCTCCCCAATGCGCTTCACAGGTGGATTATCAAACAAAATTTGACACCGAGCCACGTGAGATATTAGGACAGGTGACCAAAAGCTTGGCCAAAGAGATAGGTTTTGAAGAGCGTCTTAAAGGTGGAGAGGTTTAGGGAGGAAATTCTACAGCTTAGGGCCTAGGCATCTGGGCCAAGTTTGTTCGTGTTAGCTGTGGTGTCAGTGGGAATATAGCCCCAAGCCTGAACAGAGGAAGAAAATAAGCTAGTTATCACTCTCTATAGTTATCCAGTGGGAATAACTGAAAATATACATAGACATAACATAGAAAAAACATAGAAAATGGGTGCACCTTCTAGCCTGCACCGCCATTCAATGAGTTCATGGCTGAACATGCAACTTCAGTACCCACTTCCTGCTTTCTCGCCATACCCATTGATCCCCCTAGTAGTAAGGACTTCATCTAACTCCCTTTTGAATATATTTAGTGAATTGGCCTCAACTACTTTCTGTGGTAGAGAATTCCACAGGTTCACCACTCTCTGGATGAAGAAGTTTCTCCTCATCTCGGTCCTAAATGGCTTACCCCTTATCCTTAGACTGTGACCCCTGGTTCTGGACTTCCCCAATATTGGGAACATTCTTTCTGCATCCAATCTGTCTAAACCCGTCAGAATTTTAAACGTTTCTATGAGATCACCTCTCATTCTTCTGAACTCCAGTGAATACAAGCCCAGTTGATCCAGTCTTTCTTGATAGGTCAGTCCCACCATCCCGGGAATCAGTCTGGTGAATCTTCGCTGCACTCCCTCAATAGCAAGAATGTCCTTCCTCAAGTTAGGAGACCAAAACTGTACACAATACTCCAGGTGTGGCCTCACCAAGGCCCTGTACAACTGTAGCATCACCTCCCTGCCCCTGTACTCAAATCCCCTCGCTATGAAGGCCAACATGCCATTTGCTTTCTTAACCGCCTGCTGTACCTGCATGCCAACCTTCAATGACTGATGTACCATGACACCCAGGTCTCATTGCACCTTCCCTTTTCCTAATCTGTCACCATTCAGATAATAGTCTGTCTCTCTGTTTTTACCACCAAAGTGGATAACCTCACACTTATCCACATTATACTTCATCTGCCATGCATTTGCCCACTCACCTAACCTATCCAAGTCACTCTGCAGCCTCATAGCATCCTCCTCGCAGCTCACACTGCCACCCAACTTAGTGTCATCCGCAAATTTGGAGATACTACATTTAATCCCCTCGTCTAAATCATTAATGTACAATGTAAACAGCTGGGGCCCCAGCACAGAATCTTGCGGTACCCCACTAGTCACTGCCTGCCATTCCGAAAAGTACCCATTTACTCCCACTCTTTGCTTCCTGTCTGACAACCAGTTCTCAATCCACGTCAGCACACTACCCCCAATCCCATGTGCTTTAACTTTGCACATTAATCTCTTGTGTGGGACCTTGTCGAAAGCCTTCTGAAAGTCCAAATATACCACATCAACTGGTTCTCCTTTGTCCACTTTACTGGAAACATCCTCAAAAAATTCCAGAAGATTTGTCAAGCATGATTTCCCTTTCACAAATCCATGCTGACTTGGACCTATCACGTTACCTTTTTCCAAATGCGCTGCTATGACATCCTTAATAATTGATTCCATCATTTTACCCACTACTGAGGTCAGGCTGACCGGTCTATAATTCCCTGTTTTCTCTCTCCCTCCTTTTTTAAAAAGTGGGGTTACATTGGCTACCCTCCACTTGATAGGAACTGATCCAGAGTCAATGGAATGTTGGAAAATGACTGTCAATGCATCCGCTATTTCCAAGGCCACCTCCTTAAGTACTCTGGGATGCAGTCAATCAGGCCCTGGGGATTTATCGGCCTTCAATCCCATCAATTTCCCCAACACAATTTCCCGACTAATAAAGATTTCCCTCAGTTCCTCCTCCTGACTAGACCCTCTGACCCCTTTTATATCCGGAAGGTTGCTTGTGTCCTCCTTAGTGAATACCGAACCAAAGTACTTGTTCAATTGGTCTGCCATTTCTTGGTTCCCCGTTATGACTTCCCCTGATTCTGACTGCAGGGGACCTACGTTTGTCTTTACTAACCTTTTTCTCTTTACATATCTATAGAAACTTTTGCAATCCGCCTTAATGTTCCCTGCAAGCTTCTTCTCGTACTCCATTTTCCCTGCCCTAATCAAACCCTTTGTCCTCCTCTGCTGAGTTCTAAATTTCTCCCAGTCCCCGGGTTCGCTGCTATTTCTGGCCAATTTGTATGCCACTTCCTTGGCTTTAATACTATCCCTGATTTCCCTTGATAGCCATGGTTGAGCCACCTTCTCTTTTTTATTTTTACGCCAGACAGGAATGTACAATTGTTGTAGTTCATCCATGCGGTCTCTAAATGTCTGCCATTGCCCATCCACAGTCAACCCCCTAAGTATCATTCGCCAATCTATCCTAGCCAATTCACGCCTCATACCTTCAAAGTTACCCTTCTTTAAGTTCTGGACCATGGTCTCTGAATTAACTGTTTCATTCTCCATCCTAATGCAGAATTCCACCATATTATGATCACTCTTCCCCAAGGGGCCTCGCACAACGAGATTGCTAATTAATCCTCTCTCATTACACAACACCCAGTCTAAGATGGCCTCCCCCCTAGTTGGTTCCTCGACATATTGGTCTAGAAAACCATCCCTTATGCACTCCAGGAAATCCTCCTCCACCGTATTGCTTCCAGTTTGGCGAGCCCAATCTATATGCATATTAAAGTCACCCATTATAACTGCTGCACCTTTATTGCATGCCACCCTAATTTCCTGTTTGATGCCCTCCCCAACATCACTACTACTGTTTGGAGGTCTATGCACAACTCCCACTAATGTTTTTTGCCCTTTGGTGTTCTGCAGCTCTACCCATATAGATTCCACATCATCCAAGCTAATGTGTTTCCTAACTATTGCATTAATCTCCTCTTTAACCAGCAATGCTACCCCACCTCCTTTTCCTTTTATTCTATCCTTCCTGAATGTTGAATACCCCTGGATGTTGAGTTCCCAGCCCTGATCATCCTGGAGCCACGTGTCCGTAATCCCAATCACATCATATTTGTTAACATCTATTTGCACAGTTAATTCATCCACCTTATTGTGGATACTCCTTGCATTAAGACACAAAGCCTTCAGGCTTGTTTTCCTAACACCCTTTGTCCTTTTAGAATTTTGCTGTACAGTGGCCCTTTTTGTTCTTTGCCTTGGGTTTTTCTGCCCTCCACTTTTCCTCATCTCCTTTCTGTCTTTTGCTTTTGCCTCCTTTTTGTTTCCCTCTGTCTCCCTGCATTGGTTCCCATCCCCCTGCCATATTAGTTTAACTCCTCCCCAACAGCACTAGCAAACACTCCCCCTAGGACATTGGTTCCGGTCCTGCCCAGGTGCAGACCGTCCGGTTTGTACTGGTCCCACCTCCCCCAGAACCGGTTCCAATGCCCCAGGAATTTGAATCCCTCCCTGCTGCACCACTGCTCAAGCCACGTATTCATCTGCGCTATCCTGCGATTCCTACTCTGTGGGTAACAAGGATAGGATTAAATCAGTTGTGATCTTCACAGTTGAACACACACTGACAAGGCTCACGCATGCCAACAGTTTGCATAAACACATCCCAACATCGGTTACCATCTTCAAGGCAGAAAATTGGGTGAGAAAAATGAAAAAAAGTTGGAACAAATTTTGGACTGTTTGGTCGATGATAATAATGCTCACCATTAAATTACCCACCGCTATCAAATAGTGCTCAGCAAGTGACCAGACTTGGCAAGACCGGTTTTAGCCTAATCACTGGGGAGGCGTGCCAATGCCTCAATTTGATACTTCTGCCCAATAAATGGGTACGCTGGAAACTAGGCAGATGAGAACCTGCAGGCGCAATTTAAAAAAGGAGGCAGACAAAAAGCAGGAAACTATAGACCGGTTAGCCTAATATCTGTCGTTGGGAAAATGCTGGAGTCCATTATTAAGGAAGCAGTAGCGGGACATTTGGAAAAGCATAATTCAATCAAGCAGAGTCAGCATAGTTTTATGAAAGGGAAATCATGATTGACAAATTTGTTGGAGTTCTTTGAGGAAGTGACAAGCAGGGTGGATAAGGGGGAACCAGTGGATGTGGAGTATTTAGATTTTCAGAAGGCATTCGATAAGGTGCCACATAAGAGGTTACTGCACAAGATAAAAGCTCACGGGGTTGGGGGTAATATATTAGCATGGATAGAGGATTGGCTACCTAACCAAAAACAGAGAGTCGGGATAAATGGGTCATTTTCCGATTGCCAAACAGTGATTAGTGGGGTGCTGCAGGGATCGGTGCTGGGTCCTCAACTATTTCCAATCTATATTAATGACTTGAATGAATGGACCGAGTGTAATGTAGCCAAGTTTGCTGATGATACAAAGTTGGGTGGGAAAGCAAATTGTGAGGAGGACACAAAAAATCTGCAAAGGGATATAGGGTTATCATTGGCAGTCCCCCAAACGAGGATGACTTGCTTCCACATGAGTTCATAGATGTTTCAGTGAAGGACCCGATATTCCAGTCCTGAACTCCAATTGAAGTGGTGGAACGTGCCTGTGCGTGGATTTTTTTTTAACATGTGGTGACCGTTGCACACCAGCCACCACATGGGCTTGACAGAACTAGGCCTTTATCCAGTGGCAAGGATAAACCAAGACGACTGCAGACCTGCTCTGCTGCACGAACCTAGTGCGCACACATATCGCTGTGTGGACTGGCCCGTGCTGCCCCTGGGCCCTCTCCTCTTCTGGGCCCCATACCTTCACTTGCCACAGCTCCGCCACGGTCCCGCGCCACTGCTCCGCCACAAGCATTCACTGCACCTCCGCCACAATCTCTCGCCACTCATCTGCTCCGACCTTCCCACTCCTCTGCTGTACCTGGGCCCCGCCGATGTTTCTGCCCATGCTCCAAACGGCAACCTGGGTTTTGATGACATCAAAACGTTGCCCACCTCAAAAACGTCGCACACTTGGAGCAGCTTGCGCTTGACAGGCTAAGTGAGTGGGCAAAAATTTGGCAGATGGAGTATAATGTGGGAAACTGTGAGGCTATCCACTTTGTCAGAAAAATTAGAGAAATAAATTATAATTTAAATGGAGAAAAATTGCAAGTGCTGCAGTACAGAGGGACCTGGGGGTCCTTGTGCATGAAATACAAAAAGTTAGTATGCAGGTACAGACAGTAATCAGGAAGGCAAATGGAATGTTGGCCTTTATTGCAAGGGGGATAGAGTATAAAAACAGATAAGCCCTGCTACAACTGTACAGGGTATTGGTAAGGCCACACTTAGAGTACTGCGTGCAGTTTTGGTCTCAGTATTGAAGTAATTTGCCTTGGAGACTGTTCAGAAAAGGTTCACTCGGTTGATTCCGGAGATGAGGGGGTTGACCTATGAAGATAGGTTGAGTAGGTTGGGCCTATACACATTGGGGTTCAGAAGAAAAGAGATGATCTTATTGAAACATATAAAATAATGAGGGGGCTCGACAAGGTGGACGCAGAGGGGATGTTTCCACTCATAGGGGAAACTAAAACTAGGGGACACAGTCTCAGAATAAGGGGCTGCCCATTTAAAACTGAGATGAGGAGGAATTTCTTCTCTGAGGGTTGTAAATCTATGGAATTCTCTGCCCCAGAGAGCTGTGGAGGCTGGGCTATTGAATATATTTAAGGCGGAGATAGACAGATTTTTGAGTGATAGGGGAGTAAAGGGTTATGGGGAGCGGGCAGGGAAGTGGAGCTGAGTCCATGATCTTATTGAACGGCGGAGCAGGCTCGAGGGGCCAAATGGCCTATTCCTGCTCCTATTTCTTATGTTCTTATGTTCAAACCAAGGCATGGCTACTCTGTATCACAAGATGTCTAAAATGCCTTAATCCACCAAATTTTTAATAATTACTTTTAAGTATCACAATTCATTTTTTGTTATTGTATTACTGTTATGTCTCCCAGAACACCAATATTCTTCAAGTACCATAGCCAACAATTTATGTGTGTTTAGTGTTACATTTTTAAATACCCATTTGTCATGCTGCCATACCATGGTGGAATCTTAAACAATGTAATGACAATGAAGTCATGCAATCAAAGATGGCAAATAAAATAGCAATCCATAGTGATTTTTATAATAAAACTGTTCAGAAGAATTTTAACTGGGCCATTCTTAAAACCTCAAACTGCCATTTTAAAAACAAGAATTTGTTCCTCAAAACAACAGTTCTCAAAATATGGTAGAGCAGCAGAGTATCTTGCACTTCAACTTCTTGCCATTATGTAAAGTTTTCCAACTATTTGTTAGCACTATTTCACAAAGACTATCCAGCTGTGTAAACACACCAACAATCGCTGAGGAGCATTTTATTCTATTTAAATTTGATCGCCTCACATGACCAGTTTCAGCACTGCTCAACAATAGTTTGTTCTATTGTACTGATCAGCTTACATTTGGCATTTTGAAATGGGTGCCAGAGTACACCTAATAACTATGTTAACAGCCCATTAAATCTTCAACATTAAACAAGGAACGGACAGATTTAAATTCTGCCTGAAGTAGCTGTTTACTATGAAGTCTGACCTCTTGATCTTGGACTGTAGCTGTAATTTCCACCAGCACTGTCGGCAAGTTGTGGCCAGCATCTGAATCACATACTTCCTTCAGAAGTGCTTCAGAACAATAATGTACCATCTTTCGAACAAGAGCGAGACTAGCTTTCCTAGAAATGCAAGGGAATGCTCTAATGACTCTCTGTATAAAGACATTTCCCTTAACCTCTCTCTTCATTGCTGTGACAATTTTAAATTGATGATCCCTCAACACTAACTCCCCAACCATAGGAATTAATGGTCGCCTCGTTGCAGCTGCCGGGAATCCTGAGGCCCAGGATCCCCGGCCGCCTGCAGTTAAACCTGCAAAGCAGGTCAATGTAGTGGCTTAATGCCTCATTATCATATTTAAAAGGTCTACCTGCAGCTTGGCAGCGGGTTAGCTGGCCGGCCCCCCCACCACCGCCCCCCATCCTGCCTGAATAAAAGGTGAAAGTAGGCAAGTTGGGGTCGGGTTTTGGATTTTTCCAACTTTCAGGCTTCCACTGCCTCTCCCCCCGCACCCCTACCGCCTCCAACCAACCCTTTTTTTCCTTTGAAAATTCCTTCCAGTATCTCAAATTTCTTCTTTTTTCTCCCATTCCTGACATCATCCTGGTGAATCTATGTTGTATGTTCTCCATGATTTTAATGGCCCGTTTAATGGCCCAACGGGTGCTTATGAGGTGCGCACATGCCCAGAAGGGCTGCTCAAATTCCAGGTTTTCAAACGCATGCACAAAAACCAGGAACCTGCAATCTGTCAGATCCAACGCATCCCAGGGAAAAGGGCATCCGTGGTCGGAGAGTTGGGCTATTTGCCCAACTTCTGCCCAGCGAATGGTCATGGAATTCTTACGTTTGGTAAAAGCAGGTAAGAGCTTAAATTAATATAAAGATATATATTTTTCATCATTTAAACATTAAAACACCTGTAAAATAAGGTAAGGTTATTTTTAGCCCCTATTTAAATGGATTTTTCAAAAAATGTAATTTTTGTTTGAAATATTTAATTAAATCACATTTTAATTCATTTTAAATATGTTAAAAAAGATATATTTATTTGTTGTATACATGTATTTTTGGCTATTACCATTCATGCTTATGAGGAATCCGTACATACGGAATCCGCATAAGCAAGAATGAGGACCTCCTTCCTTCATTCGTTGGGCTAGCCCATGTGATAGCTTGCGAACCACATGTGCCCCTGGGGTACATGGGCCTTTACCTGCACGTACCTGGAGAGGCCCAGGAGCGCGAGTCGCCGTGAATTCCAAAGCCCCAGGTAGGCGTGGATCTTCTTTGCGGATCGGAGGCATTTCCTCACGAGAAGCTTCTGACCTCAAATTCAGGCTCAATGTATATTGGAGCACCCAAAACTGCACACAATACTCTAACTGTGGCCTAGCAAATGCCTTGTACAAATTTATCATTACTTGTTTACATTTGCACTCTATGGGCTCAATTTTCCCCAAAGCATTTTTTTGGCGTACTTGAAGAGTTATGCTCGATTTTTTGGGGGCCTAAGTATGCCAAAAAAAAATATTCTAAGTTTCCCCGTTGGATGTCTTCATTTTGGCGTGGCGTAACCCGACCTTTAGTTTTGGGGTGGAGCCTTGATCTGCGCCAAAAAGATCGGGTTGCCATGGTAACCAGGGACACAATGCAAGCTGAGGCTGCAAAGTGAAGCATACAGCCAGCTCCCAACACATTAAAAGAATTGAAAAACACAGCAGTAACTTACCTCCAATCCTGCCCATGGGCTTGCCAGTCCGGTCCCATTCTCAGTCCCCATTCTCACAGTCCGGTCCCATTCTCGGTCCCCGGATTTTTTTTTCTGTCTTCACTCTTCTCTCTTCTCTCTCTCTCCATCTGCTGCTCTGATTTCCTTACCTGCACCGATTTCCTTAACTCTAGGGAAGATTTTTCTGCAAAGGCCACATACGCTGGCCCAAGCACAATTGGAGTAACACTCAGCTGGCCAAAATTGGCGTAGGTGGCTGGTTACGCCCCCTTTGGAAGAAACAAAAACTGGCCTAAAAAAATCCTAACTAACTGAGTTACGCTGGTGCAAATTAATTGGGGAAACTGGTTTTTCAACTTAGGCCAAAAAGAGCAGCCTGCTCAAAAAAAACGGCGCAAATCACTGGGGAAAATTGAGCCCAAAGTCCCAATTAAAAAAAAAACACTGCTGGCTTTTTTATGGCTTTAACCAGCCCAGCAATCAGATACTTCTTCAAAAAATGTAACAACTTGAGTGCTGTCCACAACTAGTTGTATAGGGGTATTTAATATTCATTGTGTTTACTCGCTATGTGAATCCTATTATTGTTGGGAATACACATTGCATAGGTGCACATGTTAAATTACACAGGACTTGAACCTGGGGTCTGGGCGTCATGATAAGGCCAGCATTTATTGCCCATCCCTAATTGCCTTTGAGAAGGTGGTGGTGAGCCCCCGCCTTGAACTGCTGCAGTCCTTGTGGTGAAGATGCTCCCATAGTGCTGTTAGGGAGGGTGTTCCAGGATTTTGACCCAGCAACGATGTAGGAACGGTGATATATTTCCAAGTCAGGATGGTGTGTGACTGGGGATCTTGGAGGTGATGATGTTCCCATGCGCCTGCTGCTCTTGTCATTCCAGGTGGTACAGGTCATGGGTTTGGGAGGTGCTGTCGAAGAATATATGTCTTCCTCTGTATTGTGCTACACGTCTTCTTTGGATTTATGTTGTGATTTTTTTTTTCAAGTTTCTTTCAGTCCTTTATTATTTTTATAAATTATACTAATGATTCTCTTGCAACATTGCTCACAGTGAGTCAGTCACTGCAGATCTTCTGAGCCCCAGCCTCTGTTGTCTCTTCTGCTATCAGAGCCAGAGATGAGGCAGGATTTCACTCTCATCTATTACCTTAGCACTCAACAGTGTCTATCTGTCTGTCTCTTTCCCATTTTGGCTCAAAAAGGTTTTTCGCCCCTTTCATAGGTTCTCTCTCCATCATCTCAACAGTCTTTCTTTCTCTCCCATTAATCCTGAATAGGGTCTGTCTCTCTCTATCTACCTGTCCCCTCACTCCAATAGCATGTCAGTTGATGTCACCTCGGCGATCTTCGCTGAGTTCAACGCTGGGTCCTAAGCTCACCATTAAATCACAGCTTTCAGCAGACTCACAGAGGAACTGTCAGCACCTCTTAAAGGGATACAGATATCCTTCAGGCAAGTTTGTATTTGACTGGATTTTTAAATTTTATTGCAGTAGTGGCTTACTGCAATACATGTTAAAAGTCTTTTTAGTGTGTAGGGAGTGTTGCTGGACACGTGCAAGGCCTTGGTAGTATGAGAAGGACTCTAAACAGACATAAAATGCTGCAACTACTCAGCAGGTCAGGCAACATCCATGGAGAGAGAAACAGTTTACGTCTCAAGTCCAGATACTGCCTGACCTGCTGAGTATTTCTAGCATTTTATGATGTAGTTTCAGATTTATAGCATCCGCTCGCAGAAGGAAGAGGAAGACGCGGAAGAGGCGGAAGCAGAAGGAAGAATGCAATCCAGACTGGCTATGGCCCTGACAAGAATGGCCTGCACCGTCTCTTCCAAGGGGGTGAGTATTGGGGTGTGGGTTGGCGTGCATTGAGAATTGTGTGAGGCTAGTGATTCAGTTGGCAGGAGATGGCTTTTGAAGATAGATTCACTGACCTTGACCAGTGGTCTGAGGTCATGAAGCTTCTTTGGGCACTGGAGCTAGGTGTTGGGGTGACACTGCTGACAGTGACGGCCTCAGTCTCGAGCGCAAATTTTTCTCTCTTACCGATGCGACCATTTCAGTGGCCATTACCCTGAGGCTGCGATGACACCAGCAACGCTTGTGGCGGCCACGAATTTCTAGGCCACAGTGTTTAGAATGTACAGGGTTAGGTAGGGTACTTGGAAAAGCGAGCGGCATGCCCATCTGTGGGCAGCAGCAGGCAAGCCTGTCTGATTTTAACAGCAGCATGCCAGTTCCCAACTTTCTGACCAAAGGGGCTGGGAGTCTGCAAGGAGTGACTGCCAGGCTGTCAAAGCTGAGCGGCAAGGGGCCACCGCCAGGGACTCCGGAACCTGTCCTCGGCATAAGTTAAGTGCTCTGGGTGGGGAAGCCGAGGGCAGAGGAGACCCTTGTGGGACCTGGAGGAGCATCTCTGCTCTATCCGGCCCACAAGGAAACCTGTAAAAATGTTTTAAAAACTCACCTTACCGGGGTTCTTAGAAACATAGAAAATAGGTGCAGGAGTAGGCCATTCGGCACTTCGAGCCTGCACCGCCATTCAATAAGATCATGGCTGATCATTCCCTCAGTACCCCTTTCCTGCTTTCTCTCCATACCCCTTGATCCCCTTAGCCGTAAGGGCCATATCTAACTCCCTCTTGAATATATCTTCTGACCTTGGCTGCTGTTGCAGGTGTTATGTTTGTAAACCTGTAATTACCATATATAACCACCAGAAGGCTTATCCCCTGGAGTCTCAAGGGATCCCACAATCCCTTGGGAGCATCTGTATATAAGGAGGCCTCACAGGCTGGAGAGGCACTCTGAGATCTGTAATAAAGGACTATGACCACATTTACTTTGAGCTTGCAGTATCTAATCTGACTCCTTATCCAAGACTTAACAACTGCCGATAAGATACAGATGATGAACCCCACGCAACAATGCAGAGAACTGTGGGCATCCTGGAGAAATTTTCGGAGGGAGATGATTGGAAAACCTTCGTGGAGCGACTTGACCAATACTTTGTGGCCAACGAGCTGGAAGGAGAAGGGAACACTGCCAAACGAAGGGCGATCCTCCTCACTGTTTGCGGCGCACCAACGTATGGCCTCATGAAAAATCTGCTCGTTCCAGCAAAACCCACAGACAAGTCGTATAATGAGTTGTGCACACTGGTCCGGGATCATCTAAACCCGAAGGAAAGTGTTCTGGTGGCGAGGTACCAGTTCTACACGTACAAGAGATCTGAAGGCCAGAAAGTGGCGAGCTACGTCGCCAAACTAAGGCGCCTTGCAGGACATTGCGAATTTGAAGGACACTTGGAGCATATGTTCAGGGACTTCTTTGTACTTGGCCATGAAGTAATGCTTCGCAAACTTTTGATGATAGGGACCCCAACTTTGAGTAAAGCCATAGCGATAGCCCAGGCGTTTATCTCCGCCAGTGACAATACCAAACAAATTTCCCAGCACATTAGTGCTGCTGTAGCTACTGTGAACAAAGTAACGTTGTTTTCGAATCGAAATGTACATGGCAGGACTTACACGCCTGTAGCTGCACGTCCGCAGATGACTCAGAGTCCTCCATCAAGGGTGGGTGAATACAAGGCAATTACACCTTGTTGGCGCAGCGGGGGTGATCATCGATTCCATTCATGCCGCTTCAAAGGAATACGTTTGCAAGGGCTGTGGAACAATGGGCACCTCCAGCGTATGTGCAGGCGAGCCGCAAACCCTGCTGATCCTGCAAACCACCATTTTGCAGAAGAGGACAGATCCACGGTGGATCATGACAAACCAGAGCCTCAGACCGAGGAGGCAGAGGTATATGGGATGCGCACATTTACCACAAAGTTTCCGCCGATAATGCTGAAGGTTGAATTAAATGGACTCCCGGTGACCATGGAGCTGGACACGGGCACAAGCCAGTCCATAATGAGTAAAAAGACTTTCGATAAGTTGTGGTGCAACAGGGCTTCAGGCCAGTCCTGATTCCCATTCGTACCAAACTTAGAACATACACAAAGGAACTGATTCCCATAATTGGCAGTGCTACCGTAAAGGTCTCCTACGATGGAGCGGTGCACGATTTACCACTCTGGATGGTACCGGGTGATGTCCCCACGTTGTTCGGCAGGAGCTGGCTGGGAAAGATATGCTGGAACTGGGATGACGTCCGAGCGCTTTCGTCCGTCGACGACACCTCATGTGCCCAGGTCCTACGCAAGTTCCCCTTGCTGTTCGAACCAGGCATCAGGAAGTTCCAAGGAGCAAAAGTACAGATTCATTTGATTCCGGGGGCGTGACCCATCCATCACAAGGCGAGAGCGGTACATTACATGATGAGAGAGAGGGTGGAGATCGAGCTGGTCAGGCTGCAACGAGAGGGCATCATTTCGCCGATCGAATTCAATGCGTGGGCCAGTCCGATTGTTCCAGTCCTCAAGGGAGATGGCACCGTAAGAATCTGTGGCGATTACAAAGTAACTATTAATCGTTTCTCACCGCAGGATCGATACCCGCTACCAAAGACAGACGACCTATTTGCGATGCTGGCGGGAAGAAAAACGTTCACGAAGCTGGACTTGACGTCGGCCTACATGACATAGGAACTGAAGGAATCTTCAAAAGGCCTCACCTGTATCAACACACACAAAGGTCTTTTCGTTTACAACAGATACCTGTTTGGGATTTGATCGGCCGTGGTGATATTCCAGAGGAACATGGAAAGCTTGTTGAAGTCGGTCCCGTGCACCGTGGTCTTCCAGGACGACATCTTGGTTACAGGTCGGGACACCGTTGAGCACCTGCAGATCCTGGAGGAGGTTCTCAGTCGACTTAATCGTGTGGGTCTCAGGCTTTCCTGGCGCCTGAAGTGGAGTTCCTGGGGAGAAGAATCGCGGCGGACGGCATCAGGCCCACCAATTTGAAGACAGAGACAATCAAAAACGCACCAAGACCACAGAACGTGACGGAGCTGCGGTCGTTTCTAGAACTCCTGAACTATTTTGGTAACTTCTTACCGGGTCTTAACAAATTGTTAGAACCTCTGCACTCTTTACTGCGTAAAGGAGATGAATGGGTATGGGGTAAAAGTCAAGAAAATGCCTTTGAGAAAGCTAGGAAGCTGTTATGTTCAAACAAATTGCTTGTGTTGTACGATCCATGTAAATGTTTGGTACTAGCATGTGATGCGCCGTCATACGGGGTTGGGTGTGTATTGCAACAAGCTGATGAATTTGGGAAATTGCAACCAGTTGCTTATGCATCCAGAAGTCTTGTCTAAGGCCGAGAGCGCCTACAGTATGATCGAAAAAAAAGGGTTAGCGTGTGTTTACGGGGTAAAGAAAATGCATCAATATCTGTTCCGGCTCAAATTTGAATTGGAAACCGACCATAAGCCGCTTATATCCCTCTTTTCTGAAAATAAGGGGATAAATACAAATGCATCGGCCCGCATCCAGAGATGGGCACTCAGGTTGTCCGCATACAACTATGCCATTCGTCACAGGCCAGGCTCAGAAAATTGTGCCGATACTCTCAGTAGGCTACCATTGTCCACCACCGGGCTGGAGATGGCACAGCCTGCAGATTTAGTTATGGTGATGGAAGCATTCGAGAGTGAGCAAATCACCTGTTACCGCCCAACAGATTAGAACCTGGACGAGCCAGGCCCCCTTATTGTCCTCAGTAAAAAAAACTGTGTGCTCCACGGGAATTGGTCTACTATTCCGCTAGAGATGCAGGAAGAAATAAAGCCGTACCAGTGGCGCAGAGATGCAATGTCCATACAGGCAGACTGTCTCCTATGGGGCAATCGGGTAGTTGTGCCAAAAAAGGGCAGGGACACTTTCATTAGTGATCTCCACAGTATCCACCCAGGCATTGTAATGATGAAAGCGAAAGCCAGATCCCACGTGTGATGGCCCGGTATCGATGCAGACTTAAAGTCCTGTGTGCACAAATGTAATACATGTTCCCAGTTAAGCACTGCACCCAGGGAGGCGCCACTAAGTTATGGTCTTGGCCCTCCAAACCGTGGTCGAGGGTTCATGGCGACTATGCAGGCCCATTCTTGGGAAAAATGATTTTAGTGGTTGTAGATGCGTACTCCAAGTGGATTGAATGTGTGATAATGTCGGCAAGCACGTCCACTGCCACCATTGAAAGCCTACAGGCCATTTTTGCCACACACAGCTTGCCTGATGTCCTTGTAAGTGACAATGGGCCATGCTTTACCAGTGTCGAATTCAAGGAATTCATGACCCGCAATGGGGTCAACATGTCACGTCTGCCCCGTTTAAGCCAGTGTCCAACGGTCAGGCAGAACAAGCAGTTCAAACTGTCATGTATGTAACCTCTATGTAACACCACTGCAATACTGTATACACTTAAGCAATGCACACCTTGACCACAGGGGAAGACACTCCTTACCTGGTCATCCAGGTATATAAAGGGAGGTCCCACGCAGGGTCATCACTTCTTGGTCCTGTGAATAAAGGTTCAGGTCATAGAGTGACCTTGTCCATAGAATGCGCCTCGTGTGGGTTTTGTGCCATTGAGTAAGGACTTTACACAAACAATCAAGCAGCACTTGAAAAGGGTAACTGAAGGCTCACTGCAGACTCGCTTAATCCCGAGTCCTGCTTAGTTATCGCACAAGATCCCATTCGCTCACCGGTGTCCCTCCCGCTGAACTGCTCATGAAAAGGGCACTAAAGACAAGACTCTCGTTAGTCCACCCTGATCTACACGAACAGGTAGAGAGCAGGCGGCTTCAACAGAATACATATCATGATCGCGCAAATGTGTCAGGAGAAATTGCAGTAAATGATCCTGTATTTATGTTGAACTATGGACAATGTCCCAAGTGGATTGCTGGCACTGTTTTGGCCAAAGAGGGGAGTAGGGTGTTTGTAGTCAAACTCGCAAATGGACTCACCGACAGAAAACACTTAGACCAAACCAAACTTAGATTTATGGGCTATCCAGAACAACCCACAATAGATTCTACCTTTTTCAACCCTCCAACACAAACACAAGTGGCAACCGACCCAGCGGTTGACCACGAAGCAGAACCCATCACCCGCAGCAGCCCAGCAAGGCGCACCACTCCCACCAGTCCAGCAAGGCCAGCTGCGCAGCAGCCCAGCGAAGGCCCAACAAACGACTCACCAACACCAGCATTTGCATCGAGACGATCAACCAGGGAAAGGAAGGCCGCAGACCTACTCACATTGTAAATAGTTACACAATTGACTTTGCGAGAGGTGGGGGGTGGGCAGGGAGTGTTGTTATGTAAACCTGTAATTACCATGTGTAACCACCAGAGGACGTATCCCATGGAGTTCCAAGGGACCCCACAATCCCTTGGGAGCAACTGTATATAAGGAGGCCTCACAGGCTGGAGAGGCACTCTGAGATCTGTAATAAAGGACGACGATCACATCTTACTTTGCACTTGCAGTATCTAGTCTGACTCCTTATCCAAGACTTAACAGCAGGCATCTTTTGCCTGGTGGGAAAATAGTAGATCGGGCTCCCGATTAAGTTATCATGTATGCATATTTAAAGAGGATCCCTCCGCTTGAGGTGGGTGTCCTTGTATCTTGCAATATAAAGTTGCAGTCATCCAGATCAGGTGACAAATGAGTAGGTACTCTCCGCTTCATTTTCACTTTCTCCACTTTATCTGCACTAGGCGAGGTTAGTTAAAATCAATTGCTATAATTTTCCGCAACAGGCTGTTATTGAAGCAGAGTCCATAAATTTTAAAAGGGAAGAGCATAGCTGTATGAAAAAAAATTTAAATCATGCGGTGAATGAGCACGGAAGAGGAATTGGATTCGGTGGCACATGGGAAAGCGGGTTGTGTAGAAGACACAGAGAGGCTGCAAATAGATTTAGATAGGTTAAGCGAATGGGCTAAGGTTTGGCAGATGGAATACAATGTCGGAAAATGTGAGGCCATCCACTTTGGAAAAAAAATCAGTAAAAGGGAATATTATTTGAATGGGGAGAAATTACAACATGCTGCGGTGCATGAAACTCTTTTGAGTTAACCTGCAAAAACATAAAACATTAAAACCATGCCACCCGACCTGGGTGACACAGCAGACATTTTCAAGGCCCCTTTTTTTTTTTTTGGTTTTTGTTTTTTTTTTCCTTGTTCATGAAACTCTTTTTGGAGTTCACCTGCAAAACATAAAACATTAAACGGTGCCACCCGACCTGGGTGACACTCCAGACATTTACAAGGCCCTTTTTTCCCCCCCTTTTTTTTTTGTGTTTTTCTTTTTTTTTTGTTTTTTTTTTTGGGCACTAAAATCACAATTTTTCCCCAGTGCCCCCTATAAAAGGGAAGGGGACACTAAAAGCACCGGCAATTAAAACAAATTAACTTTAAAACGTAAAATCAAATTAAAATTTGGTTGCCGGGCGTGATGATGCACTCCAGTCCCTCCGGTGCCCACCTCTCGCGGAAGGCCGCGAGCGTACCGGTGGACACCGCGTGCTCCATCTCCAAGGACACCCTGGACCGGATGTAAGAGCGGAAGAGAGGCAGGCAGTCAGGTTGAACGACCCCCTCGACCGCCCGCTGCCTGGACCGGCTGATGGCACCCTTGGCCGTGCCCAGGAGCAGTCCTACGAGGAGGCCTTCGGACCTACCCGCTCCCCTCCGCACAGGGTGCCCAAAGATCAGGAGAGTGGGACTGAAGTGCAGCCAGAATTTCAGGAGTCCTTGTTCATGAATCCCAAAAAGTTAGTTTGCAGGTGCAGCAGATAATCAGGAAGGTGAATGGAATGTTGGCCTTCATTGTGAGAGGGATGGAGTACAAAAGCAGGGAGGTCCTGCTGCAACTGTACAGGGTATTGGTGAGGCCGCACCTGGAGTACTGCGTGCAGTTTTGGTCACCTTACTTAAGGAAAGATATACTAGCTTTGGAGGGGATACAGAGACGATTCACCAGGCTGATTCCGGAGATGAGGGGGTTACCTTATGATGATAGATTGAGTAGAATGGGTCTTTACTCGTTGGAGTTCAGAAGGATGAGGGGTGATCTTATAGAAACATTTAAAATAATGAAAGGGATAGACAAGATAGAGGTAGAGAGGTTGTTTCCACTGGTCGGGGAGACTAGAACTAGGGGGCACAGCCTCAAAATACGGGGGAGCCAATTTAAAACCGAGTTGAGAAGGAATTTCTTCTCCCAGAGGGTTGTGAATCTGTGGAATTCTCTGCCCAAGGAAGCAGTTGAGGCTAGCTCATTGAATGTATTCAAATCACAGATAGATAGATTTTTAACCAATAAGGGAATTAAGGGTTATGGAGAACGGGCGGATAAGTGGAGCTGAGTCCACGGCCAGATCAGCCATGATCTTGTTGAGTGGCGGAGCAGGCTCGAGGGGCTAGATGGCCTACTCCTGTTCCAAATTCTTATGTTCTTATGTGGAGAAAAACTACAACACAGATTTTGAGCCAAATTAACTATTTCTGTTGTAGCAATCTATGGGCCCAAGTTTCGAGCCGCGCCTAGAACGGCGCAGTCCCGACCTGGACGCCCGTTTTTCGCACCACAAAGTGCGCCTAAAAAAAACTTCCAGATTCTCCAGCTCCCTGCAGGGCGTTTGCAGCTCGGTGCAGCGCAGCAAGAGCTGTAGGGGGCGGAGCCAGGTCCCTGCGCTGAAAACAGTGCATGTGCAGTAGCTCCAGGCGCCCAAAACTGTGTGGGAGGGGCCGAAGCACGCAGCCCCTAGCCCTGGCCGAATGGCCTCACTTGGGCTGCGTGAATAAGGCTCCTCCCACGCCCAGCTCCTGCTTCCTCCCGACCCGACTCGACTCCCACTTCCCACCCCCCGCCTCCGGACTGGACCCGACACCGACCCGACTCCCGCTCCCCCCCTCCCCGCCCCTGGACCGGACCCGATACCGACACTGACCCGACTCCCGCTTCCCCTCCCCCCCCCCTGGACCCGACACCGACCCGACTCCCGCTTCCCCCGCCCCCCCCTCCCGCCCCTGAACCGGACCCGACCCCCCGGACTGGACCCGACCCGACTCCCGCTTCCCCCCGACTGGACCCGACCTGACCTCCCTCTCTCTCCCTCCCCCCGACCCGAACCGAACCGACCTCCCTCCCATCACCCCGCCGACCCGACCCGCGCTCCCCCCGACCCGCCCGCGCTCCCCCCGACCCGACCCAACGCCACCTACCTGTACATCTGGTGCTGGGGACGGGCCCTGCCCAAAGTCTTGGGCCCTGCCCAAAGTCTCGGACCCAGCCGGGCCCGGCCCGTTCAGCCTCCCTCCCCCTTCTCCTTTCCCCCCCCCCCCCCCCATCCCCTTTCCCCCCACCATCTCCTTTCCCCCCACCATCTCCTTTCCCCCCATCTACTTTCCCCCTCCCATCTCCTTTCTCTCCCCCATCTCCTTTCTCCCCCCATCTCCTTTCTCCCCCCATCTCCTTTCCCCCCCCATCTCCTTTCTCCCCCCTCAATCTCCTTTCTCCCCCCATCTCCTTTCTCCCCCCCATCTCCTTTCTCCCCTCATCTCCTTTCCCCCCCCATCTCCTTTCCCCCCCCATCTCCTTTCTACCCCCCCAATCTCCTTTCTCCCCCCCGATCTCCTTTCTCCCCCCCCTTTCTCCCTCCCCCCATCTCCTTTCTCTCCCCATCTCCGTTCTCCCCCCCATCTCCGTTCTCCCCCCCATCTCCTTTCTTCCCCCCATCTCCTTTCTTCCCCCCATCTCCTTTCTTCCCCCAATCTCCTTTCTTCCCCCCATCTCCTTTCTCCCCCCCATCTCCTTTCTCTCCCCCAGCCATCTCCTTTCTCCTTTCTCCCCCCCCCCATCTCCTTTCTCCCCCCCATCTCCTTTCTCCCCCCCATCTCCTTTCTCCCCCCATCTCCTTTCCCCCCTCATCTCCTTTCTCCCCCCCTTCTTTCCCCCCATCTCCTTTCTCCCCCCCATCTCCTTTCTCCCTCCCCATCTCCTCCTCCCCCTCCCCCCCTTCTCCTCCTCCCCCCTTCCTCTTCTCCCCCATCCCTCCCCCTTCTCCCCCATCCCTCCCCCTTCTCCCCCATCCCTCCCCCTTCCCTCCCTCTACGCCCCTACTCCCCCTCCCCTCGCTGTCAGAAACACAGACACTGACAGACAGAGAATGAGAGAGACACACAGACAGACAGAGAGATAGAGACACTGACAGAGACACACTGCAGGGGGTGGGGGGGGGGATCCCAGCACGCTGTTGGAGGGCTCCCGGTGCTGCAGTTGGTAAGTAGAAAATGTTTTATTTATTGATTTAAAAAAAATATATATTTCTTATTAATTTGTTTTTATTGATTTATTGGTTGATTTTTTTTATTGATGTTTTTATCATTTATTATTGATGATGGCTCTTTATTTGTAAAACTGAAGTGTTTAATGTTTGTAAACTTCCCTTTAAACCCCCCCCCCCTCCATTCCCTACGCCTGATTTGTAACCTACGCCTGATTTTCTAAAGTGTAGACAAGGTTTTTTCGAGCATACAAAAATCTTCACTTACTCCATTCTAAGTTAGTTTGGAGTAAGTTTTCACTGACGAAACTTTGAAAACAGGCGTAAGTGGCCGGACACGCCCCCTTTTGAAAATAAAATTCTGTTCCAAAGTGAAACTGTTCTAACTGACTAGAACTGGAGCAAACTAAATGGCGAGAATTCCGATTTTTAAGATACTCCGTTCTACACCAGTTGCTCCTAAAAATCAGGAGCAAATCATGTCGAAACTTGGGGCCCAAAATTCTGTGATTCTTTGACCCTGCAATGTTTATGGCAGCCTTCGCTACTCTCCCTATTTCCTTTGCCACAGTGATCCTGAAAAAAATATAGTTGGTTGTTCATGTGCTTGCAGTAAATGCTTTCCTTTACTATTTCTTTCAGTTGTCATTTCTTGCCTCTTCTCCTGTATTTCTTTTCTTACATTTCTTTTAACTTTCCCTTTTTGTCCTTTTACTTTCTTCTGTTTTTCTCCTCCTATTTGTTTCTGCAACTTTCACCCTCTATTTTCTGCAGTGCATGCATGGCTAGACTGTGAGGGAGTGGGCTGTTCTCGTTCTGGAGGCAAATGAATAAATTGCAGTGGATAGACTCTATTGTGTGTGAGAATTGGGCTGGAGGGGCATATAGTTGAGTAGTAGCTGTTGCACGTTCCTTTGCTGAACAAAACTGCAGTGGTTTCTGCAAGTTGTAGTCATGGTTGAGGAGCTGCAGTACCACCACTGCTTGGAGGGTATAGTTACAATATGACAAGTTTACATAGGCAGTTTCATAAATGTGGATGTCGGAATTTATCAAGGCAAAGTTGACAATGGAAATGCACACAGATACTATTATTCATCTCCCATGGAATTGCACATGAGGAATGAAAACTCCACAACAGTACTGTGGGCTGTTGTTGGCACAGGCATGATTATTTAGCAAAATGCATTTGTAGTTGGATTTTTCATTTAGTATCATCCATGATTCCTCCATACACACTTTATTTTGCTGTTGACTTAAATGCCAGTGCAGCTTCATACATTGTGCATGAATTTGCTCCAAGCCCCCGGTCTTGGTATTTGGTCCCATGCAAAGAGTGAAACAAGTACTTTAATTGCTATCCATGTTCCATTTACTTGCAATTGTGATGTACCTCAGAGGCCCTTAAGTTATTGTATTCTTATTGGAAAAAACATATTTATAGCACTTTGTATGATATAATCTTGAAATAGGTTGTGTATTTCACAGAGGTGACATAAAGGAGAACACATGACACTTCGGGGGTGGGATGGGTGGGAAAAGGGGCTTTACATAAGAACATATGGCGGAGAGGCGGAGCGGCAGCGTGGGGAGGCCTCCAAAAGGCCCAACAGTCGTCGGGAACCAGCGGGATGTCGGAGAGGCGGAGCGGCAGCGTGGGGAGGCCTTCATAAGGCCCAACAGTCGTCGGGAACCAGCGGGATGTCGGAGAGGCGGAGCGGCAGCGTGGGGAGGCCTTCATAAGGCCCAACAGTCGTCGGGAACCAGCGGGATGTCGGAGAGGCGGAGCGGCAGCCGGGGCAAGCCTACATAAGGCCCAACAGTCGTCGGGAGCCAGTGGGACGTCGGCGAGGCCAGCTGGGGCAGCTGCAGCAGAGAGACAAAAAAGTAGAAAGAAATCGAAGGGTGATGTCACAGCCAAGGGGGTAAGTGATTGGCTGGTGATTGGTGAGTAGTTTTTCTTTTTCTTTTCTTTATCAGTAACATTTTAGCATTGTTGTTGCCAAATTAAGTTAATCTAAGGGTTAAGTCATGGCAGGAGAGCTCGGGCACATGTTATGCTCCTCCTGTGATACGTGGGAAGTCATGGACGCTTCCAGTGTCCCTGACGACTACATGTGCGGGAAGTGCATCAGCCTGCAGTACCTGACAGACCGCGTTGCGGCACTGGAGCTGCGGGTGGATTTACTGTGGAGCATCGCGATGCTGAGGATGCCGTGAATAGCACGTTTAGTGAGTTGGTCTTACCGCAGGTAAAGGTTATACAGCCAGATAGGGAATGGGTGACCAACAGGAAGAGCAGTGGAAGGAAGGTAGTGCAGGGGCCCCCTGTGGTCATCTCCCTGCAAAACAGATACATTTGGCTGCTGTTGAGGGGGATGACTCATCAGGGGAAAGCAGCAGCAGCCAAGTTTATGGCACCGTGGGTGGCTCTGCTGCACAGGAGGGCAGGAAAAAGAGTGGGAGAGCTCTAGTGGTAGGGGATTCTATTGTAAGGGGAATAGATAGGTGTTTCTGCGGCCGCAACCAATACTCCAGGATGGTATGTTGCCTCCCTGGTGCAAGGGTCAAGGATGTCTCGGAACGGGTATTTGAAGAAGAAGGGTGAACAGTCAGTTGTCATGGTGCATATAGGTACCAACGATATAGGTAAAAAAAACGGGATGAGGTCCTACAAGATGAATTTAGGGAGCTAGGAGCTAAATTAAAAAGTAGGACCTCAAAAGTAGTAATCTCAGGATTGCTACCAGTGCCACATGCCAGTCAGAGTAGGAATCGCAGGATAACTCAGATGAATACGTGGCTTGAGGAGTGGTGCAGAAGGGAGGAATTCAAATTCCTGGGACATTGGAACCGATTCTGGGGGAGGTGGGACCAGTACAAACTGGACGGTCTGCACCTGGACAGGACCAGAACCAATGTCCTAGGGGGAGTGTTTGCTAGTGCTGTCGGGGAGAGGTTAAACTAATATGGCAGGGGGTGGGAACCTATGCAGGGAGACAGAGGGAAGTAGAATGGGGGCAGAAGCAAAAGATGGAAAGAAGAAAAGTAAAAGTGGAGGGTAGAGAAACCCAAGGCAAAAAGCAAAAAGAGCCACATTACAGCAAAATTCTAAAGGGGCACCAAAGTGTGTTAAAAAGACAAGCCTGAAGGCTCTGTGCCTCAATGCGAGGAGTATTCGGAATAAAGTGTACTAATTAACTGCGCAGATAGCAGTTAACGGATATGATGTAATTGGCATCACGGAGATATGGCACCAGGGGACCAAGGCTGGGAACTCGACATCTAGTGATATTCAACATTTAGGAAGGATAGATGGAAAGGAAAAGGAGGTGGAGTGGCATTGCTGGTTAAAGAGGAAATTAATGCAATAGTAAGGAAGGACATTAGCTTGGATGATGTGGAATCGGTATGGGTGGAGCTACGGAATACCAAAGGGCAGAAAACGTTAGTGGGAGTTGTGTACAGACCACCAAATAGTAGTAGTGAGGTTGGGGACAACATCAAACAAGAAATTAGGGATGCGTGCAATAAAGGTACAGCAGTTATCATGGGCGACTTTAACCTACATATTGATTCGGCCAACCAAACTGGTAGCAATGCAGTGGAGGAGGATTTCCTGGAGTGTATTAGGGATGGTTTTCTAGACCAATATGTCAAGGAACCAACTAGAGGGCTGGCATTCCTCGACTGGGTGATGTGTAATGAGAAAGGACTAATTAGCAATCTTGTTGTGCGAGGCCCCTTGGGGAAGAGTGACCATAGTATGGTAGAATTCTTTATTAAGATGGAGAGTGACACAGTTAATTCAGAGGCTAGGGTCCTGAACTTAAGGAAAGGTAACTTCGATGGTATGAGACGTGAATTGGCTAGAATTGACTGGCGAGTGATACTTAAAGGGTTGATGGTGGATAGGCAATGGCAAACATTTAAAGATCACATGGATGAACTTCAACAATTGTCCATCCCTGTCTGGAGTGAAAATAAAACGAGGAAGATGGCTCAACCGTGGCTAACGAGGGAAATTAAGGATCATGTTAAATCCAAGGAAGAGGCATATAAATTGTCCAGAAAAAGCAGCAAACCTGAGGACTGGGAGAATTTTGTAATACAGCAGAGGAGGACAAAGGGTTTAATTAGGAGGGAGAAAATAGAGTATGAGAGGAAGCTTGAGTGTGCTGGGAACATAAAAACTGACTGCAAAAGCTTGTATAGATATGTGAAGAGAAAATGATTAGTGAAAACAAACGTAGGTCCCTTGCAGTCAGAGTACTTAAGGAGGTAGCCCTAGAAATAGTGGATGCATTGGTGATCATTTTCCAACAGTCTATCGACTCTGGATCGGTTCCTGTGAACTGGAGGGTAGCTAATGTAACACCACTTTTTAAGAAAGGAGGGAGAGAGAAAATGGGTAATTATAGACCAGTTAGCCTGACATCAGCAGTGGGGAAAATGTTGGAATCAATTATTAAAGCTGAAATAGCAGCACATTTGGAAAGCAGTGACAGGATCGGTCCAAGTCAACATGGATTTATGAAAGGGAAATCCTGCTTGACAGATGTTTGAGAATTTTTTGAGGATGTAACGGGTAGAGTGGACAAGGGAGAACCAGTGGATGTGGTGTATTTGGACTTTCAAAAGTCTTTTGACAAGGTGCCACACAAGAGATTGGTGTGCAAAATTACAGCACATGGTATTGGGGGTAATGTACTGACGTGGATAGAGAACTGTTGGCAGACAGGAAGCAGAGAGTCGGGATAAACGGGTCCTTTTCAGAATGGCAAGCAGTGACTAGTGGGGTACCACAGGGCTCAGTGCTGGGACTCCAGCTATTTACAATGATTTGATGAGGGAATTGAGTGTAATATCTCCAAGTTTGCAGATGACACTAAGCTGGGTGGCAGTGTGAGCTGTGAGAAGGACGCTGAAAGACTGCAGGGTGACTTGGACAGGTTAGGTGAGTGGACAAACGCGTGGCAGATGCAGTATAATGTGGATAAATGTGAGGTTATCCACTTTGGGGGCAAAAACACGAAGGCAGAATATTATCTGAATGGCTGCAGATTAGGAAAAGGGGAGGTGCAGCGAGACCTGGATGTCTTGGTGCATTAGTCATTGAAAGCTGGAATGCAGGTTCAGCAGGCGGTGAAGGAGGCAAATGGCATGTTGGCCTTCATAGCTAGGGGATTTGAGTATAGGAGCAGTGAGGTCTTACTGCAGTTGTACAGGGCCTTAGTGAGGCCTCACCTGGAATATTGTGTTCAGTTTTGGTCTCCTAATCTGAGGAAGGTCATTCTTGCTATTGAGGGAGTGCAGCGAAGGTTCACCAGACTGATTCCCGGGATGGCAGGACTGACATATGAGGAGAGACGGGATTGACTGGGCCTGTATTCACTGGAGTTTCGAAGGATGAGAGGGGATCTCATAGAAACATATAAAATTCTGACGAGACTGGACAGATTAGATGCAGGAAGAATGTTCCCGATGTTGGGGAAGTCCAGAACCAGGGGACATAGTCTAAGGATAAGGGGTAAGCCATTTAGGACTGAGATGAGGAGAAACTTCTTCACTCAGGGAGTTGTTAACCTGTGGAATTCCCTACCGCAGAGAGTTGTTGATGCCAGTTCATTGGATAGATTCAAGAGGGAGTTAGATATGACCTTTACAACTAAGGGGATCAAGGGGTATGGAGAGAAAGCAGGAAAGGGGTACTGAGGGAATGATCAGCCATGATCTTATTGAATAGTAGTGCAGGCTCGAAGGGCCGAGTGGCCTACTTCTGCACCTATTTTCTATGTTTCTATAAGAACATAAGAAATAGGAACAGGAATAGGCCATATGGCCTCTCGAGCCTGCTCCGCCACTTTCATTGACACAGATGCTATTGAAAGCACTCCTCAATCCATACGCCAATATTGTTTACTTCTAATTATTATTATTTAATTTTAACATCACTTTTCGAAGATGTGGTAAACATATGGAGTACCGGAATGTACATGACTGGAAAATACCATTGTAGCACATCTGGTTGGTTCCTGTGTCTAATAAATGCATCCCGCACTACAGTAAGAACATTATTCATGGAATGTCGGTGATGCCGGCATGGTGACATATATTGCCCTAGAGAAGGTGGTGGTTGGTTTCTGCTTCATAGCCATTGATTGTACAATTGAATGTCTTGACCAGGTAGGAGTGGCAGATTAGTGACAATCTAGAAACTTTCGTGTTCATGTTTACTTGGTGCTAACCCACATCTATTGAATTTAATTTCACAAGTTGCAACAGTGTGTTTTCAGCTCAGTGCCTCTGAGTTGCGAGCCCACTAATATAACCACTATGCTACTGAACCCTATGATAAATAAGGAGCCTCTAATGCATATCACAATTCAAGAAAAATCACACAATGACAGGAATTAAAGCACTAGTTTAATGGGGAATTGGGAAAATTGTACATACATTAAAGATGGCACAAATATTCCTGACCAACTAAGTCGAAACAGGAAAGAAAAGAAAAAGCAAGAAAATAGTTCAAAAATAGGCTCAAGGTGCTGGTACAAGTATTAATATTGTACAAGACTCTTTAAAAGCACTTCTATAAACAGCACACCCTAACAGGCCTGGATGCCCTTTTTATATAGACTGGTAGATGATTCCAGTGAAAATGCCAAGAAATTTCATGAGCATCTAAATGATGTCAACAGGGGCTAATTTAAATCTAAATGAATTTCAAACTGGGTACATAAACTTGAGCTCATCCAAAACTTTGCAGCCCATGGTCTAATTTGTACCAAATCCTGTTCACCCATCACCCCTATGCTCGCCCTATGTTGACTTCTGGTCTGACAACATCTCGATTTTAAAATTCTCGTCCTTGTTTTCAAACCCCTCCACGGCCTCGCTCCTCTCTACCTTTATAATCTCCTCCAGCCCGAAAACCCTCCGAGATCTCTGCGCTCCTCCAAATTCTAGCTTTCTGTGCATCCCCGAGTTTAATTGCTCCACCGTGCCTTCAGCTGTCTCTAAGCTCTGGAATTTCCTCCCTAAGCCTCTCTGCCTCTCTACCTCTTCCTTTAAGACGCTCCTTAAAACTGTTCTAATAGCCCCTTACGTGGCTTGTTGTCAAATTTTGTTTGATAATGCTCCTGTGAAGCACCTCGGGATGTTTTACAACATTGAAGGCACTTCATAAATGCAAGTTGTCGTAGTTGTTGTTCTGTTGCCAGTACCAAATCCAATTGAAAAATTGGATGAAGCCCTAAATCAGCAGAAATACCCATTTGTTTTTCCAATCGGGCATAACCAGTTGAGAAATACAATTTTATGGGACACATATTATAACACACTTGTGACACCGATCATAACTTAGTTATAATTTTGTTGCTGGACAGTTATCAGGGCAGCTCACTGAGGATAGGAATTATTTATCACCGTTCCTCAGCATATATCCTATACTGTTCCTCAGCACATATCCTGTGTGTACCAGAAATGTGCCTCCTGTGTTAATCAGATTATCTATTTAAGAATGTTTTAATGCTTATTGCTTTTAGCAGTGATCTTTTGGTCTTTTCATGTTATAACATTTATTATTTTTCTTTTAAAAAAAACTGACCTATTCATAATAAATTGGAGTACTGCTTTAAATCAGCATTGAGTCTTTAATAGAATGAGTGAAGTGATTCCATGATTTAATTCAACGTTTGCAATAAGATGACTTGTACCCTAATGACTTGTAATTAATTTTTCAGAAAATCATATTTATGATAGTCTGCAGATTCAGGGCTTTATCTAATACATAATGTTCATTTCAAATCCTTAATTGCATTTAAATTAAAATTGGCTTAGCAGGAAGATAGATTGTGAGAATGCATCAAACCACCCAGCATGTCCTGAAGAAGTGAGCATGAAAATGCAATTCTGTGAAGATGTGCATAATTATTTTGAGTTCATTAATTTTTATTCTGTATGTACCTTGAATAAGGTGAGGTTTCTTCTATATTGTATAAAATATTTGTGTTTATATCAGTAGATTAATGTTATATTTACTTGTGTATCTACAGAATAAGCAACAGTACAATCATCTGCTCTGATGGTAGTTATTAGATCTGTAGAGTGGTGTAATTTGTATCCAGTCTGTCATTGTGATTTACTTGATCTTGCTTGGTGGTGTTTTAATTCTACTGTAAGGATGGGGGCAGGGGAGTTGTCAGTTACTATTCACCAATCAGGCCTTGCAAGTAGTATTGCTTATTTTCTCATTTCATCACTGGAGCATGCCAACTTATCTCAGTCTTAATTACAGTCAAACTGAGAAGTTCCACATATTCCCTTGATGATAATATTTTTCTGCCTGGATGAGTCATTACATTGTTTGGCAGACTAAAACACCAGTCTTTCATTGTTGTAACACTACCCCTCATGTAATGCCGTGTCTTTTTTCACTACTGTCTGTTAGATGACTTTCATCCTTCTGTGACATTTCAAGCTGTACAGTACACAAACACATTGTGCTTTCTTCTAGCTGACTGATTGGACAGAAGCCAGCTCTTTATTCAGGCCCAAGGATAAGAGAATGCATTGTTGTGAAGAATTGCTTAATGAGCTGTTCTTGGAGCATCCTTCTCCTGCTGAGAGATGATGCTCTTTGTTTGACCATGGTCAGGAAAATCCTTTCCAGTTTGATTGTAGCAATGTACACATACATACTTTTGTGCATGCCTATATTCTAACATGCAAAACAATTAATTTGATAAATATTCAGTAAGTACCACATTTTGAATAATTTAATAATAAATAGTAATCTCTAGAGATGAGCAGTTTACATTTTAAAAACATTCAAATGAAAATTATCTATTATATAAATGACATAATGGCTCCACTGTGGTGTTAGAGCCTATGTAATAGGTGGTATCCCATCTGTTGTTCCAGTAAGGATCTCAATGCTCCAAATTGCATGTCTTTTAAAGTCTTTTGGCATTTCACAAAATTTTGGTACATGCGGGTCGAAATTGACTTGTTTTGCGACGTCCATTAGGCCGGCGCAGGGAGGGGGTGCACTACTGGCTCCAGCAAAATTGCGTGGGAGTTAGCGGAGCTACTGCCATGGTAGTGCCACGCTCTGTTGCACAACCGACGATGACGTCATCACCATGTGCGGCGACCCCTTGGAGCAGCGCACCAACCCCTTTCCGCCCCGTGGTGGAAATTTCCCAGCTTCCCGGACCTCCCCTTTAACCTGAAACCTGCGCCAACAGTAAGTGGAGTGCGCGACATTGCGCTCCACTTCCTGTGAGGGGCGGTAACTGCAACTCACTGCCTGAAAGGGTAGTAGAGGCAGAAATCCTTATCACATTTAGAAAGTACTTGGATATGTACTTGAAGTGCCGTAACCTACAAGGCTACATACCAAGAGCTGGAAAGTGAGATTATGTTGGCTAATTATTTTTTGGCTGGCACAGATATGATGGGTCAAATGGCCTCCTTCTGCGCTGTGAATTTCAATGATTCTCTAACGGAGCCCACCCAATTAATTACATGAATGGACAGAAAATCTAACGGGCTTTGTTACAGGTATGCAATCCTCCTCGCCCGATCTGCCCCTTTGCTGTACTCAAGTAATCCTTTAATGCAAAGAAAATCTGCCCCTAGTTTATAAAAATTCCCATATCATGCACATTCTGCCCAAGACTACTTTCTTCTGTCCTGCCAAAGTAAGTGGACACAAAGGGGGAGAAATTGGGGTCGTTTGTGCCTCCCGTTAGAATATAAGAATTAGAAGCAGGAGTAGGCCATTCGGACCTTCGAGGCTGCTCCGCCACTCAATAAGATCATGGCTGACCTTCTACCTCAACTTCACTTTCTTGCACTATCTGCATATCTCTTGATTCCCTTAATATCCCGGGGGGTGGTAACGGACACAAACGACTTTTCACCCGAACGTAGTGCCGCTAACGACTCCCGCTAAATTCCATGGGAGTTTAGCGGCGGCAGTAACCGGTAACGTCCTACTTCGCTGCGCCGGCGATGATGATGTCATTACTGTGCACAGTGACCCGTTTTCAACCTGGAACAAAAATTCAGGAGCGCCCGCTGAAGCTGCACGAGGCGATGACAGTGACAGCTTCAGGAGGCGTATACCGGACTGTAGGCCACTCACGGGGTGCTAGTTAAAGAGGAGGTGGTGCTCACAAAGAAAATAAATCGACCTACTTACTGGTGGTCTGATGCAGGAACTCCCACCTCGCAGCTGTTTCTGCCCCCAAACGGGGCGCCATGCAATTTCCCCCTTAAAGAACTTGAAAGCCCGTTACACTTTTTTTATGTTAGTTCCTGGGATGTGGGTGTCGCTGGCAAGGCCAGCATTTATTGCCCATTCCTAATTGCCCTTGAGAAGGTGGTGGTGAGTTGCCTTCTTGAACCGCTGCAGCCGGTGTGGTGAAGGTAAGCCAACAGTGCTGTTACGGAGGAAGTTCCAGGATTTTGACCCAGTGGTGATGAAGGAATGCCGATATACTTTCAAGTCAGGATGGTGTCTAACTTGGAGGGGAACTTGCAGGTGATGTTGTTCCCAAACGCCTTGTCCTTCTAGTTGGAAGAGGTCATGGGATTGGGAGATGCGGCCGAAGAAGCCATTAATTCATTAAGGCCATTAGTTCCTATGGTTGGGGAGTTAGTGTTGGGGGAATCATCAATTTAAAATTGTCACGGCAATGAGTAGAGAGCTTAAGGGAAATGTCTTTATACGGAGAGTTATTAGGGCATTATTAAAGCGATAGGGAGTGTATCACATTGGAGGATAGAGTTTTTATTATTAATTGACTGGATCTGGCCGAATTGGCCATCCCTAATTGCCTTCGAGTAGGTGGTGATGAGGCGCCTTTTTGAACTGCTGCAGGCCATGTGGATGCAGATAGTACCACTGTGCTGTTAGAGAGGGAGTTAGAACATAAGAACATAAGAATTAGGAACAGGAGTAGGCCATCTAGCCCCTCGAGCCTGCTCCGCCATTCAACAAGATCATGGCTGATCTGGCCGTGGACTCAGCTCCACTTACCCGCCTTTCAGCATTCCAGCATTTTGATCCAGCGATAATGAAGGAACGTCGATATATTTCCAAGTCAACATTGTGTGTGACTTGGAGGGGAACTTGGAGGTGGGGGTGTTCCCATGCGCCTGCTTCCCTTGTCCTTCTAGGTGGTAGAGGTCATGGGTTTGGGAGATGCTGTTGAAGAAACCTTGGCGAGTTGCTACAGTGCATCTTGTAGATGGTACACACTGCAGCCACAGTACGCCAGTGGTGGAGGGAGTGAATTTTAATGTGGTGGATGGGGCGCCAATCAAATGGGCTGCTTTGTCCTGAATGGTGTCTCGTTTCTTGAGCTGCACTCATCCAGGCAAGTGGAGACTATTCCATCACACTCCTGAATTGTGCCTTGTAGATAGTGGAAAGGCTTTGGAAAATCAGGAGGTGAGACACTCGCTGCAGAATACCCAGCCTCTGACCTGCTCTTGCAGCCACAATATTTATATGGCTGGTCCAGTTAAGTTTCTGGTGAATGGTGACCCCCTAGGATGTTGATGGTGGGGGATTTGGCGATGGTAATGTCGTTGAATGCCAAGGGGCGGTGTTTAGACTCTCACTTGTTGGAGATAGTCATTGCCTGGCACTTGTGTGGCACGAATGTTACTTGCCACTTATCGGCCAAAGCCTGAATATCGTCCAGGACTTGCTGTAAGTGGGCATGGACTGCTTCATTGTCTGAGGAGTTGCAAATGGCACTGAACACAGTCATCAGCAAACATCCCTACTTCTGACCCTTATGGTGGAGAAAAGGTCATTGATGAAGCAGCTGAAGATGGTTGGGCCTAGGAACTCCAGCAGTGATGTCCTGGGGCTGTGATGATTGACCTCCAACCACCAGAACCATCTTCCTTTGTGCTAGGTATGACTCCAGCCGATGGAGAGTTTTCCCCCTGATTCCCATTCAGCTTTACTGAGGTTCCTTGATGCCACACTCGGTCAAATACTGCCTTGCTGTCAAGGGCAGACACTCTCACCTCACCTTTGGAATTCAACTCTTTTGTCCATGTAATGAGGTCTGGAGTCAAGTGGTCCTGGCTGAACCCAAACTGGGCATCGGTAAGATGGTTATTCGTGAGTAAGTGCCGCTTGATATCTTCCATCACTTTGCTGATGATTGAGAGTGGACTGATAGGGCGGTAGTTGGCCGGATTGGATTTGTCCTGCATTTCGTCGACAGGACATACCTGGTCAGTTTTCCACATTGTCGGATAGATGCCAGTGTTATAGCTGTACTGGAACAGCTTCGCTTGAGGTGTGGCTACTTCAATGCTGGACTCCAGTTCAGTCCAAACTCCCAGTTCTCAGCCAGCTACCTTCACATTGCAGTTCACGACAAATTCTGGGTACTTAGCTACCTTATTATTCTGTTGGTCTCTTTCAACTCTTTTTATGGATCCTTCTTCAGTTTTCTATTTTCTTTTACAGCTGTCAAAATGCTTTGCATTGCAAAGTACCTTCATAACAGAAAGAAAAAAAAACTGAATTTAGTAATGTATCTGCATGCCTGTAATTGTTTCTGTAGGCTTCTCTGGCCACAAAGTTTTTTTTGGGGTGGGGTTGCATTTCCATGAACAATACTCGCTTTCTAATTTGACAAACACTTGTCAGTTGCTGGAAACAACTTGTTTCAAGATTGCCTAGTGCCCTGCAGTTTTCTGATTCAGTTCAGAAACTTAAAAAAATGTCTGGCGAGTGCCCAATCTTAGCAAATCTGGTAGTTTACTTGGGATTGCCATAAACTGCCTGAGATGCACGCATGGGACCAGTTGGTATTAACATGATAAAACAATTTAATAGCAGCATCAGAATTGAATCATCTTTTCTAAAGAAAATGCTATTCATGTCTAAATGACAGCCAGTCTTGTACAAAGCGCTCAGCATTCATAAAATTGCTGTGAAAAATTGTAGAGATTATTTAGTAAAAACAAAATTGAAAAATTAAGAAACTTCAATTTTGTATTTACATCAAAGTATCCATTCTGCTGCACCCCATCCAGTGAATGTACTGCTTCACACTGCTCAATATGATGGTATGCCCTGCAAATGACATGGAATCTCAAAGGTAACTGAGCTGTTTGAGAATGGAATTTAATTCACATTTTTAAAAACAGTGAGTTCCAATCTAGTTATGAACAAATAATACTGCATCGTACAGGAAAGACACGTTTTCACCTTCAGGAAATAGTATTAAAATTACAGTCCTGCTTACAAACTGAAACTCTCATCTCTTTAAATTTATTCATCAAATAAAAATAGGAGCTATGCTTGGAGATGAGCATTAAGAAATAGGTGTGGAACCCCAATTGGGTATGATATCAAACAGAACAAGGCAAATGCAATTTACACTCCTACAAAAGTCCGACAAAAAGGGTTGTACTTTGGAAAGTTTTCAAATTAACTTAACCTTGTGAGTGTTTTTGTTATGAGCTTTTTAGAAAGCTGTTTCAAGTTTGTATACCTCGATGAAGGTCCTGCTCCAAATATTCACCAGTTAATTGCCTCCTGGAACTGGGAAAGAGCTCTCAATTGGCCCGACCTTCAAGTAGAACTGCTTCTTGTGGCAGACAGTAAGAGCCCAAGTTTCCACATGATTTGCGCCTGATTTTTAGGAGCAACTGGTGGAGAACGGACTATCTTAGAAATCGCAATTCTCCACATTTTTTTTTCTGCAGTTCTAGTCAGTTAGAACAGTTCCACTTTGGAACAGAATTTTTTCTTCAAAAGGGGGCGTGTCCGGCCACTGATGCCTGATTTCAAAGTTTCCACAGTGAAAACGTACTCCAAACTAACTTAGAATGGAGCAAGTGAAGATTTTTGTAGAACTGAAAAAACCTGTTCTACACATTAAAAAATCAGGCGCAGGTTACAAATTAGGCGTAGGGAACGAGGGGGGGGGGGGAAGGGAAGTCATTAAATTCTACAATAAATCTTTAGTTATACTTATACAAATATTATACAAATAAATCCAACCTGAATAAAAATTTATAAGCAAAGAAAAGATTAAATAAACCATGTTCCTACCTGTGTGAAAGTTCTTCAGGCAGGCCTTTAGGAAGCGGTTTGCTGTCGGGACCGAAGGCTGAACGGGCCGGGCCCGAGATTTCGGGCAGGGCCCGTCCCCAGCACCAGAGGTAGGTGGCGTTGGGTCGGGTCGGGGAGAGAGGTTCGGTTCGGGTCAGAGGAGGGAGGGGGAGAGGGAGGGAGGGAGAGAGAGAGAAGGAGAGGGAGGGAGGGAGGGAGGTCAGGTCGGGGGTGGGGGGGGGGAGGTCAGGTCGGATCCAGTCCGAGGGCGGGGGCGGGAGTAGAGTCGGGTCGAGTCGGGTGGGAGCGGCAGACGCAGACGGGTCAAGTCGGGTCCGGTCGGGGGTGGGTGGGGGGGAAGTAGGAGCGGCAGCGACAGGCAGGTCGGGTCCGGTCGGGAGGGGGGAAGCAGGAGCGGCAGTCGGGTCGGGTCTGGTCGGGGGGGGGGAAGCAGGAGCGGCAGCGACAGGCGGGTCCGGTCAGGTCCGGTCGGGGGGGGGGGGAAGCAGGAGCGGCAGACGGGTCGGGTCCGGGGGGGGGGGGGGGAAGCAGGAGCTGGGCGTGGGAGGAGCCTTAGTCACGCAGCCCCAGTGAGGCCATTCGGCCAGGGCTAGGGGCTGCGTGCTTCGGGCCCCTCCCACACAGTTTCGGGCGCCTGGAGCTACTGCACTTGCGTGCCCACTGTAGCGCGCATGTGCAGAGGTCCCGGCACTGTTTTCAGCGCAGAGACCTGGCTCCGCCCCCCTACAGCTCCTGTTGCGCCGCGCCGAGGGCCAGAGGATCTGCAGGGAGGTGGAGAATACGGAGGGTTTTTTTAGGCGCACTTTGTGGCGCGAAAAACAGGCGTCCAGGTTGGGACTGCGCCATTCTAGGCGCGGCTCAAAACTTGGGCCCTAAATGTCTCCAAATGAAATAGAGGGACACTATTCCAAATGTAGACATCAGCTAGATGAAGCTGCCTTTAGCTGATTCTTAAAGATCACCTCAACTATAACTTTGCTAGAAGATGAAGTTTATTAATATTTGGAATCTGTTGTTGACCGTGGTCTGTATGATGAGTCTGTACCTGTTACTGGCATAAAGACCCATTAAAGGATTTATTCAGCCATACCCTGTTACTGGCATAAAGACCCATTAAAGGATTTATTCAGCCATAACCCGTGCTTCAATATTCCACAGGGGAAGGAACGATAGCAAGCTTAGGGAATTTAGAAGTCCCCTTGAATATTTCCGATTCAGTAGGATAATAATGTGCAGGGATGAGGTTCTGTCCCTTGGGATCTGACTATACCACCATTCTGGAGAATGTTCTGTATTCTTCATTATATCTATAATTCTTTAGGGGAGAAATTTGTGAGCGCCCCGTTGGGGGTGCTAACTTTTAAAAGTTGGGAAAATTAGTGCCAGGCGCTAATGTTTTCTAACTTGTAAAAAATTTGGCAATGAAGTGCTCCACTTCCTTCCTGCAGCGCAAGAGACAGCAGGCGGGGCAGTAGGTGTGATGCGCTGCACAATGGGCCGTGCAGTGCTGGCGCGTTGGAAGGCTCCTTCCCTCCTTTAAAGGGAAGGGCCATCGCTGCAAGCTCTGCAAAAGAAGAACTTACCTGGACCCTGGCAGCAGCCGTGATCCGGTTTGATCAGCCTGATATATTGCAGCTGATCGATCGCAGGGGAGAAACTTGGAAAAGAAAATCAGAGAGAGCAATGTCCCACACAGTTCCCACCCTCCACCATTTTAAATCACCAATTTCTACCTGTGTGTCAGGCACCTGCCCCAGGCAAGCGGGATGCTAATTAAAAGATTGAAGTCGTGTTCCGATGATGCCATACCTGCCCTCGTGTGGATGCCCTGCCCAGTCTCAGAGCCATCTGTAAAACCTAATGAGATTGGTGTCTGACTGCTCCTGAAGCAGTATAAAAGGGGGCTCTCAATGGATCTGAGGATCTTTTGATGTCTGGTTTGCCAGGAGAGTCTCCAGCTTCCAGTTCACTACTTCTACACTCTTGTTGCCTTACAGCCCTTCAGTAAACTTTCTCTATTTACTATGGGTACCATTCTAGCTTCTTTGTTATGGATGGAGCATGTCTCTGAGAAGGAGGAGGAGCAGCAGCAAACAGCACCAGCACTTGGACCTCTCAGAAGACAACAGGTGAGGGGGGCTGCACGCAGGAGACTATACACAGGTCACAGGGTCTATGAGCCACCTTCTTGGATCTTTCAGTCATTGGATCCTTACAGTCTGCTACAGGGGACATCAACCGCATCTCCCAATCTGCAGTTCATGGCTGGATTAAGCAGGTCACTGATGCCCTCTTTGCCACGGCTGAGCAGTGACCATACCTAGCACACAAGGTGTACAGGCCAAGAGTCACCTTTTTGGACCTATTTAAGGAGCAGTGCAACAGGAGGCTGCAGTTCGCCAGGCAGGTTGTCGCAAATCTATGCAACCTCCTGCAACACTGACCTCAGCAGTCAACAGGACAGAGCTTGTGATTTTGCAGCAGTGGCTGGCTTCCCTCATGTGCAGAGTGTGATCGACTGTATATACAAGACCAATAAGATACCAGAGCATAAGTCAGCAACATTCATCAAATGGAAAAAATACCACTCTATCAATGTACAGCTAGTAGCCAATTACAGGAACAACATCATGCAGGTCTGTGCAATGTAGCCAGGAAGCTGCTGTGATACTTTTATACTCAGACACTCTACCATCCCCTGCTGTTAAACCCTGTGAGGAACCCATGTATTTCGGTGTAGAGCATGTTTAAACTAACACTCTAGCTCCCCTATGCAATATAAACTAAGCAATTCTACAAGAAACAAAGAATCTGAAAACATGCCACAAGGTAATATTTTGAAAAATCAATGACTAGTAAACAATTAGGAAACTCTGACAGCTGTTTTCTAGCCATTGATTTTTTTTTTAGAAACACTGCTTTTTTGCAAATATGGCTGTGTACTAAATATTGATTGAGGTGCGAGGGGGGGGGGGTGTGGGGGGAGGTGAAAGACCTAAGTTTTCATAAGTAGTTTTTAAATGCAGTAATTTTAGAAAGTGTTTGTGATGTTGCAGTTGAACTTTTGTATTAATCCTATAAATAAGTTAAAGCTTATAGTGCTTCTTGACCCAGTGTGCCAAGTAAGCCTTGAGAGGCATTGCTCATCTTTATTGTAAAAATTTTTTTACATAATATGGCAGTCATAGCATCTTTGGGTGAGAGCAACGACGGAATTATCAGATTTAACATGATCTAGGAGTCCGAAATACTTAAGATCAGGAGCCAGGTATATAACCTTAATAGGGCTAAATTCAATTAAATGAAGGAAGAACTAAAGCAAATAGATTGGCGAATGATGTTGAACAACTCTTCAGTGGCGGACTAGTGGAACACCTTTAAAGGTATAATGCTGAGCATGTAAAATAAAAATATTTCAAAACACAACAAGCTATGACTGTAAATATGACCCTAAATTCATTAACAAACAAATGTGTTATAAGGAGGGAAAACAGTATATACAAATCCTGCACAAAGAAAGGGGAAAAAGCTCATTGGGATGCTAAAAATGTGATCAGAGGAGTAAAGAGAGGCCTGGAAAATAGCAAAGCAGCTGAGGCTAAATATAACAGTAAAAAAAAATCAGTTCCACAACAGCAAAGGAGCCATCAGAGAAGAGGTAAAGCCATAAAAGAAACAAATTAATTCAGAACTGAGGAAAGAGCACAAAATGGTAAAAATTCTGAATGACTACTTCCTCCAATTATTCAGAAGAAAAGATGTGAGGAACATGCCCTCCATAAACAAAGATATGTTAAATAAAATCAATGACTATTATAAATGAAATGGAAGTCCTGGACAGGCAAAATGGACTCTAAATAAATAAACCCCAGGGATAGATAGTAGTGATCCCAGAGAGCTGAGAGAGACTAAACAGGAGATTTGTGAGGCAGTGATAATCATTATGAGGGAGTCAGTGAACACAGGGAGGTACCAGTAGATTGTAAAACAGGTTAATATGGTGCACATATTCATACTGCATGGCAAAACAGACACACATAACTTTGTCTTACTTTCAAGGCTTGTGAAATAATGGAATTAATTATCAGCAGTAAACCTGAGGATCATTTGTATGGCAATAGCTAGTTATCAGCCGTCAGCATAGAAGGGGAAGATCCTGCCTGAACAACCTCCTTGAATTCTTTGAGGAAGTGAGAACGCAAGTGGACTATGGTAAATTATAAGAAGTGGGGTGCCTCAACTTCCAAAAGGCTATTGATAAAGTCCCACATGCAAAGCTATTAATTAAACTCAAAAGCTGTGGATAACCTTAAAGGGGATGGCGCACTGCCACAACTGCCATTTTGTTTTAATTGTCGGCTGACTCCTGAGTTTGCCCGACAATAGCAGCCACTGGTTCCACCAATAGGTAGCCCGGCACCCCTCTTTAGTGCCAGCCACTGGTCTGGCCGAACCCTTCCCTTGTGGCCCAATGGGCTCCAAGTTGGCCTTACAGTGCCTCTCCCCTTTAAGTGAAGATGAAGGACGTTGCGATGTGTCAGCGCAATGTGGCACGTCCGCATCGCGCTGACATCATCGACGCCGCGCTGGCAGTGATGGACACCACCCTGCTCCCTCACAAATGCGCCTCTACACCTCCTCAAACAGACGAATTTTCTAGCTCTTCCCTCTGACTCCCACCGGGCGATAAAATTCCAGTTAATTCAAAGTGTCCCCCCCCAATTTCCCGCTGAGGGCAATTTTGGTCCCAATCAGTATACATTAGAGGAGTCCTATCAAAGTTTGGGGAATTACTGAGTGAGAGTGCCACATGGCTCAGTGCAGGAACCCCAGTTGTTTCTAATTTACTTAGATAACCTGGAGCTAGAAATTCAATGTAAAGTGGTCAAACTTGCAGATGATACCAAAATTGAAATGGGAGGAGAGGCACAGCGGAAATGCAAGAGGCAGCTCAGAAATTACAGAATGAGCTGACTGATGCCTGCTCTGCATATCTCTGCCCAATTTCAGTGAGGGGTGCTAAAACTGGCATCTTATTTACATGTTTAAGGGACCTAACACCTGTTTTAGATGTCTGAAAAATGGCCCAATCCAATATCTGATTGAATGTTTTTCAAGCATCCTTGAGGGGCAGGACGTTGGTCCCCAAAATTGAGCCTTGTATATGTTAAAATGGCTGCAACAAAGTGAAATTTCAACTCCACTGTGCAAAAATACATTTGTAATATAAAGATTTAACAGTTATTATGAGGGGAAAATTCTGGTCAGAGGCTTCCTTCGGATGAACGCCTCTGATGCAAAAATTTTTTGCGAAAATACCTGGTGGTCACCGAGGCGCCTTCGATTCTGGTCGGAGGGCTTCATCCAATGCGCAGCATACGGGAAGATGACTTCCTTGTACGTACGAAAATGCTGGAGTCACATGGGCCTAGACCACCAATCACTCTGCAGTATTCTCATTGATGATAATAGGAACTCTGTTTTTACGAGTTCCCAGTACTATCAATGAGAATAAACGCCTAAAACAAGAAACACAACATAATAAATACAAAAAATACCTCACATATTTAAAATTAATTGAAATTAAAGTTAATTAAATGTTTTAGAAAAAAAATATATTTTTTAGAATTTATTTTAATATGTTTTAATAGGGCTTAAAATAAACTTATCTTAATAGACAGGGTTTTTAACATAAAAATGTATGATTAAATTACATTTTTTTATGTTTTATAACTCATACGCTGGCAAAAGTAAGCTATACGCCTGCTTTTACCAGGCGTAAAAGTTTGAAGGACATTCGTTGGGCATGAGTTGGGCAAATAGCCCAATCTCTCCTGCATGAATGTCTTTCTCCCAGGGATGTGGAGGATCTGTCAAGAGAAATCTTGACAAATCGGAAAAGCCGGTTTTCGGCGCATGCGCATTGCGTCCTGAAAACTGGCTTCTGCGAGGCCTCGCCGGATCCATGTACACTTTGTACGGACCCAACGAGGCCGGAATTTTTGGCACATTGTTATACCCACACAACTAGCTTCTCTTTGTTATTTTATCCTTTCTGCCCCCAAATTTTTGAAGTCATTTATTGGTGCTGTACCATATCTGTATGTATAAATTGCTTTGTTCGGGCTTGCATATCAGTAATAGATTTATTTACTTTGTAACTGCTGAGAAATACTGGATCTGGACCTGTGTAATAATGTGGACATTGAAAGGATATTACTTTTCAGCACATACAATAGCCCAGATTTTGCAGTTAGCGGTGAAGTGACGGCGCTCGCCGCTGACTTCGAAAAAAGCAACAAAGTTTTAGAGAGTATTGATTTGCCCTATTACAATGCCAATTTCATTCTGCCACCATCAATAGAGGTCTCCGGTGTCCAGCAACAGTGAAGTCAATCAGATTGAAGAATTCTCACAGACAGCAAACCAGGAAATAAAAAAGTAGGTTTTAGCAGTCCCTTTTTAATCATTTTACAGAAAGCGAAATAAAGATTGTGGGCTAGATTTTCCATTATTTTTGCATACATAACGCCCACTTAACATCCATTTTACCACTGAAATGAGGTGTAACGCCCAGATTGCTCATTTAACCACAAAATGGAAACTGACGCCCATTTTTCGGACACTTATCTCCGAGCATTACTTTCGTCATGTACGTAACGCCGGGAAAAAAATACCGCCAGCCCACTTTTTTTGGGCGGAATCATCAGAATGGGTGAAACCAACGCCCATAATATCGCCTAGCGTTACTTTCGACATGTAATTAACGCCGAGATTCAGTAATAGCGACCGCCCACTTCTTTTTTTGTCATAAAGATCACCTTTGCCAAAACTAACGCCCAGTTTATCGCCCAGCGTTTCGCCTAAAACACTGCTCTGAAAACATGGAACTGTTCTGAACTAATCACAGCGGTGTGGGCGCCATTTTTCAAATCGCAGGTTGCTTCATTGAAAAGGCTGCTTCAACTTGGGGGAGTTTGGATTGACTCTGGAGTTCTTCTCAGGTGAAGTGACCATCTGAACAGACATATTTTCAGATTGTGGATGATTGGGTTTTACTGTAGGTGTCTTAGTGTGGAAATTATTGCTTCTGATCAAATCGGTATTATACTTTCATTGGAATGGGGCCAGCCATTTATCAGCCTGCATTGATTAATACGCATATGCTGCAGAACGCAAATGGCACAATGTCTAATGCACACCATCATGTGCCCAATCTAAGACATGCCAGAATAAGGAGGAGGTCCAGACCATACATACCCCGCACTTACAGGGAGAAGAGGTCTTACCTCAACCTGTCTGCGAACACCTGCCTTCGGGACTGCATTTCCACAAAGTAGTGATCACTGAAATATGCCAACTCATCAGGGCAGATTTGCAGCCTGCCATCAGGACATCACTGTCCGTTGAGATCAAGGTCATCGTGGTACTGTCGTTCTACGCATCCAGTTCCTTTCAGGCCTCTGCGGTTGATATTTCCCCTCTCTCACCATGCCACACATCATTAGACAGGGCACGGAGGCCCTGTACGCACGAAGGATAGACTTTATTAGCTTCCCCATGACCACGGAGGCTCAGACTGACAGGGCTGGAGCATTCTACCGCATTGCTAAGATCCCCAAGGTGCAGGGAGCAATACAGTGTATTCACATTGCCATGCGGGCATCTTCTCAGGACCCAGAGCTTTTTCATAACAGAAAAAGATTTCACTCCCTGAAGGTCCAACTAGTTGTCGACCAGAACCAGATAATTATGGCAGTGAATGCCAAATGTCCGGGCAGCTTCGATGAGGCTCAGATCCTGTGTGGGAGCACTGTCTCTGACATGTTTAAGAGTCAGCCACAAGGACAATGCTAGATGCTTGGTGACAACCGATATGGGCTAGCCAACTGGCTGATGACCCCCCTGTGTGACACCCACACCGAGGCCGAGAAGCGGTACAACGAGAGCCACAGAGACACACACAATGTGGTCCAGAAAACAATTACTGTGCTTAATTGTGTGACAATACAACCCTGAGCAAGTAGCTAAATTCGTGGTCGTGTGCTCCACGGTGCACAACCTGGCTATCAGGAGGGGACAAGAATTGTCAGAACAGATTGATGATCCACCTCAGGGGAGAGAGGAAGAGGAGGAAGAGGATGCTGACCAAGGGCCAGACAATCAGGCTGTCTATGCAACTATGCGCACAGCCCCATCCAGACCGCAGGAAATGGCCCGTGGTGGCTACATAGCTGCAAGACTCTTACATCAGGAGCTCATAAATGAGCGATTTGCCTGAAAGAACGTTGCTGTAATTGACAAAGCTGACACACTGCTGTGTGTGTACAGCTCAGACATCAATGGTGGGCATCACCTTGGTGCCAGTTAAAGTTTAAGTTGATTCGAGTTCAGTTTTATTTAACCCTTTCATGTTAAGGAATCACCAGTGTGTAGCAGTCCAGCTATCTGAGACAATGCGCAACAAAGTTATGTTGAATAAAAAAACATTTAATACGACCATTGGTCTGAAATCATAAGTATCACGGGCAAAAACACTCCACCCCCACCCCACTTTTTCGACCACTGACATGAATCAAATGGTCAACATGTCCAGCAACACAGAACACAAATGCAAAGCAGGAGGGTGACCCCCTCCCCCCATACATTACAACAAATTGCATACACCGAGATGGAGATATAACACAGCCATCACCTGCTGACATGCACCTCACTTTCCTTCCCCCCTCCCCTTCTCCCCACCTCTACTCCTTCCCCTCCTCGCTCAATGCTGCCTGGCCGAAGAGTTCCTCAGGCGGTGCCTCATTGTGGGGGGTGAAGGCAGAGGCGGTAGTTGCACGGGTGCGGGAGTGGGGGGTTGTCGAGGTGGGAACATTCTCTGATTCAGGATCTTGGTGCTGCCTCTCATGTGTCGTCGGTACTGATGGTGTAGAACCTAAGGTGGAGTGCCGTGCTCCAGGACCACTGGGAGGCCTGTACCAACAGTGTTCCTGGCTATCGTCTCCAGGGCCTCTGCCATCCGTGGAACGTACTCAGTCATGGTGCCGGAGAGGGTGGCCAGCTGTCGGGATATGCCCTCCAATGCATTGAGGATCTGGTCACCAATGTCTACAGTTCTCCTGGACAACTTAACCATCTCTCCACTCTCATCTGGTGCTCGTGGACCAAACCTGCCACATCCACGAAACGTCCACAGGGTCGGAGCCATCCTGGGGACAAATGGGGTGCCCTGTGGTGAGGTGCTTGGGCCCGATACCTCCAGAGTGTAGTTGGGAATGGCTGGAGGAGTACTCGATGGCTTTGGGGTGGAATGCCTTCTGGAGCCTGGCGATGCAGGTTCCTTGAAGTTGGCGCTCTCATCCGTAGAGAACAGATCCAGCGGATTGAAGGGCGAGAATCGGAGCTCCTCAGCACCAGATGTAGGATCGTCAGCCGAGTCCGGCCCCGCGTCCCCACCTTCTGGCCTCTGTGGTCTTGCCTATGGCTGCACTGCTGGCTGAATTGCAAAACACAAATGAGGTTATTAGAGGAGAAGAAGGTGCTAGGGTCACAAGGTGAGTCCAGTGCTACACACAGCATATGCACGACAAAAGCACCACCGCTATCAAAATCATCACAGACATCACATTTCATGACCATCAACACATTGTGCATTGCAATGATTTTCATTAGGCCAGCATTATTTATAGGACAATTTTATAAACCATCTATCATATATTATTGTTCAGGTATGAGTGGGTGCGGCATCAATTGACTTTAATCACGCAATGGTGTATACTTTACTCACGTGGCATCACTTCAGGGTCTGCAGCTGCTTGTGTGGCTGTCCGGGTGTGCTTCCCCACGAGTATGAGCACCTGCTCCTCGATGTCAGTGATGTCGCTGGTGATTGGTGGCCCCCACCTGTTCATCTCTGCGCGGACCTAATTGTCGAGAGCTTCTTCTGTAAAAAGTGACAGGACGACATGGCATAAGATCATTGCGTGATATCATTGCTAGGTACTGTCACAGAGACTGATACAATACAGAACCGACAGATGTAATCATGATTATTATGATAATTATCATTCTTTACCTAAAGACGTACACCGTGAACGCAGGCTGAGTACAACATTCCCAGTAAAAATGAAAGACCTCACATCTGATTATAGTCACTCATGATTCTTACAAATCAAATTATATAAATATATAAGTACATGTGAATAAATGTAATACTTACTCTTGCGGATCCAACAAGATCGTTCCATCGCTTGCGGCATTGGTTGCCCTCACGCAGCTTGTTGGTCGCCGACGAGACCACCTCTGCTATCGCGGCCCATATCTTCTGGTAGGCCTTTGGGGTAGGCTTCCCACGCCCCCTCTTGGTCAAATCGCCCCAGCGTAACTCAACAGGAGGGAGGCATTTGCCTCGCCCGAGAACCTCCTTGCTCTTTTGCGCCCTCCAATGTGCTCCTCTCCCAGCTCACTGCTCTCGCCAGTGTCAGTCTCCATAGCATGCTGTGTCATCTCTTCTTCTCCTATTATAGGCACCAAATTCGGGCAAATATCTGGCTGGTAACAGCTAATTTTTTTCCCAATTTGCTATAAAGCTCGAAACTCTCCACCCTTCCTCCCAAAGCATCCACAGCACACCCACACATGCCTTCACGCCCTCTCAGCTCCCTCTCTCTCTGTCTCTTATGCGCATGTCATGATGACCCTTGACCTCCTGAATCGCGGGAATCGAGCATTGCCATGCCGTTGCTAAGGACGACGACACTTTGCGGTAGAAGGTCAGAGAGATTTAATGCTAATGCCCATTTCATATTGCTCGCGGTAACGCCCAATTTAAAAAATGGAGACTAGGGGCTTTGCAAATCGGCGACAAGTCGGCGATCTGAAAACCCATTTTTACTGCCCACGCCGGAAATATCGCCCATTTTTGGGCGATCTGCACAAAAATGTAAAATCTAGCCCTGTGACATACACATGGGATTAAGATAGAAACTGAAATATCATAAACTAACTTAAAAAATATATCAAAAATAATTTAAAAATCTATGGATTTTTTTTATCACAGAAGGGACGGAATGACATTCCACACATATTAAATTAGTATTTCAGGGCTGTTCAATGCAATTCCTAGTGGCATAAGTCTACAGAACAGCAGTAATTATGACTTAGTACTAACGCTCCCTTTAAGCTGCGCAATGTACTGCAGGTCCCATGCAGCCGGTGAGCTGGCTTTTAAATAGAAAAACCGTGCATCTGTGGAATTTTGAATGTCCTGTACAGCCTGTTAAAGGGTCCGTGCACGACAAAAATAATTAATGGGAACATTGCTTAGTATGCTATTTAAAAACTCAGTTACACTTCATTCAACAAGGCTTAACATTTTCACTGTTTTTTACAGTGAGAAAAGTGCATAAAAAGTTGAAGTATATGTCAAATCATTGATTATGTGCTGATTGCATCTGCAAAGTCTGCAATAGCGCACCCTGTGGAGGAGTAGGGTATCACTGACAGCAACTTCTAGATTTCTACATTTAACTGCCCATATGCAGGTGCAAGAAGCTGCTGCCAGTTTTGCACAGTAATGACAGCTAATGCTGACAGTCTCGCCATCATTACAACTGTAAATTCTGGGCCAGTACCTTTACAGGAATACACATAGTATATATAATTGAGCTTTGCGGATGCAGTTAGCATATTTTTTGAGCATGTGTTGATAATGCAGGTCTCACTTAGTAATGCACGGTAGAAAATATTACCTGGAAAAATACCCAACTGTACAGAAGTACTAGTGACTGTGTGGCACAGTGGGTCAAAAGCTTAATTTTGATTATAGGACATGAGTTCCCATTCATCCCAGAGTAATGCAGTGAAATAAGATTGGACTGTTTGATGCAATTACAAGTGGGCATAAGTCTACAGAACATAACAAGCCTGTTTATCACTAATCATCACTAATTTTGTAATCCTACTCTGAGAAACAGTGAAGAGCAGTTGGTAATGGAAATGCCACATAGGTGCAGAAGAGGGTACTCTCTTTAAGGTCAGGGTTAAAGGACTGTTTGGGATGAGTGGCAGGCACTTCACCCAGCATAAACTTATGCTATGCCTGACTTCAGTCAGGATACTATTGTTATTGAGTGTCAATACTGGAAAAGTATTCCATCCACAAGAATTGATTTCTCATATTTGGTACATAAAAACTTGCTCCAAATAAAAAAGTACTGCTGAGATTGTCCAAGCAGCATCACTCACCTACTTGGTTACTATTAATATGCGTCTTGTCTCAGTGGTAGCACTCTTGCCTCTGAGTCAGAAGGCTGTGGGTTCAGGCCCCACTCCAGAGACTTGAGCACATAATCCAGGCTAACACTTAATGCAGTACTCCCTCAGTACTATACTTATCAGAGGTGCCATCTTTCCGATGAGACATTAAACCTTGCTCTTCTGTGAAGCTGGCTGCTTCTAGTTAATGTATCTATATTATACACAACAACAACTGCCCAATGGATGAATTGCAGACCTATATGGTATCCCTTGTTAGTTTTTCCACTTCTGTACCTAATAGAATAAATCAACTCAGGACTGTGTAAATGACTAGCTTATCTCTGACTATCCAATATTTCATGTGAGAGACAAGTAATATGTCCTTACTATACAGTATAAATGCATACGAGGCCCATAGTTGAGAGAAGATCACTCTGACCAGTTACCTTTATTACCAAGACCTCAAGAGACAGACGGTGGGTGGAGCTTCCCCTTTTCTATTGGAAAGTCCAGGTTAGGAGTGTCTCCCACAAGTTTGCCCCCTGTGGTCAGTGTTCTCAAGGTGTACAACTTAGGTCAGCTTATACATGGGTTACAATGACAGTTGAATACATGACATCACCTCCCCCCAAAGTCTTATTGGGATCACAGATTAAGTCTCTCTGGTGGTTTACGCTCTCTTGCAGAGTGCCTGAGTTGGGGCTCCGGTTGTTGGACGCTGGCCTGAGTGTCTGCTGTTTGCGGTGCCTCAGGCCTGTCCGGACTGCCCCCAGTGACTGGGCTCTCTTCCACTTGGTTCCGGTGTTCGGTCACCTGTGCTGGAGTAAACTCTACATCGTGTTCTTCCACTGCTTCTTCTCTCGGGTTGCTGAACCTCCTTTTAGTTTGATCCACATGTTTGCGGCAGATTTGTTCATTGGTAAGTTTAACTACCAAAACCCTATTCCCCTCTTTGGCAATCACAATGCCTGTAATTAAGGACAAAAACAGGGTCATTGACATCCATCAATACATCGCGCCCTCGCATTCCTGTCATGGTAGTCACATTGTGACTGACGCCTGCTCTCAACAATTTCTTTCATAGTAGGGTGTATAAGGGATAACCTGGTTTTGAGCGTCCTTTTCATTAGCAGCTCTGTGGGTGGAACCCCTGTGAGCGAGTGTGGTCGGGATCTATTGGCCAACAGGAGGAATGATAAGCGGCTTTGTAGGGAACCCCCTTGGATTCTGAGCATCCCCTGTTTGATTATCTGCACTGCTCGTTCCGTCTGGCCGTTTGAGGCCGGCTTGAATGGTGCCGTTCTGACATGGTTGATTCCATTGCCTGCCATGAAGTCCTGGAATTCAGTGCTTGTGAAGCATGGGCCATTGTCGCTGACCAAGACGTCCGGTAGACCATGGGCAGTGAACGTTGCCCGTAGACTTTCTACCGTGGCAGAGGATGTGCTTGAATTTAAAATGGCACACTCAATCCATTTGGAGTAAGCGTCTATTACAACCAAAAACATTTTTCCCATGAAAGGACCTGCGTAGTCCACATGGATGCGTGACCATGGTTTGGCGGGCCAGGACCAGGGGCTAAGGGGAGCTTCCCTGGGTGTGTTGCCCAGCTGAGCACATGTGTTGCACCTGCGAACACAAAGTTCCAGGTCTGCATTTATCCCTGGCCACCAAACGTGTGACCTGGCAATTGCCTTCATCGTGACAATGCCCGGGTGCTCATTGTGAAGTTCTCTGATAAACACCTCTCTGCCCTTCTTTGGCATGACTACTCGGTTTCCCCACAGTAGGCAATCGGCCTGAATCGAGAGTTCATCCTTGCGCCTATGAAACGGTTTAAACTCCTCAGGGCATGCCCCGTACGTGGCTGCCCAGTCCCCATTCAGGACACATTTCTTAACTAAAGACAGTAGCGGGTCTTTATTTGTCCAGACTTTAATCTGAAGGGCTGTCACAGGTGAGCCTTCGCTTTCGAAAGCTTCAGCAGCCATGACCATATCAGCAGCATGCTCACTGCCCCCTCAGTGGTGGCTAGTGGGAGCCTGCTGAGTGCATCGGCGCAGTTTTCAGTGCCCGGTCTGTGCTGAATTGTGTAGTCATAGGCAGCTAACGTAAGTGCCCACCTCTGTATGCGGGCCGATGCATTCGTATTTATGGCCTTGTTGTTGGCCAAAAGGGACGTTAGGGGTTTGTGATCTGTCTCCAGCTCAAATTTCCTGCCAAACAGGTACTAGTGCATTTTTTTTACTGCATATACACATGCAAGCGCTTCCTTTTCTACCATCCCGTAGCCCCTTTCTGCCTGGGACAGACTTCTGGAGGCATAAGCTACCGGCTGTAACTGACCATTGGCATTCACATGCTGCAACACACACCCGACCCCATAGGACGACGCATCACACATTAAAACTAGTTTCTTACACGGGTCATATAACGTTAACAGTTTATTAGAGCACGCAATTTGTTATGCTCCATCAAAAGCCCTTTCCTGGTTGTTCCCCCAGACCCAATCGCGACCTTTGCGTAGGAGCATGTGTAGCGGCTCTAACAGCGTGCTCAATATGGGAAGAAAGTTGCCAAAATAGTTCAGGAGCCCCAGGAACGAACGCAGCTCCGTCATGTTACGGGGTCTGGGTGCTCTCTAATCGTTTCCGTTTTGGATGCAGTAGGTCTGATCCCGTCTGCTGCTGCCCTCCTCCCAGGAATGCTACCTCTGGAGCTAAGAAGATGCACTTCGCCTTTTTCAGTCGCAGGCCTACATGGTCCAGTCTGCGTAGCATCTCCTCCAGGTTGTGGAGGTGTTCTTCAGTATCGCGACCCGTGATGAGGATGTCGACTTGAAAAACCACTGTCCTTGGAATCGACTTGAGGAGGCTTTCCATATTTCGCTGAAAGATTGCGGCGGCCGAACGAATCCCGAACGGACATCTGTTGTACTCAAACAACCCCTTGTGTGTCGTGATGGTGGTCAGCTTCTTTGACTCACTTGCCAGCTCCTGGGTCATGTAAGCTGAGGTCAGGTCCAATTTTGAAAAAAGTTTGCCACCGGATAGCGTCGCAAAGAGGTCCTCCGCTCTCGGTAGCGGGTACTGGTCTTGGAGTGACACCCGATGGTGGCCTTGTAATCGCCACATATCCTGACCGACCCATCCGCCTTGAGCACCGGCACGATTGGGCTCGCCCAGCCACTGAATTCAACTGGCGAGATGATGCCTTCCTTCAGCAGGCGGTCCAATTCGCATTCTATCTTTTCCCGCATCACGTACGGCACCGCTCTGGCTTTGTGGTGTACTGGCCTGGCGGCCGGGTTTATGTGAATCACTACCTTGGTCCCCATGAAAGTGCCGATGCCGGGTTGAAATAATGAGTCAAATTTGTCCAGGACCTGTGAGCATGATACTCGCTCCACAGAAGAAATTGCATTGACATCGCTCCATTTCCAGTTCATGACAGCAAGCCAACTCCTACCCAGTAGTGCGGGACCGTCCCCCGGGACAATCCAGAGTGGCAACCTGTTCTCCGAATCTTTGTGGGTCACGACTACCATGGCGCTGCCTAGCATTGGAATGATCTCCTTTGTATATGTCAGTAGCAGTGCGTTAATCGGCAATAATTTTGGCCTCCTGGCCTTGGACACCCACAACCTTTCGAACTGTTTGATACTCATCAGGGACTGGCCGGCCCCCAAGTATAGCTCCATTAATACTGGGATGCCATTGTGGAGCACTTTCATCATTATCGGTGGCATCCTGGTATATGAACTGTATATGTGCTCCACGTGAACTCGCTGAACTTCAGCTTCCAGCGATTTCCCCCCGTATTCATTTGGCCTCGTAGGGCTTACATCGGGCCCGTCCTCCTCGTACATCAACCTGGCTGCAGGCTTCCTGCACGTACGCGCCAAGTGACCGCTGACGTTGCAGTTTCTGCAGGTATATTGCTGATACCTGCAAGCTCTGGCTGGGTATTTGCCTCCACACCTCCAGCATGAGCTAGAGGCCCCGTTGTTGGAAACAAAAGGTCCATTACCAGTTGATCGTCTCTGACTGTCTCTGTAACTGCCCTTAAGTGCACCATTAACAGGTGTTGATGGCCCCATTACCGGCCGCATTGTCCATTGCGATGGCATGAATCGCCGTTCAGCTAGCCATTGTCTCTGTTGAATTCCCCCTTTGGGTTTGCCTACATGCTGGGGCATGTCCGATTGCCCTTGTCTGCCGAGAGAACTTTGTGCCGTGTTAACAATGTTGACTCCCTGGTCATTTGCCGCATTTGAGCCAAGATTTTTGCCATAAATCATTCTGGTCTCTTCCTCCTCTCAGATAATTGTCTAGGCTATCAGAGCCACTGCTTCCAAGGTCAAGTCTTTGGTCTCAATCAGTTTCCTGAAAACCCCAGCGTGCCCGATGCCCTCAATAAAAAAAGTCTCGCAGCATCTCCGCTCTGCATGCATCTGGGAACTTACATAGGCTCGCCAGTCGCCAGAGATCTGCCATGAAGTCTGGAACGCTTTGCCCTTCTCGCCACCGGTGCGTGTAAAACCGGTGTCTCGCCATGTGCATGCTGCTCGTCGGCTTAAGGTGTTCCCCGACCAACTTACTGAGCTCTTCGAACGTCTTGTCCGGCGGCTTCTCTGGCGCTAGAAGATCCTTCATCAGGGAGTACACTCTGGATTCACAAACCATCAGGAGATGAGCCCTGCGTTTGTCGGCCTGTCCCAACCATTCCTTCGTGACAAAACTTTGCTGTGGTCTCTCAATAAAGTCATCATGAGCATGGCCACAGTACCTCTCTTCTGTGCTGCTAGTGGCCATGCTCATGTGGTTTAAATCCCAGTTTCTTGTCGCCAATATGATGTCCTTACTGTACAGTATAAATGGCCCATAGTTGAGCGAAGATCACTCTGTGACCAGTTACCTTTAGAACTTAAAGAAGGGTAACTTTGAAGGTATGAGGCATGAATTGGCTAAGATAGATTGGCTAATGATACTTAAGGGGTTGACTGTGGATGGGCAATGGCAGACATTTAGAGACCGCATGGATGAATTACAACAATTGTACATCCCTGTCTGGCGTAAAAATAAAAAAGGGAAGGTGGCTCAACCGTGGCTATCTAGGGAAATCAGGGATAGTATTAAAGCCAAGGAAATGGCATACAAATTGGCCAGAAATAGCAGCGAACCTGGGGACTGGGAGAAATTTAGAACTCAGCAGAGGAGGACAAAGGGTTTGATTAGGGCAGGGAAAATGGAGTACGAGAAGAAACTTGCAGGGAACATTAAGGCGGATTGCAAAAGTTTCTATCGGTATGTAAAGAGAAAAAGGTTAGTAAAGACAAACGTAGGTCCCCTGCAGTCAGAATCAGGGGAAGTCATAACGGGGAACAAAGAAATGGCAGACCAATTGAACAAGTACTTTGGTTCGGTATTCACTAAGGAGGACACAAACAACCTTCCGGATATAAAAGGGGTCAGAGGGTCTAGTAAGGAGGAGGAACTGAGGGAAATCTTTATTAGTCGGGAAATTGTGTTGGGGAAATTGATGGGATTGAAGGCCGATAAATCCCCGGGACCTGATGGACTGCATCCCAGAGTACTTAAGGAGGTGGCCTTGGAAATAGCGGATGCATTGACAGTCATTTTCCAACATTCCATTGACTCTGGATCAGTTCCTATCGAGTGGAGGGTAGCCAATGTAACCCCACTTTTTAAAAAAGGAGGGAGAGAGAAAGCAGGGAATTATAGACCGGTCAGCCTGATCTCAGTAGTGGGTAAAATGATGGAATCAATTATTAAGGATGTCATAGCAGCGCATTTGGAAAATGGTGACGTGATAGGTCCAAGTCAGCATGGATTTGTGAAAGGGAGATCATGCTTGACAAATCTTCTGGAATTTTTTGAGGATGTTTCCAATAAAGTGGACAAAGGAGTACCAGTTGATGTGGCATATTTGGACTTTCAGAAGGCTTTCGACAAGGTCCCACACAGAAGATTAATGTGCAAAGTTAAAGCACATGGGATTGGGGGTAGTGTGCTGACGTGGATTGAGAACTGGTTGTCAGACAGGAAGCAAAGAGTAGGAGTAAATGGGTACTTTTCGGAATGGCAGGCAGTGACTAGTGGGGTACCGCAGGGTTCTGTGCTGGGGCCCCAGCTGTTTACATTGTACATTAATGATTTAGACGAGGGGATTAAATGTGGTATCTCCAAATTTGCGGATGACACTAAGTTGGGTGGCAGTGTGAGCTGCGAGGAGGATGCTATGAGGCTGCAGAGTGACTTGGATAGGTTAGGTGAGTGGGCAAATGCGTGGCAGATGAAGTATAATGTGGATAAATGTGAGGTTATCCACTTTGGTGGTAAAAACAGAGAGACAGACTATTATCTGAATGGTGACAGATTAGGAAAAGGGAAGGTGCAACGAGACCTAGGTGTCATGGTACATCAGTCATTGAAGGTTGGCATGCAGGTACAGCAGGCGGTTAAGAAAGCAAATGGCATGTTGGCCTTCATAGCAAGGGGATTTGAGTACAGGGGCAGGGAGGTGTTGCTACAGTTGTACAGGGCCTTGGTGAGGCCACACCTGGAGTATTGTGTACAGTTTTGGTCTCCTAACTTGAGGAAGGACATTCTTGCTATTGAGGGAGTGCAGCGAAGATTCACCAGACTGATTCCCGGGATGGTGGGACTGACCTATCAAGAAAGACTGGATCAACTGGGCTTGTATTCACTGGAGTTCAGAAGAGTGAGAGGGGACCTCATAGAAACGTTTAAAATTCTGACGGGTTTGGACAGGTTGGATGCAGGAAGAATGTTCCCAATGTTGGGGAAGTCCAGAACCAGGGGCCACAGTCTAAGGATAAGGGGTAAGCCATTTAGGACCGAGATAAGGAGAAACTTCTTCACCCAGAGAGTGGTGAACCTGTGGAATTCTCTACCACAGAAAGTAGTTGAGGCCAATTCACTAAATATATTCAAAAGGGAGTTAGATGAAGTCCTTACTACTCGGGGGATCAAGGGGTATGGCGTGAAAGCAGGAAGCGGGTACTGAAGTTTCATGTTCAGCCATGAACTCATTGAATGGCGGTGCAGGCTAGAAGGGCTGAATGGCCTGCTCCTGCACCTATTTTCTATGTTTCTATGTCTATTACCAAGACCTTAAGAGACAGACGGTGGGTGGAGCTTTTATACTTGAAAGTCCAGGTTGTGAGTCTCCCACAAGTTCGCCCCCTGTGGTCAGTGTTCTCAAGGTGTACAACTTAGGTCAGCTTATACATGGGTTACAATGACAGTTGAATACATCACAACAAGGTCTTGTAAAATATGAATCATAACTGATACTGGTAAATAAATCTGGTTCTATTTTTATGTTCCCATTTCAGTAAAAGGCCAATCAGTTTCTGTTATGCCATACCATGTTTATACCAACAAAGCAAAAAACAGCTGAAGCTGCAGCTCAACATTGTGTCTGAATCTGAAAAGCCTACGCAGAATACCAAGGAAATAGTTTTTCTTGCCTGTTGAGCTCAACCCCAGATACCAATGTTACCAAAAGAACTATCTGTTGTCTGCAGAAGAAATTGAATTGCTGATCCTGTCTTACAGGAGCATTTGACTATGGAAAATATGTGATTTGCTAATCGATTCAACTTAATAAGATGTCTGTTGAATCTTTGTTACTGAGAGAAGTTTACCATTTTGGACAAAATCCATGTTTGTGCAAAACATTTTTGGGAATGTTCCAGGCAGCAGTGCCAATGACATTCACATGCAGGTATTGCAGTACTTTGTGATGTTTTTACTGCCAGTTTAGCAAAAAGTACTTGAAATAGATTCAATATACAGTGATCAACAGTTCTTCACTTAAACTGCACTTGTGCTGTCTCTTGTACTAGTCACCATCTTTCATTTAATTAAATTTGAGAGGCAGTTCTTCCTTGGTCACTATATTGACTTTTGTATCAGTTGGCGGATATGATACCAACAGTAAGTACACTCTTCTGCTATTGGTGCTGTTATATGGGGAAAATGTCTTTGCACCCAAAACTTTTGGATAGCTGCTATGAAAGTCATGTGGATGGGAATGTAAATGTATAACACAGACATGTTGAATTGTTTAACAATGTACATTGAATTATGATTTTTAAAACTGAATCTCAAGACTGAATCTTCCTTTTAAAAGTCAAAATGCCACCAAGAATTAAGGTAAGTTTAGTATATTTTTTATCATCGTGTTTCTATTGATTATTAAAAATAATTTTGTTTAAATAGTTACTATTGACTTTGCTGAAGAATGAGCTGGGAGGAGTAATTGAGCTCAACAGTGTAAGGGAGATAAATTAATGCACAGTGGTTTGATATGATTGCTAAAGCATCCTGGACTGATTTTCAGCTCCCTCATACTGTCTGGTTGAATAACTACTCCCATTCTGCTTCCTGATGATGTCACTAATGCTCATTCTTTAAAGAACATTGAGGCCGGAATTGGTGGAGGTTGCGCCCGCAGCCGCCGAGATTCCGCCGGAAATGTAGTTTTTTTGGGCGATTCACGTCCACGTTCTGCCCGGCGGGAGATTGATCGCGGAGGGTTCCGCCGGCGTGACGTCATGCCACCCGCCCATGCCGGATGCTGCAAATCGTCCATTTTGATGAGGGATGCTGCCCTCAGATCGACCTGCCGCCTGCCAGAAGGACCGCTCGCAAAAAGCAGGTGTGACCTGGCCGTGAGTCGGACAGCAGGGAGAAGGGCTCCGAGTGCTGCAGCGCTGCACATCGAGGTTATGGTGCAGATTAGTGGGACTGCTGGAAAAAAGTTAGGTGGATGTTGCTTTACTTTATTGCTGATGGTCATGTTTAATTTAAATGTGATAAAAGTAACTGAAATGTGTCTAGGCTGATGGAAGCTTTTTTCTTTGACCTTGCTGAAAGACCTTCATTGAGAAGCCCAATGGTGAAGGCAAAATAATTATGAATAAGTGAAAAGTCTTCAGCATGTCACATTTTGTGCAGCCAAGCTGATTGATTAATTCTGTGACACAGTCCTTCAAGAAGTTCTCAGGGAAGCACTACATACCACATAGAGGGTGAGAGGATAAGGGTTAGAATGATCTATTATAAGCCTGAGACAGCTGCAGACTCTGACAACGTTTGTATGGGAGGAAAAGGGTATAAAGTTACAGTTATTCGACTTTAGGGGCAGCGCGATTACAGAGCAAACTGAGGAAGGACTACGGTCAATAGAACACAGCAAGAGACGAGCATCGCAGTGACTCGGTGGCCTATTGTTGAGCTTTCAATGAATAGACTGTCACTATCGCCTTGTTAATGTGTTTTTCTTTCTACTGTGAGGAAACTATTTGAGAAAATCTGTTCTGATTCATCACAAAAATCTTGTACCCAGCGTGCCTTGTTGTGGTGACGGACATAAGTCTATTCTGAGAGATGTAATAAATCTGACTGATCGAATAACCCTCACAGCACATAAAGAGTAATGTGATGGACCGTAACCCGCACAGAAAGAGTTCAGACTTGTTTCTCCATATGACTGCGTTGAAGGGAAGGTGTGGTGACGAAGTGGCAATGAGTAGTGAAAGTTGGTAAAGGCTCAGTGGAGATGCCTTCCAAGAGTTATGAGCACTTAATGAGGAACATATTTAGGCGCATATTGTGACTGCACAGAGGGTATGGGATTATGCCAGGCTGAATAAATGGGAGGTAGAAGATGTTAAGAAATGACACATCGTTACAACTGATAGTCAGAAGAGCATTACATGAGGTATGGAACACGGGAAAAGATATTTAATGTACTGCAATGTAACTGATGACCATGTCATCTCAGGGGTGGTACTCCGCCATGTTTGGCCTCGGAAAAAGAGGGTTGAAGTGCAAGCCTTAAGGTCTCCCCTGCAAGTAGGTAAAGTGAGAGTAATTGAATGGCAGCCTTCCTGCATTGGTGACCCTTCCTTGTCGTGTTGCGATTGTCATGTATTCAACTGTCATTGTAACCCATGTATAAGCTGACCTAAGTTGTATACCTTGAGAACACTGACCACAGGGGGCGAACTTGTGGGAGACACTCCTAACCTGGACTTTCCGGTATAAAAGGAGAAGCTCCACCCACCTCTTGAGGTCTTGGTAATAAAGGTAACTGGTCACAGAGTGATCTTTTCTCAAGTATGGGCCTCATGGCCATTTATACTGTATAGTAAGGACATATTAGCGATGGCCTGATGACAGGACCCATTATATGTAATGGGAAGATATTCTTGATAAAGCAGATGACCTGGTTGATGAGCTTGTGCAGGAGGGTAGTGAGATGTCTGCAGACATGTGCGTCTTGGTGAGCAGGCTGGGGGGGCGCTGGTGGTGACCGAAGGGGCCGGGATCTCTTGCTCCTCTGGATCTGTCTGAGGGTGTGCGGTCGGGGGCTTGCACTACGCATCCAGGAGCCATCTCTTGCCTCATTGCCTCAGTTTTTCATAAGACACCACACATGATAAAATCAGGTCAGGGGCTTGCATTACGCGTCCAGAAACCATCTCTTGCCTCATTGCCTCAGATTTTCACAAGACATCACACATGATGTTAAAATCAGACACTCACCAAGAGAAGGTCAACAATGTGTGTATTTACAAGTGCACAATAAGAAAGGTTATATAACATTACTACATTTACACCACCAACAACCACCCCTCTACCCGGCACCATCACCTCTCTCTTCCGCCCCCACCCCGAAGCGATGCGCAAGCTCCTCTTCCTCGCCCCGCCTACACCACAGCATGCCGCTCCTCTGCCCTTCTATACCTTTGGTTGACGAAGTTGTGCAGGAGGGCAGCGGGATGTCTGCAGACATGTGCGTCTTGGTGAGAAGGCGGGGGTGAGGAGGTGACCGAAGGTGCCGGGATCTCCTGCTCCTCCGGATCTGTCTGAGGGTGTGGGATTGGGGGCTTGCACTACGCGTCCAGAAGCCATCTCTTGCCTCATTGCCTCAATGGTCTCAGTTGTGTGCTCCAACACAGTAATGAGCCCGTCCATCCTGTCATCATGCTGCTGGGTGAAGGTGCCGATGCTGCCAGCGATCCCAGCCATGGTCTGGAGCATATCGCGACCTATCTGAGCGCTTGTCCGTGATAGCTAGACCATCTCCTGAATTGCAGAGAGCAGTGCTGCATCCTCAGATGGTTGCTCACTCCTGGTGGGCTCTGGCGCCTTGCTTGCCTTCGCGCCACGGCCTCTGCTCTTAGTAGAGCTTGCCAGTGTGGAGTCCGTTCCAAACCCCAGGAACTCGGAACCCGCCGGCGAGGTTCTGCGGACAGCTGGCTCAGATGGCAGGAGGCTGCTATCATCCTGTTTGGGCTCCTCGAGCTCAAGGGCCACAAAGACGGGCTCTTCTCCCTTCTCTCGCTCCTCTTCTTCATGGCTCTGGGTGGCGGTGGAAATGGATGATCTGAGGGGCGGGTGGAGGAAGGATCCACTGTCTTGGGCTCGGGCCAACGTCTGGGTGGGAGTCATTGGGGTCTGGCGGCTTTGTGAAGACCAGAGGTCGATGGTGTGCCTTGATCCGTGCTGTCCAAGTCATCATCTGCAAGTGGAGGACAAAATTTCAGTCTGTGGTGGGGGGGCGCGGGGGGTGGTGCTGGTCAAGCTGAGCTGAGATGTGAGCCGTGCTATCTCACATTCTGCCAGCAAGGAGTTCCATCTCTATATGGGCACACCAATAATGGGCAACAAAATGTGCGATAAACCACGAGGGCCTTAACATTGCATGACCTTTCATGCCATGAGCGTGGCTCACACCACAGAATAGTATAACCTTACCATGCTGTAGTGCAGGATCTGCATCAACCATTGTGGTTGCATGGCGGCACTCATCCACCAATGCCAACGCACGCTCCTCCAACCTGCTCAATTCGACCACCTCTGCTGATCCCCCTCCTGTCCCACGCAGGTTTGCTGCCTTAGATGCTTTTTTCTTCTGCACAAAGAAACGTTGCAGCCTTTAGCCCCTTTGCTCATGCACCCCATACACACACACATCTGGTGCACAACCCTTTTGGCGTTGGACAGGAGGGGGCGAATACATTTTTCCTCACTCTTGCTGCCGCCATCAAATCGTTCCAACGTTTCCGTCATTGGTCTCCATCCCGCTCAACATTGCCCATTGCGGACACGATCTCCGTGATCTCCCTCTAAGTGCGTCGGTATTAGGGTGGTGGAGGCTTGCCACAACCATCCCGGGTGAGGTCTTTGTACCTGCGCTCCACCTCCGTCACGAGCTACTCCAATTCCTCTTCATTAAACTAGGGAGCTCTGGGCCTGGTTTTGGCAGTGTTCATGGCAGATTTAGAAACATAGAAACATAGAAATTAGGTGCAGGAGTAGGCCATTCGGCCCTTCGAGCCTGCACCACCATTCAATAAGATTATGGCTGACCATTCAACCTCAGTACCCCTTTCCTGCTTTCTCTCCATAACCCTTGATCCCTTTAGCCGTAAGAGCCATATCTAACTCCCTTTTGAATATATCTAACGAACTGGCCTCTCATCTTCAATGATGAAACGAATGGCTGCTCAAGAGTTTGTGGGTTTCAATTTCTCAGACTGCCCCCTCTCCAGCTCAGACTGCCCCCTCTCCAACCTGCAAACTCTCTCCTCTCCAACCTCCAACTCTGTCCTCTCAAATGCAAACTCTCTCCTCTCAAATGCAAACTCTCCCCTCTCCAACCTCCAACTCTGTCGTCTCAAATGCAAACTCCTCTCGAATCTCCAACTCTCTCCTCTCCAATCTCCACCTCAAACTCTTCCCTCTCACACTCACAGCTGGAAGAAAGTGGTGTGCCTTTATGTGCATGTGCAAAAGACCCAGCAGCCTCAAACGCAGCTGAAATGACGCGACATGGGATGAAACAACTAGACCAAAAAAAAAAGCCAAGTCTCGCGCATGCGCATAGGAGGGCCTCCGAAGATCCCCGAGTGGAGAGGCCTGCAACTGCCGTGTACTGATGACACCGGCCGCTCCCGCCCACCGACTCCCGCTGCCTGCCGCTGCTGCCCACACAACTGAACCGAAAGTGTCACCCGACGGGACCCAGTGGCAGGAGGCGGCAAAAAGGTAGGTGCTGCCCGGGGCCCACCGAGAAATGGGCGGGCCTCACCAGCGATCACATTCAGCCCCATTATTTTAAAAAGACACAAAGCATTAAAAGGTACTTTCTTTTGTACTACAGGGTACTTAGTTTCTGAAAGAATGTGTTGTTAGTAACACACCATTTTTATGCATGCAAAACATTTTGGCTGAGATCGGTGGCAGGTCAGGTAGAAAAGTAGTTTCTTTCCCCAGTGACTCAGGAACCCGCTGTGAGCCCACTGCCATGCACTTTTCCCCAATGTCGGGACTGTCAGCGCTTAGCAGACCTGACATGCCACAGTGGGGGACCCAATTAAGGTAATTAGTGGCTTGTTTAGAGCCACTTAAGAATGAATTTCAGCTCACCTTCTACATTTGACAGCTCGCCCATGAGGTCCAGGCTGGTCGTGGACCACTTCTGTCAAGCTGGGGTGGGAGCTCAGTAACCATTGAATCAGCTGTTGAGTTTGACAGCTTCAAATGTACAGTAAAAGCTCCCACCATACACAGATATCTTCACTCAGCCACAAGCTCTTCCTCACTGCATTTGCACAACAGATTCACCATGCTGCAAGTCTTTACAGAAGTCTCCATCCAATCTGACCTCTACATCTCTCACCATTGACTGATCGCTTCTGTCATCTCTACTTCACCTGCCATTTATTCCATCAGCTTGGGTACCCTTTATACTCTCCCATCTTGGTCCTCAGAATCCCACCACAGTCATCCCCAACAACAGCAGCACCAGGCACACCAGAAGTACCACCAAAAGCACCATCAACCTTCTCTGCAATCACCTGATGCGACACAGGACAGATGGCATCAGCCACCAGATCACATTGCTGCCAGGGATGGCCTCACCATGGCTAAATGTACTTCATTTGATGCTGTACAGCCTGGCAACCACATGATGCACCAGGTTGGCACCACCCCACACAAACACCATAATTCATCTCTACAATGCCCAAGCTATTGCTTTCACACTCATCATCATTGGGGGGGGGGGGGGGGGTTGGGTGTACCGTTATGTCTCACCATTCATTGCAACTCACTAAGCCATTTCCAAAGGTGCACAAAAATCTGTCCAAGAACGCAAAGTATTGAAAATAAAGGTTTCAATGTTTGACACCACATTAACAGAAACTTTACATGAAAATTGCATGAAACACCCAAGTGCCTACCCTTGTGTGTTGTTAGTTGATATGATTGCCTAGGATGAGGGTGAGTGTGAGCGGTGGCTACTGAGATGGGGAAGTGATCATGTAGATAGAGAGGGATAGGTGGAGGTGCAAGGTAGGTTGATGTGAGTAAGGATGTGCAGGAGTAGGGTAGGGAAGGCAGAGCGATGGGGATGTGATGAGAGAAGCAGCAGGATGAGGTTAAGTGTGGCATTGTACTAACGTATTGTGATCTACTGAGATCATTGAAATGTTTGCGGCGCTGCACCCAGGTCCTCATGACCCATCCCTGCTCGTATCCCCCTGTGCACTGTGCAACCAGGCTGTGTTGATTTCCTGGGGAGGTGTCTTCTGCCCATGGGAAGCATATGGAGGGAGTCATGGCAGAGCCTGGGTGCAGCCCTGCGCTTTTGTGCAGTCATTGTCACTGTTTTCAGCACCTCAATGCTGTAGAACACTGACAGCACAAATGTCAAAATAAATTAAGGAAACCGACTGATGACGCGTCATCAAATGACATCACCAAACCCACTTCCTCTAATTGGCCGAGAAATACATTGCATAGGCTGAACAAGCCCAATGAACGGAAGTTCATTTTACAGATGGTCGGGACCCGCTACCGACGTCGCCCACCACGGACTCGCCGAGGTTAGTAAAACCCCGACGTTCAGTTTTGCTCAAACAAGCTAAAAAAACATTTTACTTATGTTTTGCATATTGCACAATAAATGCTTTTTTGTTTTCAAACTAACTTATTTAAGTGGCACTGAAAAATAAGATTTATCTCATTAAACCAAAGTAACTAACAACTTGGCTCAAATTAGTGCAGCGCCGACTTAACGTCACGTTCTGCAAACTTCGACCTCAGCGCTGAGTTTAGCGCTGGGTCCTAAATTCACTCAGAAAAGCGAGCGTTCAGCAGACTGATAGATTCGCTGTTAGCACTTCTTAAAGGGACACACACATCATTCAGGTAAATTTAGTTTTAAACTTTTGGACTGGATTTTTAAAATTTTATTGAAATAATCGTAGAGATTTGGATTACCATAGGTTTATGGAGGGTTGAAGATGGGAGACTGCCAAGAAGTGCCTTGGAATAGTCAAGTCAGAGGTAAAAAAGGCACCGATGAAGGTTTAGGCAGCAGATGAGCTGAGGGGAGGGGTGGAGTCAGGCGATGTTATGGAGGTGGAAATAGGTGGTCGTAGTGATGGCGAGGAAGCTCATCTCGGGGTCTAATACGACACCAAGGTTGCGAAGAGTATTATAATAATATTTTCTGAGACAGAAGTAATGTTGTATAAAACTTATTTATAAATCTCACTTGTATGTCTCAAAGTTTGGTTGTTTCGCTTAACCATCCATTAAAGCATCAAGGGGCAAAAATTTCCCCTTCCGCTAAGGCCTCTGGCTGCCGACTATCCGCAGAGGGGCTGCCATTTTGTAAATTGCCCTTCGTGAGTTTTGGTGCGGGGCCCGTGACCACTCCGCCTGTTTTCCCGCAACTGTGTGCACGCGCTGATCCCTAACCGACTGGCGGGGACCCCTCGCAAAATTGCCCCTCAGGAAATTGCCCCTTACCCGGTATTAAATCATAGAATCATAGAAGTTTACAGCACGAAAGGATGCCATTTTGGCCCATCATATCCATGCCGGCCAACAAGAGACTATCCAGCCTAATCCCACTTTCCAGCTCTAAGTCCGTAACCCTGCAGGTTATGACACTTCAGGTGCACATCCAAGTACTGCCCTGCAGGAGCGGCCCCGCCACCGATCGGTGTCCCTGACAGCTTTTTGTGTCGTTGCACTCTCTGCGGCATGGCGGCCCAGCTGCCTTTAAAGGGGAGGGTGTACTGCCGCGGACACCATGTTATTATTTTTGTCGGCCGACTGCTAGGTCCCCTCTTGGGTACCAGGCTGCTGGCCTGACCAAAACCCTCCCTGGTGGTCCAATATTTGCCACTAAAGTGTCTGCAGAGTTCACAGCAGCATTCCCCTTTAACTGAAGGGGAGAGACGTTGTGGCATTCCAGCACGTTGACTGGCAGCCTCGGCTACTTTGCCCTGTCCCCACTTCCACCCTGCTATTGCTGGTCACTCTGCCACGCCCCCCACTTCCGCCTCCATCGTGATGCCACTTCCGCCCCGCTCAAAAAAAAATCCCTGAAGTGCTGAATTTCGACAGTTAGACCGCCCCAATGCATGGGGCGGCCAGAACACATCGAAAACCGTAGGTGCGCCTCATTTCCGGCAGTGGGCAATTTGGGCCCCCAACAGTTTGTTCCACAGAAGTTGGAGGAATTGAAATTCAAAGTGAAAGGACTGCAATAAGAACTAAGGAAAGCAACTAAAAGAGAGAATGAGATTAAAGAAGCACAAGCAGAGCACAGAAAATAGGAATCTGAGTCAGTCATAGATTCTTACGGCAGAAACGTTGGTAGACAGGAAGCAGAGAGTCGGGATAAACGGGTCCTTTTCAGAATGGCAGGAAGTGACTAGTGGAATGCCGCAGGGCTCAGTGCTGGGTCTCCAGCTCTTTACAATATACATCAATGATTTAGATGAAGGAATTGAGTGTAATATCTCCAAGTTTGCAGATGACACTAAACTGGGTGGCGGTGTGAGCTGTGAGGGGGATGCTAAGAGGCTGCAGGGTGACTTGGACAGGTTAGGTGAGTGAGCAAATGCATGGCAGATGCAGTATAATGTGGATAAATGTGAGGTTATCCACTTTGGGGGCAAAAACGCGAAGACAGAATATTATCTGAATGGCGGCAGATTAGGAAAAGGGGAGGCGCAACGAGACCTGGGTGTCATGGTTCATCAGTCATTGAAAGTTGGCATACAGGTACAGCAGGCAATGAAGAAGGCAAATTGTATGTTGGCCTTCATAGCTAGGGGATTTGAGTACAAGAGCAGGGAGGCCTTACTGCAGTTGTACAGGGCGTTGTTGAGGCCTCACCTGGAATATTGTGTTCAGTTTTGGTCTCCTAATCTGAGGAAGGACGTTCTTGCTATTGAGGGAGTGCAGCGAAGGTTCACTAGACTGATTCCCGGGATGGCTGGACTGGCATATGAGGAGAGACTGGATCAACTGGGTCTTTATCCATTAGAGTTTAGAAGGATGAGAGGGGATCTCTTGGAAACATATAAGATTCTGACGGGACAGGACAGGTTAGATGCGTGTAGAATGTTCCCGATGTTGGGGAAGTCCAGAACCAGGGGACACAGTCTTAGGATAAGGGGTAGGCCATTGAGGACTGCGATGAGGAGAAACTTCTTCACTCAGAGAGTTGTTAACCTGTGAAATCCCCTGCCGTAGAGAGTTGTTGATGCCAGTTCATTGGATATATTCAAGAGGGAGTTAGATATGGCCCTTACGGTTAAGGGGATCAAGAGGTATGGAGAGAAAGCAGGAAAGGGGTACTGAGGGAATGATCAGCCATGATCTTATTGAATGCAGGCTCAAAGGGCCGAATGGCATACTCCTGCATCTATTTTCTATGCATCTATGATCTCCCATTGAAACTCCAAATTTTAAGCGTTGTCTTCATTTTTATAGTATCTTGCCTGCAGAAAAGCACTTTACATTAAGGGGATAAAGCAGCGGATGACGAGCAGGGGGAAAATGGGAGAATACATAAGAACATAAGAACATAAGAATTAGGAACAGGAGTAGGCCATCTAGCCCCTCGAGCCTGCTCCGCCATTCAACAAGATCATGGCTGATCTGGCCGTGGACTCAGCTCCACTTACCCGCCCGCTCCCCATAACCCTTAATTCCCTTATTGGTTAAAAATCTATCTATCTGTGACTTGAATACATTCAATGAGCTAGCCTCAACTGCTTCCTTGGCAGAGAATTCCACAGATTCACAACCCTGTGGGAGAAGAAATTCCTTCTTAACTCGATTTTAAATTGGCTCCCCCGTATTTTGAGGCTGTGCCCCCTAGTTCTAGTCTCCCCGACCAGTGGAAACCTCTCTGCCTCTATCTTGTCAATCCCTTTCATTATTTTAAATGTTTCTATAAGATCACCCCTCATCCTTCTGAACTCCAACAAGTAAAGACCCAGTCTACTCAATCTATCATCATAAGGTAACCCCCTCATCTCCGGAATCAGCCTAGTGAATCATCTCTGTACCCCCTCCAAAGCTAGTATATCCTTCCTTAAATAAGGTGACAAAAACTGCACACGGTACTCCAGGTGCGGCCTCACCAATACCCTATACAGTTGCAGAAGGACCTCCCTGAATGGAGTGAGTTAAGGTGTCTGATTGATATCTTGTCTTCGAGGAATAATATGAGCGGGGAGTTGAAATCAGGGAGGGAGGTGACAAAGTAAATGGAGCTAATCAAGGATATAGCTGAATCAATGAAGAGGAGGGAGCAGGGGCAAAGAGTAGTCTGGCATTGGAGTGATAGTTGCATGTGAGCATGTAAGGTTAGAAGAGATCTTTAAGATAGCGTGGGGTGAGGCCATGGAAAGATCAAAAGCGAGGTGAGAATTTTCAAATCAACTGACTGCAGTACAGATAGCTAGTGGAGTTTGGAGAGGAATATGGATATTGGGACTTGCCATGGATTTGTGGCATGTTGAGTGAGTTGTAACTTATGATGGTGGACGTCTGCATAGAAGAGCATTAGAGAAATCAAGCATCAAGATAATGAAGGCATGGATTCGAGTTTCATTGGTGGTAAGTAGAGATATGGACAGAGGTGGAAGAAACTTGTTTTGTTAATGGAATGGATATGGGAGAAGCTTATGATTGAGTAATGTGCCTATGTTGAAACCGAGGCCAGAGCGCATATTTGCTGTCAGGATTCGAACAGGATGACTCTTAATTTTCTCTCATTAAACTGGAGGAAATGTTGGCTCATTCAGGTCTTAACGCCAGATAGGCAGCTGGAGCAACAATCTTTGAATTGATGGAGGAGGCAGGAAGGTAGAGCAAGATATCATGGGTGTGCATGGGGAAGCTGATTGGATGCTTGCAATGATAATACTAAAAGCTAGCATGTAAATAATGAGAGGTAAGCTGTCTTGGGTTATACTGAAGGTGACTGCGTGGAAAGGGCAAGAGAATTTGTTGGAGTTAATGTAACACCTACATTATGACAGGTATGAGTTTAACTAGGAGAGAGCAATGCCAAGGAGGTGAACTGCAGAGGAGGGAAGTTATAGGAGGATGGAGTGTCAATGGTCCACTATATTAAAAGTAAATGTTCTATTTTATTTAACTTTTTTTGTTTCTGAGAAGTTGGCTTCTAATTATAATACAGTAAGGTTAATTCTCAACCATAAATTATACTTGGTTCATTTTATGTTAATAAGACAAAAAAGACAAATATTTATTTATGCTATATTGGTCACTTGAAGTTTGTGTGCAGGTTGGTTCTCTGTAATTTTTACAGGGGCTTATTTTATGTCTTCCCATCAACTAAAGTTTGGGGAAAGTTAGATCAATGCAGCTCAAAGTGTTAGCTAGATATATTTATTTTAAAAATGAAATACACTAAAATTAATTATGTGACACAAGCAAATAATTTTTCAGCAAAAATATCGAAGTGAATAATCTGATTATAAAATGGATTTCTTCACCTGAACATGGGTTTGCAGGGAACAGCAAAAATTTGCAATACATATTTCATATGTCAATATATTGCATGTCATCTGAACATCAGACACCAATCAAATTGTTGCATTCAAAGTGTAATAAATACAAACATGAATCCGAAAGGAAATGCAGCATTCAGTATGTGATCTGGGAAGAAGTAAATATTTGTGACAGTTATAGTTGGTATACAAAACAGATGATTTGTGAGTGTTACAAATTTTAGGCATGTCTTAGAGTGCAGGTCACTCCTCTAAGTGATCGTTAGGGGTGAAGCTGGTCTTCACCAGAGAATCATAGAATCATAACAGCACAGGAGGTAGCCATTCGGCCTGCTGAGTCCTTACTGGCTCTCTGCAAGAGCACTTCAGCTAGTCCGACTCCCCCACCCTTTCCCCGTAGCCTTCAAAAAATATTTTCGTCAAGTACTTATCCAATTCCCTTTTGAAAGCCACGATTGAGTCTGTCTCCACTACCCTTTCAGGCAGTACATTCCAGATCATAACCACTCGATGCATAAAAAAGCTTTTCCTCATGTCGCCTTTGGTTCTTTTGCCAATCACCTTGAATCTGTGTCCTCTGGTTCTCGACCCTTCCACCAATGGGAACAGTTTTTCTCTATCTACTCGGTCTAGACCCTTCATGATTTTGAATACCTCTATCAAATCTCCTTTCAACCTTCTCTGTTATAAGGAGACCATCTCCAGCTTCTCCAGTCTATCCATGTAACTGAAGTCCCTCATCCTTGGAATCATTCTCGTAAATCTTTTCTGCACTCTCTTCAAGGCCTTCACATTCTTCCTAAAATGCAGTGCCCAAAATTAGACACAATACTCCAGTTGAGTCCGAACCAGTTTTGTAAAAGTTCATCATAACTTCCTTGCTTTTGTACTCTATGCCTCTACTCATGAAGCCCAGTATCCCGTATGTTTTTTTTAACCGCTTTCTCAACCTGCCCTGCCACCTTCAACGATTTGTGCAAATATACCCCCAATTTTCTCTGCTCATGCACCCTTTGAACCTTTTCGTTTATATTGCCGCTCCTCATTGTTGCTACCAAAATTTATCACTTCACAAATTTCTGCGTTAAATTTAATCTGCCACGTGCTCGCACATTCTACCAGCCTGTCTATGTCTTCTTGAAGTCTATCACTATCCTCCTCACTGACTGTACTTCCAAGTTTTGTGTCATCTGCAAATTTTGAAATTGTGCCCTGTACTCCCAAGTCCAAGTCATTAATATATGCCAAGAAAAGCAGTATCCTAGTACCGACTCCCAGGGAGCACCTTCCCTCAGTCCAAAAAATAATGGTTCACCACTACTCTCTGTTTCCTGTCACTTAGCCAATTTCGTATCCATGCTGCCACTGTCCCTTTTATGCCATGGGCTTCAACCTTACTGGCAAGCCTATTATGTGGCACTTTGTCGAATGCCTTTTGGAAATCCATGTACACTACATTAACCGCATTATCCTCATCAACCCTATCTGTTACCTCATCAAAAAACTCTGTCAAGTTAGATAAATACGATTCGCCTTTAACAAATCCATGTTGGCTTTCCTTAATTAATCCACACTTGTCCAAGTGACTGTCAACTTTGTCCCTGATTATTGTTTCCAAAAGCTTTCCCACTATTATTATCCCAGTCTACATTAGGATAATTGAAGTCCCCCATTATTACTACTCTATAGTTTTTGCACCCCTCTGTAATTTCCCTGAACATTTGCTCCTCTATATCTTCCCCACCTAGCAGTGTAATGACACCTCTATTATTTCTTAACTCTAACCAAATCGATTATGTCCTTGACTTCTCCAGGACATCCTCTCTCTCCAGCACTGTAATATTCTCCTTAACCAATACTGCCACCCACCTCTGTTCTTTCCTTCCCTATCTTTCCTGAACAACTTATATCTAGGAATATTTAAAATCCAATCCTGCCCTTTTTTGAGCCAGGTCTCAGTTATCACCACAACATCATATTCCCATGTGGCTATTTGAGCCTGTAGCTCACCAACCTTATTTATCACGCTTCATGCTTTTACACACATGCACTGTAAAACTGTCTTAGATCTTCTTGTATTCTCTCTTAATCTGACCCCACCTAATATCTTACTCCAGTGCTATCTGTCTCTCCCCATCCTTTGTGCACTTTTGTTTCTCCTTTCTAATGCTGCATGCTAGTGCCCATCCCCTGCCAGTTTAGTTTAAACCCTCCCCTCCCAACAGCATGAGAACCATCTCCCCCCGCCCCCCCCCCACTCCCCTGCCCGGCGAGGACATTGGTTCCAGTTCTGTTGAGGTGCAACCCATCTAGCCTGTACCAGTCCCACCTGCCCCAGAACCGGTCCCATTGTCCCAAGAATCTCAGGAATCTGAAGCCCTCCCTCCTGCACCATCTCCAGCCATGCATTCATCTGCTCTATCCTATTTCTATATTCACTAGTTTGTGGCATAGGGAATAATCCAGAGATTACTACCTTTGAGGTCCTTCTTTTTAATCACTTTCCTAGCTCCCTAAAATCTATCTGCAGGACCTCATCCCTTTTTCTACCTATGTTGTTGGACCATGACCTCTGGCTGTTCATCCTCCCCCTCAGAATGTTCTGCAGCCACTCAGTGACTTCTTTGATCCTGGCACCAGGGAGGCAACATACCATCCTGGAATCACGTCTGCAGCCGCAAAAACGCCTGTCTGTTCCCCTAACTATCGAATTCCCTACCACTATTGCCTTCCCAATCTTCCTCCTGCCCCCACGTACAGCTGAGCCACTGGTTGGAGAGTGCGATGCAGTCAAGGGACTCCTGCATTACCTGCCCGGTCCTCCTTGTCTGTCTGACAGTCACCCCTTCCCTCGCTGCCTGCACACACACGCTACGGGGCAACCACCTTATGAAACGTGCTACCCACGTAGCTCTCAGCCTCATGGATGCACCGCAGTGATGCCAGCTGCTGCTCAAGCTCTGAAACCTGGAGCTCAAGCTTCTCCAGCCGATGACACTCCCTGCACACGTGATTGTCCAGAACACGGGAAGCATCCTAGATTTCCCATATGGCGCAGAATGTGCATTCCATGTGACTGAGGTGCCCTGCCATGCCTCTATTTATTCGATTTTTAACTAACTTATAGAAATAAACTTAAGACGAGGGCCTAGAAATTGGCTTTCTTATTGCCTCTGGGAGACAATAACGGGGAGCTAACAGGGTTCCAACCGGGTGCGACGATAACATCGATTTCCGCCATATTCGGCGGGAGGTTTGTGCTGGCGGTGCGGGGTTGCGCCACAATCTCTTCCACCTGGAGATCGTGACGTCATTGCCCCGGTAGGGCCCTGGACCTGAACTTCGGTACCACTCCCAGCAACATCACCGAACACATAGGCAGCTGCAGGAGGCGTCCATCAGGAGGCCGGGCGCTTCAAGGGCGATACTTAAAGGCGAGGTGGCCGAGGTAAGTAAGAAAAACTGGTCCTTCTCTCTTTCAGGTTTCTCGCTGGACTTCTTTGCCCGCGATCAATCAGCCCGGCACTATGCTTGAGTGCATCGGGCTGATCGGGCGGGATCAGAGAGTGGTAAGCTTTTTTTTTTGCAGAGCCTGCAGCGATGGCCCTCCCCTTCAAGGGAGGGAAGGAGCCTTTTACTGCGACAGCGCTGCATGGCCCAGTGTGCAGCGCTGCTCTGCTTAGCGCCCCGCCTGCTGCTGATTGCGCTCCAGGAAGAAAGTGGAAAGCTGATTTAGCACTCCACTTCTTTCCTGAATTTTTTTTCTACTTTTAAAAGTTAGCGCCCAAGCGGGTTGCTCCGGGATTTCTCCCCCTAAGAGTCTTAAAAGTCGGGCCTACTTTATCTTTGGCCGCTCCTTGCTCTCTTAATTAAAGTCTTTGTTTACTCTATTACTATTATGTATGAATAAAGAGTCTGACCAGATACTGTGAGCTCAAAGTAAAGTGTGACCTTAGTCTTTTATTACAGGTCTCCAGAGTGCCTCTCCAGCCTGTGAAGCCTCCTTAAGTACAGGTGCTCCCAAGGGATTGTGGGATGCCTTGTGACTCTAGGGGATGACTCCTCTGGTGGTTACACAAGGTAGTTACAGGTTTACATATATAACAACATTCCCCCCTCCCCCGCCCCGCAAAGTCAATAGTGTAACTATTTACAAGGCGAGTCGATCTGGGGCCTTTCTTTCCCTGATTGATCGTCTCGATGCAAATGCTGGTTTTGGTGAGTCGTTTGTTGGGCCCTTGCTGGGCTGCCGTGTAGCCGGCCTTGCTGGGCTGCCTGGTGTGGTGAGTCCTGCTGGGCTGCTGCGGCTGGTCAACCGCTGTGTCGGTTGCCACTGGTGTGTGTGTTGCGGGCTCAAAAAAGGTAGGGTCTAATGTGGGTTACTCTGGATAGTCCGTGAATCTGAGTTTGGTTTGGTCCAAGTGTTTCCTGTAGATGAGTCCATTTGAAAGTTTGACCCGAAACACCCTACTCCCCTCTTTGGCCACAACAGTGCCGGGAAGCCACTTGGGACCTTATCTATAGTTCAATACAAATACAGGATCATTAATTTCAATTTCGCGTGACACATTTGCGCTATCATGATATGTACTTTGTTGAAGCTGCCTGCTCTCTATCTGTTCGTGTAGATCAGGGTGGACCAACGAGAGCCTTGTCTTAAGTGCACTTTTCATGGGCAGTTCAGCGGGTGGAATCCCAGTGAGCGAGTGGGGTCTCGTGCGGCAACTCAGCAGGTCTCGGGATAGGCGAGTCTGCAGTGAGCCTTCAGTTACCCTCTTCAAGCTCTGCTTGATTGTTTGCACTGCCTGACCGTTGGATGATGGTTTGAACGGGGCAGATGTTTGATCTCATTGCGGGTCATGAACTCTTTGAATTCGGCACTGGTGAAACACGGCCCGTTGTCGCTCACAAGGTCATCAGACAGAAAGCCCATCAACATTCCAGCTAAGTTGCGCGGCTGCACAGTGGTCTGGAGAACCCACGCAGACTGCTTAGCGGCTTTTAAATGGAAAGAACTGTGCAAGCACGAAAATTTGAATGCCCTGCACAGTCACTTAAAGGGACAGCGCACAAAAAAAATTAGGGGGAACATTGTTCCCCATGCTTGGCTCAAATGGATAGGTCATCCCAACGATAGTAAGTGTAGATGTTTATAGGAATCCTGAGACAATAAAATGAATTAACTGTTGTATCCAATTGTTTTATGAACACATTTTAAATAGAGTAACCATATTTTCTAAACCAAATCTGGGGACACACAGGGAGGGAGCTGTCATGTTTGTAACTACAATGTAACATCACTGTATTACTGTATACACTCAACTCAGATGCACACCTTGACCACAGAGGGTGAACTTGTGGGAGACACTCCTTACCTGATCACACAGGTATATAAAGGGAGGTCCCACGCAGGGTCATCATTTCTGGAGTCCTGTAATAAAGAGTTAAGGTCACAGAGTGGCCTTGTCCCTGGAATGTGCCTCATGTGGCTTTATGCTGTAGAGTAAGGACTTTACAGGAGCCAAGCAAAGTAGCCAGGATGGAAAATGTAGGCTGCACAATGTAGCGAGGCTAAAAATTTTAGTAGCCTATATTTTAACATTTGCACATATACACTATAAATGCAAAACAAATGTGCATATAAGTACCATGGATGTGACAGCACACTATTGAAGCGCATCAAGATACCATTTGTAAATAATTCAATAACACTGTTCAGGAATCTCAGTTTTTCGTACCCACTGTCTATACGGCCTATTCAGAAAATCTTTCTTCATATCACTACCTATGTCATTTATTTTTCACAGATTTATTAATGATTGCTGTGCTATCTTTGCATTTAAAGAAAACTGGCATGACGACTTTGTTGCTTCTGCTAGTGAAGTACATGTAGAGATTAACCTTCATCAACCATCACTAGTCTCTGAAGGTTTCCCATGTTCCTATCTTCAGTTTGCACACTGATGACTACAAAGTACAAGCTTTCTGTACACTAATCCTCCACTGCCTCTCTCAACATTTCCACTGCCTTTGTGTTGTCAGATTGCTTTTCTGACATCCAATCCTGGATGAGCCAAACATTCCTCCAGTTAAACATTGGGAACACCTAAGCCATTGTTTTCAGACACCACAATCTCCAGTCCTTGGCCACTGATTCCTTCTGTGTTCCCTGCCCACTATCCAAATGGTTTGCCACTGCAGCGTTCCTGAACTGAACTTCCAACTCCATAATTCTCTCCATCACAAAGATTGCCCACTTCCACCTCAGTAACATTGCCCACCTCTGCTCCTGCTCCAGCCCACCTTCTCTCCGTTAGCTGAGGGCTTTCCGCTTTCAGAATTTTCTCCAATGTATGCATTATGGAAATTCCAATGTTCTCACCAACAAGATGTGAAAGAAGCTCACAGACTTGTTTGCCACAAAAATGAAGACCATCTGTTCATCTGTTCATCTGCCTCTGCTCCTCAACCCACACCTCCTCCCTCCCACCAATCCCCTTGTCCACCAAACCAAACCTCTCCCCTGTTCCTTCGCCCTGAACCCATGTCTTTCTCTAGTTTTCTCCCTTACTTCCTGCCCTATCTATGTGAATGAGACCCACTTCCTGGCTCGCTTGACCCCATTCCCACCAAACTGTTGGCCACTAATGTACTACTTGTATTTCTTTCAGTATCACTGCACAAAAGCTAAAAACAAAGTCAAAAGGGCCTAATCTCAGGAAAAAAAATCAAAGCTGCATTTCCTTACATTTTATCCGTTCGGGATTTCTAGATTAGGAACTGATAAAATTATTTGCAAAATTTGGAATAAAAGCAGAAAATGCTGGCAATCTCAGCGGGTCAGGAAGCATCTGTGGAGAGAAAAACAAGAGTTATCGTTTCAGGTCTATTGTGTTCCTAACACAGATGAGACTGCACACAGTGAGGTTAAAGTAACAGTGACCTCAGTCTTTATTAAGACACTCCAGAGTGAGGAACAGGCCTAAGGGGCCGGCTTATTTACACTGCTCCCAAGGGATACTGGGATCCCTTGGGACTTCAGGGGATGCACTCCTTAGTGGTGGAACATGGCAGTTCATGCTTTACAGATACACAACATCACTTTTCCCCCAAAGTCAAAGTGAAAACTATTTACAAGGTGAGGCAGTCAGGAGCCTTTCTTTCCCTGGTGGACCGCCTCAGTACAAATGTCTGTTCTGGTGTGTTGGCTGTGCCCTCGCTGGGCTGGCGTGTTGTTGGCCCTGCAGGGCTGCTGGGTGAGCCTGGCCTTGCTGGGCTGTTGGGCGTGATGGGTTTGATTTCCTGGTCCGGCGTGGTGTCGTTGATCCTTTGGGGGTGTGTGGTGGGCTCGAAAAAGGTGGTGTCTGCTGTGGGTTGTTCAGGGCAGTCTGTGAACCACAGCCTCGTTTGGTCCAGGTACTGGCCTGCAAATTTTTCCATTGTCTAGTTTGACTACAAACACCTTACTCCTTTTTTTAGCGATCATCGTGCCCACGATCCACTTGGGACCATGTCCATAGTTTAGCACATACACAGGGTCATTCAGATCAATTTCCCGTGACTCAGTGGCGCGACCATCGTTTACATTTTGTTGCTGCCGCCTGCTCTCTATGTGATCATGCAGGTTGGGGTGAACCAGCGAGAGTCTGATTTTAAGTGTCCTTTTCATGAATAGCTCAGCCGGGGGCACCCCTGTGAGTGAGTGGGGTCTCGTGCGGTAGCTGAGCAGTACTCGGGACAGGCGGGTTTGGAGTGAGTCTTCTGTGACTTGTTTAAGGCTCTGTTTGATTGTTTGTACTGTCTGCTCTGCCTGCCCATTGGAGGCTGGTTTCAACGGGGCCGAGGTGACATGTTTGATCCCATGGCGGGTCATGAATTCTTTAAATTCGGCACTGGTGAAACATGGCCCTTTGTCACTGACCAGTGTGTCAGGCAGGCCGTGGGTGGCAAACATGGCCCTCAGGCTTTCAATGGTGGTGGTGGCGGTGCTTCCCTACATCATTTCACATTCAATCCATTTTGAAAAAGCATCCACCACCACCAGGAACATTTTACCGAGAAACGGGCCCGCATAGTCGACATGGATCCTTGACCATGGTCTGGAGGGCCAGGACCACAAACTTAGTGGTGCCTCTCTGGGCGTGTTGCTCAACTGAGCACACACGCTGCATTGCCGTACTCAGGACTCCAAGTCAGAGTCGATACCGGGGCACCACACGTGGAATCTGGCTATCACTTTCATCATTACTATACCCGGGTGTGTGCTGTGGAGATCCGAGATGAACGTCTCCCTGCCCTTTTTGAGTAGCACTACGCTGTTATCCCACAACAGGCAGTCTGCCTGAATGGACAGCTTGTCCTTTCGCTGCTGGAACGGCTTGATTGGCTCTTGCATTTCAACGGGGATGCTGGCCCAGCTCCCATGCAGTACACAGTTTTTTTACTTGGGACAGCAGAGGATCTTGGCTGGTCCAAGTCCTAATCTGGAAGGCCGTGACAGGTGATTTATCATTTTCAAACGCTTCCATGACCATCAACAAGTCTGCGGGCTGCGCCACCATCAACAAGTTTGCAGGCAGCGCCATTTCCACCCCCTTGGTGGGCAATGGTAGCCGACTGAGAGCATCCACACAGTTCTCGGTGTCTGGCCTGTGGCGGATGGTGTAGTTATACGCTGATAGCGCGAGTGCCCACCTTTGTATGCGGGCTGAAGCATTAGCATTTATCCCTTTGTTTTCAGCGAACAGAGATATGAGGGGCTTGTGATCAGTTTGCAGCTCAAATTTGAGGCCAAACAGGTACTGATGCATTTTCTTTAACCCGAACACACAAGCTAATGCCTCTTTCTCAATCATGCTGTAGGCCCATTTGGCCTTCGACAAGCTCCTGGAAGCATAGGCGACAGGTTGCAACTTCCCCGCAATGTTAGCTTGTTGTAATACACACCCGACTCCGTATGACGATGCATCACATGCTAGCACAAGTCTTTTACATGGGTTACAATACAATACAAGCAGCTTGTTGGAGCATAAAATGTTTCTGGCTTACTCAAAAGCAATTACTTGTTTTTCCCCCCATACCCAGTTCTCACCTTTACGCAATAACACATGTAGGGGCTCTAAGAGGGTGCTTAACCCCTGTAGGAAGTTACCAACATAGTTGAGGAGTCCCAGGAACGATCGCAGCTCCGTGATGTTCTGTGGCCTGGGCGCGTTCTTGATAGCCTCTGTCTTGGCGTCTGTGGGCTGAATGCCATCCGCCGCGATCTTTCTCCCCAAAAACTCCACTTCTGTTGCCATGAAGACGCATTTCGACCTCTTCAGCCGCAGCCTTACGCGATCCAGTCGCTGGAGGACCTCCTCCAGATTTTGTAGGTGCTCGACGGTGACCCGACCCGTGACCAATATGTCATCCTGAAAAACCACCGTATGTGGTACCAACTTGAGTAGGCTCTCCATGTTTCTCTGGAAGATCGCTGCAGCTGACCGAATTCCAAACAGGCATCTATTGTAGATGAACAGTCCCTTGTGCGTGTGGATGCAGGTGAGGCCCTTCGAAGACTCCTCCAGCTCCTGCGTCATGTAGGCTGAAGTCAGGTCGAGCTTGGTGAACGTCTTGCCTCCTGCCGCGTCGCAAATAGGTCGTCTGCCTTAGGTAGCGGGTATTGGCCCTGTAGCGAGAAACGATTAATCGTTACTTTATAATCGCCGCAAATCCTGACTGTTCCAGTACTCAAAAGTAATGGCACGATCGGGCTGGGGAAATGATGCCCTCACGTTGCAGCCTATCCAGCTCAATTTCCACTCTCTTCCTCATCATGTGAGGTACCGCTCGCGCCTTGTGGTGAATGGGTCGTACCTCTGAGACCAAGTGGATCCGCACCTTCGCCCCGGAAAAGTTTCCAATGCCAGGCTCAAAAAGGGAAGGAAATTTGTTAAGAACCTGGGTACATGAGGTCTCATCAACATGTGATCACACTCGGATGTCATCCCGGTTCCAGCGAATTTTGCCCAGCCAGCTCCCTCCAAGCATTGTGGGGTCATTGCCCGGGACAATCCAGAGTGGCAGTTCGTGCACCGTGCCCTCATAGCTGAACTTGACCATGGCGCTGCCCACGATAGTGATCAGCTCTTTGGTGTACGTTCTCAGTTTCGTGTGGATGGGGCTCAGGGCTGGTCTGAGTGCCTTGTTGCACCACAGTTTCTTAAACATCTTTTTACTCATGATGGATTGGCTAGCGCCAGTCTCCAGTTCATAGAAACACAGAAACATAGAAAATAGGTGCAGGAGCAGGCCATTCGGCTCTTCGAGCCTGCACCGCCATTCAATGAGTTCATGGCTGAACATGCAACCTCAGTACCCCATTCCTGCTTTCTCGCCATACCCCTTGATTCCCCCTAGTAGTAAGGACTACATCTAACTCCTTTTTGAATATATTTAGTGAATTGGCCTCAACAACTTTCTCTGGTAGAGAATTCCACAGCTTCACCACTCTCTGGGTGAAGAAGTTTCTCCTCATCTCGGTCCTAAATGGCTTACCCCTTATCCTTAGACTGTAACCCCTGGTTCTGGACTTCCCCAACATTGGGAACATTCTTCCTGCATCTAACCTGTCTAAACCCGTCAGAATTTTAAACGTTTCTATAAGATCCCCTCTCATTCTTCTGAACTCCAGTGAATACAAGCCCAGTTGATCCAGTCTTTCTTGATATGTCAGTCCTGCCATCCCGGGAATCAGTCTGGTGAACCTTCGCTGCACTCCCTCAAGAGCAAGAATGTCCTTCCTCAAGTTAGGAGACCAAAACTGTACACAATACTCCAGGTGTGGCCTCACCAAGGCCCTGTACAACTGTAGCAACACCTCCCTGCCCCTGTACTCAAATCCCCTCGCTATGAAGGCCAACATGCCATTTGCTTTTTTAACCGCCTGCTGTACCTGCATTCCAACCTTCAATGACTGATGTACCATGACACCCAGGTCTCGTTGCACCTCCCCTTTTCCTAATCTGTCACCATTCAGCTAATAGTCTGTCTCTCTGTTTTTACCACCAAAGTGGATAACCTCACATTTATCCACATTATACTTCATCTGCCATGCATTTGCCCACTCACCTAACCTATCCAAGCCACTCTGCAGCCTCATAGCATCCTCCTCGCAGCTCACACTGCCACCCAACTTAGTGTCATCCGCAAATTTGGAGATACTACATTTAATCCCCTCGTCCAAATCATTAATGTACAATGTAAACAGCTGGGGCCCCAGCACAGAACCTTGTGGTACCCCACTAGTTACTGCCTGCCATTCTGAAAAGTGCCCATTTACTCCTACTCTTTGCTTCCTGTCTGACAACCAGTCCTCAATCCATGTCAGCACATTAATCTCTTGTGTGGGACCTTGTCGAAAGCATTCTGAAAGTCCAAATATACCACATCAACTGGTTCTCCCTTGTCCCCTCTACTGGAAACATCCTCAAAAAATTCCAGAAGATTTGTCAAGCATGATTTCCCTTTCACAAATCCATGCTGACTTGGACCTATCATGCCACCTCTTTCCAAATGCGCTGCTATGACATCCTTACTGATTGATTCCATCATTTTACCCACTACTGATGTCAGGCTGACCGGTCTATAATTCCCTGTTTTCTCTCTCCCTCCTTTTTTAAAAAGTGGGGTTACATTGGCTACCCTCCACTCGATGGGAACTGATCCAGAGTCAATGGAATGTTGGAAAATGACTGTCAATGCATCCGCTATTTCCAAGGCCACCTCCTTAAGTACTCTGGGATGCAGTCAATCAGGCCCTGGGGATTTATCGGCCTTCAATCCCATCAATTTCCCGTTTAATAAGGATTTCCCTCAGTTCCTCCTTCTTACGAGACCCTCTGACCCCTTTTATATCCGGAAGGTTGTTTGTGTCCTCCTTAGTGAATACCGAACCAAAGCACTTGTTCAATTGATCTGCCATTTCTTTTTTCCCTGTTATGACGTCCCCTGATTCTGACTGCAGGGGACCTACGTTTGTCTTTACTAACCTTTTTCTCTTTACATAGCTATAGAAACTTTTGCAGTCTGCCTTAATGTTCCCTGCAAGCTTCCTCTCGTACTTCTATTTTCCCTGCCCTAATCAAACCCTTTGTCTGCCTCTGCTGAGTTCTAAATTTCTCCCAGTCCCCAGGTTCACTGCTATTTCTGGCCAATTTGTATGCCACTTCCTTGGCTTTAATACTATCCCTGATTTCCCTTGATAGCCACGGTTGAGCCACCTTCCCTTTTTTATTTTTATGCCAGACAGGGATGTACAATTGTTGTAGTTCATCCATGCGGTCTCTAAATGCCTGCCATTGCCCATCCACTGTCAACCCCTTAAGTATCATTCGCCAATCTATCCTAGCCAATTCAAGCCTCATATCTTCAAAGTTACCCTTCTTTAAATTCTGGACCATGGTCTCTGAATTAACTGTTTCATTCTCCATCCTAATGTAGAATTCCACCATATTATGGTCACTCTTCCCCAAGGGGCCTCGCACAACGAGATTGCTAATTAATCCTCTCTCATTACACAACACCCAGTCTAAGATGGCCTCCCCCCTAGTTGGTTCCTCGACATATTGGTCTAGAAAACCATCCCTTATGCACTACAGGAAATCCTCCTCCACCGTATTGCTTCCAGTTTGGTTAGCCCATTCTATATTCATGGCTACAGGTAAGCCATTCAATTTTACATTTAGCATTATACGTGGACATTTCGTTGAAAATGTGTGCACCCCGTGTACTTCAGCATCTGCCTCCTCTCTCTGAGGCTCGAAATTGCTTTGATCCACTATGGACCGATCTTCCTCTGCCACGTGGTGGTTAGCAGGTTTTGCCGAGCTTGCAGCTCATCTGCAAGCTCGTTGGAGGTGCCCCCTTGTTCCACACCTCTTGCAAACATACCCTTTGAAGTGGCATGAATCGGCTGAATGGAAGCCTCCACGCCAACAAGGTGTGAATTGCCTTGCATTCATCCTTTGTTGCGGACTCTGAGTCACCTGGGTCACCTGAGGCCTGCTGGCAGTTGCAGACTCGTGGTTTCTGCCCTGTACATTTCTGCTCGCAAACTCAGTTCCAGTTAACTTATGAACATTGCTGAGAGATTTGTTTGGTGTTATCACTGGTGGACATAAACGCCTGTGCTATCGCAATGGCCTTACTGAGGGTTGGTGTCTCTACAGTGAAAAGTTTTCGTAGGATGGTCTCGTGGCCAATGCCCAGTACAATAAAGTCTCTGAGCATCTGCTCCAGGTAGCCATCAAACTCACATTGTCCTGCAAGTCGCCTTAGCTCGGCGACATAGCTCGCCACTTCCTGACCTTCAGATCGCTGGCATGTGTAGAACCGATACCTCGCCATCAGCCCACTCTCCCTCGGGTCAAGGTGCTCCTGAACCAGTGTACACAGCTCTGCATACGACTTATCTGTGGGTTTCACCGGAGCCAGAAGATTCTTCATGAGGCTGTAGGTCGGTGCCCCGCAGACCGTGAGGAGGACCGCTCTCCTTTTTGCAGCGCTTCCTTCTCTATCCAGCTTGTTGGCTACAAAGTACTGGTCTCGCCGTTCGACATAGGCTTCCCAGTCCTCACCCTCCGAGAACTTCTCCCGGATGCCCACAGTTTGCTGCATCTTTGCATTGGATTCGTATACTCGTCGCCAGTTGTTGTGTTCCTAACACAGATGAGACTGCACACAGGGAGGTTAAAGTAACAGTGACCTCAGTCTTTATTAAGAAACTCCAGGGTGAGGAACAGGCCTTCGGGGCCGGCTTATATACAGTGCTCCCAAGGGATGCTGGGATCCCTTGGGACTTCAGGGGATGTACTCCCTGGTGGCGGAACGTGGGAGTGCATGCTTTACAGATACACAACAAGGTCGATGTCCCTTCGTCAGATGACTTGAAACGTTAACTTTGTTCTTCTCTCCACAGATGCTGCCTGACCCGCTGAAATTTCCAGTATTTTCTGTTTTTATTTCAGATTGCAGCATCCATAGTATTTTGTTTCAGTGCAAAATTTGGAAGTCTGGTTTGAAAAGGCTTGACAGCATATTCTCACCAAAGGTTCTTCAAAAGTATGCTATTGTTGAAAATGTAATTCAACTATTTTCTGCACCATTTAGACCAGTCCCCAGTAAACTCCCGATCAAGAGTTCATCTTCCCCTTTATAAAAAAATTATTTCCATTGATGTTGCATTTAACGGTTTCAGTACATTTGTGCCACAGTCTTTATGTGGTCTTTCCAGGACTCTTCCAGATCTGAATCTGTGTTTTAAGAGCCACTCGCCAGGGAGCGAATGCCCAATGCAATCTGCAGGCTCATGCACTGTCACTGCTAGCTGCAAAACAGTTTATCCTCATCCTCCTCCCTCTCCAACACCATGGTGGAGAACAAACCTCTACACAACAAACATCTGGGTGAAAGATCTGTAGACCTATGCAGCCAACGAAGGTGGGAGTACCAGGCAGTCTGGCACCCATTTGTGGATCCCACACAAGACCCAGAGAAATGTCTGTGCAAGTAAGAGAGGGGCCATGGACAAACAAATGTGTCTTGATGTGCCACAACGCACAATGCTCCAACCCTACAACGGCCTTCAGCAATTGCAAAACCCAGGAGCTCTCACCAAATGCTCCAACTCAGCACATTGCCCGAGAACACCTCACCGATCCTTCAGATGCGAGCTTCAGCCTCCTGCTGAGGTTAGCGCTGAAACGAGTGTGTTTCACCACAGATTCTCTGCTCCACTGATGTAAATTAGCAGGCAACAGCAAAATACCAGTGCTGTTACTGGCAGGTTTCCTAGAATTTCTAGACTTTAAAATTTAATATAACATTGGCAAATTTTGTTGCTTTTTTATTCCATGTAAATTAATTTGGAAGTTACAATAATTACTTTTATAAAAAAAAATGTGTAAACTAACTTTCTGCCCGCAATGTGATCTTGAAACTGCCACAATATTTATTCACCTATTGCAGTTGAATTGATCATAGTTTCACTCGAATGATAATCCTACAGCATGATAGACTGAAATGGTGAAATTGGGCCTCATGTTTGTTTTTATACATGTATGTTTAGTCAGTCTTTGCTATCATTCAGAATGGAAGCATCAAGGGAAATCATCCTTATCCCTAACCAATTCAGTATGCACTCACTGATTCAGTCTTTTTCAGTTGTTACAGTTAACCCATAGTCTTTTGTTCCTACAAGAACATAAATAATCAATTTAGTCATTTCTGCCCAATGGGCAAGATTAGGAGAAAAAACAGGTCAGTATTAAATGTCAGTCACTTCATTTTCAAAGGTGAGACATACACATCAAATTCTGAAAGGTATTACTCGGAAGCAGGAAGTAGTCTTGCAAAGAAGGCAAGAGGCTGAGGAATAAGAATTTCCAAATAAGATTTTCTTGTTAAGATATCTAACATGGTATTAAATCAATATAGAGAGCAAAAAAGACTGATTTTATGGGTTTTGCCTGTTGCCATTTAGCAATGTAGTAGGATGATATGACATCTCTAAAGGGGAAAGATCTGCATATTTTGGAGTTAATTTACAAAACCGACAAATATGATGAGATGTAACCCAGTTGTTGAGAAGTTGAGAACATCTGCTACAGGGAGAACAACACTTCTCAGTGTACTTTCTGTTAATCTTTGAAGTCATCAGAATAATAAATAATTTTCTGAAAGTTTGTGTTGGTTTTCCGGTATTTCTGGAGTTTGATATTGAAAAATACAATGAAACATGAACCAGGGAATTGTTGATTTGTTAGTTCATAGAATTTTGAGCCTGGAGCCTGGATAATTGGATTACATAGGATGTACAGCCCAACCAGTCCATGCTGACGTTTATTCTCCACTCGAGCCTCCTCCCCTCTTTCCTCCTCATCGAAATCTATCAGCACAACCCTCTATTTCCTTCTCCCTTATATGTTTGTCCAGCCGCCCCTTAAATGCATCTATAGTATTCGCTTCAACCACTCCCTGTGGTAGCGAGTTCCACATCCTCACCATTCTTTGGTTAAAGAAGATTTTTCTGAATTCCCTATTGGATTTCTTGGTGACCTGCTTATATTGATGGCCTCTAGTTATGCTTTTCCCCACAAATGGAAACATTCTCTCTGTATCCACTCAATCAAAACCTTTCATAATTTTGAAGATCTCTATTCAGTCACCCTTCAGCCTTTTTTCAAGAGAAAAGAGACCCAGCCTGTTCATCCTTTGCTGATATGTATACCCTTGCATTTCTGGTGTCATCCTTGTAAATCTTCTTTGTACCCTCTCCAGTGCCTCTATATCCTTTTTATAATATGGCGACCAGAACTGTACGCAGTACTCTTAAGTGATCTAACCAAGGTTCACTACAGGTTTAGCATAACGTTCCTACTTTTCAATTCTAAACCACTAGAAATAAACCCTGATGCTTGGTTTGCCTTTTTTTATGGGCTTGCTAAACTGTGTCGCAACTTTTAGTGATTTGTGTATTTGTACTCCAAGATCCTTTTGTTCCTGTACCCCACTTAGACTCGCACCCTCCAAGTAATAAGTGACTTCCTTATTCTTCCTACCAAAATGTAATACCTCACATTTGTTACGTTTCGAATAACTCCACAAGACTATATCTTAAGCTCAAACTGTTGTGACCTTGGTCTCTTTATTGTAACTCTAGAGTTAGGAGGCTGCATGGTAGTCTGCCTTTTATACCTACTTACCCAGGTTGTGCAGGTGACCCTTGAGTCTCCCACAGGTGCGCCCCTTGGTGGCAAGTCTTACACATTGGTGATGTTTACATACATAACATCATTCCCCCCGCACCCCTCCCCCCCCACAAAGTCTTATTATCAAGTTATTTACAAGTTGAGGCAATCCGGGGTTCTGTGTTCCTGGATTGATCACCTGAGTTGAAGTCCTGGCATAGGTGAGTCGGTCAGATCATTGCTGCACTGTGGTGTGGCTGGTCTGATCGCACTGTCGGGCATGGTGGGTTCATCCTCGTGGTTGACCGCGAGGTCGATTGCTGGTTGGGTGTGTGTGGGTGGATCAATGATGGTAATGTCCTCTTCAAACTGTTCTTGGTTGTCAGTGAACTGCAGTTTGGTCTGATCCAAGTGCTTTCTGCATGTTTGTCCATTCACAACTTTGACAACAAACACTCTATTCCCCTCCTTGGATAACACAGCACCAGCAACCCATTTGGGACCATGACCATAATTAAGAACAAACACAGGGTCATTAACCTCAATGTCACGTGATACAGCCGCACGATCGTGGTGCATGTTATGCCGGTGATGCATGGTTTCTACATGATCATTGAGATCCGGGTTGACTAAGGCGCACCTGGTTTTGAGTGGTCTCATCATTAGCAATTCTGCAGGGGGAACCCCGGTAAGCGAGTGGGGTCGTGTGCGGTAGCTGAGCAGAATCCGAGATAACCGGGTCTGCAGGGAACCGTCTGTCATGCATTTCAAGCTCTGCTTGATGGTTTGGACTGCCCGTTCCACTTGACCATTAGATGCGGGCTTAAATGGCGCAGACCTGACATGCTTGATGCCATTGCCGGTCATGAACTCGTTGAATTCTGAGCTGGTGAAGCATGGTCCATTGTCGCTAACAAGGACGTCGGGCAAACCATGGGTGGTGAACATGTCCCGGAGGCTTTCAATGGCGGCAGTGGACATACATGACGACATTATTATACATTCATCCATTTAGAGTTAGCGTCCACTGCTACTAGGGGCATTTTTTCTAGAAAGGGGCCAAAGAAATCTACTTGAACCCTTGACCACAGTTTGGAGGGCCATGACCACAGATTCAGTGGGGCCTCCCTTGGTGCGTTGCTCAACTGTGAGCAAGTGTTACATTGGTGTACACATGATTCTAATTCCGAGTCAATGCCGGGCCACCAAACGTGCGACCTGGTGATAGTCTTCTTCATGACTATGCCTGGGTGGGTACTGTGTAGGTCACGTATAAACGTTTCCCTGCCTTTTTTGGGGCAAAATTACACGATTCCCCCATAGGAGGCAGTCCGAATAGATGGACATTTCCTCCATGCATCAGTGGAACGGCTTAATTTCGTCTTGCATTTCCCCTGGGACTGCCGACCAGCTCCCATTGAGGATGTAGCTTTTTACTAGTGATAGCACCGGGTCCTGGCTAGTCCAGGTCCTGATCTGGCGAGTCATGACGGGTGACCCCTCGCTCTTAAAAGCGTCCATTACAAGGAGCAAGTCTGCGGGTTGTGCCATTTCCACCCCGGTGGTGGGCAATGATAGCCGACTGAGGGCATCCGCACAGTTCTCTGTGCCTGGTCTGTGGCGGATTGCATAATCATACGCAGATAACGTTAGTGCCCATATTTGGATGCGAAACGAAGCATTGGTGTTAATACCTTTGCTTTCTGAGAACAACGAAATGAGCGGCTTGTGGTTGGTTTCGAGCTCGAACCAGAGCCCAAATAGGTATTGGTGCATTTTCTTAACCCCGTAGACGCATGGTAATGTTTCATGCTCAACCATACTGTAGGCTCTTTCTGCCTTAGATAAGCTTCTGGACACATATGCAACCGGTTGCAGTTTGCCTGACCCATTGGCTTGATGTAACACACAACTGACCCTGTACGAAGATGCATCACAAGCTAGTACTAAACGTTTACATGGGTCATACAATACAAGTAACTTGTTCGAACATAGCAGGTTTCTGGCCTTGTTAAAGGCTGTCTCTTGAGATTTACCCTAAATCCAGTCGTCACCCTTGCAAAGTAGTAAATGCAAGGGTTCCAGCAAAGTGCTCAATCCCGGTAGAAAGTTACCAAAATAGTTGAGGAGTCCCAGGAACGAACGCAGCTCCGTCACATTCTATGGTCTGGGTGCATTCTTGATGGCCTCCGTCTTGGAGTCCGTGGGTCTGATGCCATCCACCGCAATCTTTCTCCCCAGAAATTCGACCTCTGGCACCAGGAAAACACATTTGGAGCATTTCAGCCTGAGTTCCACTCTGTCCAGTCACTTGAGAACCTCTTCCAGGTTGTGCAAGTGTTGGTCAGTGATCAAGATGCCGTCTTGAAACACTACGGTGCATGGAACCGATTTCAGCAGACTCTCCATGTTCCTCTGGAAGATTGCCGCTGCCGAGCGAATCCCAAAGGGACATCTGTGGTATATGAACAGTCCTCTGTGCCTGTTGATGCACGTCAATTTTTTCGAAGGTTCAGCCAGCTTCTGTGTCATGTAAGCAGAGGTTAGATCCAGCTTGGTGAATTACTTCCCCCCCCTGCTAGTGTTGCAAACAAGTCATCTGCTTTGGGTAGTGGCTACTGGTCCTGTAACGAGACTCGGTTGATCGTTAGCTTGTAGTTCCCCACAGATTCTGACCGTCCCATCGCTCTTCAACACCAGCACAATTGGACTGGCCCACTCGTTGAAAGTGACTGGCGATATGATCCATTCTCGTTGAAGTCTGTCCAGCGCGATCTCGACTTTCTCTCACATCAGGTATGGAACCGCTCGGGCCTTGTGATGAACGGGTCGTGCATCAGGGACTAGCTGGATCTGCACTTTGGCACCTGTGAAGTTGCCGATGCCTGGTTCGAATAACGACGGGAATTTGTTGAGCACTTGGGCGCACGCGGCGTCATCCTCCGAAGACAGTGCTTTGATGTCGCCCCAGTTCCATCGGATCTTTCCTAGTCAGCTTCTGCCAAACAGCATTGGGCCATCGCCTGGTACAATTCTTAGTGGTAAATCATGCACAGCTCCATCGTACGATACCTTCACTGCTGCACTGCCAATGACTGGTATGAGCTCTTTGATGTAAGTGCGCAGCTTAGTGTGGATCGGGCTTAGTTTTGGCCTTTGTGCCTTGTTGCCCCACAGTTTCTCAAAAGCCTTCTGGCTCATAATTGAATGACTCGCCCCGTGTCCAATTCCATGGAAACTGGAATGCCGTTTAATTTGACTTTCAACATTATCGGAGGGCTTTTGGTGGTGAAGGTGTGTACCCCATACACTTCTTCTTCAGCCTCGGTTTGAGTTGCCTCTCTTACTCGTTCAACGTAATCCGCGCCGGATCGGTCATCTTCTGCCGACTCTGCCACGTGGTGAGTCGCAGCACGTCTGTACATTTGCTGGAGGTGCCCCATTGTTCCACAGCCCTTGTACATGTAGTGCTTGAATCGACATTGATGGGCTCGATGATTACCCCCGCAGTGCCAACATGGATTCGCATTCACGCCCCACGGCGAACTCTGAGTCATCCTAGGTCTGGCCTCTGTGAGCGTGTAGACACTGCCATGTACAGTTCTGCCTGCTGAAGGCATTATTTTATGCACAGTACTTGCCGGTGAGTTCCGATGCTGCAGTGATATCTGTTTAGTATTGTCGTTCGTGGACATAAAAGCCTGGGCTATCATGATGGCCTTGCTCAGATCTAGGGATTCGGCAGACAGCAATTTGCGAAGAATGACCTCGTGGCCGATTCCAAGCTCGAAAAAGTCCCGCAAAACTTCCCCCAAAAATCCAGCAAATACGCACGGTCCCGCAAGGTGTCTTAGGTCAGCGACACAGCTCGCCACGTCCTGGTCCTCGGAGTGGTGGTGCATATAAAAGCGATACCTAACCATCAAAATGCTCTCCTTTGGCTTGAGGTGTTCCCGAACCAGCGTGCACAGCTCTTCATATGTCTCCTCCGTTGGTTTCGTTGGTGCTAGCAGATTTTTGATGAGGCCATATATCGTGGACCCGCAAACGGTGAGGAGAATTGCCCCGCGCTTGACTGCGGTTTCTTCCTTTTCCAGCTCATTGGCCACGACGTACTGGTCAAGACGCTCAACGAAGGTTTCCCAATCATCACCCTCAACAAATCTCTTAAGAATACCAACGGCAGCCATAACTGCGTGAAAGTTCGTGATCTGTTACTCGTCACCAATTGTTATGTTTAGAATAACTCCACAGGACTGTATGTCTTAAGCTCAAACTGTTGTGACCTTGGTCTTTTTAATGTAACTCCAGAGTGAGGAGGCAGCATGGTAGTCAGCCTTTTATATCTGCTTGCCCAGGGTGTGCAGGTGGCCCTTGGGTCTTCCACAGGTGCGCCCCCTGGTGGCAAGTCTTGCACATTGGTAATGTTTGCATACATAACAACATTTATCTGTGTTGAACTTCATTTGCCGATTATATACCCATTCTGCAAGTCTGTTCATGCCCTCCTGTAATTTGTTGCAGTCCTCCTCAATATTGACTATCCCCCCCCCCCCCCAATTTGGTGTCATCCGCAAATTTAGAAATTGTGTTTTTGATTCCAAAGTCTAAATCGTTCATGTAAATTGTGAACAACAGTGGTCCCAGCACTGATCCTTATGGAACACCACTACCCACCTGCTGCCACTGTGAATAGATACCCTTAACTCCTACTCTCTGCTTTCTGTCTTGAAGCCAGTTAGCAATCCATTCTGCTACTTGTCTCCTGACTCCAGATTCTCTGACCTTGTTCATTAGTCTATTATGGGGTACCTTACCTTTGAAAATCTAGATAAATTACATCTACTACATTACTATTGTCTACTCTCCCTGTTAACTCTTCAAAAAATTTAATGAGGTTCATCAAGCAAGACTTTCCGTTTTGAAATCCATGCTGACTATTATTATAATATTTTTAGTTTCTAGATGTTCTTCTATTTTCTCCTTTAGTAGGGATTCCATTATTTTCCTACCAATGATGTTAAGCTGACTGGTCTATAATTCCCTGGACATGTTCTATCCCCCTTCTTAAATATAGGTCCTAAAGGGTCTGCAAGGTCGTCATACTTCTGTCCTTCTGCGACTGGCGATACAGCATACTATGAGCAGTAATTTGAGAATTTTTCTTCTATATTTTGGTCTGTATTTGTTCGCTTACTGGCATTTGGTCTGGATATTAACTGCCAGCAGATTTCCGACAAGAAACCACGCTGGCGAGTTAATTTACTGCCCACATGAATGAAACAGAATGAGACACAGTCGTTTTTAATGGGCTTCATTTAAATCTCGTCGGCTGCAATTGACCTGTTCCTGATGAAAAGTTGGTGGAAAGCAGTGGAGAATCATGTGGCTGCCACTGCTGATGGCAGGAGGCTGCTAATGTCCAGGTAGCAGGCAGCACATTTGTCAGACAAAGTTATAGAGCTGACCTGCACAACTGATCAGAATTCCTGGGCCAGTAAGGTCATGCCACAAATTAATGCTGAAATAAGGCTTGAGCCATTGAGCAGTGGAAGCCTCCTGCACCCTCAGCACATACCCATTGGAAAGAAAGCCCTGGGTAAATGTAAATTAAGCTCACTGACTCAAATTACACAGCTGCCACACAGGAGGGGATTGTAGAATCACATGTTGTCCAGACCAGGTATGTGTGGCAAATTGCCAATGAACCAGTGACGTTTTTACAACTATCCAACAGTTTTCATATTATTTTTCTGGCGCTAACCCATGGATCATAGATTTATAGAATTGAATTCCCAATATGCTGCGTTGGGATTTGCACTCATGGCAGTTGATTTTCATATTGGACAGATCTCAGGCATGTGATGGGCGGGACTTCTGCTACACCTGCCTAACGATGTCGGCAGGAGATCTGGACCATTTTTGTGGTGAAGCCTCATTTTACTTTTCAGTTCAAGCTGAATTTGGAAATTACAAAATGGTTTCCAATTTTTTTGTGCACAGTGTGTGTTCTGGGAGTACGTGGTGACCCTACAATGTTAGTTGATATATTGGATACAATTCATTGGAAGCTGGAAGGACTTGGAGAGATGCTAGACATGACTTTAGTGCAGGGGAGCAGGTATTGTTCAGGTGAAGTGCTCTTCAGTGACCTCCCACCTAAGGGCCAGGCAAGTTTTGGAGCTCTTCCACTTCTTCAACTTCCTCAGTGTCCTCTGTCGTCTTTCTCATTGTGCTCAAGGTCCTCCTCCAGTCGTTGCTCCATGTGATGTTGCACAAAGTTATGCAGCATACAGCAAACCACAATTGGACACCACTTAACAACTGAGTGTTTGAGATGGACAAAGATGGTGTTGAAATTCTGCGGCCTCTCTTGCTGCCGGAAGTACAGCAGAGCAGCACTGCTGGCGAAGATATAGATGCTGTCCCAAATTCCAGTGATGGAGTCATTCAAATAATTGGGGAATGACTGTACAGGTGCAACAGAGATGCCTGTGTGAAATTCATGCTGGAATATCAGAGCAGCACCTGATTTGGAGCCAGACATCATTATCAGGTCAGAGAAGGAGGACAACATTTTTCAATTTATTCTAAAGTGAAAGGGGGCCCATGATTGTTGAGTAGTCAGTGCCTTCTCAGCATACTTTATCAGGCTTTAGAATGGGCTACAATTGAACCCACACCTGCCTTCTGTTGGACCTAAAGAGAGCGTCATTTATGGCATTCCCAGTGTAGCCCGGGAATGCCCCAGAAAAGCCCCATAAGTCACGCCTACTACCTCCCGCTGATCTGTAATTAGCAGCAGATGGTCAATCGAGAAAACTGACAGATTTGGATACCGTCTGAAAATCTGCCTCCCTTCCCCACAGACATAACCCTCAAATTTCTGCCCTCCCCAACCCATAACATTTTGGACCCAATATCTTTTGGTGCTGCAAATTAAAATAAATTAAATTACTCTAAAGATATAAATTTCCAAGAATGGAATATAAATTCCATTGGCACTAGTATAAGCTACTGTTTATGATCAAGACTGTCCAGTAAATTAAAATGATACATCATGTGTCTATGGTGCTTTTATCTGGACTTTAGCATACACTTCCTTTCAAGTGCTTTGGTAATTTGGACAATATTTATTCCACTATACATATTCTGATCAGATTTGATGTTGGGGTAACCACATGTTGCCAGTAAGGGCAAGTGCCTGATTACCTGTTTTTATGGCTACAGCTGAAGTTGGATAATGATTGGGTATCTTAATTTACCAACAAATGTTGAAATGCCATGGGTCAGAACATGTAAGTTTGCACGTACCACTGCAAAACTGTAGAAATTGCCTTAATGCCCAATCCTTAAAAAGACTGTTATGAGTTAACAATTTTAGTGCTTGTTATAATCCTCTAATTAGCTATGTTACTTATATATTTAATGAAGCCAGTGGTTGCAAAAAATGCTATCTTAAATGGCTTTATGATGAAAAAAAACGTTATCACAGCTTCCCAACATTGCTGTTAGAATGTGGCACTTTCACAATTTTAGGGCTACAGTTACAATTAGGGAAAGCATAAGTTTCAGTAACATAAAAGTAATTTATCATTGCTAAAACAGTTGTCAAGGCCATTAAAGGTCAAGTATTTTGTAATATTATGAATTGCAACTGTTTATTAATAATATGAATAGCAGAAATGTAATGATGATGGAGCTATTTTCTTAGTCTTGTTAAAATAGAGTGCTGTGTTTACTAATGCAGTTGAATGCCTTTATCAAATAACAGTATTTAGCATTGAAAATATGCCAAAGGCTAAAAGCCAAAAGGTTATTAGGCAATCTGTTACAGAGTCATAAATATCCCAGTGCTCATTTGTTTTGATTAAGGTTCACAGTCCACCGATTAAAGGGGATCGGTGAGGTTATGCAAACAATGAAGGTAGTTTATAATTTTTTAACTAATAAAATTAGATAAACAAACTAATCATTGAAATGATGTGTATAACTTTGCTGAGGCTTTCTTTGAAGATTAATTAATACACATCGGAAATATTTATTTTTCCTCCCTAGGGATATATGATGTCAATCAGTACTGATGGTTCATTAATTCCATTGGAAAATTTTAGTGCTGCCAGTGACAGACCTTCTGCTCATGAAACTGTGGCAGATGATGGGACAGAACCATTTGTAGCAAATGGTTCATCTTGCTTGTTAGCTGGGCAGATGGGGCTGTAACTTTTTTTCCACATGACTTAGCCTAATATGTATGGTCTTTCATCATAGCATGGTGGATGATGATGATGCTCACATTTTTATGAAATTCAACCTCATGTTAACAGTTTGCATTTGATTTAATGTTTAACAATGTGGTTAGCTGAAAATTTGAATAATAATTATTGCAGTGACCTCATCGTACAATGTATTAGTGTCTCGTTGCACTGCACTAATAATTTGTAGGACACCAGTTAGTGCCTGTGCACTCTCACATAGTAAGCTTTTAGTATTAGCTGTATGGTCAGAGGGAAGTGACCAGGAAGATGAAGAGTTCTCTCACAACAAAAAGGGGAAATTCTCAGACTGATCCATTTGTGTCGTTTTCTAAATTCCTTGAGCACCGTTACACAGATGCCCAGTGGATGGTCACTAGGCCAGTTATGGATTGGGGAATGATACACGCAAGGAACCAATAGCACCATGGTGAGTAATGCAATAAATATATATATAAATACATATTTGCATTCATGTAGGTTCTACCTGTATTTTCTCAATAATATAGTTGCTTTGATGTTTATATTGGAGACTGTGGTCTAGGCTTTCTAATTTTGGAGCATATTTACTGGGGTGGGACTTCCAAGTACCACAGAGATGCCACCTGACCTTGGCTCACTTTTCAGCCCTGGGGTCATTAGCAGGTGGGCTCCCACCCTTTTCCAGGGAATTGTGCCAAATTGGGGTCAGAGACTTGCTGTGGCATGCCTTCAGAATCCACTGGAAACCTTGTGATGTGGCCAGAAAGCCCAGGCCAATTGCTTTAGTTAGCATTTTGATTTTCTTTGTAACTCTTAGTATCACACTTTCACTGGATTCTCTATTACATAAATTTATGGGTAGATTTTCAAGTTCAAGCAAATTTCAGTGCAGAGTAGCTAGGAATAATAACAAAACTGACCAGGAGTGTAGTGATTGAACACAATTTTCTATGGTCAGCTCATTAATGTAATTATTCATAGCTTCATGTGCAGCTTTGACATTGTGCAGGGAAATAATATAATAAGAGACTGGAAAATTGCGCTTAAGGAAAATTTTAAAGGGATGCAGACACTTAAAGATAGGGAGGCAGAGGTCAAAAGTTAATGCAGGAAAATTATTTGGAAAAGACTCAGAAGACATATTGACTTGTTGACAGCCTTTACCATAGCTGAAAAGGTGAAGGGGAAACTAGTGAATGGCAAAAATGAAATAGAAACACAAAATCAGAGTTGGCTCACAAGTGACAGAGCAGCACAGGTCCCAAACCCCTGTGTTGAAGAGCGTTGAAGTGGTTGTGAAGAGGATGACCCTGATTGCCACTCTATGGCACCTCTTCCACTGCACAGAATTGTAACAAGCTTAAAAGGAAGTGGAAGAAGATTTTAGGTTGCAGCTCACTGTTACTGTGTCAGTTGTTTGCATGTTAGCTGCAGCTGTCTTCACAGCAGATGGCTATGTTCTGTAACTGACTGCCTGCTGAAGTGGAGCCGATGAAACTGTTCACATGATTGTTTGCTGGGTATGTGTGCAGGGTCTGCAGATATGGTTGGTGATATTACAGTAGGTGATGCCTCTGATGGCAGTTAATAACATAAGAAATAGGAGCAGGACTGGGCCATACGACCCCTCGAGCCTGCTCCGGCATTTAATACTCTCGAGGAGAAATCTCCCTTTCTCCCTAGCAGATCCACTGAGATAATGGATTGACGCTCTCGATGTAGACAGACTCAAAGAGATAGGTTCGAAACGATTTGTTCCGACAAATGTAGAGGAAGGTCTGTTCCAAGTTGCCCAAGACAGACTCTTCAAAAACCGAAAAGTCTCACTGGCCTTTATACAGATTTTAGTGGGCCGATCTATAATGAATCTTTTGAAGTAACTTGTGTTTGAGAATGCTACCCGTGACAATAACACAGATGTCTCTACAATCTTTGAAATGACAATTTAACTGCCACAGATAACACAGATGTAAGGCCAAGACAAATAACAGAGTTTGTTACTTCATTTGGTTCAGTCAAAGAAAACATTCAATTCACAAAGCACAGAAACATTTGTTAACATGAAAGACGGGAACTTCGTTCGATCTCAGTACAGCATTATTTGTTAACATATTTGTTAACATGAAAGACGGGAATTTAGTTTGATCTCAGCACAGAAACATTTGTTTACCCTTATCAGACTGCCTACTGTATGAGCTAATTATTTGTTAACACATTTGGTTCCCCTCTTGACTCCGTTGAATGTGTTATCTCTGCCTCTCGAAATGTGTTTGTTTCTCCAGCTTTCATTTTATGGGCTCTTCTCAGCGTACTCCACATTCTTTAAGAGTTAAACACATAAACTGTTCTATGTATTTCTTCAAAATCTAAGATTAATTTTCCTATCATAGCTTTACATACAATATGTCGATAATTCCTTAACCTACAACAATACGATCATGGCTGATCCGATCATGGACTCAGGTCTACTTCCCTGCCCGCTCCCCATAACTCCTTATTCCCTTATTGTTTAAGAAACTGTCTACTTCTGTCTTAAATTTATTCATTGTCCCAGCTTCCACAGCTCTCTGAGGCAGCAAATTCCACAGATTTACAACCCTCTGAGAGAAGAAATTTCTCCTCATCTCAGTTTACATGGGCGACCCCTTAGTCTAAGATTATGCCCTCTAGTTCTAGACTCCCCTATCAGTGGAAACATCATCTCTGCATCCACCTTGTCAAGCCCCCTCATAATCTTATACATTTCGATAAGATCACCTCTCATTCTTCTGAATTCCAATCAGTGGTGGCCCAACCTACCCAACCTTTCCTCATAAGTCAACCCCTCATTTCCGGAATCAACCGAGTGAACCTTCTCTGAACTGCCTTCAAAGCAAGTATATCCTTTCGTAAATATGAAAACCAAAACTGCATGCAGTATTCCAGGTGCGGCCTCACCAATACCCTGTACAACTGTAGCAAGACTTCCCTGCTTTTATACTCCATCCCCTTTGCAATAAAGGCCAAGATTCCATTTGCCTTCCTGATCACTTGCTGTACCTCCATACTATCTTTTTGTGTTTCATGCACAAGTACCCCCAGGTCCCCCTGTATTGCAGCACTTTGCAATCTTTCTCCATTTAAATAATAACTTGCTCTTTGATTTTTTTCTGCCAAAGTGCATGACCTCACACTTTCCAACATTATACTCCATCTGCCAAATATTTTGCCCACTCACTTAGCCTGTCTATGTCCTTTTGCAGATTTTTTGAATCCTCCTCACACATTGCTTCTCCTCCCATCTTTGTATCATCAGCAAACTTGGCTACGTTACACTCGGTCCTTTCTTCCAAGTCGTTAAAATAGATTGTAAATATTTGGGGTCCCAGCACTGATCCCTGCGGCACCCCACTAGTTACTGATTCCCAACCCGAGAATGAACCATTTATCCTGACTCTCTGTTTTCTGTCAGTTAACCAATCCTCTATCCATGCTAATATATTACCTCCAACCCGTGAACTTTTATCTTGTGCAGTAACTTTTTATGTGGCACCTTGTCAAATGCCTCTGGAAATCCAAATATACTGAATCCACTGGTTCCCCTTTTCCATCCTGCTCATGACATCCTCAAAGAATTCCAACAAATTTGTCAAACATGACATCTTGGCATTACTTCTACTGAAACATGAAATACAATGACTATGGTGCTTCTTAAGAAACATCCTGTATAAAGATTATTCAGGCCTTTCTTCTGCATGAAACACATTTGTGAAGATGGTACCATCTCAATGGTCAAGAGAAGTATACTAGAAATTATGAAATGTGTAAATTTTTCAGATTCCCCCTTTATGAAAAGCATAATCGTGTTGCAGTCCCCATCCTTTCTCATATTCACTTTTTTAAACGTTGTGATTAATCCAAAAGATGTTGTACAAATGGAAGATAGCTATTAAGGTACTAAAAGTATTGTAAACAATTTATTTTTCACCTTGTGCTTCCAAGAGGTCTGTTACAAGTATTTTTAATTTGTAAAGTCAAATAGTTGTCATAGGGTGAAATAGAACACCAAGGTTGCGAAGTCTTGTTCAGCCTCAGTCAGTGACCAGGGAGAGGTGTGGAGTCAGTGGCTAAGAAATGGAGTTTGTGGTGGGCACCAAAGACATTGGCTCTGATTCGCGGCCCCTACGGGCAAGTACAAGGTGCGCGCCCGCCTGTAGGGGCCCCACAAGTTCCGGGTTTAGGCATGTGTAGCGCATGCGACTAAACCCGGAGCTTGCGATTTGTCAAGAATCCTCTTGACAGATCATAGAAACATAGAAAATAGGTGCAGGAGTAGGCCATTCGGCCCTTCTAGCCTGCACCGCCATTCAATGAGTTCATGGCTGAACATGCAACTTCAGTACCCCATTCCTGCTTTCTCACCATACCCCTTGATTCCCCTAGTAGTAAGGACTCCATCTAACTCCTTTTTGAATATATTTAGTGAATTGGCCTCAACAACTTTCTGTGGTAAGAGAATTCCACAGGTTCACCACTCTCTGGGTGAAGAAATTCCTCCTCATCTCAGTCCTAAATGGCTTACCCCTTATCCTTAGACTGTGTCCCCTGGTTCTGGACTTCCCCAACATTGGGAACATTCTTCCTGCATCTAACCTGTCTAACTCCGTCAGAATTTTAAACGTTTCTATGAGGTCTCCTCTCATTCTTCTGAACTCCAGTGAATACAAGACCAGTTGATCCAGTCTTTCTTGATAGGTCAGTCCCGCCATCCCGGGAATCAGTCTGGTGAACCTTCGCTGCACTCCCTCAATAGCAAGAATGTCCTTCCTCAGGTTAGGAGACCAAAACTGTACACAATACTCCAGGTGTGGCCTCACCAAGGCCCTGTACAACTGTAACATCAGGAAGAAAAGGGGCTCTGCGGGCAGAGGATTGGGCCAATTTCTGCCCAGCGAATGCCCTTGAAATTCTTACGACTGATAATTTTATCAGCGTAAAACTTTTAAAGGACAGAAAAAAAATTTTTTTTTCAATAATGTAAACTTTTTAAAATCATGTTAAATAAGGTAAGTTTATTTTTAGACCCTTTAAAATATGTTTAAAAAAAAAAAATTACATTTTTGTTTTAAATAATTAAGTAAATTCCATTTTGATAATTTTTAAATATGTGATTTAAAAAAAAATTTGTTTTGTTTGTGTGTTTTTGGGAGTATTCCCATTCATACTTATGATTATTCCGTACATGAACTCACCACAAGTATGAATGGGAATACCCGTACTTGGATTGGTTGGGCCGGCCCACATGATCCCAGGGACACGTGTGAAGCGCCTAAGCCCATGGAATATGTGGGCCTTTACCCAGGCCTTCGCATAGAGACCCAGAACTACAAGACTCCGAACCTCCCGGACCACCAGGAAAATTTGTAGAAATTTTTCAGATTGGAGGCATCTGCCCCCAGGAAGTTTCTGACTGCAATTTTGGGGCCAATGGCTTTGGTCTTCCCAATATTTAGTTGGAGGAAATTTCTGCCCATCCAGGACTTGATGTCGGACAAGCAGCATGACAGATCAGAGACAGTGGAGGGGTTAAGGGAGTTGGTGGTAAGGTAGAGCTGAGTGTCTTCACCGTACATGTTCAACCCGATGTTATGTTTTGAAAACTGCTTTGCTCTCTCCACTTTTGCGACTGCTGTGGTGATACTTTCAAATTTTCCCATTTGTTGAGCTCGCTAATGGCAGATCTCATCTAGAGTAAAATACTCATGTTTTAAAACAAAAGTTCAATACTGCAAATGCAGAGAATCGGAAATAAAAACAGAAAATGCTGGAAGAACTCAGCTAGTCAGACAGCATCTGTGAAGAGAGAAACACAGTTAATGGCCCTGATACTGGCATGGGACGGTTTGGTCAGTGGGGGTCTGGGTTTCACTGCACGCTGTGGAATTTTGACTCTACAGCATATGTCTTTCTGTTCTATAGGATCCCTATCTGGTCGTCATCCTGATTGACAGGCTTGGCTCCCTGTTGGGCGGGGAACACGCCAGAGGAGACACAAGAATAAGTTGGGAGTCTGCAGCTGAGTTAGTGGGGGCTCCAACCCCGGGGTGAGGGGGCATCCCCAATCTCAGGTGTCTTTGGATAGGGATGGGACTGATGGCGGGGAAACAGATAAGCTTGTGGGGCCAGGGGTAAGTACAACTGCTCCTCCTAGCCCACAAGCAGTGCTGCATCAGCACTTACCTTCTCCTCGAAGCTGTCCTCTCGTCCCTTGAGCTGCCAGGTTTTCTAACGCCTGGGAAACCTGGCCGGCCAGGGTTCAACTTATAAGACAGGTTAAATGTGAGGCTCCCAGGCTCATTACAGTATTTCAATGTCCAATTCACCCCACTCCTGGGAGCAGGTTGGCTACCTGCCTCCATTAAACTTGAGGATGCCGTGAATAGCACGTTTAGTGAATTGGTCTTACCGCAGGTAAAAGTTACACAGCCAGATAGGGGATGGGTGACTAACAGGAAGAGCAGTGGAAGGAAGGTAGTGCAGGGGTCCCCTGCGGTCATCCCCCTGCAAAACAAATACACCACTTTGGGTTCTGTTGGGGGGGATGACTCAACAGGGGAGAGCAGCAGCAGTCAAGTTCATGGCACCGTGGGTGGCTCTGATGCACAAGAGGGCAGGAAAAAGAGTGAGAGAGCTGTAGTTGCAGGGGATTCGATTGTAAGGTGAATAGATAGATGTTTCTGCGGCTGCAATCGAGACTCCAGGATGGTATGTTGCCTTCCTGGTGCAAGGGTCAAGGATGTCTTGGAGCGGCTGTAGGACATTTTGAAGAGGGAGGGTGAACAATCAGTTGTCGTGGTGCATATAGGTACCAACGATATAGGTAAAAAACGGGATGAGGTCCTACAAGACGAATTTAGGGAGCTAGGAGCGAAATTAAAATTAGGACCTCAAAGGTAGTAATCTCAGGATTGCTACCAGTGCCACGTGCTAGTCAGAGTAGGAATCACAGGATAGCTCAGATGAATACATGGCTTGAGGAGTGGTGCAGAAGGGAGGGATTCAAATTCCTGGGACATTGGGAACCGGTTCTGGGGGAGGTGGGACCAGTACAAACAGGATGGTCTGCACCTAGGCAGGACCGGAACCAATGTCCTAGGGGGAGTGTTTGCTAGTGCTGTTGGGGAGGAGTCAAACTAATATGGCAGGGGGATGGGAACCTATGCAGGGAGACTGAGGGAAGTAGAATGGGGGCAGAAGCAAAAGCTAGAAAGAAGAAAAGTAAAAGTGGAGGGCAGAGAAACCCAAGGCAAAAATCAAAAAGGGCCACATTACAGCAAAATTCTAAAGGGGCAAAGTGTGTTAAAGAGACAAGCCTGAAGGCTCTGTGCCTCAATGCGAGGAGTATTCGTAATAAGGTGGACGAATTACCTGCGCCGCAGGCAGCAAGTAACGAATATGATATAATTGGCATCACGGAGACATGGCTTCAGGGTGACCAAGGCTGGGAACTCAACATCCAAGTGTGTTCAACATTCAGGAAGGATAGACAGAAAGGAAAAGGAGGTGGGGTGGCGTTGCTGGCTAAAGAGGAAATTAAAGAGTTCATGAGAGGCGGGAGTTGGTCGAGCGGCAGCGGCCTATAAAGGCTCAGCAGTCGGGCAGTCCGGCGAGTTCGTGAGAGGCGGGAGTTCGTCGAGAGGCAGCGGCCTATAAAGGCTCAGCAGTCGGGCAGTCCGGGGAGTTCGTGAGAGGCGGGAGTTTGTCGAGAGGCAGCGGCCTATAAAGGCTCAGAAGTCGGACAGTCCGGGAAGTTCATGAGAGGCGGGAATTCGTCGAGAGGCAGCGGCCTATAAAGGCTCAGCAGTCGGGCAGTCCGGGGAGTTCGTGAGAGGCGGGAGTTCGTCGAGAGGCAGCGGCCTATAAAGGCTCAGAAGTCGGACAGTCCGGGGAGTTCGTGAGAGGTGGGAATTCGTCGAGAGGCAGCGGCCTATAAAGGCTCAGCAGTCGGGCAGTCCGGGGAGTTCGTGAGAGGTGGGAATTCGTCGAGAGGCAGCGGCCTATAAAGGCTCAGCAGTCGGGCAGTCCGGGGAGTTCGTGAGAGGCGGGAGTTTGTCGAGAGGCAGCGGCCTATAAAGGCTCAGCAGTCGGGCAGTCTGGGGAGTTCGTGAGAGGCGGGAGTTTGTCGAGAGGCAGCGGCCTATAAAGGCTCAGCAGTCGGGCAGTCCGGGGAGTTCGTGAGAGGCGGGAGTTTGTCGAGAGGCAGCGGCCTATAAAGGCTCAGCAGTCGGGCAGTCCGGGGAGTTCGTCGAGCGGCAGCGGCCTATAAAGGCTCAGCAGTCGGGCAGTCCGGGGAGTTCGTCGAGCGGCAGCGGCCTATAAAGGCCAACTGGCGCAGCTGCAGCAGGGAGAGAAGGCAAAAAAGAAGTAGAAAGAAATCGAAAGGTGACGTCACAGCCGAGAGGGTAAGTGATTGGCTGATGATTGGTAAGTAGTTTATCTTTTTCTTTTCTATATCAGTAAGTAATGTTTTAGCATTGTTGTTGCCAATTTAAGTGTATCTAAGGGTTAAGTCATGGTAGGACAGCTCGGACTCGTGTTATGCTCCTCCTGTACTATGTGGGAAGTCAGGGACGCTTCCGGTGTCCCTGACGACTATGTGTGTGGGAAGTGTATCCGGCTGCAGCTCCTGACGGACAGTATTGCGGCACTGGATTTGCGGGTAGATTCACTCTGGAACATCCACAATGCTGAGAATGACGTGAATAGCACGTTTAGCGAGTTGGTCTTACCGCAGGTCAAGGTTACACAGCCAGATAGGGGATGGATGACTAACAGGAAGAGCAGTGCAAGGAAGGTATTGCAGGGGTCCCCTGCGGACATCCCCCTGCAAAACAGATAAACCACTTTGGGTACTGTTGAGGGGGATGACTCATCAGGGGAGGGCAGCAGCAGCCAAGTTCATGGCACCGTGGGTGGCTCTGCTGCACAGGAGAGCAGGAAAAAGAGTGCGAGAGCGATAGTGATAGGGGATTCAATTGTCAGGGGAATAGATAGGCATTTCTGCGGTCGCAACCGAGACTCCAGGATGGTATGTTGCCTCCCTGGTGCAAGGGTCAAGGATGTCTCGGAGTGGGTGCAGGGCATTCTGAAAAGGGAGGGTGAACAGCTAGTTGTCGTGGTGCATATTGGTACCAACGATCAAGGTAAAAAACGGGATGAGGTCCTACAAGATGAATTTAGGGAGCTTGGAGCTAAATTAAAAAGTAGAACCTCAAAAGTAGTAATCTCAGGATTGCTACCAGTGCCACGTGCTAGTCAGAGTAGGAATCGCAGGATAGCTCAGATGAATACGTGGCTTGAGGAGTGGTGCACAATGGATGGATTCAAATTCCTGGGACATTGGAACTGGTTCTGGGAGAGGTGGGACCAGTACAAACAGGAAGGTCTGCACCTAGGCAGGACCGGAACATAATGTCCTAGGGGGAGTGTTTGCTAGTGCTGTTGGGGAGGAGTTAAACTAATATGGCAGGGGGATGGGAACCTATGCAGGGAGACTGAGGGAAGTAGAATGGGGGCAAAAGCAAAAGATAGAAAGAAGAAAAGTAAAAGTGGAGGGCAGAGAAACCTAAGGCAAAAATCAAAAACAGCAAAATTCTAAAGGGGCAAAGTGTGTTAGAAAGACAAGCCTGAAGGCTCTGTGCCTCAATGCGAGGAGTATTCGGAATAAGGTGAATGAATTAACTGCGCAGATAGCAGTTAACGGGTATGATGTCATTGGCATCATGGAGACATGGCTCCAGGGTGACCAAGGCTGGGAACTCAACATCCAGGGGTATTCAACATTCAGGAAGGATAGACAGAAAGGAAAAGGAGGCTGGGTGGCATTGCTGGTTAAAGAGGAAATTAATGCAATAGTAAGAAAGGACATTAGCCTGGATGATGTGGAATCGGTATGGGTAGAGCTACGGAATACCAAGGGGCAGAAAACGCTAGTGGGAGTTGTGTACAGACCACCAAACAGTAGTAGTAAGGTTGGGGACAGCATCAAACAAGAAATTAGGGATCCATGCAATAAAGCTACAGAAGTTATCATGGGGGACTTTAATCCACATATTGATTGGGCTAACCAAACTGGTAGTAATGCGGTGGAGGAGGATTTCCTGGAACGTATTAGGGATGGTTCTCCAGACCAATATGTCGAGGAACCAACTTGGAAGCTGGCCATCCTAGACTGGGTGATGTGTAATGAGAAAGGACTAATTAGCAATCTTGTTGTGCGAGACCCCTTGGGGAAGAGTGACTATAACATGGTAGAATTCTTTATTAAGATGGAGAGTGACACAGTTAATTCAGAAACTAGGATCCTGAACTTAAGGAAAGGTAACTGCGATGGTTTGAGGCGTGAATTGGCTAGAATAGACTGGCAAATGTTATTTAAAGGGTTGACGGTGGATAGGCAATGGCAAACATTTAAAGATCACATGGATGAACTTCAGCAATTGTACATCCCTGTCTGGAGTAAAAATAAAACAGGGAAGGTGGCTCAACCGTGGCTAACAAGGGAAATTAAGGATAGTGTTAAATCCAAGGAAGCGGCATATAAATTGGCCAGAAAAAGCAACAAACCTGAGGACTGGGCGAAATTTAGAATTCAGCAGAGGAGGACAAAGGATTTAATTAAGAGGGGGAAAATAGGAAGCTTGCTGGGAACATAAAAACTGACTGCAAAAGCTTCTCTAGATATGTGAAGAGAAAAAGATTAGTGAAGATAAACATAGGTCCCTTGCAGTTAGATTCAGGTGAATTTATAATGGGGAACAAAGAAATGGCAGACCAGTTGAACAAATACTTTGGTTCTGTCTTCATGAAGGAAGACACAAATACCCTTCCGGAAGTACTAGGGAATCGAGGGTCTCGTGAGAAGGAGGAACTGAAGAAAATCCTTATTAGGTGGGAAATTGTGTTCGGGAAATTGATGGGATTGAAGGCCGATAAATTCCCGGGGCCTGATAGTCTGCATCCCAGAGAACTTGAAGGAAGTGGCCCTAGAAATAAAGGATGCATTGGTGGTCATTTTCCAACAGTCTATCAACTCTGGAGCAGTTCCTATGGACTGGAGGGTAGCTAATGTAACACCACTTTTTAAGAAAGGAGGGAGAGAGAAAACGGGTAATTATAGACCGGTTAGCCTGACATCAGTAGTGGGAAAATGTTGGCATCAATTATTAAAGATAAAATAACAGTGCATTTGGAAAGCTGTGGCTGGATTGGTCCCAGTCACTATGGATTTATGAAGGGGACATCATGCTTGACAAATCTTCTAGAATTTTTTGAGGCTGTAACTGGTAGAGAGGACAAGGGAGAACCGGTGGATGTGGTGTATTTGGACTTTCAAAAGGCTTTTGACAAGGTCCCACACAAGAGATTAGTGTGCAAAATTAAAGCACATGGTATTGGGGGTAATATATTAACATGGATAGAGAACTGCTTGGCAGAGGGGAAGCAGAGAGTCGGGATAGATGGGTCCTTTTCAGAATGGCAGGCAGTGACTAGTGGGGTGCCGCAGGGCTCAGGGCTGGATTTTACAATGTACATTAATGATTTAGATGAAGGAATTGAGGGTAATATCTCCAAATTTGCAGATGACACTAAGCTGGGTGGCGGTGTGAGCTGTGAGGAAGACGCGAAGAGGCTGCAGGGTGAGTGGGCAAACGCATGGCAGATGCAGTACAATGTAGATAAATGTGAGGTTATCCACTTTGGTGGCAAAAACACGAAGGCAGAATATTATCTGAATGGCAGCAGATTAGGAAAAGGGGAGGTATCATTGTACATCAGTCATTGAAAGCTGGCATGCAGGTACAGCAGGTGGTGAAGAAGGTAAATGGTATGTTGGCCTTCATTGCTAGGGGATTTGAGTATGGGAGCAAGGAGGTCATACTGCAGTTGTACAGGGCCTTGGTGAGGCCTCACCTGGAATATTGTGTTCAGTTTTGGTCTCCTAATCTGAGGAAGGACGTTCTTGCTATTGATGGAGTGCAGCGAAGGTTCACCAAACTGATTCCCGGGATGGCAGGACTGACATATGCGGAGAGACTGGATCGACTGGGCCTTTATACATTGGAGTTTAAAAGGATGAGAGGGGATCTCATAGAAACATATAAAATTCTGACGGGACTGGACAGGTTAGATGCAGGAAGAATGTTCCCGATGTTGGGGAAGTCCAGAACCAGGGGACATAGTCTAAGGATAAGGGGTAAGCCATTTAGGACTGAGATGAGGGAAAACTTCTTCACTCAGAGAGTTGTTAACCTGTGGAATTCCTTACCGCAGAGAGTTGTTGATGCCAGTTCATTGGATATATTCAAGAGAGAGTTAGATATGACCCTTATGGCCAAAGGGATCAAGGGGTATGGAGAGAAAGCAGGAAATGGGTACTGAGGTTAACGATCAGCCATGATCTTATTGAATGGTGCTGCAGGCTCGAAGGGTCGAAGGGCCCACTCCTACACCTATTTTCTATGTTTCTATGGAAGTGGGTGGATTGAAGGCAGGTTGGGGTCGGGTTTGAGATTTTTAAAATTTATACATCTCACCCGACCCCAACCCACCTGATTTTGGGAGTTAAAATTACCCCCCAATGTTTCAGGTCAGTGACCTTTTTTCGACCTGAAATGTTAACTCTGTTTCTTTCTCCACAGATGTTGCCTGACCTGCTGAGTGTTTCCAGAATTTTCTTTCCTTACTCATTTTTTAAACTTTTGACTTTACAGCTGTGAAACTCTGCACAGGCTCATCAATGGCAGCCTAAACACTAATGGCTTTTTCTGCATTATAAGCTAATGCTTGTTAATCCATTTTGCAGGACTAGAAATTCTCAGCCGTACTAAATACGAGTGAGTAGTGTTATTGCTTTCAGTTGACATTATAGTCCTTTTTATGCATCCACTTTTACCATAAAATTACTGAACAGCGGAAAAAATATCCCAGTGGGATATTGATGCCTTCGGGTGCTCCTGCACACAAACAACAAATTTTCAAACAACAAAGCAGATACCAAAAAAGCACTATTGCATTAATGTAATCTGTAATAAAAATAAATGTTGAGATTTTCAAATTCTGTTTCACAAATTTCACACCAGATAACAATTAATGTGAGTTGCCACTTTGTGTTTTAACATCTTACTGAAAGTAATATCGTCAAAGTTTTTTTTGCATCATCCTTTTTAAAAAAAAACAGAGAGCATACTCTGTGAGTGTAGGGTGGGGCGGAGATGAGGCGGAAGTCCCGTTTTTATGTCCCGTATGATTGCATTTTGGAAGCCTAATTGAGATATCAAAGTTGCAGCCTGATGACATCATCAACGCCTTGACTTAAATTTTACAGTAAATCTTCGTAAGTGTGGGGGAGGGCCAACCTCTGGGATTCCGAGGTTGAAGCTGCAAGCTCTTATAGCATGAGCCTGGATGAGGCCCCTTTAGGAAGCCTTTGGCCTCCCCAGCTCCAATCGCCAGCCTCTGCCCAAGTCCTTCCGATCGTCAGCTTCACCCCGCCCTCCCGATCTTATATTTCCCCAGCCCTCACGATCGTAAACCTACCCCAACCCTCCCAATCTTAAACCTCCCCCAATCCTTCCGATCTTAAGCTTCCCCCAGCCCTCCCGATCTTAAACCTCCTCCAGCCCTCTCAATCGTGGCCCGGAGATGATGCACCCTTCCCAGTGCTGGCGACTTTCCCCAGCTTATGGCCTCCTGCTGCTAGCGCACGCTCCCATCCGTCAATTTGGCGGAGTGGGTGGGGGCCCTATGGCAGGGCCTCCACGTCAGCCACCATGCCCAGTTTTCTTCCTGGTACCTCACCTGCACACTCCCAACCTTGCTGTAAATATTGGAGCCATGGGGCTAGACTTTCCACTTTTTTTGCATCGATACCGTCCATTTTAACGCTGAGATGAGGTATAATGCCCAGATAGCGCCCATTTAGCAACAAAATGGAAACTAATGCCCATGTATTGATCACTTATTGCCCAGCGTAACTTTTGGCATGTACTTAATGCCGAGAAATAATAATACCGCCCGCCCACTTTTTTTCAGCGTAAAGATCAGAATGGGCGAAGTAACGCCCATAATATTGGCGAGCGTTACTTTCAACATGTAGTTAACGCCGAGAAATAGTAATGCTGCCCGCCCACTTCTTTTTGCCATTAGATCAGAATGAGTGAAAGTAACGCCCATAATATCGGCGAGCGTTACTTTCGGCACCTCGCCCACATATCGCCAAAAATATCACTCGCTGAAAAACCCGCTGAGGAAAAGTTGCTCTCACCTGAACTAAACCCAACGGTATGAACACCATTTTGTAAATCGGAGGTCAGTTCTGTTATATATGTGGATTTGTATTTGCTCTGTACAGCCACCAGAGGGCTCATCCCCTGGAGTCCCAAGGGATCCTATAATCCCTTGGAGGCACTGGTACTTAAGGAGACTTCACAGGTTGGAGAGGCACTCTGGAGACCTGCAATAAAAGACTACGGTCACACTTTACTTTGAGCTCACAGTGTTCAGTCTGACTCTTTCTCCATACACAATAACTGGCGAAGAGATACAGATAGCGAACCCAAACCCAAAGAGAACAGTGGGCATCCTGGAGAAATTTTTGGAGGGAGATGATTGGGAAACCTTTGTGGAGCGACTCGACCAATACTTTGTGGTCAACGAGCTAGATGAGGAAGAGAGCGCTGCCAAACGAAGGGCGATCCTCCTCACCGTCTGTGGGGCACCAACATATGCCCTCATGAAAAATCTGCTCACTCCAGCGAAACCCACGGAGAAATCATTTGTGCACACTGGTCCGAGAGCATTTGAACCCGAAGGAAAGCGTTCTGATGGCGAGGTACTGGTTCTACACCTACAAAACATTTGAAGGCCAGGAAGTGGCGAGTTATGTCGCCGAGCTAAGACACCTTGCAGGACATTGCGAATTTGAAGGACATTTGAAGCACATGCTCAGAGACTTCTTCGTACTTGGCTTTGGCCACGAAACCATACTTCACGAACTTTTGACTGTAGAGACCCAACCTTGAGTAAGGCCATAGCGATAGCCCAGGCATTCATTGCCACCAGTGACAATATGAAGCAAATCTCTCAGCACAAGTACTGCTACAAGTACTGTGAACAAAGTGAAGTTGTTTTCAAATCGTAACGTACAGGGCAGGTCACACCTGCAGCTGCACGTCCGCAGAGTCCACCATCAAGGATGATGAATGCAAGGCCATTAATACCTTGTTGATGCTGCGGAGGTGATCATCATTTCTATTCATGCCGATTCAAAGAGTACGTTTGCAAGGGCTGTGGAACAATGCAACACCTCCAACGAGTGTGCAGGCGAACTGCTAAGCCTGTTAAACCTACAAACCACAATGTTGCAGAGGAGGACAGATCCACGGAGGATCACGACGAACCAGAGCCTCAGCTCGAGGAGTCAGAGGTACATGGGTGCACACATTCACCATGAATTGTCCCCCGATAATGCTGAATGTTGAACTAAATGGATTCCCGATGTCAATGGAGCTGGACACGGGCGCTAGCCAGTCCATCATGGGCAAAATGACTTTCAAAAGGTTGTGGTGCAACAAGGCCTCAAGGCTAGCCTTAACTCCAGTTCGCATGAAACTAAGAACTTTCACGAAAGAACTGATTCCTGTCATTGGCAGTGTTACCGTAAAGGTCTCCTACAATGGAGCGGTGCACAAGCGACCACTCTGGGTGGTACCGGGCGATGGTCCCACGCTGCTCGGCAGGAGCTGGCTGGGAAAGATACGCTGGAACTGGGACGACGTCCGAGCGCTATCGCCCGCTGACGGCACTTTGTGTGCCCAGGTCTTAAACAAATTTCCTTCGCTGTTCAAACCAGGCATCGCGAAATTCCAAGGAACAAAATTGCAGATCCACCTAATTCCGGGGGCGTGACCCATCCATCACAAGGCGAGAGCAGTACTGTACATGATAAGAGAAAGGGTAGAGATCGAGCGAGACCGGCTGCAACAAGAGGGCATCATTTCACCGATTGAGTTCAGCAAGTGGGCCAGTCCTATTGTCCCAGTCCTTGAGGGAGACGGCACCGTCAGAATCTATGGCGATTACAAAGTAACTATCAATCGTTTCTCCCTGCAGGACCAACACCCACTACCAAAGGCCGACGACCTCTTTGCAACGCTGGTGGGAGGAAAGACGTTCGCGAAGCTGAATCTGACTTCAGCCTACATGACACAGGAACTGGAGGAATCATCGAAGGCCCTCACCTGCATCAACACGCATAAGGGTCTTTTTGTTTATAACAGATGCCCGTTTGGAATCCGATTAGCGGCGGCGATATTCCAGAGAAACATGGAAAGTTTACCGACGTCGGTCCCGCACACTGTGGTCTTCCAGGACGACATGACACCTGAAGTGGAGTTCTTGGGAAGGAGGATTGCGGCGGACGGCATCAGGCCCACCAACGCGAAGACGGAGGCAATCGAGAACGCACCGAGGCCACAGAACGTGACGGAGCTGCGGTCGTTTCTGGGACTCTTGAACTACTTTGGTAACTTCTTACCGGGTCTCAGCACACTGCTAGAACCACTACATGTCTTACTATGAAAAGGGGGCGAATGGGTTTGGGGCAAAAGCCAAGAAAATGCCTTTGTAAAAGCGAGAAAATTATTATGCTCAAACAAATTGCTTGTATTATATGATCCATGTAAGCGTTTGGTACTAGCATGTGATGCATCGTCATATGGCATCGGGTGTTTATTGCAACAAGCTAATGATTTTGGGAAACTCCAACCGGTTGCTTATGCATCCAGGAGTCTGTCTAAGGCTGAGAGAGCCTGCAGCATGATTGAAAAAGAAGCGTTAGCGTGTGTCTATGGGGTAAAGAAAATGCATCAATACATGTTTGGGCTAAAATTCGAATTGAAACTGACCATAAGCCACTTATATCCCTGTTTTCCGAGAGTAAAGGGATAAATACCAACGCATCCAGAGATGGGCGCTAACGTTGTCCACATACAACTACGCCATCCACTACAGGCCAGGCACAGAAACTGCGCCAATGCTCTCAGTAGGCTGCCATTGCCCACCACGGGGGTGGAAATGGCGCAGCCCGCAGATCTAATCATGGTTATGGAAGTGTTTGAGAGTGAGCAATCACCCGTCACTGCCCGGCAGATCAAAACCTGGACAAGCCAAGACCCCTTATTATCTCAAGTCAAAAGCTGTGTGCTTCACGGGAGCTGATCCAGTGTCCCAGTGGAAATGCAGGACGAGATAAAGCCGTTCCAGCGGTGCAAAAATGAAATGTCTATACAGGCAGACTGCCTTCGGTGGGGCAATCAAGTAGTGGTCCCCAAGAAGGGCAGAGACACCTTCATCAATGACCTCCACAGTACCCACCCAGGCATCGTAATGATGAAAGCAATAGCCAGATCCCACGTGTGGTGGCCTGGTATCGATGCAGACTTAGAGTCCTGCGTTCACAGATGTAATTCATGCTCGCAGTTAAACAATGTACCCAGGGAGGTGCTGCTAAGTTTATGGTCTTGGCCCTCCAAACTGTGGTCTAGGGTACGCGTCGACTATGCAGGCCCGTTCTTGGGTAAAATGTTACTTGTGGTTGTAGACGCGTACTCCAAGTGGATTTAATGTGAGATCATGTCGGCTCGCACGTCAGCTGCCACTACTGAAAGCCTGTGGGTCATGTTTGCCACACACGGCTTACCCGATGTCCTGATGAGTGACAAAGGTCCATGTTTTACCAGTGCTGAGTTCAAAGAATTCATGACCCGTAACGGGATCAAACATGTCACATCTGCCCTGTTTAAACCAGTGTCCAATGGTCAGGTAGAGAGAGCAGTGCAAAGCATCAAGCAAAGCTTGAAGAGGGTAACTGAAGGCTCACTGCAGACTCGTTTATCCCGAGTCCTGCTTAGCTACCGCATGAGACCCCACTCACTCACTGGGATCCCACCTGCTGAACGGTTCATGAAAAGAGCACTTAAGACAAGGCTCTCGTTAGTTCACCCTGATCTACATGAACAGGCAGTGAGCAGGCGGCTTCAACAAAGTGCGTACCATGATAGTGCAAATGTGTCACGCGAGATTGAAATCAATGATCCTGTATCTGTTTTAAATTATGGACAAGGTCCCAAGTGGCTTCCCAGCACTGTTACGGCCAAAGAGGGAAGCAGGGTGTTTTGGATCAAACTTTCAAATGAACTCATTCACCAGAAACACTTGGACCAAATCAAACTCAGAATCATGGACTATCCTGAGCAACCCACCTTGGACCCTACTTTTTTTGATCCCCAACATACACACCAGTGGCAACCGGTACCACGGTTGACCACGAAGCAGAACCCATCATCCACAGCAATCCTGCAGGGCCCAACACACCAGGCAGCCCAGCAAGGCCAGCTGCACAGCAGCCCAGCGAGGGCCCAACAAATGATTCAACAACACCAGCTTTCACACCGAGACGATCAACCAGGGAAAGAAGGGCCCCAGATCGACTCACATTGTAAATAGTTACACTATTGACTTTTGGGGGGCAGTGTTATATATGTGGACTTGTATTTACTCTGTACAGCCACCAGAGGGCTCATCCCCTGGAGTCCCAAGGGATCCCATAATCCCTTGGGAGCACAGGTATTTAAGGAGGCTTCACAGGTTGGAGAGGCACTCTGGAGACCTGCAATAAAAGACTACGGTCACACTTTACTTTGAGCTCACAGTGTTCATTCAATCTGACTGTTTTTCCATACACAACAGGTTCATGTAAAAGGCTGCTTCAACTTCTGGGAAGTTTGGATGTACTCTTGAGGTCTTTTAAGGTGATTTCAACATCTGAACAAACATATTATCATACTATGGACGATTTGAAGTTATTTTCGGTGTTTTAGTAGGTAAATTTATTGTTTGTGAACAATAGGTATAATACTGATTTTGATTGCAATGGGGCCTGTAATTTCTCAGCCTGTCTTGATGACTACGCACATGCTGTGGACTAGAGATGGCAGAAGGTATATTCAACAGCATTATGTGCCCTATCAAAGAGATTGCAGACTGAGGAGGAGGATGAGACCTTACACCCCACGCACTTACAGGGAGAAGCAGTCTTATCTGAACTTGTCCGATAACACGTGCTTTAAGAGATTGCTCTTCCGGAAGATGGTTATCAATGAGATATGCCAGCTCATGAGGAGAGATGTGCAGCCTGCCAGCACCATCAGGACCGCACTGTCCGTTGAGGTCAAGGTCACTGCAGCACTTGCCTTCTGCGCATCAGGTTCCTTTCAGGCCTCAGCTGACAACATTTGTGCTATATCTTAGCATGCCACTCATTGCTGCATTCGACAGGTCACTGAAGCCCTTTACGCATGCAGGATGGACTTTAGCAGCTTCCCTATGACCAGGGAGGCACAGACTGAGAGGGCTCTAGGATTCTCCAGAATTGCAAACTTCACCAAGGTGCAGGGAGCAATAGACTGTACGCACATCGCCATGCGGGCACCTTTTCAGGATGTAGAGGTTTTTTGGAACCAAAAAGGATTCCACTCCCTGAATGTGCAATTCGTTGTTGACCACCAGCAAATTATAATGGCAGTAAATGCAAAATTTCCAGGCAGCTTCCATGATGTTCACGTCCTGCCTGAGAGCTCTATATCTGACATGTTTATCAGTCAGCCACAAGGTCAATGCTGGATGCTTGGTGACAAAGGATACGGTCTTATCACCTGGCTGATGACCACCCCCTGCGTAACACCCACACAGAAGCCGAGAAGTGATACAACGAGAGCCACAGAGCCACACACAATATCATGGAGAATACCATTGGAGCACTTTGGATGCCTGGACCAGTCAGGAGGCGAGTTACAATACCACCCTGAACAGGTAGCTCAATTCGTGGTGGTGTGCTATATGCTGTACAACTTGGTTGTCAGGAGGGGACAAGAATTGTCAGAAGGGACTGCCGGTCCACCTCAGGAGAGAGAGAAAGAGTTGGATGAGGAGGTGGACGCTGACCTCGGGCCAGACAATCAGGCTGACGGTGAAACCATGCCCCTGCCCACCTCTAGACCACAGGAAAGGGCCCATGGTGGTTACATAGCTGCAAGACTCTTAGGTCAGCAGCTCATAAATGAACGCTTTGCTTGAACTAACGTGGTCGTATTTACAAAGCTGCAACACTGCTGTGTCTGCAGCTCATACATGAATGGTGTGCATTACCTTGGTGACAGTTAAAGTTTAAGTTGATTCAAGTGACGTTGAATTATCCCCTTTCATGTTAAGGAATCACCAGTGTGTGCAGCTATCTGAGACAATGCGCAACAAGATTATGTTGAATTAAAAACATTTAATGAGAACAATTGTTTAAAATCATAATTATAACTGTAAAAAAACACCCCACCCCACAACAAATTTACAACATTTATATAATTCACTAAATTTTTAAAATTTCCAACAACACTTCATAAACATAGAACACAAATGCAAAAAAACAAGGTATCCTCCTCCCCCCTTCTCCCAAACCTCCCAACAAAGTAGCAGCAACAACATAAAATACTGTGACCAAGACAACACCTGCGGCCATGCACCTCACTTTCCTTTCCCCCCCCATCGCGTCTCGTCCCCACCTCAACCCCTTCCCCTCCTGACTCCAAGCCGTCTGGCCGAGGAGCTCCTCAGGCGCTGCTTCATTGGGGGGGATGACGGCAGAACCGCTGCGAGGTGGGAACGTGCTCCGAGCCAGAAGCAAGATCTTCCTCCTGGCTCTCGGGTGTCGTTGGCAAGAGGGGTGCGGCACCTTGGGTTCCAGCGCCGTGCTCCGGGACCACTGGGAAGCCTCTGCCTGCACTGTTCCTGGCTATCACCTCCAGGGCCTCCGCCATCCGCGGCATGTACTCACTCATGGTGGCGGACATGCTGGCCAGCTGTTGGGATATGCCCCCCATTGTCTGTAGGATTTGCTGATCTATGTCAACACTCCTCCTGGACAATTGTACCATGTCCCCGCTCAGATTTGCCGCTCGTGGAGCAGACCTGCTGCATCGAACCAACCTCCGCGTGGTGGACGCCATCCTGGAGACACCTCGGGTGTCCTGCGGCAAGGTGCTTGGGTCCGGTACCTCCATGGTGGAGGAGGGAATGGCCACAGGAGCACGAGATATCATGGGTGTTGACTGCATTATGGAGCTTGGCGATGCAGGCTCCTCGAAGTTTGCACTCTCATCTGTGGAGAAGGCACTATGGGCGAGAATCGAGGCTCCTCAGCAGCGGATGCACAATCGTCCGGCGACTCCGGCCCCACACCCCCAGCTTCTGGGCTTGGTGGTGTTGTATGAGGGCTGCGCTGCTGGCTGAGCTACAAACCATAAATGAGGTTATCAGAGGAGAAGGGGGTGCTAGGGTCACAAGGTGATTCCAACGCTACACACAGCATATGCACGACAAAAGTACCACCGCTATCAAAATCATCACAAACATCACATTTCATGACCATGACCAAATTCTGCATTGCAATGATTCTCATGAGACCATCATTATTTAGAGAACACTTTTATCAATCATCTGTCATTTATTATTGTTCGGATATGAGTGGATGTGGCATCTATTGACTTTACATCACGCAATAGTGTATACTTTACTCACTTGGCATCACATCAGGTTCTGCTGCTGCATGCATGGCCAACCGGGGGTGGCTCCTCACTGGTGCCAGCACCCGCTCCTCGATGTCGGTGAGCTCGATGATGACTGGTGACCCGCCACCCGTTCGCGTCTGCTTGGCTCTATTCTTCGAAAGTTTCTTCTGTAAAAGGTCACACCAGCACGACATGGCATAAGATCATTGCGTGAGATCATTGCTAGGTACAGAGACTGATACAACACATAACCGACAGATATAATCTTGATTATTATGATAATTATCATTCTTTACCTAAAGATGTACACCGTGAACGCAGGCTTTGAGTAAAACATTCCCAGTATAAGTGCAAGACATCACATCTGATTTTAATCAATCATTACACTTACAAATCACATTATATAAATATATAAATAAATGTAAATAAATGTAATACTTACTCTGGCAGATCCAACAAGGTCGTTCCAGCGCTTGCGGCACTGGTTGCCCTCACGCACCTCGTTGATTGCCGACGACACCACCTCGGCTATGTCGGCCCATATCCTCTGGTAGACCTTTGGGGTGGGCTTCCCACGCTCACCCTGGGTCAATTGACCCTAGCGTGACTCCATCTCCTGCAGGAGGGAGGCATTTGCCTCGTTGGAGAATCACCTCACTCGTTCACACCCTTCCAATTGTTCCTCTCCCATCTCTCTGCTTTCGCCAGCGTCCTCAGTCTCCACAGCGTGATGTGTCGCCTCCTCCATCCCTTCCATTTAAAATTTTTTTTTTTGACAAAAACTCGGTGGGAACAACGTTCTTTGTGCTCAGCAGTCTTTCCTGCTGGTAAATCTTCCTCCTACCTCCCAAAACAGCCAAACAAGCACACAACACACCCACACATGCTTTCAGTTCCTCTTTGCTGCCTCTCTCCTCTTCTGCGCATGTACTGATGACCCCTGACCTCCTGAAACCCGGGAAACGACCGTTGCCATGCTGTTGCTATGGACACCGACACTTTACAGCAGAAGGTCAAAAGATTTTACGCTAATGCCCATTTCAGATCGCTCGGGTTAACGCCCATTTTATAAAATGAAAAGTTGGGGTTTTGAAAATGACCGCCAACGCTGGAAATAACGCCCATTTTTGGGCGATCTATACAAAAGTGGAAAGTCTAGCCCATAGAGTTTAACTGCTCTGTTAGCGTGAGGGGAGGATCAATTTGTTGTTTAGCATGAAGATGGGGATGAACTGTTTTGCTGATGTGTTGGGGAGGGAGGATTGTTTCACTCCTCATTACGTGGGTGGCGAGTTATTACTTAGTGCAGTGGGTGAAGATACTTTTGCAGCTCAAAGCGGGTGGCATGGGTGATAGTTTTGGTGTGGGAGAAAATGTTTTAATACAGATATGGTCTCTTGTTCCTTTATTCTCCTTCTCCTGCTGCTCAACTTTGTCTTTATCTGAATGGATCTTTCTTCAACATAGGAAAATGGAATGCTCACATTTTCATTTTATAACTACCAGGGCAACTCTTTTTCGAGGATGGGTTTATTTGTTGCACAACTTTGTATATCTTAATCTGTTTTACTTTCTTTAACATATACCTAATGCCCAAGAACTAATTTGAATTGCAGACATCAGTGGAAGAATCAAGTGATGGGCATTACTAATATTTTGATTTTGTGCTCTTCACCTTATCTCGTCAGTTATATATTTAAATTTAATGTCCCGATAACTCACATCTTTATCCTTCACATGTTATTAAAGAATAGATATCTCAATGATTTAAGAAAAAAATGTGGCTAATTTGAGGCATCGACACATTGCTTTGTAGTCTGAATCATGTGATCAGCTGAATTTAAACATACTTTTCTCAGCTGCTGTATTTCAATCGGTACAACTTGAGTTTGTGTAGTTGCCTTCATGTTCACAGAGTGCTTTTCAATGAGGAGAAAGAAGACTCTGAGCAGGGACAAGATAAATTAAGAGGGAAGACTAAAAACATAGTCAAAATGTTTGGGTTCTAAGCCATTTGCAAGAAGTGAGAGAAATGATAATCCAGAATCTTAAAGAGATGAAGTTCCAGAGAGCAAGGGCAAAGTTCTGAAGAATCAACTACTAATGGTAGAACAGAGACAAGTAGTAAGTCCGAATCATAGGAGCTGAGGTCCATGCTGGACAAATGATTGGAGGAAGGGGGTAAGATTATGAAGGGACTTGAAAACAAGGGACAATCACCTTGACGTCCATACACTGGCACAGGGAGTCACTGGAGCTTAGCAAAGACAGGAATAATAGGAGTGCAGGAATTTGGAGTTTCTGGAGTGTGAAAGATGGTGGTTGAGTGAGGAGAGCATTTGAGATGTAGATCCTCAACATAATGGCATGGTAAACTTTCGAAGCAGGGAGAGAAATAAAAGGGCAGTATTCCTAAAATAGAAAAGTGTGATCTGAGCATCTGACTAGATGTGTGATTTAAAGGTGAGTTTAGGGTTGAGCTGAATGGCTGCATAACTAGAAACATTTATGTAGCAATTTCTACATGGTGAGTTCAGCACATTTACCAGATAACAACTGAAGCAGACATTTGATGTCACAATGGAATTCTCTACATAGTAAAAGGAAGCTGTCAACCAATCTTCAGAAATTAAAAATTTAGTTCACAACCTCCTATTTGGATAATTGGGATTACTTCATCACTTTGGATTTCAGCCCTGCTTATGCAAATTAGATCACTAACATTAAAAAATCACATTTGTAACCAGTAGATTAGCAAAATCAACAGATGTTTATATACACACCACATAATTTTTTCAATGGAAAAATGGATGTTAATATATCTGTTGCTCATGTCTCATTTAAAATCATAGTAGTATGCAAAGATAACGCATCTGCACATGGCTTTATGCTTATTGCCCTTTTGAACTCCTGTTGTTTTTAATGCAAGTAACAAAATCTTGGAAAATTCCTAAGCAAATGAGTCACAACATAAAAAACAGGCAAAATTGCTATCCATACATTGGGCTGTATTTTCGGTTTTGCCGTTTCCAGGGCGAAAACGGAGGCGGGCGGGTAAGTTAACGCCCGGCTAACATCTGCGCTGTGTGGAGAAAATTTTGCCACCTGAGCCCTGCCAGGGGCGCAAAGGGAGGCTTTGTACAACTTTTGCAGCGCAAAAATGGGAACCTCGCCAACTAAAGTGCGGGGACGGGAGAGCTCTGATAGAGGACTTGGGAGGAGGAAAAAAAATCACAAAAACATTGCCCAAACCACCACAACACAAATCGCTACAAACTAAAAGACTAAACAATGGAACTTACCTTTTTTGTATTTTATCTACCTCACCGCCGCCGGCTGGGCTAGACCGCTCTGTTTTCCCCGGCGGTCATCGCGGGGCGCTCTTTGGATCATACAGGTCGGGTGCGAGTCCAAACTACTGCTAGCGTCACAACGAGAGGTGTTGCACACCTGGCACAGCTCTTCCCGGTGGTGCTTCTAAGCGCCGCCGCAAAGCCTGACCGGAGGATCACGACCGGATGCAAAAGACCTCACAGCCCCATTTCTCGCTGCTCCGGGTCAAAACCCGACAAAATCCAGAGCGCAAAGGACCAGGAAATCCAGCCCATTACCTCAAAGAAAAATCCAAAACCATTATTTGTTTGCTATCTCAGCAAGGTCGGTCAAAGGTCAGGTTATGTTGTTAATAACAGACTCTAATTTTAACTCTTTATATCTGTCAAAATTATAAATAAACAGTGAAAACAGTAAGAAATGGTATTTGATGTATGTTAACTACACCATGAAGCAAACAAATGGCAGCATTAAACAATGACAAAGTAACATGATGCTGGATATTCCCCCGCATTCCACCTGATTTTGGGCAGGTTAGTGGAGGAAAACAGGGCAAAATTGGGTGGCAAAGCCTACTGCCACCTCTTATGTCCTGAGAACGATTTACATCTTCCTGGCCCACCAGATCTGCCGCTAGCTCCTCCTTCCTTGCTTGCCACATGTAAATGCCAGTGGAGGGGAAAGAGCCCATTTCCATCCCATCAGCCCCTCAGTAGGCCCAGGGAAGCCAAGGTAATGATTCTAATTTTGTAAATGCAGGAAGAAGAGACGTAGCAACCTGTCCTCCCACCTCTTCAGGTGCTGCAGTGGCAGTCCCACTGCAGAACTGGCAGGACTTCCTTCAGCAGCAACAGACTCCCTCTTGGTGGCAGGAGGTTTTGCTGCATGTCCATCCTGCATCCCAAATTAACGCCGACTCAGGAAAATAGTTGGGGAAGGGAGGCAAAATCTGAAACGGCAGCAATTTCAGTGATAACGACATTCAGGAGCCGAAATTGCCCACTGCTGGAAATGGGGCACACGCACCCCATTTCTAATATTTTTATCGCCGCAGTGGTCTCCCGAGTGAAATTCCGCTGTTTGGCTTTTTTTCCAGGCGGGCTGGAAGTCACTAATAATGGGGGCGGTAATGCGGCGGTGAACACAATAGAGGGGTTAAAGTTGGGGGCAGGTGTAGTATCTGTCGCTATCTGTCATCAGAGTAGCACTGATAACGTCATCACGGCCCCACATCACCACAGCTCTCCCATTCACTTAAAGGAGAGAGCCTGCGTGATTTTAAAACTCCATGTCATGTATGTAACTACAATGTAACACCACTGTGTTACTGTATACACTCAACCTAGATGCCCACCTTGACCACAAAGGGTGAACTTGTGGAAGACACTCCTCACCTGATCACACAGGTATAAAAATGGAGGTCCCACCCAGGGTCATCGTCTTTGGAGTCCTGTGAATAAAGAGTTAAGGTCACAGAGTGACCTTGTCCTCAGAATGTGCCTCATGTGGTTTCATGCTGTAGAGTAAGGACTTTACACTGGTGATGAGAAATGGGAATTCACGGCCCGCGAGAATGGCCACCGGTAGCACGGAGGAACGGTACTGTGTTGGGAAAGATTTGGACGATTTTGTCGAGAGGCTTCAGCAAAGCTTCGTTAGGAAAGAATGGCTGGGGGATGCAGCGGCCATCCCCCAGCCGCTGAGGGCTCATCTTTTGACCAGCTGCGGACCAAAGACTTACGCGCTCATGAAGGACCTACTAGCACCCGAAAAGCTGGTGGACAAAACTTTTGAAGAACTTAGCAAATTGATCGGTGAGCTCCTCAAACCAGCGAGTAGCATACATATGGCCCGACACAGATTCTACACCCACTGACGTCGTGAAGGACAGAGCATACCGGACTTCGTAGCAGACCTCCAGCGTTTGGCCAGCCTCTAAGTTCACAGACTTCTGCAGGGGGGAGATGCTAAGGGACTTCTTTATTGAGGGCATCGGTCATGCGGGAATTTTCCAAAAATTAATTGAGACCAAGGATTTGACCTTGGAAGCGGCGGCGTTGATAGCTCAAATTTTCATGGCGGCGGAGGAAAAGACGAAAATAATATACGTGCGCAATTCTGCCTCTAATGCGGCGATGGATCAGGGAGTCAACATCATCATTGCGACTCAGAGCCCAGCAGGCAGGCAGGGGCAGTCCGACACTGCCCAGGCAGCAATAAACCCCAGAGTAGGACTTCAACAGAGACAATGGCAGGCTGAACGGACATTCACGCCATCACAGTGGACAATGTGGCCTGGGATGGGGTCATTGACACCCACTAATAGGGTACTTAAGAGCAGTCGAAGGGACAGTTAGCGCGGAATGCCTGGCCATAGTCCCTTTGTTCCCAACAATGGAAACTTTAACTCATGCTGGAGGTGTGGGGGAAAACAATCAGCGAGATCTTGCAGATTTCAACAGTTTGTCTGCAGGAACTGCAATCTCAGTGGCCACTTAGCTCGAATGTGCAGGAAGTCTGCAACCAGACTAATATATGAGGCGGATGGACCAGAAGAGGGTTCTTTGAGGCAGGATGACTTTTGGGGCAAATCGATGGACGCCGAGGTTCAGCGGGTCCATGTGGCGAATATTCACAGTTCATACACCAGAACGCCACCAATGATGATGAGAGTTTTATTAAACGGTATCCCTGTACGCATGGAGCTGGGGCCAGCCAGTCACTCATGGGCGTTCAGCGATTTGAGAAGCTATGGCCACTTAAAGCCAGTAGACCCAAATTAGCACATATTGAGACACAATTACGGACTTACACTAAAGAAATCATTCCGGTGCTAGGCAGTGCAATGTTGGCTGTCACACACAATAGGTCAGTGAATCGGCTGCCGCTCTGAATTGTCCCGGGCAATGGTCCCGCACTTTTGGGGAGGAGCTGGTTAGCCGGGATGAACTGGAAATGGGGGGATGTTCACGCGATGTCATCTGTGGAGCGAAGTTTGTGCTCACATGTCCAACAACAATTCAATTCACTATTCCAACCTGGCGTTGGGACTTTCAAAGGCACTAAAGTAGTGATACACATCACCCCGGACGCCAGGCCAGTGCACCACAAAGCCAGAGCAGTGCCGTATGTGATGCGGGAAAAGATCGAGAGCGAATTGGACCGGCTGTTGAGAGAGGGCATCATCTCGCCTGTTGAATTCAGCGACTGATCGAGCCCCATCGTTCCTGTCCTAAAAGCGAATGGCTCTGTCAGGATCTGTGGCGACTACAAGGCCACCATTAATAGGGTGTCCCTACAAGATCAATACCCGCTCCTGAGAGCGGAGAGGACCTCTTCGCCACGCTGGCAGGCAGCAAGCTGTTCACCAAGTTGGACCTCACTTCAGCCTATATGACCCAGGAACTGGCCGACGAATCTAAACTACTGACCACCATCAGCACGCACAGGGACTGTTCGTTTATAACAGGTGCCCGTTTGGTATTCGATCAGCAGCCGCGATTTTTCAACGAAACATGGAAAACCTGCTTAAATCCATTCCTGGAACGATCGTATTCCAGGGTGACATCTTCATCACGGGTCGAGACACCGAGGAACACCTCCACAACCTGGAGGAGGTGCTACGCCGACTGGACCGGGTAGGCCTGCGACTCAAGAAGTCTAAATGCGTGTTCTTAGCTCCTGAGGTTGAGTTTCTGGGCAGGAGGGTTGCTGCAGATGGGATTCTGCCCACCAAATCCAAAACAGAGGCGATTCGACGAGTACCCAGGCCCTGCAACACATTGGAGCTGCGTTCATTCCTGGGACTGTTGAACTATTTCGGGAACTTTCTGCCGAACTTGAGCACGTTGTTGGAGTCGCTACACGTGCTCCTGCATAAGGGTTGCGATTGGTTTTGGGGGGACTGTCAGGAACGGGCTTTTGATCGGGCATGAAACCTACTTTGGTCAAACAAGTTGTTGACCCTGTACGACCCCTGTAAACATTTAGTTCTGACTTGCGATGCATCGTCCTATGGGGTTGAGTGCGTGTTGCAGCAGGGCAATGCTTGAGGGTCAACTGCAACCTGTGGCTTATGCCTCCAGGTTGCGCGCTCAAGCAGAACGGGGATATGGGATGGTCGAGAAGGAAGTGCTTGCATGTGTCTATGTTGTAAAAAAAATGCATCAGTACCTCTTTGGTAGGAAGTTTGAATTAGAGACGGACCACAAGCATGCCCTGAGGAGGTCAGACCGTTCCACAGACGGATGGATGAGCTCTCCATTCAAGCCACTGCCTAAAATGGGGCAGCCGGGTAGTTATGCCCCAGAAGGGCAGGGAGGCATTCATCAGGGAACCCCACAGCGAGCACCCAGGCATTGTGCTGATGAAGGCCATTGCCCGGTCACACGTTTGGTGGCCGGGAATTGATTCAGACCTGGAACACTGTGTTCGCAGGTGCACGACGTGTGCCCAGCTGGTTAATGCCCCCAGGGAGGCCCCGCTCAGCCCGTGGCTCTGGCCCACCAGGCCATGGTCACGCATTCATATTGACTACACGGGCCCGTTCATGGATAAGATGTTCCTTATTGTGGTAGATGCGTACTCGAAATGGATCGAGTGCATCATTCTGAATTCATGCACGTCATCCACCACCGTGGAAAGCCTACGTGCGATCTTTGCAACCCATGGCTTGCTGGACATCCAGGTTAGTGATAATGGCCCATGTTTCACAAGTTACGAATTCCAAGAGTTTATGTCGGGCAATGGAATCAACCACATCAGGACTGCGCCTCCAATGGCCAGGCAGAACGTGCAGTCCAAATCATTAAGCAAGGTATGCTCAAGATTCAAGACCCTCCCTACAATGCCGCCTAGCGCGTCTCCTGCTGGCCTATAGATCCAGACCGCACTCGCTCACGGGGGTCCCGCCCGCAGAGCTACTAATGAAACGGTAACTCAAAACTCGGTTGTCCCTCATTCACCCAGTCCTGACCGACATAGTTGAGGGCAAGCGCAAGTCACAAAACGAGTACCATGACCGCAATTCGAGGGGGAGATGTATAGAAATAAATGATCCTGTATTCGTCCTCAATCACACCATGGGGCCCAAATGGCTTGAGGGCACTGTAATTGACAAAGAGGGGAATAGGGTCATCGTGGTAAAACTCAACAATGGTCAGATATGCAGTAAGCATCTGGACCAAGTAAAAAAAGATTCAGCATCGACACGGAGGAACCTGAAGAAGACTATGAGATGGAGCTCACAACACCGCCAGTGAACGAGCAACAAGGGCAATCAGAAGAATGCACAATCCCTCTGGACAGGCCGGAATCACCACAGGTGACAGACACTCACGTCAGTGTCCAACAACCAGAGCCCTAACTGCGGCGCTCTACGAGGGAGCGTAGACCACCTGAAAGACTATGATCCCAATAAGACTTTGGCGGGGGGGGGGGGGGGGAGGTGATGTCATGTATGTAACACCACTGTATTACTGTATACACTCAACCTAGATGCACACCTTGATCACAAAGGATGAACTTGTGGGAGACACTCCTTACCTGATCTCACAGATATAAAAAGGGAGGTCCCACGCAGGATCATCCTCTTTGGAGTCCTGTGAATAAAGAGTTAAGGTCACAGAGTGACCTTGTCCCCAGAATGTGCCTCGTGTGGTATCATGCTGTAGAGTAAGGACTTTACAGTCTGGTCCACTGGGCCACCAGGGAAGGTTTTGGCTGGGCCAATGGCCTGGCACCCAAGAGTCATGCTGCCTGTTGGCGGCTCGGCTGAACCCGGGACAGAATTGTCAGCCCGACATGGCAGTCGGCTGGCAAAAGAAAACATAGCGGCAGTGCGTCCTCCCCTTTAATTTGAGCCGCACCGCCATTTCAGAAGGCCACAGATTCGCTGCACCGTCTCAAAAAAGCAGGTTTTGGCACCGCCCAGCAGGAGGAAGATTTTCTCAACGGAATTTCACCATCGGCGGGGGGAACATCTGCGGTGTGCACTCTGATGACGCACTTAGGACAGCTTTGCAGCAGCGGTGCGGTGGAGGGGAGTGGGTCACTGTCAGGATACCGCAGGAGTGGTATTTTGATAATGGCGGCCATTACACAAACGATCGATGGCCATTGCACGCCACAGCATGGCCGGCAATTTTCGGTGGTCACAAATCTTAAGGAAAGGGGCAATTTAGGACCCCCAATCTTCTTCCAGATCATATATATGTATTTCATCATCATAGGCAGTCCCTCGAAATCAAGGAAGACTTGCTTCCACTCTAAAAGTGAGTTCTCAGATGACACTGCAGTCCAATACGGTCTGCCACAGGTGGGACACACAGTCGTTGAAGGAAACAGTGGGTGGGGAGTCTGGTTTGCTGCACGCTCCTTCCACTGTCTGCGCTTGTTTTCTGCATGCTCTCGGTGACGAGACTCGAGGTGGTCAGCGCCCTTCCGGATGCTCTTCCTCCACTTAGTGCGGTCTTTGGCCAGGGACTCCCAGCTGTTAATGGGTTGCTGCACTTTATCAAGGAGGCTTTGAGGGTGTCATTGAAATGTTTCCTCTGCCCACCTGGGACTTGCTTGCCATGTAGGAGTTCTGAGTAGAGCGCTTGCTTTGGGAGTCTTGTGCCTGGCATGCGGACAATGTGGTCCGCCCAACAAAGCTGATCGAGTGTGGTCAGTGCTTCGATGCTGGGGATGTTGGCCTGATCGAGAACACTGACGTTGGTGCTTCTATCCTCCCAGGGGATTTGCAGGATCTTGCGGAGACATCGTTGGTGGTATTTCTCCAGCGATCTGAGGTGTCTGCTGTATATGGTCCACGTCTCTGAGGTTTACAGGGGGGCGGGATCACTACAGCCCTGTAGACCATAAGCTTGGTGCCAGATTTGAGGGCCTGATCCTCGAACACTCTTGCTCAGGCAACCGAATGCTGCGCTGGCGCACTGGGGGCGGTGTTGGACCTCGTCGTTGACGTCGCTGATAGTAGGCTCCAGAGGTATGGAAAGTGTTCCACGTTGTCCAAGGCCGTGCCGTGGATTTTGATGACCAGGGGGCAGTGCTGTGTGTCGGGGTCAGGTTGGTGGAGGACCTTTGTCTTACGGATGTTTAGTGTAAGGCCCATGCTTTCGTACGCCTCGGTGAAGATGTTGACGATGGTTTGGAGTTGAGCCTCTGAATGTGCGCAGATGCAAGCACCGTCCGCGTACTGTAGTTCGACGAGAGGATGGGACGGTCTTGAATCTAGCCTGTAGGTGACGAACAGGTTCCTACTGGTTCTATAGTTTAGTTCCATTTCAGTGGGGAGCTTGTTGAGCGTGAGATGGAGCATTGCAGCGAGGACGATCGAGAAGAGGGTTGGCACAATGACGCAGCCCTGCTTGACCCCGGTGCGGACGTGGATTGAGCCTGTGGTGGATCCGTTGGTCAGGATCATGGCTTGCATGTTGTCGTGGAGCAGGCGGAGGATGGTGACAAACTTTTGGGGGCAGCCGAAACGGAGGAGGACACTCCATAGTCCCTCGTGGTTTACAGTGTCAAAGGCATTTGTGAGGTCAAAGAAGGCCATGTACAAGGGTTGGTGCTGTTCCCACATTCCTCTTGTAGGTGTCGCGCAGTGAAGATCATGTCCATTGTACCCCGTAGCAGACGTAATCCGCACTGTGACTCATTATATGTATTTAAGGAGTCCTGAACATTGATTGCTCCATTGCCCAAGCAAAACAGTGCATTGCTGGAATCCTTGCCGAAGTGGTGATAATATAAATAGTGCTACCAATCCACACTAATGCATGGATCCATTTCGACATACCAGAAGTATCATACACAGGGATAAGGACTCCATTGTCACCCCTTCCCAATATAGAAGTCTCAGGGGTAATAAATGTCTGACTATTCCGCCAGATTACCTGAAAACTTCCATCTAACTCCTTAAAGATGTGTTTAGGGTATACACTAGGAGTATTTGAAAAGAACATAAGAAATAGGAACAGGAGTAGGCCATACGGCACCTTGAGCCTGCTCCACCATTCAATAAGATCATAGCTGATCTGATCATGGATTCAGCTCCACTTCCCCGCCCGTTCCCCATAACCCCTTATCACCTTATCGTTTAAGAAACTATCTATTTCTGTCTTAAATTTATTCAAAGTCCCAGCTTCCACAGCTCTTTGAGGCAGCGAATTCCACAGATTTACAACCCCCTGAGAGAAAAAATTTCTCCACATCTCAGTTTTAAATGGGTGGTCTATTATTCTAAGATCATAGTTCTAGTCTCCCCCATCAGTGGAAACATCCTCTCTGCATCCACTTTGTCAAGCCCTCTCATAATCTTATACGTTTCGATAAGATCACCTCACATTCTTCTGAATTCCAATGAGTAGAGGCCCAACCTACTCAACCTTTCCTCATAAGTCAAGCCCCTCATCCCCGGAATCAACCTAGTGAACTTTCTCTGAACTGCCTCCAAAGCATGTTTATCCTTTCGTAAATATGGAAACCAAAACTGCACGCAGTATTCCAGGTGTGGCCTCACCAATACCTTATATAGCTGTAGTAAGATTTCCCTGCTTTTATATTCCATCCCCTTTGCAATAAAGGCCAAGATACCATTTGCCCTCCTGATCACTTGCTGTACCTACATACTATCCTTTTGTGTTTCATGCACAAGTACCCCCAGGTCCCGCTGTACTGCGGCACTTTGCAATCTTTTTCCATTTAAATAACAACTTGCTCTTTGATTTTTTTCTGCCAAAGTGCATGACCTCACACTTTCCGACATTATACTCCATCTGCCAAATTTTTGCCCACTCACTTAGCCTGTCTATGTCCTTTTGCAGATTTTTTTGTGTTCTCACACATTGCTTTTCCTCCTACCTTTGTATTGTCAGCAAACTTGGTTACGTTACACTCAGTCCCTTCTTCCAAGTCGTTAATATAGATTGTAAATGTTTGGGGTCCCAGCACTGATCCCTGCGGCACCCCACTAGTTACTGGTTGCCAACTAGAAAATGAACCATTTATCCCGACTCTCTGTTAGATAGCCAATCCTCTATCCATGCTAATATATTACCCCCAACCCCGTGAACATTTATCTTGTGCAGTAACCTTTTAGATGGCACCTTGTCAAATGCCTTCTGGAAATCCAAATACACCATATCCACTGGTTCCCCTTTATCCACCCTGTTTGTTGCATCCTCAAAGAACTCCAGCAAATTTGTTAAACATGACTTCCCCTTCATAAATCCATGCTGACTCTGCTTGACTGAATTTTGCTTTTTCAAATGTCCTGCTACTGCTTCTTGAATAATGGACTCCAACATTTTCCCAATCACAGATTAGGCTAACTGGTCTATAGTTTCCTGCTTTTTGTCTGCCTCCTTTTTTAAGGATACAGTAAAAGGAGAGTGAATTAAATTTAGCAGTGCTGATTCTCCCTAATGTAGAGAAACATAGTAAGGAACCATTGTAACACATCGTGTGAAAAGTCAGGGGAAGAGCATTTGGCTCAGTGTAAATGTTCCAAACTCTGAGTAATCAAGACCCCCCCCCCCCCCCCCCCCCCAGAAACGTGATACCCGAATTAGTCCATTGGAAAGGGCAAGAAGTTTTGCTATTTGAGGGAAGTGGAGTCCCAAACTCATGGCATCTGTTCTGACAGAATCCTGTGTGTTGGAGTAAAATGCAGAAATCAAAAATTGTTAGGTATACTTAATACATCCAGAAGGTCCATGTCTCAGAGCACAGAAAAAGTTTGTGAAATCCATTCTCAAACACGGTATTGCACTATCAGATAACTTGTTCAAGTTTAAGATTCAATTGAAATCCGTACCAAGAGAAAGGTCAGAGATAAAATAAAGGGAGTTATTATTCGAAACATACACAAATAGGAAATGAGAGGATGAAAGAAAAGCTCCACACAGTCTCTACAAAGGTGGATCTCCTTGAGAAATGCTGTAATGGGGATGGATCTACAAGAAATGAAACCAGCCTAAATATAAACAAAACAGGAAAGGAGCGTATAGGAAAGAATAAAGTAAGGGAGGACATTGATGGCTGGGGAATAAATAGAGTTATCGAACAGGAGCTTAAAAAGATGGTTAAAAATAAATGAGAGGAACTGCTGTTAAAATGAGTTAAACTGTCCGTAATAAAACGGGAGCTGGAGGCAATCATGCTTTGCGAGGAATGAGACATAGTAAGGATTATTGAAACATGGCTTCAGAAAAATCAGGACAAAAATTAAAAATTGCAGGGTATAACATATTTAGAAAAGATAGAGAGGGAAAAAGGGGAGGTGGATTAGCTGTACTTATTAGGGATATTATAATGGTAGTAGAAAAAAGTGACGCGGCTATCAGCAAGGCAGAAGTAGAATCCATGTGGATAGAGATAAAAGATAATAAAGGATCAAACGCACTAATAGGGGTAGTCCACCAAGGGTAGCAAGGGCACAGAATGTTTCTCGGTTGGGGGCTTCAGTGTCCATCACCAAGACTGGCTTGGTAGTACCCCTACAGACCGAGCTGGCCGAGTCCTGAAGGACATAGCTGCCAGACTGGGTCTGCAGCAGGTGGTGACAGAACCAACACGAGGGGAAAATCTTACTTGACCTCGTTCTCAATAATCTACCTGTCGTGGATGCATCGGTCCATGACAGCATTGGTTGCGGTGATCACCGTACAGTGATTATGGGGATGAAGACCCGTCTTCATACTAAAGTCACGCACGATCGTGTTGTGTGGCATTACCACTGTGCTAAATGGGATAGATTCAGAACCGATTTCCCAGCTCAAAATTCGGCATTCATGAGGCACTGTGGGCCATCAGCAGAAGCAGAATTGTAATCCACCACAATCTGTAACCTCATGGCCCAGCATTTCCCTCACTCTACCATTACCATCAAGCCAAGGGGCCAACCCTGGATCAATGAAGAGTGCAGAAGGGCATGCCAGGAGCAGCACCAGGCATACCTAAAAGTGAGGTACCAACCTGGGGAAGCTGCAACACAAGATTACATGCATGCTAAGCAGCAGAAGCAGGATGCTACAACAGCTAAGCGATCCACAATCGCGATCTGATCAAAGCTCTGCAGTCCTGCCACATCCAGTTGTCAATGGTGGTGGACAATTAAACAACTGACGGGAGGAGGAGGCTCCATGAATATCCCCATCCTCAGTGATGGCGGAGCCCAGCACGCAAGTGGGAAAAACAAGGCTGAAGCGTTTGCAAACATTTTCAGCCAGAAGTGCCGAGTGGATGATCCATATCGGCCACTTCCTGAGGTTCCCACCATCACAGAAGCCAGTCTTCAACCAATTCGATTCACTCCAAGTGATATCAAGAAGCGGCTGAGCGCACTGGATACAGCAAAGGATGTGGGCCCCGACAACATCCCAGCTGTCGTGCTGAAGAACTAGCCTTGCCTCTAGCCAAGCTGTTCCAGTACAGCTACAAGACTGGCATCTACCCGATAATGTGGAAAACTGCCCAGGTATGTCTTGTCCACAAAAAGCAGGACAAATCAAATCTAGCTAATTACTGCCCATCAGTCTACTCGCAATCATCTGCAAAGTGATGGAAGGTGTCATCGACAGTGCTATCAAATGGCACTTACTCACCAATAACCTGCTCACCGATGCTCAGTGTGGGTTCCGCCAGAACCACTCGGCTCCAGACCTCATTACAGCCTTGGTCCAAACATAGACAATAGAGTTGAATTCAAGAGGTGAGGTGAAAGTGACTGCCCTTGACATCAAGGCAGCATTTGACTGAGTGTGGCATCAAGGAGCCCTAATAAAATTGAAGTCAATGGAAATCCGGAGGGGAAACTCTCCACTGGCTGGAATCATACCTAGCACAAAAGATGATGGTTGTGATTTTTGGAGGTCAATCATCCCAGTCCTAGGACATCGCTGCAGGAGTTCCTCAGGGTAGTGTCCTAGGCCCAACCATTTTCAGCTGTTCATCAATGACCTTCCATCTATCATTAGGTCAGGAAATGAAGCAGTCCATGCCTGCATGCATGCAGCAAGACCTGGATGACATTTAGGGTTGGGCTGATAAGTGGCAAGTAACATTTGCGTCATACAAGTGCCAGGTAATGACCATCTCCAACAAGCGAGAGTCTAACCACCTCCCCTTGCTGAATCCCCCACCATCAACATCCTGGGGGTCACCATTTACCTGAAACTTAACTGGACTAGCCACATAAATACTGTGGTAAAAAGAGAAAATCAGAGGCTGGTTATTCTGCAGTGAGTGTCTTATTTCCTGACTCCCCAAAGCCTTTCCACCATCTACAAGGCACAAGTCAGGAGTGTGATGGAATACTCTCCACTTGCCTGGATGAGTGCAGCTTCAACAACACACAAGAAGCTCGACACCATCCAGGACAAAGCAGCCCGCTTGATTGTCACCCCATCCACAACCTTCAGCATTCACTCGCTCCACCACCGATGCACCATGGCTGCAGTGTGTACCGTCTACAAGATGCACTGCAGCAACTTGCCACGGCTTCTTTGGCGGCACCTCCCAAACCTGCGACCTCTACCACCTAGAAGAACTAGGGCAGCAGGTGCATGGGAACACCATCACTTGTAAGTTCCCCTCCAACTTATACACCATCCGGACTTGGAAATATATCGCCGTTCCTTCATTGTCGCTGGGTCAAAGTCTTGGAACTTCCTCCCTGACAGCGCAGTGGTAGTACCACTGCCCAGTCTGCCCACACAAGCTTCATTTAATCTTTGTTCAGTGCACTAAAATTAAATATTTTGCTGGATAAAATTTCAATAAGCAGATTCTTGTATTTAAGTAATTACCATTTCTGTTGCAGGTTTCCACCAGTGAAAACTCACTCATTTTTGAATGGTTGAGAGATGGCATATCCCAGAATTTTATAGGCTGGCAGTGGTTCAAGAAGACGGCTCACCACCACCTTCACAATGGCAATTAGGGATGGGCAATAAATGCTGGCCTTGCCAGTGATGTTCACATCCCGGAACGAATAAAAAAAAATGTTAAAAATAATTGGGAGGCTAAGGGCGAAATGATATTTGTAGATATCAAATGGCGGAGCGGCGTAAATCGATCAGCAAGTTCTGGAGATGAGCAACTTATGGCATAGCTCTTAATCCCCTGAATTCACTGGCTAACTTGTGCATTAATAATGACTTGCATTGTTAACATGCTGTTATTTTTCCAGCAAGATCCAGCCCAGCGAGCCCACAAGCCACAATTTAGCTGGACTCCAATTGCTGCAGTTTTAAATGAACTGAACTTTAAATGAAATAAGTCAGCTGAGTGATATTTTATGATGGCAGTTGATGGCTCACTAGTCATGAAGTAACTGTCGTTAACAAATTCTGTTCTATCTACACATTTTCTATGCTTTAAGTTGTGGTTGATATCTGTATATGTTCCCCCAACTCATATTAGTCTGCCATAATTAAGTTACACCAAATATAAATAACTCCATAATATGCCAAAAAAGAATAAAATAAATTAGAAACTATTGCAATTTAAATTGAAAAAATAAAGCTGCAAATTAAATCTCAAAATCTAAGAAATTTTTTTGAATCAAGAGCGGGTAACAGGCAGAAGAATTACTGTAGCAATAGACATAATGACTGAGGACCTATGTTCATTATTTTATAAGCAGAAGACCTCAAGCTTCTTTACAGCCAGTGCACATGATGCACAACCTGTAAAACGCAACCATGTACATAGATTCCAACTTAAGTGCCTGTGGGCCACACCATTTTCAGATATAGAAAACATTCATACTTGACTGGACGGAAAGTCATTGCTACAAGAACCATTAGTACTTTATCATTTGTGACAGAATGATTACTAACAATATAGCTGAACTTCCTACTCACCACCAAGTATGCAAAAGCCTAGAAAATTTCACCATTTTTGGCACCTAACAACATAAATATGAAGAAGCATAAAAATAATGCTATGAAGTCAACAATTAATTCATTTTCCAACAACATCAGTCCTAAAAACATTTTTGCATCTACTCTCTCAGCGATGTCAGAAACTAGCATTTGCCCATTAGCCAGGCAATTAAATTATGCACTAAACTCAATTCCATTTACTTATCATGAAACAAGACAAATTGTGACCCAAACCTTTTTCCATTTCTTTTTTTCTTTAGGTGCATGTTTTTATTGAGTCCCAAACATTTATGTAGATCGACAATGCACCACTGAGACAAAAATGGCCCGAGGTGATTTTAAAGTTAACAGACTTTGTCCCACCAGAGCTCATTATGGTGAATTTTATAACAGCATACTCTGTACTTAATTTTCAGAGCTTAGCCAACCATTATAGTAGAGTAGCAGCATTAAGTGCAATTAATGATGTAATAAAAGCAGGAGATGGCTGATGAGCATACTAAAGCATCGGTTGTAAACACAGCCTTTTCATTCTCTCTTTCCTATCGGGCTCACATTTGTATTTAATTAAAAAAAAGTCCTGAATCTGGTGATTTTCAACTTTTTCAAGCAAAACATTTAGCTCGTACTTTTAATACATTGGTGAGAAATATTTACTTATTCCACACGTGAGAAAAAGGTAACGATAATTATTAGTCTGTACAGATATGACCAAAGGAAGTAGCTTTTAGATTCTTTTACTAGACCATACAATTCAGAGTGCCCCCAAAACAAAGGAAATAGGACATGTAGACCAGGCAGAAAATCTGCTGCACAATAAGTCAACATAACAAACAAGACAAGATTTGGGAATTCCATGTGCAAGATCTATCATTGAAATGCATTGAATGAAAGCACTTGATTATAATTATCTCTTATCTTTGTATGTAAGGGGCAGTGCACTATGATATTTCCCTCTGTATAGGTACGTAGGTATGCAGTACAGCTCATTCCAAAAGTCAGACCATGTAAAAGCAGAGTGTTTGGAACTGAGTTCTTTAGACTTAGAAAGCCTGATTAGAGCAAAGTCACAAATTAAATTGATTTCTGTCAAAGTGAGGATCTTTAATTCACTGCTTAAGTGAAGAAAGGGATTATCCCTTTTATGTATGCAAAGGGCTATTACATAGGATTACATGGGATGTACAGCACAGAAAAAAGGTCATTCAGCCCAACCAGTCCATGCCAGCATTTATGCTCCACTCGAGCCTCCTCCCATCTTTCCTCATTTAACTCTATCAGCATAACCCTCTAGCCCCTTCTCCCTCATATGCTTATCTAACCTCTATACTATTCGCTTCATCCACTCCAATTGGTCACGAGTTCCACATTCTCACCTCTCTCTGGGGAAAGAGGTTTCTTCTGAATTCCCTATTTGATTTCTTGGTAACTATCTTATATTGATGGTCTTTAGTTTTGCTCTTCCCCACAGGTGGAAACACTCTCTCTGTCTCTACTCCATCAAAACCTTTCATAATTTTAAAGACCTCTATTAGGTCACCCCTCAGCCTTCTCTTTTCAAGAGAAAAGAGACCCAGCCTGTTCATCCTTTCCTGATATGTATACCCTTGCATTTCTGGTATCATCCTTGTAAATCTTCTCCAGTGCCTCTATATGCTTTTTATGATATGGAAACCAGAATTGTACACAGTACTCCAAGTGTGGTCTAACCAAGATTCGATATAAGTTTAGCATAACTTCCCTACATTTCAATTCTTTCCCTCTAGACATAAACCCGAGAGCTTGGTTTGCTTGTTTTAAGGTTTGCTTTTTTTATGGCCTTGTTGACTTGTGTCGCTACTTTTAGTGATTTGTGTATTTGTACTCCAAGATCCCTTCGCTCCTCTACCCCTCCCAGACTCACACCCTCCAAGTAATTCTATTCTTCCTACCAAAATGTAATACCTCACATTTATCTGTGTTGAAATTCATTTGCTAATTATATGCCCATTCTGCAGGGGAATTGGAAGTGGATGATTCAATCCCAAAAATCCCGGCCAGAAAGGGGCTGTATGGATTGCCTCCTCCACTTCTACTTTTTCTTTTTCCTCTTCCTCCCTCTGTCCCTTTGCTGCCTCTGCTCCATCTCCATGGTATGCTGCAGCCCAAGGGGAACTACAACTGGAGCCCCCAGGACTAGGAGCAAATAGTGTTCTCAGCGGCCTTCCTTTAAGAGCTAAAGCCTTGCAAATGTCCAGCAGCACTCCCTTCACACTTTAACAACTTTTAAAATGTATTACACCAAGCCACTACTTGAATAAAATGTAAAGAATCCAGTACAAAAGCAAAATTCTAAACTTACCTGAAAGTTGTCTGTCCCTTTAAGAAGTGTTGGTCAGGAGTCCATCATTCTGCTGTGCATGTTTTGAGAGGGCGTTAATAGAAGCGACGGCAACCGAAATACCAGATCGTGTGTCAATTCAATGTTGCCGCTGATTGACGTCACGATCTGACTCATTTCCATATCTGGAGTGAGCGCAGGCAACGGCGGCGTTGCCAACCTGTGGCCAAAATGGCGGCCACCGCGATCCATGCCGGAAGTGGGCAGAAGCAAGATGGCCACCATTTTTTCAATCAAACCGGCCTTAGCCGCTCAAACAGAGCGAATATCATGGCCATTAAGTTAATCTATTTGGACTGTTAACGTGCTAATACACTGAGCAGTTATTCTACTATCTAAGGATAGCACATCTGCAATTGAGACACCAGCAGTTAGAATTATTAAGTGCTCAGCATAACAGAAGCTTTTAGGTTGAGCCGAGCCCCAGCAGCCAAATATAAACCCACACTTGGAAGCTCCTGATCAAAGGGCTGTCCATCAAGGAATCATTGACCCCACCCTCTACAGACCTGACTCACATCTTCACCCAGATACTGCTGTCAATCAAAACCACTATCGCAGAATGCCAATCACCAAGGATGTTTAGAATTGAATGGGATGGCATGATTCATTGATCTGTGTCAAATACTTTGGGCGCTAGATGGTCCCCCATCTGGATACAATGTGAACAGTCAAACCACGCAATCCAAGGACTTCCTGAACTACAGATCTCCGCCTTGCTCCAAGGTGTAAAAATTATTCAGACAGTAATATAACTTATTTCTAGCTAGCAGAAACAGCTGCCAATAACAGCCAGCAATATCAAATCAAATACATGATCTAATAAGGACAAAAGTGCTTTATTTTATCATAGCCTCTATTTTTTGTCAAATCTTTCCATCAATAAATTTGAAACAAAAATGTGCAGATAAAAGAAACACTACAGTGAAGAAACAGTAATAGCACATGTAAGAACAGCTTTACGCAACATTTAACAACACTTCCATCAAAACTGTACAGTAGTGGCTTGTGAATATATTGCAGTCCCACAATATGAATCTGGTATTGTGTCAAGCTGTACAAACATGGATTTATTGTGCACTGTGTTCTGTTACTGCCACATTCCATAAGGATCCCAAATTAAACTGCTCTATTTTGATGTTTCCATTCATGATATGCATTGCCCAGAGCAGACTTCCACCAACCTCATGCTACCAACATATTGTAGCTGGCAAATCTTTGTACCCAATTAATTTAAATGGGGAATGCTGTGATTAGATTTTTTTAATACTGCCACTATTACTTATTAATCATTTTTCATGGGGTTTGCAATACTGAGGGAATGCTGCATTGTCAGAGGTGGCATCTTTTGGATAAGATGAGGAAAGTTTGAGTAGGTTGGGCCTGTACTCATTGGAGTTTAGAAGAATGAGAGGTGGTTTTGTTGAAACATATAAGATTCTGAGGGGACTTGACAGGTAGATGCTGACAGGATGTTTCCCCTCGTGGGGGAATATAGAACTTTGGTGCAAAGTTTCAGAATAAGGGGCCACCCATTTAAGACGGAGATGAGGAGGAATTTCTTCTCTGAGAGTGGTGAATCTTTGGAATTTTCTACCTCAGAACTGTGGAGGTTGAGTCATTGAATATCTTCAAGGCTGAGATCGACAGATTCTTGAACTATAGGGGAGTCCAGGGTTATGGGAACAGGCAGGAAAGTGGAGTTGAGACCAAGATCAGATCAGCCATGAGGTTTTTGAATGGTGGAGCAGGCTCGAGGGGCCATATGGCCTGCTCCTGCTCCTATTTATGTTCTTTTGTAGCAATGTTTAACTTTTACATTTTTTGGCAGGAATCCAAAGAGCATTCACAAACATCATTACTGCCCTAATTTAATGCAATTCCATGCAGATTGGTCAAAGTATTTTTTTTTCACTTGTTTCACATTTTGCACTGCTCACTTATAAAATTCATGGGCTGCTGGGATTTACTGTGGCCTTTCAGAGTTTACTTTTTAAAGGATAGATGCATTTGAAATTGAATGACTGCTGGGATTTTCGCTACTGTTTGTATTTTCTAATTAGTATACAGTAAAATATAACTAACTACAGGCAAAGAATATGCATTCAGTGTCACCACGACTTAGCAATGCTAACAGTTAAATTAGCTACCTTCTAGTTAAAGCCAAACAATATAAGAACATCCCATCTCACCCACCAACAAAAACAACTTAAAGAGGAGCTGTGGCAGACAGAAAAGCTAAGTGTTTAATTAATTATTCATCTAAACTCTAATTAATAGTTTTCACTATAGAGCATCAGGGGTAGGACAGAATGAGACTTTCAAAACATATTGGCCCAGAATTGCGGTTGGAGGCTTCCAACCAGAAAAACCTCTACGAATTTACCAGGTGGCCCGGGAGGTGCGGAGACACGCGGTCCTGGGCCTCTACGCGTATGGCCTCCTCAAAAATCTGCTGGCACCAGTCAAACCAACGGACAAGTCTTACACAGAGCTGTGTACACTGGTTCGGGAACCCCTCAAGCCGAAGGAGAGCATCTTAATGGCCAGGTATCGCTTTTACACGCACCATCGCTCCGAGGGCCAGAACGTGGCGAGCTTTGTCGCCGACCTAAGACGCCTTTGCGGGACAGTGCGAATTTGCAGGATCCTTGGAAGAAATGTTGCGAGACTTTTTCGTGCTTGGAATTGGTCATGAGGTCATTCTTCGCAAACTGCCGTCTGCCGAATCCTTAGATCTGTGCAAGATCATCACGATAGCCCAAGCCTTCATATCCACAAGCGATAACACGAAACAGATATCTTCACAGAATCGAAGCTCACTGGCAAGTACTGTGTATAAAATAATATTTTCAACAGGCAGAACTGTACAGGGCAGGGCCCACACGACCGCAGAGGCCAGACCTAGGCCTAGAGTGACTCAAGAGTTCGCCGTGGGGCGTGAATGCGTATCCATTAGTACCATGTTGGCGCTGCGGGAGCTGTCACAGAGCTCATCAATGTCGATTCAAGCCCTGTGTGTCCAAGGGCTGCGAAACAATGGGGCACCTCCAGCGAATGTGCAAATGACCTGTGACTCACCACGTGGCAGAGTCAGGAGAGGACAACCGATCCAAAGAGGACGACCGATCCAGCAAGGATCACGCTGAACAAGCAGGAGAGGCAACTCAACCTGAGGATGAAGAGAAAGTATATGGGATACACACCTTCACCACCAAAATCCCTCCGATAATGTTAAAAGTTGAACTCAACGGCACTCCTGTCTCCATGGAATTGACTCGCCCCCGTGTCTAATCAGTTATGAGCCAGAAGGCATTCGAGAGGCTGTAGGGCAACAAAGCACAGCGACCCAAGCTGATCCCGATTCAGGCAAAGCTGCGCACCGACACCAAGGAACTGATACCAGTTATTGGTAGTGCAGACATAAGGGTATCCCATGAGAGAGCGGTGCACGATTTACCACTGTGGATTGTTTCAGGTGATGGGCCAGTGCTGCTTGGTAGAAGGTGGATGGGGAAGATTCGATGGAACTGGGAAGACCTCTGCGTACTCTCTCTGGCGAACGATGTCTCCCCTGCTCAAAGGCTGAGCAAACCCCCACCTTCAGCTGAACCAGGCATCGAAGTGCAGATCCATTGGCAGATCCCCGAGGCACAGGTCGCGCATCACGACCATGAGAAGGTGAAGATCAACCGAGCAGCGGTACAGGCACGGTACCCATCACCCAAAGCTAACGACCTCTTCACGACAATGGAAGAGGCTCCAGGTCGACCATGCAGATTGGGACTCCGGCCGAAACAATCTGAATGCGTCTTCCCGATGCCAGAGGCTAAATCCCTGGGGAGGAAGATCGCGTAGTCGGCATCACGGACGAGAGGGCGTCCAGACCACGGGATAAGAGTGCATCAGGACCACGGGACGAGAGAGCGTCCAGACCACGGGACGAGAGAGCGTCCAGACCACGGGACGAGAGAGCGTCCAGACCACGGGAGGTCACCGCAACGGATCAGAGGAATGTGTTGTCCAGCAAGGAAGATGACTGGGTTTGGGGCAAAGGTAAAGGGATGGCCGCTGAGAAGACCAGGAACCCTGTTCCAATAAGTTGTTTGCACTATGTAACCCATGTGAGCGTTCTTTCGCAGCCAATGATGTACTATCATATAGGACCGGGGTACCTTACAACAAGCCAAAGTAGCTGGCGAACACCAACCGGTCGTATATGTATCTGACAAAGTACTTGTAACAAGTGATGTGTTATCACATGGGGTCAGGTGTGTTGTACAGCAAGCCAAAGTAGCGGGCGAACCCCAACCAGTTGTATATGTATCTAACAAAGTATTCGTAGCAAGAGATGTGTTTCCGCACGGGGTCGGGAGTGTTGTGCAGCAAGCCAAAGTAGCGGGTGAGCCCCAAGCGGTTGAACATGTATCCAATAAGTTAACCAAGGCAGCAACTTGGGCCCATGGGACAAAAGAGACGTATCAAAGAAGGTTCCAATATTTGCTCGAGTCAGACAGTTTTGGGAGAGCAGAGGCATCATTATCAATGCGTTGTTTCGAGAATGTCTGACACTGCCTGTGCACTGTAACATGATCGCCACAGGCCAGGCACTGAGAACGGCGCTAATGCCCTCAGTTGGCTACCATTACCCAGCACCGGGGTGGAAACAGCCCAGCCTGCAGACCCACTTGTGGTCGTGGCAGTGCTAGAAAGCGAGGGGTCAACCGTAATGGTCCCCCAGTTTAGGACCTGGACCAGCCAGGATCCCACGTTACCGCCTGCCAACAGTGAACTACGAGACGGGATGTTGCAACTTATCCGTCACAAAGACGAAAGGGCCATCCCATCAAATTGCCCCCTATGCAACGTTGCAAAGAAAGGCAGGGCGGCTCCACACAGTCGGTGGTCTGGGGCCTCCATACCATGGCCCAGGATCCACGGGGACCACGAGGCCTCCAGCCACTACTGAAAGTCCCAAGGCCATGTCAGCCATCCTGGGCTTGCCAGACCTGAGGGTCAGTGACAATAGTCCGGAGCAGGCAGCCCAAATCACAAAGTCAAGCACCACACGTGTCACGGTAAACTCCCTACAGACCCAGCTATCCTGGGTGCTACGCAGTCACCAGACAGAATCATTCAGAACCGAGCCTTCCGGATGCTATCAGCAGCGAATGCACGGCTCCTTCACGCGACATCAGAATAAATGATGTAGACCATGTTCAGGGCCCCAGATGGGCCGCTGGCACTGTATTAGCCAAAGGGGGGGAATGGAGTGTGTGTGATGAAAATGGAGCTTTTGATTGTGAAACCATGTACTGGGCAAATGAAGAAAGCATTTGGACCAGACCAAACTGCGAGCTACAGATAACCAGGAACCACTGTGAAAGGACCCGGCCCCAAGCGACCCACTAATACAATCAACCTTGCCATCAATCACGAGGATGAACCCACCACGTCAGGACTTCAACTCAGGCCATCGACCCGGGGACGCAGGGCGCCAGATCGCCTCAACTTGCAAATAACTTGTACATAAGACTTTGGGGGGGAAGTGAAGTTATGTCTGTATGTAAACCTCACCAATATGTAAGACTTGCCATTCGGGGGCACACCTGTGAGAGACCTAAGGCTCACCTGTGCACCCTGGGGCAAGCAGGTATAAAAGGTGATTCACCATGCTGCTTCGGCACTCTGGAGTCTGAATAAAGAGACTAAGGCACAACAGTTTGAGCTTGCAATATAGTCCTGTGGATTTATTCTGAACGCAACAGCATCCTTGTTTTCAAATCCCACCATGGTCTTACCCCTCCCTATCTCTGTAACCTCTTCCAGCTTTACATCTCTCTGAGATCTCTCTGCTCCTCCAATTCTAGCCTCTTGCACTGTAATATAAGTGTGCGCACTAAGTCCGTGTCGCAGAGCTGGTCTCTGGTCGCCTTGGTTAACCCTTGCCACTGTACCAAGACCTAGCTCTATCAAGCCCGTGAGGCCACCACACGTTAAAGAATCCCTCGCACAGGCATCTTCCACCCTTCAACATGTAGTTCGGGACCTGGAATATTAGGTAATTAATTGAAACACCTGTGAATTCATTCCTTTTTGGCGTGGAAGCAAGTCATTCTTGATCCGAGGGACCGCCTATGATGATAACCGCTCCAACCCCCGCTCCCAGGACTTAGCTGAGGGCTGTTGCAAGTGAGGACCAATTTCTATCTGCTGCATATGTTGTTTTAGAACCAATAGGGGAACAAGCTAAACTGAATTTAGTGAAGAGTAACAAGCCTGAACTAGTTAACAATCTTACCATACTATGATTGAATTTGATATTAGGTTTGAGAAGCAGACATGAAACAACAAACCAAGGTTTTAAATTTAAGTAAAACAAACTTCGAAGGGATGAGAAATAAATTAACCATAGTAATCTCGACTGAGCTGTTAAGGGTATGTATTCATTGCTGTAGCAAGAACATATTCTCAGCAATCACACATTTTCAAACTCTTGCAATTTCATTGTCAGGCTATGTATTATGAAGATAAACTTTTTTTTAACCAAGCAAAATATAGCCTCTGTTAAGGAAAAGCACAGCCTTCTTTTTGAGTTGAATTCTAGGAATTTATCCTGAAGTCTTTTATTAAATATTAGATCAGGCATTGCCTCCTCCTTGGTGTTTCCTTCCCCAATTGCTTTAATTTGCTGTGCCAATGAGACTACCTGCATTATTTGCATGCATTTATATCCCTGTGTGGAAAGATACTCGCCCTAATTCCACTTTAATTCAAGCTAATTAAAATCATCCATAATTGGTAACTTGAGTTTCCACGGTGTGCTCCTTATTTGCTTGAATAATTCCATATCAATTTCTTTTTTTTGCCCAAATTGTCTGGAGAAATTCCCAATTAATTTTCTTTCCTGCTGTCAGAAGTAATAAATATGGGAAATTCTTTCTGCCTCTTTATATTTTTAGGCATACATTTTTGTTCACAGTCAATTAGTTGTGGTTGACAGAAGTTTTGAATTGTGCAATTCCATCATAGGACATTTTGTTTGTTGAGAAAACAGATTTTTCATTTATTACACCAAAGCTATGGTTTTGCTTTATATGGTAGCTAGACCTGCCAGTCATGTCTTTGATTTCTCTCTTCTTGAGTGACAGTGATGGGGAGCTTTTACCGGGTCTTGAAAAGGCAGCAAGTCACTGATCATAACAATTAATCACTCAATTTGTTAATGAACTGCTGGTACTGAAAGAAGGGATAGGACCTCTTTTAAGATAAGATCATAAGCGACCATGGAATGAAAAAGGCTATTCTGTCATCAAGCCTCCCATCCACAGTTCTTGCATGAACTTCAATCATGAACTTTGCTATACTCTGGCCATCTTTTGTCTAAGTTTAGATTGTACTCACAACTAGGAAATTCTTGAAGTTTCCTAGCTCAGCCCATTAGTGCAAATTAAGAAAAATTCTCCACGGAGATTCAAAGGCTCCATGTTTTAGCATCATACATTTATTCATTAGGCAGAATCCACTAGGAATACATTGTTTGCAGATAATCAAAGTCCTGTTTCAATAGAAGGCAGTCAAGAGTTGTGATGAAAGACCAAATTATAGTTTGCTGCTGAAACAAAAATTCTGCAATTTTTTCAATTTTTGACCATCTGTGAGCAGGAACAATGTCATCAGGCTACTGTTTTGGACAGATCTCTCTGATAGCTTGTAAAAGCAAAGTGCAAAACCTGAATGTACTACTTACATGTAGAAAATGTGTAGTGTTCAAGTAAAAACATCACTTGAAGGGACAAAGTGTAGAAGATATTAGCATAACAGTTTAGAAAGATGGCATTTGCAGTAGCTATTCCTGCAGTACAAAAGAGAGAATGGAATTTTCTAATAGATACATGAAAAATTCCAACAATTTGATTGCACCTTGTACAAGGCACAAGTCCACAATGGATCAAATTAGATTTAATATGTTTTGTGAGCAATTGCAAATCTTCAATGAAGATCAAATTAAGAGATCACAGTGGATCTCTTGGAATGTTTATGGAATTTTTTAATGTTAAGAGAGAAACAGAGCTGTACTCTTATATTTTGGGAACAGGAATCTTTGCACTGTAAGAATTAATAACCCTGAATTTGCAGCCCCTACGAGCATGTACGTGGTGTGCAAGTTCTAGGACTAGGTATGTGAAGCGCATGCGCCTAAACCCGGAATTTGCGAGCTATCAAGAATTCTCTTGACAGAGCCACCACGTCCGAGGAAGAAGGGCCTCCGTGGGCGGAAAGTTGGGTTATTTGCCCAACTCATGTCCAGCGAATATACTTCAAATTCTTACGCCTGGTAAAAGCAGGCGTAAGGCCTGCTTTTACCAGCGTAAGAGTTTTAAAATATAGAAAAGTAAACATTTATATATTAAAAAACCCTGTCCATTAAGGTAAGTTTATTTTTAGCACTGTTAAAACATATTGGGCTTAAAATTCCGGCCTCGCCGGGTCCATACGGAGTGCGCATGGACCCGGCGAGGCCTTGCAAAAGCCAGTTTTCGGGACGCAATACGCATGCGCTGAAAACCGGCTTTTCCGATCTGTTAAGATTTCTCTTGACAGATCCTCTGCATTCCCGGGAGAAGGACGTTCACGCGGGTGAGATTTGGCCATTTGCCCAACTCATGCCGAGCGAATGACCTTCAAATTGGAATCGAAGGCACCTCCGGGACCACCAGGTATTTTCGTTAAAGAATTTTGGGTCGGAGGTGTTCGTCTGAAGGAAGCCTCCGACTGCAATTTTATCCCCAGTAAAAAAAAATGCAAAAAACTAAATTTTTGGATAAAATATAATTAAATTGCATTTTACTGAATTTTAAATCTATATTGTATTTTTAAAATTTATTTAATGTGTTTGTATGTGTTTTTTAGGTATTCCATACTTTTGGCAGCTCCGTACATAGGGAACTCACCATAAGTATGAATGGAAATACCCCATTTTGATAGGTTGGGCCGGCTCACATGATCCCAGTGATGCGTACGAAACACATACACTCTGGAATACGTGGGCCTTTGCGCAGGGTTATACATTGAGGCCCAGGACTAGAGGTCTCCGTACCTCCAGGACCACCAGATACTTTCGTATAAGTCTTTGTGGTCGGAGGCATCCGCTCCACAAATTCTGGGCTATTATGCACCTTCTGACACTCATTGTATATTTAGCATCCTACTCTAGCCATTTCATTGATGGTGATAAAGCTTCTGCATGGTTCAGTGAAAGTATCTGTTTGAGTCATTGGGGAACTTGGTTCAGAATTCACCCAATGGAGCAAATGTTTGTACTCTGGTAACCAAGTTTACATCTTGATAAATGTCATTGATATATAATGTATTTCTTATCAGAACAGATAGTACGATTAAGACAAAAATGCCCTGTAACTATTCATAGTGCTACAGCTATCAAGAAGATACCTGCATTCAAAGATTTTGTATGGCAAAAAACAATTCAAAGAACTAACAGATCTCCAGTGAGGATAACCTCTGGCATTCCACCCTCACTGAGAAGCAACACTCCCCTACCCACGGAAAAATAACTCAGCGTTACTAAGAAGTAATTGCCTTCCCCACCGAATGAGACACAATTTGGACCTTATCCAGCTCCCTCACCCAGAAGCAACTCAAGCTTTCGCTCCACCAAACGCTGAGAAGAAAATATCTCTCAGCACTATTCCACCATCCCTTCTCACACATAAAAGGAACTGGGGCTTGTTTATTGCACCTTCGCCCCCCCACCCCCCACCCACCCTTACTGAGCTGAAAACATATCCTCAACAATCACCCTCCAACTGAGCATACCCACCTCCCCACTGAAAAAAAAATTGCTTCCCCTGTAACATGGAAATGGGCCCTAGCCAGTGTAGCTCCTCCCAACCTCACCACAATGAGGAGAAAATCAGCCCTGGCCGAGTGCCAGCCCTGCTTTCATGTTCCCTATTGCCCCCTCTTCTTCACTGCTTTGCCTCCCCTATTCCCTTCTCTTTCCACCTCCCATCTCCCTTTCCCCAAAAACCTCTTCTGCCTTCCTCCATCCCCTTCTCCTTCCCACTTCCTGATCCCCTCCCCAACTAGGGTTTAGTTGTTTTCCCCTACCTTCTAACCCTCCTTGACTGAAGTGCTGCACTTGTTTCTGAGTACCGATCTGCAAAGCCATTGGAAATAAACTAGAATTCTTTACATTTGCCCAGGCTTTCATTTTTGTTACCTGCACGTTTTGTTTTGGATTTCATCAAATTTCCCAATTCAACCATGGAATTACAATTTTTGTTGTACTCTCTTGTTTCTTCAGTGGAATTTACTTTCCTTCTCCTGTTTAAATATTTTCCATTGCTGATCTATGATTCTTTTTGCCAGTTTTTTCTTCGATTTAATCTGGGCAATGTTCCTTTTAATTCTGCTATAATTTGATTTTTTTTCCCCCAGTCAAGTGCCCTTGTACTCGACTATTTGTTTTGCTTTTCTATTCTTGCACTGAACCTAGCTGTACTATAGTCACTGCTTCCCAAACATTCCATTACCTTTAGGTCATCTACTTGCTCTGTTTCAACAACAACACCTTGCATTTATGTAACATCTTTAACGTATTAAAGTGTCCCAAGGTGCCCCACAGGAATGTAATCAGTCAAAAATTGATACTGAGCCAAAGAAGGATGCATTAGGACAGGCTTAGTCAAAGAGGTAGGTTTTAAAGGAGAAGAGAGAGGCGGAGAGGTTTCAGAAGGGATTTCCAGAGCTTAAGGCTGAGACAACTGAAGACACGGCCACCAATGGTGGGGTGAAGGAAGGATGGACAAGAGGACGGAGTTGGAGGAATGCAGAGATCTCGGTGGGGTGTAGAGCTGGAGGAGGTTACAGTGATGGGAGGGGCAAGGCCATGGAGGGATTTGAACATATGGATGAGAATTTTAAAATCGAGGCTTTTGGGGACCGGGCGCCAATGTAGGTCAGCCAGTGCAGGGATGATGGGTGAACGGGACTTAGTGTGAGTTAGAATACAGGCAGAAAATGTTTTGGATGAGCTTAAGTATATTTAAGGGAGGCTGGCCTATTGGAATAGTCGAATCTGGAGGTAACAAGGCATGGATGAGGCTTTCAGTAGCAGATGGGCTCAAGCAGAATCAGAGATGGGCGATATTATGGAAATGGAGGTAGACAGCTTGGTATTGGAGAGGATATGGGGTCACAAGTTCAACTCAGGGTCAAATAGGTTGTGAACAGTCTGGTCCAGCCGAAGATAGTAGTCAGGGAGGGGGATGGAATCGATGGAGAGGGAACAGAGTTCTCTATTACAAAGACTGCCTACTTTCATCTCTAACATCGGCCATTTGCTCCCCAACTTCAGCCCATATGCCTTTGTCCAAACTTGGCTATTCCAATAGTGGTGGCCATCTTCCACACTCCATAAATTTAAGCTTATCCAAATTCGGCTTCTTGTATCCTACTTTAAGTCCCGTTCACCCATCACTACTGTCCTTGCTGACCTACATTGTCTCCTGGTCCGCCATGCCATCAATTTAAAATTTGCATTCTTATTTAAATCCCGTCATGGCATCGGCCCTCTCTTATCACTGTAAACACCTCCAGCCCTAACCCCCTTTCCACCTCCCGATCTCTTTGTTTCTCTGACTCTGGCCATCCCACCATTGGCAGCTGTACCTTCAGCTGTCTAGGCCTCACACTCTGGAATTCCCTTCCTAACCCCCTCCACCTCTCCATGCCCCTTTCCTCCTATAAAGCCTTCCTTAAAATCATTTTTTTTTGACCAAGCTTTTGGTCACTCCTCCTAAAGTCACTTTCTTTGTCTCGATGTCCATTTTAGTTAGATTACGCATCTGTGAAGTGTCTTGGGACATTGTTCTATGTTAAAGGCAGTACAAAATGTAAGTAATTGTTGCTGTTGATGCATCATTCAGATGTTTGTGGACAGTAGAGAATTACTTGAAAGCTTATCTGTCCCAATTAATTTTCTGTGGGTACAATCTTAGTACAATTTTTCGGTGCCAAATCTGTTAATTGTAGGGTGTAGCAGATTATTATAATGACAATATAAAGGATCTCTTTCATGAGCGGGTTCAGATTCAGGGGCCATGCAAGAAAATCAGAACAAAAATGAGTTGTCCAATAGACATCTGCAGATTGTAGAAGTTTTGAGGGCATATTGGCAAAGAATGGATTTTATCAAACAGGAACACACCTAGAAGTTCCTTGCATTATTTCTGCCAGTTTTCAGGTGGATTCGGGGAAGCCAAAAGAGGAAAATGAGATGGGGAGATATTGAGCTGAATCCTTGCCCCTAGTAACCCTTATTAAAATTTTCCGCCCAGGGCAATGTTAACAGCCAACAGCTCCTGATAAAATTCTGCCTGTCATATGCAAATGATATTTAAATGAATGTCAGTAACATTGGATTCCCTTCCTTACCACCTGTGATCCACTCGTGAAATGCACACTGATATAAAAGGGGTATTCAGTGGTGTTCGACCACTGCTGACGAGGAAAGGACAGGAGAATAGAACACAGTCAATACCCATTTCAGAGAGCTGGCACTGATGTGATGATTTTTGTAGCACGACAGTTGCAAGAAAAATGCAGAGAACAGCGCCAGCCCTTATACATGGCCTTCTTCGACCTTACAAAGACCTTTGACACAGTCAAACGCGAGGGTCTATGGAACGTCCTCCTCCGTTTCGGATGCCCCCAAAAGTTCGTCACCATCCTCTGCCTGCTCCACGACGACATGCAGGCTGTGATCCTTACCAACGGATCCATCACAGACCCAATCCACGTCCGGACCGGAGTCAAACAGGGCTGCGTCATCGCCCCAACCCTCTTCTCAACCTTTTTCGCTGCCATACTCCACCTCACAGTCAACAAGCTCCCCACTGGAGTGTAACTAAACTACAGAACCAGTGGGAACCTGTTTAACCTGTGCTGTCTCCCGGCCAGGTCCAAGACCGCCCCAACCTCTGTCATCGAACTACAATACGTGGACGACGCCTGCGTCTGCACACATACAGAGGCTGAACTCCAGGACATAGTCGACGTATTTACTGAGGCGTACGAAAGCATGGGCCTTACGCTAAACATCCGTAAGACAAAGGTCCTCCACCAACCTGTCCTCACTGCACAGCACTGCCCCCAGTCATCAAGATCCACGGCGCAGCCCTGGACACCGTGGACCACTTCCCATATCTCGGGAGCTTCCTATCAACATGAGCAGGCATCGATGACGAAATCCAACACCGCCTCCAGTGCACCAGTGCAGCCTTCGGCCGCCTGAGGAAAAGAGTATTTGAAGACCAGGCCCTCAAAACTGCCACCAAGCTCATGGTCTAAAGAGCTGTAGTAATATCTGCCCTCCTGTATGGCTCAGGGACATGGACCATGTACAGCAGACACCTCAAGTTGCTCGAGAAATATCACCAACGATGTCTTTGCAAGATCCTACAAATCCCCTGGGAGGACAGGCGCACTAACATCAGCGTCCTTGACCAGGCTAACATCCTCAGCATTGAAGCACTGACCGCATTCGATCAGCTCCGCTGGACAGGCCACATAGTTCGCATGCCAGACACGAGACTCCCAAAGCAAGTGCTCTACTCGGAGCTCCTTCACGGCAAACGCGCCAAAGGTGGGCAGTGAAAACGCTACAAGGACATCCTCAAAGCCTCCATGATAAAGTACGACATCCCCACTGACACCTGGGAGTCCCTGGCCCAAGACCACCCTAAGTGGAGGAAGTGCATCCGAGAGGGCGCTGAGCACCTCGAGTCCCGACGCCGAGAGCATGCAGAAATCAAGCGCAGGCAGCGGAAAGAGCATGTGGCAAACCAGTTCCACCCACCCCTTCCTTCAACGACTATCTGTCACACCTGTGACAGAGCCTGTGGCTCTCCTATTGGACTGTTCAGCCACCAAAGAACTCACTTCAGGAGTGGAAGCAAGTCTTCCTCGATTTCGAGCGACTGCCTATGATGATGATGACTGATGTAATGTATCAAATACCCTCACTGTCTAGGACATATTTTCATTTTCCTGTTCACCTGTGGCAATTTTCTTACCTGGCCACAATGAATGCAGGAAAATCAGTTGGGGAAAACCGTATAAACTAATGGAGCCCATCGGATTTTTCATCCATTTAAATTAATGCACGAAAAATTGGGCAGGCTACTTTTTTGGTGTGCACTCCTCCCCACCTGGTTTTCCTGTATTTGCTGCACCCAAGAAATCCAATTGCCTGAGGAACATGCAAATCTGTCCCAATGATTCTGTGGTTACTTATCACCAATACAGGCACATATATTATATATATATACATACAGATTGAACCTCCCTTATTCGGCACCCTCGGGACCTGGCCTGTCCTGAACAAGGGATTTGCCGGATGAGGGGAGGTCACGTGTTTCGGTGGACTGCGCCTTTACGTGCTGTTGCTGGGGTAAGTGTGTGCGTTGACTGTCTGTCAATCAGCCAATCAGTGTGCAGGGGGCCCCGAAGAGTCGGCGGGCTGAGAAGAGCCGGCGGACCGAGAAGAGTTGGCGGGCCTCAAAGATTCAGCGGGCCCTAGCGGGCTTCGAAGAGTCGGGCCCTGAAGAGTCGGCAGGCCCGACCCCCCAGAGGGAGCGCTGTGGGGAGGAGCGGCCAGCCCGAGGACTATGGCTGCAGGCGTTCCAGCAGGGCGACGAGGAGGAGGCAGCCGAGCGAGGAGAAAGATTATATTGGTGGATAGGATTTTGATGGGTTCCCTTCTGCGCAAGCGCCATCTGGCGGTCAGGAATGGTTCTGAACGAGGGGTGGTGCTAGATAAGGGAGATAACGGATAAGAGAGGTTCAAGCTGTATATATAAATAAAGTTTTCTTTCTTATGTTGAATGTGATCATGATATAAAATGATAAATGTGCCAAGGCTATAGTAAAACTATAGCATTAAGAGTTATTTAAGATAGGTAAGTGCCCTTTTCTCTGTGTCCATGTGTGCCACCTGGTTATATAAAAATTCTACAATGTGATATTTACTGGATAATGGATTTTTATTCCTGAATTGTTTCCAACATCAAGATATATTATAGTACTCTTTGAAATTAATGTAACAGCGATGCAAAGTGAACTGTAGAAGCTTTTACTAAGGCTTCTTTAAGCCGGTATTTAAATTCAAATAAGAAATTTGTGGAAGTATTTTAATTTTAATTTCAAACATTTCAACTATTCGCTGATCTGGATAAGAGATGCCAAGAGGAGGCTAGACATTTCCTCAGAGAAAAGGAGTATGAAAAGTAAGATGAGAGGGTAAATTTCTGCAGGCCTCTTTCACATATCTGGGCAGCTATTTTCACTGTAACATTGGCAGAGGACTGGAAGGTAGGAACAATTAGTAACATTATATGGTTAAATAATAGTGCTCAGCACAAGTGGGCTCATCAAGAGAAGAGAAAAACTTTAACATTGAGGCATGAAAAATAAATCAAAAATACAACTTCTAAACAATGGACATTCTAATTCTGGTTCACCCAATGAATTCAGCTATATTATCAGTGGTACTGTATTTTTGTTTAAATTGAGAATTATATTATCCACTGATTTCAGTGAGGTTATAATGTATTTAAAAAAAAGAATATATTATCAATGAAAATAACAACTCTGTAATTACTGAAAAATGCTTTTTACTCTATTGTGATTTCCTGTATAAATTCAGCAAGCACTGCAGTCAAGCATATTAATATTCACTTTCTCTTGTCTACAGCAGCAGATTGAGAAACTGTGTTCTGTTACCTCATTATTACTCTTAGCAATTACTAAACCTTTAACGTTTCTGACATTTCTTTATTTTAATTTTATTTATGGAGCCATTACGCTTACCCTTGTCTATCCCAAAAAATTAATGATGCTTATAAAGTGGATATAAGTTTAGCCCATGTTCTCATGGTACTGGAAAGATTTTGGTGTCAACATATATGGTGAATTAAGCTCAAATTTTTAACATTTATATTTAAGAGGTATTGATGGAGAAATTCAAATTACGCCCATGTTTTGCACCTCAGAAATGGGCAACTTGTAGTTGAGGATCGGAGGGCACCTCAGCTGCCCCCCTTGGTGCAATATTCAGATGGGCCTGTAAATGGGCATGCAGTCTGGCGGCCTGAAGCAGGGTCCTTAAATATGCAAATTAGGCCCCAACGCCAGCTATAGGGCCTCTATTGCAAAATTCAGGTGTAAATGCGTGGAGTCCTGACTGCTGCTGTATGTCTGGAACTACTGGTTGAGAGAGAAATTGGGGAGTTGGGTCTGGATTGGACTAGGGCCTGAAGTAGAAAGCTGGAATAGGAAGTGTGGACAGTGGAGCTGAAGCTATGCTACTTTCCCTTATTATGTGCTCAGCAGGTCAGCTGGTCATAGTTGATCAACAGCGTCTACAGATTTAAAACTCCCACTTCTGGTCTGCAGTGATCACCCTGCTGTAGTGTCAACTCGTAAAGTGGGGCTTTTACTTGCGATAGTAATGGGAGAAGAGCATGGAACCAGGGACAGCAATGGGAGTGGGGTTTGGAGCCATGCTACTAATATAACTAAGAGGAAGGAAGGGAGGGAGTGGAGCTGAAGCATTAAGGATAGGTCCCAGTAGGAGGGAAGTGATCCAGAGCTGGATAAGTTGAGGTGACCTGGGAGGGAGAGATCCTCCTTTGGAATAATTGGCACAGGCTTGGGAAGCAGCAGAGTCAGTAAAACGTAAGGATAAGATTGAAAATCGGAGGTAGCATGTCTGTAATTTCCTGATCTGTGCTAGATTTAGGCTTAGATTTATCTCAGAGAAGAGTCAGAACATCAGAATAGAGTTTTCCAACCACTTTTATTACTGGAACTATTCTGGCCAGATCCTAAAACAGCTCAGCCATTTTATGAAGTTAAATTGACTATGAATTGGAAACTCAAGGTATGTGATGCAATTATGTCATTATATAACTGCATTCAACTAATTGGCAAAGTGACTGGCAATCTGAATCAACAACTTCACTGTAACCAATTTGTCCCTAATTTGGGAACAGATCACCTGCTGAGTAATGGCTATCAGAATCCAAATCGATTTACCACTAGTCATCCTGGTAGGATTTTTATTCGCAATTGGAAACTGGATTCAGAGTGGTCCAATTCCCAGTTTCATTAATAATCTAGTTAATAATGTCTGAAAGTGTCAGCTGTGGCTCAGTTGGTAGCACACTTGCCTCTGAGTCAGAAGGTTGTGGGTTCAAGTCCAACTCCAGAGACTTAAGTACATAAAAAAAATCTAAGCTGACACTCCGGTGCAATGCTGAAGGAGCGCTGCACTGTTGGAGGTGCCGTCTTTCGGATGAAACATTAAACTGAGGTCCCGTCTGCTCCCTCAAGTGGATGTTAAAGATTCCATGGCACTATTTCGAAGAAGAGTAGAGGAGTTATCCCCCGTGTCCTGGCCAATATTTATCCCTCAATCAACATAGCAAAACAGATTATCTGGTCATTATCACATTGCTGTTTGTGGGAGTTTGCTTGTGTGCAAATTGACTGCCACGTTTCCTACATTACAACAGTGACTACACTTCAAAAGTGCTTCATTGGCTGTATGTAAAGTGCTTTGAGACATCTGGTGACTGTGAAAGATGCTATATAAATCCAAATCTTTCTTTAAAGGCTGTTTCAGATGAATAAATGCATCTGTTGTATATTTTCTGTTTTGAATGTTTGATATTAGGCATTAGAAATTGATGGTAAATTTGGGTAGCTGCATTGATAAGAAATATGTGAGTATTTTATTCTGAAAACAACAAAGAAAATACAATAATGCCATCCAAAAATGCTGGAAAGCACTCAACAGTCAGATAGCATCTGTGGAGAGAGAAACAGCGTTAACGGGGGGAATTTTAACCCCCAAAACAGGTAGGTTGGGGTCAGGTGGGAGGTTAAAGTATTAAAAATGTGAATCCTGACCCCAACTCCCCTCCACTTCTGAGTTTAACGAAGGTTAGATGCGGGGGCGGGCAGCCAACCTGCTCCCAGGAGGCGGCTTGGCACTTTAAATATTATGATGACTGGAAGCCTCTGATTGAACTGTGGCCGGCAACTGCAACAAGGCGAGGACAGCCTTGGGGGCCAATGCTTGATGGCCGTGAGGAGCAGCAGTGCTTCCCCCAAGCTTCCCCACCATTAGCCACCCTGCCCTGGGATCGGGGATTAAGGAAAGACCTCCAGCTTATTCAGCTCATTTGTGCAGTAAAACCTACAATTTGCTCCAATTACAGCATCCAGTTAATTCTTACATAATTCAGTTGTTTACCTTCTGTAAATTCATTTGAATTGTTGATCACTTTTCATGTATTGCTAGTGAAAAAGACAACAGGATCATAAAGCAAGGGAATCCACTTTATATTTCTGCCAGTTTTATGTTTTCTTGCCAACGTTTGTGAGCAGAAGAAAATATACCCCATAATGTTTCATGAAATTAAAATAGAAGTGTTAACATCTGTTACCTGTGGTTATTACCATTAATTTGATTAAACCTTTAAATACTTAATATTTTTCTTTTTATATTTAGCTTTAGGAGCACAACGCAGAAGGAGTCCAAGTTCCATTGCCATTACTGTGTTCGAACGAAATTTGGGAAGCCATATACTACAGGTAAGTGACACAACCAGCTAAGATTATTTATACCTGATGTCACTGACCATGGTTCTTTCATTGGTTGGAGATTAGTTATTTTATTGAAAACCTGTTACTGTGGAGGCATAGCAAAAGGTTTCCTTCATCAATTAAAGAGTTAGGTGGGATAAAATACTTATATTTTCTATTGTCCTGGCATATTTTGAATGTGAGCTGCTTTTATTTTGCTATAACAAATAAGCATTGGCTTCTGATTAAAGCATAGCAGAAATTCTTATGGTTAGGATTGGATGCCTTTGAATTCTCAATGTTCAGTTGCAAATACTACATCTAATATGCTATCTGGTTACCATATATTTTTAAAATAACATTTAATGAATACATTTTTGTTAATTGTGCAAAAGCTCTGATTAATGATGTATCCACAAGGAACTAGTTTTGAATGCTTATTTTAGAACCATGTGCTTGTTCATTCTGTCATTACAAATGACAGAGATCCTACATAAATGTTATCCATTGGCATGCAATATAATATGTCAAATTTTGACTGATTATAATTCAGTAAAATAAAGATGCTTTAAAATATCCACCTGTATGCCTAACTAGTGTATTGAGTTTCAAACTTGCCTCGTCCTAGCTTAATCGCCACTGTTAATGATTATAAGTTAACACGATATACACCCTGAACTATTAAGTGGCATTGCCTTATACGCATATCGCTTCAGCCTTTTGTTACAGCACTATCAAAGCATTTCATTATTACAGATCTTTAACATTTGTAATAGTTGAAAAATAAGAGCTAAGCAGTTAGCTCATTTTAGATCTATACTTTAATTCATTCTCGTGATATGGGCATAACTGGCAAGGGCAGCAGTTATTACCAATCCCTAGTTGCCCTTGAGAAGGTGGTGGTGAGCTGCCTTCATGAACCGCTGCAGATCCAGTGCTGAAGATACTCCCACAGTGCTGTTGGGTATGGAGTTCCAGGACTTTGACCCAATGACCAAGTCGGGATGGTATCGAACTTGCAGGGGACTCTCATTCACTTGCTGCCCTTGTCCTTCTAAGTGGTGGAGGTCACGGGTTTGGGAGGTCCTATCGAAGAGGCCTCGGTGAGTTGCTGCAGTGCACCCTGCAACTGTGGTGTGCCAATGGAGAAGAGAATGGATGTTTAAGGTGGTGGATGGGCTGCTGATCAATCGGGCAATTTAGTCCTGGATGGTGTTGAGTTTCTTGAGTGTTGTTGCAGCTGCACCTATCCAGGCAAGTGGAGAGTATTCCATCACACTCCTGACTTTTGCCTTATCGGTGGTGGAGTGGCTTTGGGGAGTCAGCATGTGAGCCATTCGCTGCAGAATACTCAGCCTCTGACCTGTTCTAGCAGCCACGGTATTTATGTGGCTGGTCCAGTTAAGTTTCTGGTCGATGGTGACCCCCCAGAATGTTAATGGTGGGGGATTCCACAATGGTCATGTCACTGAATGTCAAGGGGAGGTGGTTAGACTCTCTCTTGTTAGAGATGGTACATGTGTGAATCGAATGTTACTTGACACTTGTCAGTCCAAACCTGGATGTTGTCCAAGTCTTGCTGCATGCGGGCATGGATTGCTTCATTCCTGAAGAACTGCAAATAGAGCTAAACACTGCAATCATCAGCAAACAGCCCCACTTCTGACCTTATGATGGAGGGAAGGTCATTGATGAAGCAGTTAATGATAGTTGAGCATAGGATGCTAGCCTGAGGAACTCCTGCAGTGATATCCAGGGTTGACCAACAACCACAACCATCTTCTTGTGTCCAAGTATGACTCCAGCCTGTGGAGAGTTTTCCCCTTGATTCCCATTGATTTCACTTGTACTAGGGCTCCTTGGTGCCACACTCGGTCGAATGTTGCCTTGATGTCAAGGGCAATCACTCTCACTTCACCTCTGGAATTCAGCTCTGTTGTCCATGTTTGGACCAAGGCTGTAATTAGGTCTGGAGCCAAGTAATCCTGACAGAACCCAAACTGAGCATCAGTGAGTGAGCAGATTATTGTTGGCTCCAAATATCTATGATCTCACATCGCCTCAGTATCTGTGGTGAAATTGGAATTACGATGGACTGAGAGCCTGACTCTCCAAGGTCTGTACAGAATCAAGGAAGTTAAGTAGATCTGCCAGGTTCCCATGCCAATATCAGCACTTCTTATGCCCCCGCTAGAGGGGTGTGTTGCAGGGGAGTGTAAAATGCAGCACTGGCAAGTTATTTGAAGTGCAAGTCAGCAATACCGGGAAAAAAAATTGGTGAGCCTGTGGAATTGGCCTCTTTATCAGGCCAATTGTAAGTAAGTGAGATTACATCTTCTGAAGTCTTCCAGGCCGTGACCCCAGCCTGGAAACCTCTGTGGGCCTCACTTCCACCACTCCATTTTACTGGATGCCAATTTCTTGCCATTGTCCATTATGATCATGGCATAGGAGGCGGGAACTCTAGAGGATGACGGCATCCTGCCAGCCCCACATCCTTTTCCATTCCCAAGTCTCCAGGAACAGATGGAACCTCCGGCCATTTCCTCCCCTATAGGAAACCTGCACTGTACGATCTTTGGGGCGGAGACCCAGTGCTACTGGGTCCTGCCCCAATTTCTACTCGCATTATGTCAGGACTGCTGGATTTCCGCTGGTCCTAATGAAATTTGGGGCTGTCATGTTTAATGCTTCAGATAACGACCAATAATCTACAAAAATACTCAATGCAGTACTGACTGAAATAATTAAATTTACTAATTGTACCTGCCTACTATGTGTCACTTGGTTTGCAACAATTACTCAGGATAAACATACATTCATGAAGAAAGTAGATTTGATTTGTTGTCATACTGTTTGTTAGTAGATATTTTGTCCTTTTCAGTGGGAAGAGTATGTTTTGCACTAGTTAGAATTCCCAATTAGAAAAGGAGATTATTTACTTTTCTCTTAATTGTTAAATTGTAAAAAAATATATATATTAGTGTCCACTTGATGCCTTAATTTTTTTTGAAGTTTTCAAGCACTGCATCCTCTCTAATGCATCAATGGAGCAAAATTCTTCTGTTGCTCTATTGGCAGTCAAGGACCATTGCTGAACTGAGTCAATACATTCTTTATCTATGTGCCAGTCTGGTATGTTGTTTTGTTTGAATCTATATGCATCCATACATTGGTGAGAACAGCAAATGATCTAGATATCAATTATTAGACCTATGACTTATTTTTAACATATTCATTAAACCATTTGTCAGATGTGATCCACATTATAGAAATAGGTGCACATAAATATACTGGAAACCACTGAATATGAGTTAAAGTAATACCACAAAAACATTTAACACCTTGCAGTCCTCTCATGAATTATCAAACAGGAAAATGTTACTTGTTTTCCATTGTAGCAAAAATATTATCCACATTTCAAGGTCCAAATAAATTTTGCTTGCTATTCTACTCACTCACACTCATTCACTTGTTCCAATTTATTTTAATATCCTTTTCTCCTTTTTACCCTCATCTCTTGATAGTCCAAGCTGGGTATAGTTACACAGGTGGCAGCAGTTGTTATTTTGTCCAAGTGGTCATTCTTCTTATGAGCCTGGACAGTGACGGATGGTGGGTTACTAAACCATGGGGATCATCATATTCAAGCTAATCCACCTATTACCAATTTGTCTTTCTCGCCTTGGATGGATTTCTGAATGGCAATCAGTGAAGAACAAAAAGACTTGGATTTCTATAGCGCCTTTCATGACCACCAGACATTTCAAAGCGCTTTACAGCCAATGAAGCGCTTTTTGGAGTGTAGTCACTGTTGTAATGTAGGAAATCCGGCAGCCAATTTGCGCACAAGCTAGCTTCCACAAACAGCAATGTGATGATGACCAGATAATTTTTTTTTTTGTTATGTTGATTGAGGGATAAATATTGCCCTAGACACCAGGGATAACTCCGTTACTCTTCTTCGAAATAGGATCTTTTGGGATCTTTTTCATCCATTTGAGAGAGCAGATGGGATCTCGATTTAACGTCTTATCCGAAAGACGGTACCTCCAACAGTGCAACACTCCCTCAGTACTGCATTGGAGTGTCAGCTTAGATTTTTGAACCCACAACCTTCTGACTCCGAGGCGAAAGTGCTACCCACTGAGCCATAGCAGGCACTTAATAATCGTTACCACATTTTTAACTTTATCTAGCCAGAGGACATTGAGAGCTTGTGTGCTCTTTGTTGCCATCCCAACTAAAATTGGTGACGCAGCACAGACCAACTTTGTGCCTTCCTGTACTTTTTGGATCGGCTTCCGCCATATTATGAATGTATCATCTACGCAATTGGGAAAGGGCTTTCTACAGTGTATTTAATATATATGTATTTAGAGGGAGCAGCGTGCAGCGGCCCGGCACGGTCACAGCCAGCAAGACCATCAGCAGGCCGGGGCCATTAGAGGGAGCAGTGTGCGGCGGCCCAGCCCAGAAATCGGCACGGTCCCGGCCTGCAAGACCATCAGCAGGCCGGGGCCATTGGAAGGAGCAGCGTGCAGCAGCATGCAACTGCAGGGAGCAGCGCGTGCTGCCACAGGAGGTTGATGGCTGACTGCAGTGTGGGCAGGTACAGCAGGAGTGGTGAGGTCGGGACGAAGGAGCGGCAATAGTTCGTAGAGGGATGTGATCGGGGCCCAGAAGAGGCGAGAGTTCGGGGCCAGAAGAGGCGAGGGCCCAGGGCCAGTACGGGTCAGCCCACACTGCGATATGTGTGCGCACTAGGTCCGTGCAGCAGAGCTGGTCTCCAGTCGTCTTGGTTAATCCTTGCCACTGGACCAAGACCTAGCTCTGTCAAGCCCGTGTGGTGGCTGGTGTGCAACGACCACCACACGTTAAAAAACATCCATGCACAAGCATTCCGTGCTTCAAGATGTAGTTCGGGATCCGGAATATTAGGTCCTTCATTGAAACACCTGTGAACTCATCCCTTTTCGGCATGGAAGCAAGTCACCCTCGTTTCGAGGAACTGCCCATGATGATGATGATAACATAATGATACATTGTTTAGGAGAGCAAAGTGGGTATTTATGTAATCTTTGAGGGATTATCACTGAGTGATTATAGGTGGATGATTTAACTTTACATGTCACACCTGCCAAACTGTAGTGCACAATTTTCAATGAAGTAGTGTTGCATATATGTGATATACTGATTGCATGCGGTCCATAGCTGTATATTGAATTTGTTTTCATTTGCTAGCTAATCAATATCTGGGTAAAAATGACATTTATTTTTGCAACAATTTGCAATCACTTTCACCACTAAATCTGATGTTACTAAGCACAGACGCAGCATTAGCATTTCTTACTCCATCCTCCCATTTTGGAATGCACTAGAAATGCCATGCATTTTGCTAACTGGGGAGGAAAAGACAACACTGCTGTGTAGTTTGTATTGTGGGAAATAGCCATTTGCTGAACTCTGATACTAATGCAACTTGGTGTCAGTTTGTTGACAATAATATCCAATCCATTTTGTGGTTCAGGATGACGGATAAACATCAATTCACTTCTTGCTTCTATTAGTTTAAAATGTTGGGGTGGAGAAAGCTCATTATATAGCATACTGCCTAAACATGGTGAGTACTTTTAAATTTAGATTTTTTTTTTAGACTTGTTACTCTTTTCTATTTTATCTTTAAACTTGCTCACATTTTGTATTTACTCCACACATTTACACAGAGCCTGACCCCAGCCTGGTGCTGTTATGTGTTTATTTATTCATTTATGGGATGTGAGCGCCGCTGGCAAGGCTAGCATTTGTTGCCCATCCCTAATTACCCCTGCAAAGGTGGCGAGCCAGCTTCTTGAACTGCTGCAGTCCATGTGGATGCAGGTACTCCCATAGTGCTGTTAGGGAGGGATTTCCAGGATTGTGACCCAGCGACGATGAAGGAACGGCGATAGGTCCAAGTCAGGATGGTATGTCACTTGGAGGGGAACGTGGAGGTGGTGGTGTTCCCATGCGGCTGCTAACCTTGTCCTTCTAGCTGGTAGAGGTCGCAGGTTTTGTAGGTGCTGGTGAAGATGCCTTGGTGAGTTACTGCAGTGCATCTTGTAGATGGTATGCATTGCAGACACGATGAGCCAGTGGTGGAGAGTGTCGTGTCCTTAGATGCTCCAGTAATGACTCCACGAGGCAGTGTGTTGTACTTGAACTTTAGTGACCTTAGTCCTTTATTAGTTAACTCCAGAGTGAGGATCACACCTGGAGGCCTGCCTTTTATACCAGGCCAGGCGCACCTGTACAGATAACCTACGAGTCAACCACTGCTGTGCCCTCTGGTGGCACACCTTGTGATAGTACCAACAGTAGCCATGTAGGATACATGACGGAAAGAATGAATGTTTAAGATGGTGGATGGGGTACCAGTCAAGTGTGCTGCTTTGTCCTGGATGGTGTCAACCTTCTTGAGTGTTGTTGAAGCTGCACTCATCCAGGCAAGTGAAGCGTATTCCATCACTCTCCTGACTTGTGCTTTGTAGATGGTGGAAAGGCTTTTGAAAGTCAGGAGGTATCACTCATCACAGAATACCCACCCTCTCTCCTGCTCTTGTAGCCACAGTATTTATGTGGCTGATCCAGTGAAGTTTCTGGTTAATGGTGACCCCCCAGGATGTTGATGACGGGGGATTCGAAGATGGTAATGCATTGAATGCCAAGCGGAAGTGGTTCTCTAGTTGGACATGGTCTTTGCCTGGCACTTGTGTGGCATAAATGTTACTTCCCACTTACCAGCCCAAGCCTGAATGTTGTCCAAGTCTTGCTGCATGCAGGCATGGACTGCATCATTATCTGAGGAGTTGCGAATGGAACTGAACACTGTGCAATCATCAGCGAAACATCCCCACTTCTGACCTTATGATGGAGGAAAGGTCATTGATGAAGCAGCTGAAGATGTTTGGGCCCAGGACACTGCCCTGAGGAACTCCTGCAGCGATGTCCTGGGGCTGAGATGATTGGCCTCCAACAACCACAACCATTTTTCTTTGTGCTAGGTGTGACTTTAGCCAGTGGAGAGGTTTTCCCCAGGTTCCCATTGACTTCAATTTTACTAGGGCTCCTTGATGCCACACATGGTCAAATGCTGCCTTGATGTCAAGGGCAGTCGTTCTCAATCACCTCTGAAATTCAGCTCTTTTGTTCATGTTTGAACCAAGGCTGTAATGACGTCTGAATTTGGTGTCTTGGGTATGGTTTAGCACTTTTTCCCCCCATTTCAGTTGCTCCTACATTCTGGCCAAGAACGGGGAGACACTCATCAAGGACACCGAGGCAGTCAAGACCCGCTGGAAGGAGCACTTCGAAGATCTCCTTAATCGAGACTCTGCCTTTGACACGAGTGTCCTCGACTCCATCCTGCAGTATGCTACCCGCCACCATCTCAGCAAAACGCCAGACCTGCACGAAGTAGAAAAGACCATCCGTCAGCTCAAGAACAACAAGGCATCGGGAGCAGATGGAATCCCTGCTGAGGTTCTAAAGTACGGTGGAGAGGCACTATCAGCATGAATGCATGACCTCATCTCTCTCATCTGGATGGAGGAGAGCATGCCGGGAGATCTCAGAGATGCAATAATCATGACCATCTTTTAAAAAGGGGACAAGTCCGACTGCGACAACTACAGAGGAATCTCCCTGTTGTCAGCCACTGGAAAAGTCATCGCTAGAATCCTCCTCAACCGTCTTCTCCCTGTGGCTGAGGAGCTCCTCCCGGAGTCACAATGCGGATTGCGTCCACTATGGGGTACAACGGACATGATCTTTATGGCGCAAAAACTGCAGGAGAAATGCAGGGAACATCACCAACCCTTGTACATGCCCTTCTTTAACCTTACAAAGGCCTTTGACACTGTTAACCGCGAGGGACTATGGAGTGTCCTCCTCCGTTTCGGCTGCCCCCAAAAGTTGTCACCATCCTCCGCCTGCTCCACGATGGCATGCAAGCCGTGATCCTGACCAACAGATCCACCACAGATCTAATCAACATCTGCACTGAGGTCAAGCAGGGCTGCGTCATCGCCCCAACCCTCTTCTCGATCTTCCTCGCTGCAATGTTCCACCTCACACTCAACAAGCTCCCCGCTGGAGTGGAACTAAACTATAGAACCAGCAGGAACCTGTTCAATCTTCGTCACCTCCAGGCCAGATCCAAGACCATCCCATCCTCTGTCGTCGAACTACAGTAGGCGGATGACACTTGCGTCTGTGCACATTCAGAGGCTGAACTCCAAGTCATCGTCAACATCTTTTCCGAAGCATACGTAAACATGGGCCTCGCACTAAACATCCGTAAGACAAAAGTCCTCCACCAACCTGACCCCGCCACACAGCACTGCCCCCCAGTCATCAAGATCCACGGCGTGGCCCTGGACAACGTGGATCACTTTCCATAACTCGGAAGCCTATTATCAGCAAGGGCAGACATCGACGACGAGGTTCAACACTGGCTCCAATGCGCCAGCGCAGACTTCGGCCGCTTGAGGAAGAGAGTGTTCGAAGATCAGGCCCTTAAATCTGTCACGAAGCTTATGGTCTACAGTGCTGTAGTGATACCCGCCCTCCTGTATGGCTCACAGACGTGGACCATATACAGTAGACATTTCAAATCGCTGGAGAAATACCACCAATGATGCCTCCGCAATATCCTACAAATCCCCTGGGAGGACAGACGCACCAACTTCAGTGTTCTCGATCAGGCCAACATCCCCAGCATCGAAGCACTGACCACATTCGACCAGCTCTGTTGGACAGGCCACATTGTCCGCATGCTGGACACAAGACTCCCAAAGCAAGCGCTCTACTCAGAACTCTTACATGGCAAACAAGCCCCAGGTGGGCAAAGGAAATGTTTCAAGGACACCCTCAAAGCCTCCTTGATAAAGTGCATCATCCCCACCGACACCTGGGAGTTCCTGGCCAAAGACCGCCCTAAGTGGAGGAAGAGCATCCGGGAGGGCGCTGAGCACCTCGAGTCTCGTCGCCAAGAGCACGCAGAGAGACAAGTGCAGGCAGCGGAAGGAACGTCTGGCAAACCAGACTCCCCACCCACCCTTTCCTCCAACAACTGTCTGTCCCACTTGCGACAGAGACTGTAATTCCCGTATTAGACTGTTCAGTCACCTAAGAACTCACTTTTGAAATGGAAGCAAGTCTTCCTCGATTTTGAGGGACTGCCTATGATGATGAGCATTTTTTTCCTCATTTCAGTTGCTTCTACATTATAGGGAGGGACTGCCTATGATGATAGAAACATAGAAACATAGAAAATAGGTGCAGGAGTAGGTCATTCGGCCCTTCGTGCCTGTACCGCCATTCAATGAGTTCATGGCTGAACATGCAACTTCAGTACCCCATTCCTGCTTTCTCGCCATACCCCTTGATCCCCCTAGTAGTAAGGACTACATCTAACTGCTTTTTGAATATATTTAGTGAATTGGCCTCAACAACTTTCTGTGGTAGAGGATTCCACAGGTTCACCACTCTCTGGGTGAAGAAGTTTCTCCTCATCTCGGTCCTAAATAGCTTACCTCTTAACCTTAGACTGTGACCCCTGGTTCTGGACTTCCCCAACATTGGGAACATTCTTCCTGCATCTAACCTGTCTAAACCCATCAGAAGTTTAAACGTTTCTATGAGATCCCCTCTCATTCTTCTGAACTCCAGTGAATACAAGCCCAGTTGATCCAGTCTTTCTTGATATGTCAGTCCCGCCATCCCGGGAATCAGTCTGGTGAACCTTCGCTGCACTCCCTCAATAACAAGAATGTCCTTCCTCAAGTTAGGAGACCAAAACTGCACACAATACTCCAGGTGTGGCCTCACCAAGGCCCTGTACAACTGTAGCAACACCTCCCTGCCCCTGTACTCAAATCCCCTCGCTATGAAGGCCAACATGCCATTTGCTTTCTTAACCGCCTGCTGTACCTGCATGCCGATCTTCAATGACTGATGTACCATGACACCCAGGTCTCGTTGCACCTCCCCTTTTCCTAATCTGTCACCATTCAGATAATAGTCTGTCTCTCTGTTTTTACCACCAAAGTAGATAACCTCACATTTATCCACATTAGACTTCATCTGCCATGCATTTGCCCACTCACCTAACATATCCAAGTCACTCTGCAGCCTCATAGCATCCTTCTCGCAGCTCACACTGCCACCCAACTTAGTTTCATCCGCAAATTTGGAGATACTACATTTAATCCCCTCGTCTAAATCCTGAATGTACAATGTAAACAGCTGGGGCCCCAGCACAGAACCTTGCGGTACCCCACTAGTCACTGCCTGCCATTCTGAAAAGTACCCATTTACTCCTACTCTTTGCTTCCTATCTGACAACCAGTTCTCAATCCATGTCAGCACACTACCCCCAATCCCATGTGCTTTAACTTTGCACATTAATCTCTTGTGTGGGACCTTGTCGAAAGCCTTCTGAAAGTCCAAATATACCACATCAACTGGTTCTCCCTTGTCCACTCTACTGGAAACATCCTCAAAAAATTCCAGAAGATTTGTCAAGCATGATTTCCCTTTCACAAATCCATGCTGACTTGGACCTATCATGTCACCTCTTTCCAAATACACTGCTATGACATCCTTAATAATTGATTCCATCATTTTACCCACTACCGATGTCAGGCTGACCGGTCTATAATTCCCTGTTTTCTCTCTCTCTCCTTTTTTAAAAAGTGGGGTTACATTGGCTACCCTCCACTCCATAGGAACTGATCCAGAGTCAATGGAATGTTGGAAAATGACTGTCAATGCATCCGCTATTTCCAAGGCCACCTCCTTAAGTACTCTGGGATGCAGTCCATCAGGCCCTGGGGATTTATCGGCCTTCAATCTCATCAATTTCCCCAACACAATTTCCTGACTAGTAAGGATTTCCCTCAGTTCCTCCTTCTTACTAGACCCTCTGACCCCTTTTATATCCGGAAGGTTGTTTGTGTCCTCCTTAGTGAATACCGAACCAAAGTACTTGTTCAATTGGTCTGCCATTTCTTTGTTCCCCATTATGACTTCCCCTGATTCTGACTGCAGGGGACTTACGTTTGTCTTTACTAACCTTTTTCTCTTTACATATCTATAGAAACTTTTGCAGTCCGTCTTAATGTTCCCTTGCAAGCTTCCTCTCGTACTCTATTTTCCCTGCCTTAATCAAACCCTTTGTCCTCCTCTGATGAGTTCTAAATTTCTCCCAGTCCCCAGATTCACTGCTATTTCTGGCCAATTTGTATGCCACTTCCTTGGCTAGCCACGGTTGAGCCACCTTCCTTTTTTATTTTTACGCCAGACAAGGATGTACAATTGTTGTAGTTCATCCATGCGGTCTCTAAATGTCTGCCATTGCCCATCCACAGTCAACCCCTTAAGTATCATTCGCCAATCTATCCTAGCCAATTCACGCCTCATACCTTCAAAGTTACCCTTCTTTAAGTTCTGGACCATGGTCTCTGAATTAACTGTTTCATTCTCCATCCTAATGTAGAATTCCACCATATTATGGTCACTCTTCCCCAAGGGATCTCGCACAACGTGATTGCTAATTAATCCTCTCTCATTACACAACACCCAGTCTAAGATGGCCTCCCCCCTAGTTGGTTCCTCGACATATTGGTCTAGAAAACCATCTCTTATGCACTCCAGGAAATCCTCCTCCACCGTATTGCTTCCAGTTTGGTTAGCCCAATCTATATGCATATTAAAGTCACCCATGATAACCTTTATTGCATGCACCCCTAATTTCCTGTTTGATGCCCTCCCCAACATCACTACTACTGTTTGGAGGTCTGTACACAACTCCTACTAACGTTTTTTGCCCTTTGGTGTTCCGCAGCTCTACCCATATAGATTCCACATCATCCAAGCTAATGTCCTTCCTAACTATTGCATTAATCTCCTCTTTAACCACCTCCTTTTCCTTTTATTCTATCCTTCCTGAATGTTGAATACCCATGGATGTTGAGTTCCCAGCCCTGATCATCCTGATGATGGTGATGATGTCATAATTTATTTCCTGAATATGCAGAAATCAAGTGCAGGCAGCAGAAAGAGCGTGCGGCAAACCAGTTTCACCCACCCCTTCCCTCAACAACTATCTGTCCCAGCTGTGACAGAGACTGTGATTCTCGTATTGGACTGTACAGCCACCTGAGAACTCATGTTAAGAGTGGAAGCAGGTCTTCCTCGATTCCGAGGGACTGCCTATGATGATGATGATGACATTTGAATTTATTTCCTGAAATTTTTTGTGAAACAAGCCTGAAATCTATTGCAGTGTTTTACCAAATGGAACGGTGCAAAGCAGAAGTGATGGGAAAATTAGGCAGTAAGACTACTCTGCCACTTTCCTGCTTCAATCTCTTTTTTCTGCTTCCCAACTGCGAATACTGGCCACCCTTTAATCACCCCACTTGGTGTAATTGATGACAGGGAAACAAGGACTGGCAAACCTTTTGCCGCTGTTCCTACTGACCCTAGGAACCACCAGTAGAGGTGTCATGATAGTCCCAGGGCAATAAAAGAAAGAAACACTTGCATTTATATAGCACCTTTCACAATCACTGGAAGTTTCCCATATGCTCCTCTTGGAGGGAGAGGGCCCAGTAATGGGCATCACTCGTTCCCCTCAGTCCTCAAACACTGACCTTTTTGGGCCTCTGCATACTTAATGACCCCGACTTAGGAAACTGTGCTGGGGTCGCGGTTGTGTGAGACATCGAGCAGAAGTTCGCCGCCTGACCTTCCTGAGCTGGATTCAGGAAAATATAGCCTCTGCATTGCACTACCCAGAGATAGTAAAATTCTCTTCACATTTCTCAATCGATGAAGGGTTCATATATTCTATGGCCAGGTGCAATTGAACAAGAGGTATCCTATGCAGTACTGCATTTCAAAAATGTCACATTCCAGTTGTTCTGTTAATTACAGGCTTGAGATAGTAAATGTAGTTTATAGCAGATGGTGGTTGTTGTCAGCAGGTCAAATACTTGACAAGTTGAGGAGATTTATAATTAACATCAGTATATACTGGAAGTCTGGTGAGGCGTTGCCTTTCAAGGAAGGACTTATTCTCAGCAAATAATCCCCATTAATCTTCACTTTAATTGATTACAGAAATTTTGGGGATGACATTTAAAAGAGCCAGGTCTGATGTGATTAATATAGCTAAAGTGAACCAATAATGGGTGAAAAGCAATCATTACTTTTTGCTGAGATCACAGGTTAATCTCAGAGTGTGGTATTGGACAGTGACTTGTAAATACTTATTTGATTGAATGGACACCACATTGGATGCAATCGTTCAATTGTTTAATTGATAGAAAATAACATGTTTTCTCTTTTAATTTTAATAGATATAATGGTCTTAAATTTCCTCAGGACCAAAGATGCATTTCCAGTATAAGTCAGTAGGAAGTGTAACACAAACTCAGACAAGTTTGGTGGGTAAACCGGGTCCCAGCCCAGGCCAGAAATTACTGACAGGGCCTGTGGCGGGTGAAACCTCCAGCTGGCGCAAACGTGGCCCATGATGGAGGGATGAGGCTGAGGAGAGGCATTTCCCTCACTGGGATGTCATTGGCCCTGGCCTCACCACTGTCCAGTGACCTATAGGCTAGAATGGACCCGGTGTATAGATCAGCCAAGGAATGGAAATTGAACCTATTGGGATCTTGAAGCCAGGGTCATGGTGTGAAAACCTCCAGAAATATAGCACTGACTATTTTAAAGGAAGTCAACTCGAGGCAAAGTCTTTAATTCTTGGTTTGGATCCATTGGTCGCCGTTCCAAGCATGCATTCCAATGCCACATTTCCCACTGCCTTTCTATAATAGGCACCAAGATGCACTCATGCTGGTGAGGGCACTCGCTAAACACATTCAAATAATTTTATCCCATGCTCACCGCAGATGCACTTCCAGGGTTAGAGGTACAGATTGTCCACTCTGCTGCTCTTATGTTGATGGAGTGGGCCAAGGATATTCAGGCACAACATTATTAAGCATTCTAATAAATGTCACTGCACAATGGTGCAGAAATTGCTCGAATGCCGCATTTTGCAGCGAGTGACGTGAATTGTACTTTTTTCCTCACCCTTCAGATCACACAATATTCACGGCACAAATTGCTGGAACTGTGAATGAATAATGGTGCAGTGATGTCAAAAGGGCATTTGGGATCTCATGAACGTCATGCCCAATAAATTTAAGGATAGCGAAAGATGTAGAATGACTTTGATACAGAGAGAGAAAGAAAGAGAGTGGATTAAGACAGAGTGAAAAAAGAGACAGAAAGGAAAAGTAAGAAAAAAAACAAGCAGAAGAAGAGGACATTGGCCCCAAGTTTCGTCCCGCGGCGAAAACGGCGCACCTCCGAACTGGGCGCCTGTTTTTCGCGCCGAAAACTGCGCTTAAAAAAAAAAAGTCCGATATTCAAGGAGCTCGATGTCTGCTTGGCGCGGCGCGCTCTTCGCAGCAGGGGGTGGAGCCTAACACTCGCGCCGATTTTCTAAGTAGCAGGGGACGGGTACAATTTAAATTAGCCTTCGTGGTGCCGGCAACCCTGCGCGTGCACGTTGGAGCGTGTGCGCATGCGCAGTCTCAAACAAACATTGGCACTCGGCCATTTTTAAAAGGACTGCAGAAAAAGTGAAGATTTGTTTCTTGGACCCACTGACGCCGCCCCATAAGCATGGCCGAACGGCCTAAAGAATCTTAATCAGCTGCGTGTGTCCTGTGTTCTTTCTTCGGCTCCCGGCCAGCCACTGACGCCGCTGCTATCTCATGGCCGAATGGCCTCACGTCCGTCCTTCCGCTCCTGATTCTTCGGCTGCCTTCGAGCCACTGACGCCGCCCCATAAGCGTGGCCGAACGGCCTGAAGAATCTTAAATCAGCTGCGTGTGTCCTGTGTTCATTCTTCGGCTCCCGGCCAGCCACTGACGCTGCTGCAATCCCATGGCCGAATGGCCTCAAGTCCGTCCATATGCTGCATCTTGCGGGGAATGAAGGCCTGCCTCAAACACCGCAGCTCAGCTCGAAGGCTGCTTCCCGCCTACCGCTGCCGTCGAGACACTGATGCCACACCCCTGCCTGTCTCCAACATGAAAGGCCTGCCTGAAGCACAGCAGCTCGAATGCTGCTGCTGTTTCACACAGGTAGGAAGATGGTTTATTTAATATTTTCTTTGCTTATACATTTTTATTCAGGTTTGATTTATTTGTATAATATTTGTATAAGTATAACTAAGGATTGATTGTAGAATTTAATGACTTCCCTTCCGCCCCTCCCCCCCCCCCAACCTTGTTCCCTACGCCTAATTTGTAACCTACGCCTGATTTTCTAAAGTGTAGACAAGGTTTTTTCGAGTATACAAAAATCTTCACCTACTCCATTCTAAGTTAGTTTGGAGTAAGTTTTCACTGACGAAACTTTGAAAACAGGCGTAAGTGGCCGGACACGCCCCCTTTTGAAAAAAAAATTCTGTTCCAAGTGAAACTGTTCCAACTGACTAGAACTGGAGCAAACTAAATGGCGAGAATTCCGATTTCTAAGATACTCCGTTCTACTCCAGTTGCTCCTAAAAATCAGGAGCAAATCATGGCGAAACTTAGGGCCATTGTAACTCATTGGGAAATATTGTATTGGTCCTTGAGAAGTTAATAATGAGCGAATGACAGGGTAGGTGTGCAAAATGTAAAAACATTCCTACTCATATACTATATCCCCAAATTATTTTCTCAAAGAAATCTATCTAATTTGCATTCTGTGTGTCAAAACAACTTTGCATCCTGAAAATTATTACATTCCGGCACTAACTGGAGTGTGAACAACAAGACTCATTTAAAAATCCACTCGGAACAATTCACTACCTGCTGCAGTGAGACTCTACAGCTTCATTTGTTTCCTTTCTGGTCCTCCAAGGTTGAGTTTCATGTCAGGAACATAAATCACATCATTAACAGGGCCCTTATGACATGAATTACCAGCCCTAAATGGCAGCGGCGAGATTAATTCACATTTACGATGCAAATCCAGCAACTTCATGACATGCAATTAATTTCAATGGGGAGGTTGCAATTTTGTTAGTTTTGTCCAGGCTAACGGTGGAGTGACGCAAATTGTCCAGCAATTTGTGGAGAATCAGAGCTTTCATTGCCACAACGTGTTGGAATTTTTGTGAACAAAAATAACGAGCGCCGGTAATTAGTCATAATTTTTCCAACAGTTTCTGGACCAATGTATCATGGTATGATTCTTACTGTCATTTTGAAGTCATTTTTGTTATTACTATATAGTTCAATCCAAGCAAGTTATTTTACTCATTCCTGAAGACGTTCCATTAAATGTAAGACTATGGGGGAATTTTAACCTAAAAAACGGATGGGTTTGGAGCTTGGGGGTAGTTAAATTGTTAAAAATGGGATTTCCGACTTGATCTTGCCTCCAACCCGCCCACTTCGGGTTTTAATGGAGGCGGGATGGGACAGGCTGGCAGGAAACCAACCCACTCCCGGGGGCGGAATGTCAATTTAAATATATTGAGCCTGGAATCCCCTTTTTTTAACCTCCATTTTGTTTTTAACTGCATGTGGATGGGTTTCACACAATTCGTGAAACCTGGCAGTTACAACAAGGCGGGGACTTCTGGATCCAGGAGTTATGTAGCTTTATACCTACTCCTGGATCCAGAGTCCCTACCTAACCCATCCCCCATAATCGATCACCTCCCCAGACCTCCACCCCTCTTCTCCCCGCACCCGCCCCCCCAAAGACATTCCCCACCATCGATGAAGCTGAGGCCGGTCACAATCCTCCGGTGATCAGCCCCAATCTTCTCTCTTTTTCCCCCCGCCGCCCCATCTCTGCCCGACCTCACCTTCCACCCCCACACCGATGCTTCCCCTGGCCCGATCCTCTTTCCAAACCCCATCTCTGCCCGACCCCACCCCTGATCCTTTTAACGACACAGCCCAATCCCCGATCGCTGGCCGACACCCCCACCCCAAGATCCTTTCCCCGGCCTTGATCCCAGGTCCTCTCTTTCCTCCCCTGCCCCTGACCCCCCCCCCCCCCCCACCACAATCCATTTCCCAGCCCCCGCTCCTCACATAAACCCTCCTTTTTTGCTCCGTGTGGCCACAGGCCAACCTGCCTGCAGCCAGCCAGCCTCTCAATCTGTCTGGCTGTGGGCGGGAAACCGAGACCTCACATGCAAATCAAGCCGTGCCATTAAAGTCAGCAGGGCCTGTGGGAAACCTTGTCTCATGGGTTTCCTAACCACATCAGAGTCCCCTACCCCCAACCCACCTACCTCCAGAAAATTCCGGCCTATGTTTCAGTGCCCATTCCCCCGTAAAGCTCTACTAGGACTCATGGGCAGATTGCAGGGTGACCCAAATGTGATTGGAACTCAGGAACATCAATTTTGGAGTGGAAATCGAGTGGATATGGCTTCTGCTCCAATTTGAGTTACTCTGATTTTGCAAGTCAAAAACACCAAAAATGGCAAGCAATTTCAGGGCCACAATCTTTCTGTTTTCAGATTTCTCCAGATACTGCTCTCATCCAATTAAACAAAAAGCATTTGCAGGTGGGGGACCTCTGCAATGGTATTGCCATCGAATGTCATGGGTAGGTGGTTAGACTGTCTTTTGTTGGAGATAGTCACTGCCTGGCACTTGTGTGGTACAAATGTTACTTGCCACTTATCAACTCAAGCCTGAATGTTGTCCAGTCTTACTGCCATGCGAGCATGGACTGCTTCATTTACTGAGGAATTGCAAATGGAGCTGAACACTGTTCAATCAGCCCCACTTCTGACCTTATGATGAAGGGAAGGTCATTGATGAAGTTGCTGAATATAGAGTTGGGCGCAGGACACTGCCCTGAGGAACTCCTGCAGCGATGTCCTGGGGCTTAGATGATTGGCCTCCAATAACCACAACCATCTTCCATTCTGCTAGGTATGATTCCAGGCAATGGAAACTTTTCCTTCTCATCCCCATTGACTCCAGTTTTACTTGGGCTCCTTGATGCTGCACTCAGTTGAATGCTTCCTTGATGTCAATGGCAGTCATTCTCACATCACCTCTGCAATTCAGCTCTTGTGTCCCATGTTTTTAACGCTGTAATGAGGTATGGAGTGAGTTTTCCTGGCAAAACCCAAATTGAGCATCAGTGAGCGGGTGAGTAGCACTACTTTGCTGATGATTGGGAGTAGGCTATTGGGGCAGTAATTGGCTAGATTGGATTTGTCCTACTTTTAACAGGACATACCTGGAAAAATTTCCCAATTGGTGGATAGACACCCGCCAATGTTGTAGCTTTACAGGAACAGCTTGGCTCAGGACATGTCCAATTCTGGAGCACAGGTCTTCAGCACTACAGCTGGGATGTTGTCAGGGCCCATAGTCCTTTATGTGTCCAGTGTACTCAGCCATTTCTTCATGTCACGTGGAGTGAATCGAATTAGCTGGAAACTGGTGTCAGTGTTTCATGAATTATGACCCTCTCCTTTGCAATTAGCTGGCTTGAAGTAATGTCAAATATTATTTCTCTGTCTTTTCAAAAATAAATACCTATCAGTTTGTAACAGCCTGAAATAGTGGCTGGGAAGTGGGATAGAATCAGTGGCAAGAGTACAGAGTTTATGGCAGGGGCTGAGGACGATGGCTTCAGTCTTTGTCCTCTGTTTTGGAGTGGTTGAACTTGTATCATGCATTCAGAAGGAAGCTGGATGAGTTCCTGCAAGTGGAAGACATCTTGAGTTACAGAAGGAAGGTAGGTGAGCAGTGACTAATGATATCAAGTTTCTATACTTGACCAGCTCCTTTTTCTCATCGAGATACTGTCCCTCGATGTCATCATCCGGCAACTCAACATGAGTTTTCACATGTACACTGATGATACACAGCTGTACCTCTCCTCCACCTCTCGTGAACCCTCCACCATCTCTATACTATTAGACTGCTTAGCTGACATCCAGCACTGGATGAGTAGAAATTTTTTCCAATTAAATATCGGGAAGACCGAAGCTATTGTCTTCAATTTACTCCACAATCTCCATTCTCTTTCCATGGATTCGATCTCTCTCCCCAGCAACTATCTAAGGTAGCCCAAGCCTGTTCACAAACTTGGTCACAAATTGAGCTTCCTACCTCATATCCGTTCTATCATTAAGACTGCCCATTACCACCTTTGTAATATTGCCCGTCTCCATCCTTACCTCAATTTATCTGCTACTAAAACTCTCATCCATGCCTTTATCACCTCTAGACTTGACTATTCCAATGCACTCCTGGCAGGTCTCCCTAGTTCTACCCTCCATAAATTTGAGGTCATCCAAACTCTGCTGCCCTTGTGCTAACTTGCAACAAGTCCCGCACCTCTGAGTTTATTTTGGTAATATTAACTTTTTGTCAGCATCAGAGAATGAGTTGAAAATGTTCAACATTTTTCGGCCCAGATATGGAGATGGAATTTTTCGTGGATTTGCCAGCAATTTTGGTTAAACATTCTATGACCTTGTCAAATTATCTGAGTCAACATTTAGCATTAAAAAATTAATTCTAAATTTAAAATTTGTATTGTTATTTATATTTATTTCAATATAGATCTGGACAGTAATAATTCAAAATACCCAAAATTTATAATGTGTCTCAACCCTTCCAAATGTATTCTACATAATATTAAACATTTTTGAAGAATTTCTGAAGTGTGTTCAGGAGAACTTTCTTGATCAGTATGTTTCCAGCCCAATGTGGGAGGAGACATTGCTGGATCTGGTTCTGGGGAATTAGGTAGGTCAAGTGGAACAAGTGTCAGTAGATGAACATTTAAGGAACAGTGATCATAGTATCATAAGGTTTAGATTAGCAATGGAAAAGGAGAGGGAGCAATCCAGAGTAAAATTACTTAATTGTAGTAAGGCAAATTTCAGTGGGATGAGAAAGGATCTGGCCTGGATTAATTGGAACCAAAGATTGGCAGGCAAAACTGTAGTGAAACAATGGGCTGCCTTTAAAGAGGAAGTAGTTTGGGTACAGTTGAGGTACATTCCCTCAAGGGGGAAAGGCAGGCCAACTAAAGGCAGAGCTCCCTGGATGACGAAAGAGATAGAGAGTAAGATGAAACAGAATAAGACAGATTTCAGGTCAAGAATACATCTGAGAATCAGGCTAAATAGAGAAAGTTCAGAGAAGTGAAAAAGAAAATAAGAGGGGCAAAGAGAGCGTATGAGAATAGAATGGCAGCTAACATAAAAGGTAATCCAGAAGTCTTTTGTAGGCATATAAATAGTAAATAAGGGTGGTAAGAGGAGGGGTGGGGTCGATTAAGAAACAAAAAGATCTACGCATGGAGGCAGAGGGTATGGCTGAGGTACTCGATGAGTACTTTCCATCTTTCTTCACCAAGGAAGAAAATGCTGCCATAGTAAAGGGGGCGATAGAGGGGATACTGGATGGGATAAGAATTGATAAAGACAGGGTACGAGAAAGTAGATAAGTCACATGGGATGCATCCTAGAATGCTGAAATAAGTGAAGGAAGAAATCATGGAGGTACTGGCCATATTCTTCCAATCCTTATTAGAAACAGGGGTGGTGCCAGAGGACTGGAGAATTGCAAATGTTACACCCTTGTTCAAAAAAGGGTGTAAAGATAAACCCAGCAACTATAGGCCAGTCAGTTTAACCTCTGTAGTGGGGACGCTTTTATAAACAATAATCAGTGATAAAATTAACAGTCGCTTGGACAAGTGTGGATTAATTAAGGAAAGCAGCATGGATTTGTTAAAGGCAAATTGTGTTTAACCAACTTGATCGAGTTTTTTGATGAGGTAACAGAGAGGGTTGATGAGGGCAATGCGGTTGACGTCGTGTACATGGATTTCTAAATGGCATTTAACAAAGTGCCACATAATAGGCTTGCCAGCAAAGTTGAAGCCCATGGAATAAAAGGGACATTGGTAGCATGGATACAAAATTGGCTAAGTGACAAGAAACAGAGAGTAGTGGTGAACGATTGTTATTCGGACTGGTGTTTCCCAGGGGTCAGTTCTGGGACTACTACTTTTCTTGATATATATTAATGACTTGGATGTGGGTGTCCAGGGCACAATTACAAAATTTGCAGATGACACAAAACTTGGTAGTATAGTGAACAATGAGGAGGATAGTGATAGACTTCAAGAGGACATAGACAGGATGGTGGAATGGGCGGACATGTGGCAGATGAAATTTAACGCAGAAAAGTGTGAAGTGATACATTTTGATAGAAAGAATGAGGAGAAGAAATATAAACTAAAGGGTACAATCCTAAAGGAGGTGCATGAACAAAAAGACCGAGGGGCATATATGCACAAGTCGTTGAAGGTGGCAGGGCAGTTGAGAAAGCAGTTAAAAAAGCTAACGGGTTCCTAGGCATCATGAATAGAGGTATAGAGTTCAAAAGCATGGAAGTTATGAACCTGTATAAAACATTGGTTTGGCCTCAGCTGGAAGCAATACGGTGGAGGAGGATTTCCTGGAGTGCATAAGGGATGGTTTTCTAGACCAATATGTCGAGGAACCAACTAGGGGGGAGGCCATCTTAGACTGCGTGTTGTGTAATGAGAGAGGATTAATTAGCAATCTTGTTATGCGAGGCCCCTTGAGAAGAGTGACCATAATATGGTGGAATTCTACATTAGGATGGAGAATGAAACAGTTAATTCAGAGACCTTGGTCCAGAACTTAAAGAAGGGTAACTTTGAAGGTATGAGGCGTGAATTGGCTAGGATAGATTGGCGAATGATACTTCAGGGGTTGACTGTGGATGGGCAATGGCAGACATTTAGAGACCGAATGGATGAACTACAACAATTGTACATCTCTGTCTGGCGTAAAAATAAAAAAGGGAAGGTGGCTCAACCGTGGCTATCAAGGGAAATCAGGGATAGTATTAAAGCCAAGGAAGTGGCATACAAATTGGCCAGAAATAGCAGTAAATCTGGGGACTGGGAGAAATTTAGAACTCAGCAGAGGAGGACAAAGGGTTTGATTAGGGCAGGGAAAATAGAATATGAGAGGAAGCTTGCAGGGAACATTAAGACGAACTGCAAAAGTATCTATAGATAAGTAAAGAGAAAAAGGTTAGTAAAGACAACCGTAAGTCCCCTGCAGTCAGAATCAGGGGAAGTCATAACGGGGAACAAAGAAATGGCAGACCAATTGAACAAGTACTTTGGTTCAGTATTCACTAAGGAGGACACAAACAACCTTTCGGATATAAAAGGGGTCAGAGGGTCTAGTAAGAAGGAGGAACTGAGGGAAATCCTTACTAGTCAGGAAATTGTGTTGGGGAAATTGATGGGATTGAAGGCCGATAAATCCCCGGGGCCTGATGGATTGCATCCCAGAGTACTTAAGGAGGTGGCCTTGGAAATAGCGGATGCATTGACAGTCATTTTCCAACATTCCATAGACTCTGGATCAGTTCCTATGGAGTGGAGGGTAGCCAATGTAACCCCACTGTTTAAAAAAAGGAAGGAGAGAGAAAACAGGGAATTATAGACCGGTCAGCCTGACATCGGTAGTGGGTAAAATGATGGAATCAATTATTAAGGATGTCATAGCAGTGCATTTGGAAAGAGGTGACATGATAGGTCTAAGTCAGCATGGATTTGTGAAAGGGAAATCATGCTTGACAAATCTTCTGGAATTTTTTGAGGATGTTTCCAGTAGAGTGGACAAGGGAGAACCAGTTGATGTGGTATATTTGGACTTTCAGAAGGCTTTCGACAAGGTCCCACACAAGAGATTAATGTGCAAAGTTAAAGCACATGGGATTGGGGGTAGTGTGCTGACATGGATTGAGAACTGGTTGTCAGATAGGAAGCAAAGAGTAGGAGTAAATGGGTACTTTTCAGAATGGCAGGCAGTGACTAGTGGGGTACCGCAAGGTTCTGTGCTGGGGCCCCAGCTGTTTACATTGTACATTCATGATTTAGACGAGGGGATTAAATGTAGTATCTCCAAATTTGTGGATGAAACTAAGTTGGGTGGCAGTGTGAGCTGCGAGGAGGATGCTATGAGGCTGCAGAGTGACTTGGATAGGTTAGGTGAGTGGGCAAATGCATGGCAGATGAAGTATAATGTGGATAAATGTGAGGTTATCTACTTTGGTGGTAAAAACAGAGAGACAGACTATTATCTGAATGGTGACAGATTAGGAAAAGGGGAGGTGCAACGAGACCTGGGTGTCATGGTACATCAGTCATTGAAGATTGGCATGCAGGTACAGCAGGCGATTAAGAAAGCAAATGGCATGTTGGCCTTCATAGCGAGGGGATTTGAGTACAGGGGCAGGGAGGTGTTGCTACAGTTGTACAGGGCCTTGGTGAGGCCACACCTGAAGTATTGTGTACAGTTTTGGTCTCCTAACTTGAGGAAGGACATTCTTGCTATTGAGAGAGTGCAGCGAAGGTTCACCAGACTGATTCCCGGGATGGCGGGACTGACATATCAAGAAAGACTGGATCAACTGGACTTGTAGTCACTGGAGTTCAGAAGAATGAGAGGGGATCTCATAGAAACGTTTAAAATTCTGATGGGTTTAGACAGGTTAGATGCAGGAAGAATGTTCCCAATGTTGGGGAAGTCCAGAACCAGGGGTCACAGTCTAAGGTTAAGAGGTAAGCTATTTAGGACCGAGATGAGGAGAAACTTCTTCACCCAGAGAGTGGTGAACCTGTGGAATTCTCTACCACAGAAAGTTGTTGAGGCCAATTCACTAAATATATTCAAAAAGGACTTAGATGTCGTCCTTACTACTAGGGGGATCAAGGGGTATGGCGAGAAAGCAGGAATGGGGTACTGAAGTTGCATGTTCAGCCATGAACTCATTGAATGGCGGTGCAGGCTCGAAGGGCCGAATGGCCTACTCCTGCACCTATTTTCTATGTTTCTATGAATTGTGTCCAATTCTGGACACCGCACTTGAGGAAGTACATGAAGGCCTTAGAGAGGGTGCAGAAAAGATTTATGAGAATGATTCCAGGGATGAGGGATTTCAGTTAGGTCGATAGCCTGGAGAAGTTGGGGTTGTTCTCCTTAGAGCAGAGGACATTTGAAGGATGTGTTCAAAATCATGAGGTGTCTGGGCAGAGTAGATAGAGAGAAATGGGCCGAGAACCAGAGGACACAGATTTAAGGTGATTGGCAAAAGAACCAAAGGCGACATAAGAAAAAACTTTTCTACCCAGCGAGTGGTTAGGACCTGGAATGCACTGCTTGAAAGGGTGGTGGAAGGCAGACTCAATCACGGCTTTGAAAAGGGAGTTGGATAAGTACCTGAAATTTAAAAAATTGCAGGTCTACAAGGAAAGGGCGAGGCAGTGGAACCAGCTGAGGTGCACTTGTCGAGGACCGGCACGGGCACAACCATTTTATGATTCCATGAAATAATTAATGAGCAACACCAGTCACCTCAACCACACCATCCCATTCACCAACAATCCCACATTCCTCTATCACTGACCATCATATCCTCTTTCCAACAACACAAAAATAAAAACCAACAGAAAATAAACATTGTCATCCAAATCATTACATAATGCATACAAAAATGAACTAATCACTTTGTGCATTCCCTTAGTACCTGTCTTCCATGTGCCTTTGCCTCTCCTACTGCTCCTCCAGTGACTGCAGCATGGGTGATGGAAGGCTGCTGACTTCCAACTGAGGAGACTGCAGATAGCCTTGGAGGGAGGCATCGAGCACCTCTGGGTCTAGAAGGTCCAGCTTCAGACAGCACCATCTCAGCCTGGGCTGCATCAGTCTGGCTGGCTGGCTTATAGGCAACAACAAAGGCACTGGCGGAGTGCCAGGGGTGTGAGCAGGAATGCTGTCCTTCTGGGAGAGGAAAGCAGGTTCATGCGACATGGAGCCACTGCCACTCTTCCGGGGCAGCGCCTTAGCAGTTCTCCTGATCTGTTGGAGAACAGATTGATGGACAGCTTTAAACAGTAGTTGGCCTAAACAATGGAAAAGATATACCTAAGGGGTTTCCTGTCCTCTAATTTCTTTTTCTTTTGTCACATGATGAGGTGCCTGGTCTGTGGTTATCTGCTTATTCTGAAGGAAAGACTGAGATCACAACTCATAAGTTGTAAGGAATTGGAGTGTTTTCAGTTAGCTGTTTCAATAACCGGAGGTTAGATAAATAAGGCTTAACCATTGTTTTCAGTGCTCCAATAAAGCTATTCCAATTGCCAACATCATATCAGCTTTCAGCAGGGATCAGCGGTAGGAAATAAGGTATTGCTGAAAGTGACAAAAGATATATAGGGCTCACTTTTTGCCATCAGTGGGCGCTGTTTTTTTGGCATCCGCTGATTGTTTTAGAGCAATCTTGATTTTGCAACTTTCCTCCAAGTTTGTACGCCGGGGGCAACTATCAATGTCGGATTTTTTGTACGCCAGATTTTTTGGCGCAGGTCTGGGTGAAAACTGATTTCCGTGCCGTTTTTGAACATTTAAGCGATTTTCCCCAACACCGATTTTTTTTTAAACGGCGCAGAGTGTCTTTAAGTACTGATCAGAAAAACCCTGCATTAAGTTAAGGAAATCGGTGCTCGGGTCTGTATCGGAGCTGTTTCTTTGCAGTTTAGTCTTGTTCATAAAGATAGTTTATAATCATGTTTGGTACATTCCTTGCATCTCTTTACATTAAAGATTACTTACTTGTTCTGGCGCTGGCCCCCTGCTCCCAGCCCCGCTGCAACCCCAGGCCGATATCCCCCCCGTTCCCAGCTTCAATCCCAGGCCAATTGCCCCCCAACCCCCCGCTTCAATCCTGGACTGATTGCCCCCCCCCCCCCCCACCTCGCTTCAATCCCGGGCTGATTGCACCCCCCCTCCCCCCTCCCCCACTCCTGGCCCTACTTCAATCCTTGGCCGATTGCCCTCCCCCTCGCTTCAATCCCGGGCTGATTTAACTTGCAGGTAGATGGAGCTTCAGCCCTCTGTGTCTCTCTCGTTAGCCTGGCAACCTCCCTCATTATGTCTTTCGTTATCCTGGCAACCTCACCTTTTGGCGCAGACGTGAAGCTCCACCCCCAGATTTAACTTCAGGTACCGCAGCGCCAAAGTTAAATTTTACTTTGGCGAAAGTTCCGACTTCTGTTTCCGCTGCAATCAGGCACAAAATAATCGGCCGTTTATCCTCCTGGGTGCCAAAAATCAGCAAAAAGGAAAATTGAGCCCAATGTATGAGCAGATGTTTTTTCTATAGCAGCTTACAGGTCAGTGATGTGTAGTATTTACATCTGAGTTTAATAAATGTTTATTAATCTCACGTTCTTTATGAACATGAAAGCTGAATAATAATCTGCTAAGGTGTGCTTCTGTTACATAAGCAGTGGACAGTGAAGCGCCTCATAGTTACAAAACCCTCCCAAAAGCATTTATGGGGAATATTTTTGTCTTCACAGTCTTGGCAGTAATCTGGCAGGGCAAATTGCCTGCTTTTATAGAACCCACCTGGGTTTCATTCCATTTCAGTGGAATTAGTTTTTTTAAAAATTCCCATGATGTAAATTAAGAGGCTGAATTTGGTCAAGGCTTCCGCCCACCAAAGTGCCGCTGATGGCCGCCGAGGTACCGGACGGTACTTTTGGCGGTTTGAGCAGATGAATGTCGGGGGCAGTGGGCGGTAAGTTCATCAAAATCGGCCCCTAAGTGTTCTGGAAGGTGATTACTTTGGGAGCACAAAATCCTCCTATGCATGCTGAGGTTCACAGATTTATTACAGGTTTCCAATCTTCAACCTGTAATCAGTCTATAATTGCAACATGGACAGACTTCAAATACAAAGTTTCCCAATTTCTCCATGGCAGTACCTAAACAGGATGACAAGGATGTAAAAAGGTGCAAGTTGCTTTCAATCTTGATTATAATATTCATATAGAATTGCAATAAAACAATTTGGGGCCAAAATTGATGGTCCTACCACTGGCTGCTCAGCGGTTTCCCCGTTTTTTCAGCGCTCTCCCCTCCGTGGGAAATTGGTGAGACCCTCATGCCGGCGGTTTGCAAAGACCGCTGGGGAGCGTGCGTCGGCGTTCAACGCCGAATAAGATCCTCCTGCCCACTCCCACCCGAGATTCATCCGAGCGGTCCTCCGCTCCTGCAGGAGAAAAGACCGCTGCGTGGAAGCAGGTCTTACCTGGACAGTAGATATGAACACCTACAAGAAAAGGTAAGTGAGATTTTTTTCTGACGAAGGGTCATTGACCCGAAACTTTAACATAGAAACATAGAAACATAGAAAATAGGTGCAGGAGTAGGCCATTCGGCCCTTCTAGCCTGCACCGCCATTCAATGAGTTCATGGCTGAACATGCAACTTCAGTACCCCATTCCTGCTTTCTCGCTATACCCCTTGATCCCCCTAGTAGTAAGGACTACATCTAACTCCTTTTTAAATATATTTAGTGAATTGGCCTCAACAACTCTCTGTGGTAGAGAATTCCACAGGTTCACCACTCTCTGGGTGAAGAAGTTTCTCCTCATCTCGGTCCTAAATGGCTTACTCCTTATCCTTAGTCTGTGACCCCTGGTTCTGGACTTCCCCAACATTGGGAACATTCTTCCTGCATCTAACCTGTCTCAACCCATCAGAATTTTAAACGTTTCTATGAGGTCCCGTCTCATTTTTCTGAACTCCAGTGAATACAAGCCCAGTTGATCCGGTCTTTCTTGATATGTCAGTCCCGCCATCCCGGGAATCAGTCTGGTGAACCTTCGCTGCACTCCCTCAATAACAAGAATGTCCTTCCTCAGGTTAACTCTGCTTTCTCTCCACAGATGCTGCCTGACCCGCTGAGATTTCCAGTATTTTCTGTTTTTATTTCAGATTCCAGCATCCGCAGTATTTTGCTTTTGTTTGAGATTTTTTTTTCTTTACTTCTTTTGCAGCAATTTTGTGTGAAAGGGTCCTCTGAAGGTTTTGTGATTTGTTTTTTATTTTTTGAACATTTTTTTTTGTGCGTTTCTCCCCTCCCTGGGCCCGACACCAGCCTCGGTAAAACTTTCTCCAGGATTTGCCGCCCAGAATCCCACCACTGCTCTCGACCGCCCAGAATCGGTGTGTAACGCCCATTTTTGCCGCCGGGCACCTTTTCCCTTTTTTGACCAAACTTCCGCCCAAAGTACCGTCAGGATCATAGTGGTCTTTTTGATGGTAAATGGGCGGAACTTACCTTTGATCAATTTCAACCCCTTTGAGTTTTGTAAAATTGCATTTTTCCAACATGGTGTTCCCAGTAGTTTTAGCTCCAATGTGAATTTTGGGACTAAAATTAAGTCCACATATATTCAATATGGCTTTGCATCTCTGACTTCTACTCTGCTCTTCATTACCAGCTACTTGTTCTCTTATGTATGTTCTTTTACTGTGATAGAATGCTAGACACTTGAAAAAGATGGACTAGAATTATTAGTATTAAAAAATAAGCAAAGAAAGGAAAGTGGAATAAATTGTGACGGTGTGTATTTCTGTTAATGTATTGGGAGTTTTGTGTATGCACAGATTTGTCTCAAAGCAACTCAGGATTATATCTACCTTTGAGAGACCACTAACCTTCCATTTCCCCTCACTTGGGGGGGCTAATCCATGAGATTGTCCATGTATGATGGGATGTCATGAAGTGTAACACTGGGTTAGCTTAGTTGGACACTGAGAGATTTCCATAATAAAAAAGCATTGAAGATACATACAAACATATTCATTTTTGTGCAGTGGGTAACATGATAATGAGGGATAGCCAGAGGCAACTGTAATAAAATTAATTTTCGTAATTGCTGAAAACACAGAAAAACTGGAGAATTGTACTGGATAGGGGACATGTTTTGCAGCAAGCGGTTGCAGGAATGCAAATAAACAATGGACATGAGTGAGCTAGATTGTCAGGCGTTATGGCTTTAGGTATGTCTGCGCCGATGTCATTTAGCATGCCATCATGTCTGCAACCTCAGCTTTACTGTTTTCGAAGGACATTACTAAATACAATGCATGCTCTCTGACTAAAACAACTCACTTTGTGGTTCATAATTTCTACCAAGCAACTGCTCATCAACCTATGTATTAAGCAAGCACCCTACTTGTTCATGCAAAGGAACTTCTTTCTGTTCAAGAAAATGATAAGTATATACCATAAATATTTTGGTAGCTAAAGCTTGTAAAAAAAATCTAGAAATGGTCATTAATATTTTCTTAATGTTTTCTCATTTATTTCAATCTCAATTTTTCTTAAAACATTTTAGCAAAAGTTATTAGATAGAACAGTTACTAATTTCAGTGCTATTTTATGAGTTCTGATGTGTCAGCTTGGCTCTGTGGCAGCATTCTCACCTCTGAGTCAGAAGGTTGTGGAGTCAAGGCCTTCCCCCGGATTTGAGTTTATAATCTAGCCTGGTGCTTCGGGGGTAATTTTAATTCCATAGTAAGTAAAATCGAACAGGATGTAAAACAAGCGTCAATTTCCCGACGGGCAGATCAGGTTAAAATTATCCCTTCAATACAGTACTAATTGAGTGAGCATTGCAGAGGTGTTTTCTTTTGGATAATATGTTAAACCAAGGCCCTTTCTAATAATTCAGTTGGAAGTAAAAATCCCATGGCACTGTTTGAAGAAGAGCAGAGAGTTCCAGTATCCTGGCTAACACCACTTCCTCAAGTAAACACAGGTTAACTAGTTTGTTGGTTGTGGGATCTTGCCATGTGCAACATTTGCTGCTGCATTTGCTTAGAAACAGTGATTACATTTCAAAAGACATGAAGCACTTTGGAACATCCTGTGGATGCAATAAAGCACGGTAAAATAAAGGTTCTTCTTTTAATTGCAAGAGGAAAATTGTTGTATTTGACCAAAATTACAGAAATTATTTTTCACAAGAAGATTTCAACCAAAGTTAGTAATCATCCTTATTCATTCAACCTCCAGATACACACAGGAATTACTGTCAGTCCACAGGGACAAATCACCCAGGACACTACCCCTTTAAGAAACATGAGCCCTGAAGAATAAGGTGATCTATCATACTCTTCTGTGAATAGGATCTTGTTCGAGGGCAAGGGGATCTATTTTGTTTTCTTGTTTTAAGGAAAACATTATATTCAGTTTCCTGTTTACTGTAAATAATTAAATCCTCTGCTGCAGCCTTTGGACTTACAGGGAGGATGCTTGCTTTTTTTTGTAGTTTACTCTGCAAATTTCTCATACTGCTTTCAGCCCCACCATTATCTTCAATAGTGGCTTGTTGCAGATCACCTTGATTGAACCAACCTAAGCTGACCCCCTTTGCTGCAGCCACTGAGTCAGGGCCAGCTCCTGGTTTTGAAATTTGCATGGAATGGCGTGGATCCATTCCACCAACTGATTCCCATGGGCTGCTTTTGCTGTCTCTGATCATCGCACAACTTTTCAATCAGGAATAATCAAAAGCATTGAAGACAAGTGCTATGCAAGTAGATTGTTGGAATCAATCTGTAGCTTAATGTGACCCACTTATCTATTGGAAACTGATTCTGTCTACCAGAATGCAGAAGTTCAAATCTTTTTGGTACAGCTTCATATAAAAGCCCTCTGCCTCTTCGCTGCTGAGATTGACAGAGACCCTTTCTTTTCTAAGATGGTTCCTTTAAGGATGCATTAGACAAGCCACTTTTCAGATTGACCTGCAAGACTGGGAAAAGGCATCAGGGATCACTGTGGTCCACACAGCCATTGACACCATAGGTAACAAATTAACCCAATCTTTTGGTATAATATCTTGGACTCCTGAGATTGAGCACATAGCACCAACATATTGGCCATTTCATAGCTATAGCTGCTGCCATCATTAATAGTCTTAATACAACTGAATTCTCCCCGGCTGCATGCTGTTCTTGTGTGACTGAGATGTGGCTCTTTACGCCAACCCCACAATTCAATCTAAATAATGAGTGGTGCAGCTGAGACATAATGAAACAGTAGCCAGTGTTCTTTCTATTCTGATTGAACCAAATTCATATATTTTGAATTGATCAGAATGTCAACTAATTTTAACCAAATGCACCACCATATCACATGCTCAGATCTGCAGCACTCAAATCAGTTTTTATATAATAAACTGGCTGCAGAGCAAACAGGGAGTGACACTACTGCTAAAATCCATCACCAGTCTCTCAATGGAAAAGTGCAGATGCCATTGCTTAGAATGGAGGCATTGCTTAGAATGGAGCCACCACCTGCAACTGTGAAAGTGGCAAAGAAAGACAAAGGTACAATGAGGTAATGCAAGAATGGGAAGGAGAAATCTAGGAGAGAGAGATGCAAAATAGAAGGAACTACATAGAGAATGAGGAAGAAGGGAATAACAGAGAAATAGAGACAGGGTAGGAAAGAATGAAAGGGAGGGGAGAGACTGTCAAAACAAGACAAGGAATGAGAAATAGAGAAAAAGAGAGAGACCAAAGTGGAGGATGCAGGAGAAGGATTAAGAGAGAGAGATCGAGAGGTAGACATAATGTAATGTGAGACAGAAGGAATTGGGCTGGGGGAAATGATACAAAGAGAGAAAAGAGAGGAATTTGAGAGCATGAAGAGGAAAGAAACAGGGAGAAAGGGGCTGGACGAAAGTGAGAGGGTTACAAAGAGAGGCAAACGGGTAATGCAAGATAAGAAATCAGAGGGGGAGAATGAGATGAAAATAAAGTGAATGAAATGGAAGGCAAAGGAGACCGGGAGAGAGACAAAGGGATAAAGAACAGGAGAGAGGGAGAGTGAAAGAAGGATAGTGAGAGAGGAATGAGACTGAGAGGGGAAATGAGATGGGGAAAAAAAGGAGAGAATATAAGATGGAGAAAGAAACAGAGTTGGATACAAAAAATATATTTTCAGTTTCAAAATTTCTTCCCTTGTATATTTGTATGAGTTATTGTTACAGTGAGAATCTCATTGAGCATGCTTATACTTTATTTAAAACACTCAATACATTCAGATAACATTCCTTTATCTGCTATTTTAGTGGAGGTGTTCCATAATTTAAATCAAATGGGCAAAATAAAATGTCTCAACATTAATTTCTAGGTTAATATCTTTTTCTGACTCTAGAGCTTTGGAAGGTTGACTAGACCTTTTTTAATTGCTAATCATCAGAAATATAAAGAAAATTACTGTATACAAAATTACCATTTATTTAAAGAACTGCTTAAGGAATTTAGTGCATAAAGGGTTCATCAGGTTTATGATAGTATTTACATGTTAAACCAATAAATACTTTCAGAATTCTAGAAAAAATACTCCATTGTTGAATATTGAACAAAGAAATATAAGGCTCAATTTTCCCCAATGCTGTTTTTTGGTGTATTTCAAGAGTATGCCATTGTTTTGGCCCTGACTACTCCAAAAAAATAACCAGCAAGTTTCCCCGTTCTAATTTTTGAAATTGGCACCATACAGCCTGTCCTTCTGTCCTTTAGCTTCGGGGGTGGAGCCTAATGTCTGCTCCAAAAAAACGATCTCCCCCCCCCCCCCCCCTTCTGCGCATGCACGGAAAAACAAATGACGTTTTTTACGTGACTGCTATGGGCGTGCATGCCCAGTACACCTCCCGGTCTGCATTCGGCCATTTTTAAAGAGCCAGTTATGTGTGAGAACTTTAATTCTCAGTGGAAAAATCGGAGCTGCAATATGCAATGCAACACAAGGACCAAGAATTTCTCATAGGACGAAGTGAAGGCACTAGTTACTGTAATTGAGGCCAGATGGCACGAGCTGGACACCAGCAGAGGTCACATAAAAGTTTCACCAAAAGAAATTAAGAAACGCTGGAACCAACTTACAGAAGATTACTGTGCAATGGTGACCATCCTGAGGGCTGGAGGCCAGTGCAAAAAGAGGTGGCAGGACCTTGGTCAAGTAGTTAGTGTAAGTAATATTTTAATTTATTCACTGGAATTGCAATTGCATATGTGACCATCTGTATGTCCCACCCAGCAGAAAGATACCCTCTCTAAAAAGTTATATTTTCATCTTTGCAGAGGAAGGTGGTTCTCATCCCTTTTATAAAGGGCTGGCAGTTGAGTTCGGCTTCCACCCACTTCCCACCTCCCCTGGGCTGCTTTTGAAGCTGAGCCCCTGTGTCCGGGCGAGGGAGCGATTCTGCCGGCCGACGCCCCGGCCCTCGAACCCAGTGAGGAGACGTTCGATGGTGGCATGGCACTTTGAAAAAAATCCAAAATGAAAGAATTGCATTAGACTTCCATTTTCTCCCTTTTGAAAAATTAAGCTTCATGATGCATATTCTTTGTCTTCTTGACTCGCTCCAAAACTTCGCATAAAAACAATGGCGTCTTTCTGCGCTGATTTTTGAATGTGTGCTGGTTTTTCTTAAATGTCCAGAAGGTTTTTTTGGGAATGATCACATATGCCGTCATAGGAAAAATGTAAGTTGGCCAAACTTGCTTAAATGTGAAAAACTGGTGCAGACATCAGGTTACGCCCCCATGACGCAAAAAAAACGAATCTAAAAAAATCATAACTGAGTTACGCTGACGCAGAAACTTTGGGGAAACTTGGATATTTTAATTTACGCCAATAAAAAGGTGCCGCCAAAAAATGGCGCAGATAACTGGGGAAAATTGAACCCATAAACATATATCATAACCTAGACTAAGATTTTAATCGCATTTTTATTGCGATAATTTGCTATTAGCTAAGAATTGTTTTGCTTCATTTTAAAATGTATATTGATTCTAAAGTAAGTGTGATTAAGTTTTAACTGGGAGTTCAGCTGTAAACTTAGGCAAAATTTTTCACATTCTTGTGAAATCCACTGATCAACATGATTTTGATGTGCACAATTGGTGTTTTATTTAAGTGTACACATAACTGAATTTCTGTAATATATAGAAAAATTACATTGCAAAATTCAGCCCAGATAATCTTAACTGGCAGCGTAATGTTGTCAGAAATCTTTGGATGTTGGTTCAACTTGTGACATATTTTACTACTAGGATTCTGAACTATCTTGTGGCATCTGTGGTCTTGGTATAAAGTCAAGAGTTAACTACACATATTTTAGCCATGTACTGCTATCAATATTGCTCCTATGGAAACCCTCAGTGACATCAGACTGAATCCTTGGAATTGTAACTTGGCTCCAAAAAGTCAATAGCACCATTAGATAGCTGTCTTTATTATTAGTTGTTGCTTCCCACCAGCAGTCTAACAATTCATTAATGAAAGGTTTCAAAATCTCACTTGATTATTTATTCAGTCAATACTATGATTTGTCTGCAGTCATAATGGATTACATGGCACTGTCTTTAAACAATTGTGGTGCATGGCAATCTGATAACTATATGAAAGGAAAAGGTTGCCTTTGTGAATATAGAGACATAGAAACATAGAAACTAGGTGCAGGAGTAGGCCATTCGGCCCTTCGAGCCTGCACCGCCATTCATTGAGTTCATGGCTGAATATAATTTAGATAATTAAAAAGTAAAGTTGAAATTGTCTGTTGTCTTGACCTGCGCTTTGTCTCCTGAATAATGCTAACGAGATGTGGATTTCTGTCAATCAGAATTCATTTCAGAGTTGTAAATTTTGCCTGTCCCATATTCTAACCCTTGGAGTTCTGTCCAACAGATTATAACCTTGAACTACATTTAGAAACAGTATTACCAGAGGCACACTATCCAAAATGAAATCTCCTAAGCTTCAGGGTGAATTGCGCTTGTTTAGTTGTTGATCAGAGTACTCTTACAATATTATTCATTGAAAAGTTTTAATAGTGAGGTAGTGATACCATCCAGTGGATTTGGTGCATGCCATATATGTCACTTTAAACTTTAAAGATTTGTTTCCTTATTTTGCAATAGATGACTAAAAGGTTTTAAACACAAATCCTAGTTGGCCTATGACAATAATCTGCATATTTGTCATTTTAAGTATGCTAGTTACCTATTATATAATTGATAAATATTTATTTAACTATTTCTAAATAGTAAATATATCCAATATATTTATCCGTGAAATACTAGTAAAGAAATTCCAAGTTGCATTTCCATAGAAGTTGCAAGAGAAAATTCTTCTATGATGAAAAAATCGTTAATTTGTAAACCAGTAAAACTTGCCAATTTAAAAAAAAATTCATTCACGATATCACCGGCAGAGCCATCCTTTATTGCCCATCCCTAATTATTAAATTATTAAATTTATGTTCAGTTGGTATCTGATCACCGAAACATAATAATGCAAATGGTGTCCATCTGAAACAACAGAGGAGGAGGATGGAAAAGGAGAATTGCAGAGCGACAGTCCAGTAACATAACCACTGTTTCTGTATGTTCCAGCAATACTCAGAAAATGCCATTGTTACCATTAGACTTGACTATTCCAATACTCTTCTGGCTGGCCTCTTATCTTCCACCCTCGATAAACGTGAGCTCATCCAAACCTCTGCTGCCCGTATTTTATCTCGCACCAAGTCCTGTTCATCTATCACCCCATGCTCACTAGCCTACATTGGTTCCTGGTCTGGCAATGCCTCAATTTTTAAATTTTCATCTTTCTTTTCAAATCCCTCCATGGCCTTGCCCTTCCCTATCTCTGTATCCTCCTCCAGCCCTACAAGATCTCTATGCCCCTCGAATTCTGGTCTCTTGCGCATCCTCTATTTTAATCACTCCACCATTGGCGGTCGTGCTTTCAGCTGCTTCGGCTCTAAGCCTCTAGAATTCCCTCCCTAAACCTCTCCTCCTCTACCTCTCTCTTGCTCCTCCTTTAAGACACTCCTTAAAACCTACCTATTTGACTAAGCTTTTGGTCATCTGTCCCAATATCCCCTTATGTGGCTCAGTGTCAAATTTTGTTTGATAACGCTCCTGTGACGCACCTTGGAATGTTTTACTACGTTAAACGCGAACATAAATGCAAGTTGTTGCTTTTTTAAAATATTTGCTCAAAGACATGCAAGCATGAAATGTGCACTGTGCAATATTGCTTAATGAATTCCTATCCAATGATTTATCCAATATTTTAAATTAAATGGATTAATATAGAAGAAATTTAATACATGCACAAGCATTGCATGGATTGAATTGGGTTCCTGTATAATACTTTTTTGTCTTCAGCTTGTTCCTTTCCAGTTGAATTTCTCACTGCAACATGGAAATAGGGTCCTCCAGTAGGTTCATTTTTTTACTATTGAGAAAGAATCATGTTGTTATATCTTCAAATTTCAGATGCACTTTTTATGTACTGCATATGCATGTGCCAAATTGTTATGCTTGCCTGGCAAATCATTAATACTCTCTTTGTGTTAGAAACATGGGGCTGGATTTTCAGCTTTTGAGATTTCAGGGCGGTAATAGCGGCGGGGCGGTCCAGATACCGCCCTTGTCTGCAAAATTCTGCAAAAAATGAAGTTCCATGATCAAAGGTGCAAAATCAGGCATACAAAAGGAAGTTTTTGCGCCTGAGCCAAAAACCACGGCATTAAAAAAAGTTTTGTTGATTTAAGGAACCTCATTGTTGTTTAGTGCCCTGCAACATAACGTTGTATATTGTATGATTTTATTTTGGTGGAGGAAGTTTTTGTGACCTTGGTGCAGTCAAATTTATGATTCATCATTTGGCATTGGTGTCTTGTGCATCATTCCAATGTTCACCGGAGATGTGTTTTCATGGGGGCACATAATGTGTCCAGTATTAGCTCCATTCCTCAGTTTCCTCCATTTAGGAGTGCCAGTCCATTACGAACTGGTGACGTGCGACACTTGGTCCGGCAGCATCTCCACGCTTCCTCCCCTGTGAAGGGTGCGGTTATCCAACAGAGGACTCGCCAGGCTCTTCTTCGCTGTTCTCCTCCTCCTGAGGTGGGCATGCAATCTCCACTGGCAATGCCTGGCCTCTCATGATAGATAAGTTGTGCAACATGCAGCACACCACATTGAATTCGGATACCTGTTGAGGGCAGTATTGAAGGCTGCCTCTGGAGCGGTCCAGGCATCGGTCTGCTTGTAGGAGATGGCATATCTCTGACAGCATTTCCTTTCGGAAGAGCAGCCTTCTCACACACTGCTCATCAGAGAGCTGGAGGTATGAATCATTCAGAAGACATTTGACAAGGTGCTACACAAGATAAAAGTTCATGGGGTTGGGGGTAATATATTAGCATGGATAGAAGATTGGCTGACAAACAGAAAACAGAGAGTTGGGATAAATCGTTCATTCTCTGGTTGGCAATCAGTAACGAGTGGGGTGCCGCAGGGATCAGTGCTGGGACCCCAACTATATACAATCTATATTAATGACTTGGAAGAGGGGACTGAGTGTAACGTAGCCAAGTTTGCTGATGATACAAAGAAAGGAGGAAGGGTAATGTGTAAGGAGGATATAAAGAGGCTGCAGGAGGACATAGACAGGCTAAGTGAGTGGGCAAAAATTTGGCAGATGGAGTATAATGTTGGAAAATGTGAGGTCATGCACTCTGGCAGAAAAAATCAAAGAGCAAGTTATTATATAAATGGAGAAAGATTGCAAAGTGCTGCAGTACAGCGGGACCTGTGGGTACTTGTGCATGAAACACAAAAGGATAGTATGCAGGTACAGCAATTGAACAGGAAGGCCAATGGAATCTTGGCCTTTATTGCAAAGGGGATGGAATATAAAAGTAGAGAAGTCTTGATACAGCTGGACAGGGTATTGGTGAGGCCACACCTGGAATACTGCATGCAGTTTTGGTTTCCATATTTACGAAAGGATATACTTGCTGTGGAGGCAGTTCAGAGAAGGTTCACTGGGTTGATCCCGGGGATGAGTGGGTTGACTTAAGAGGAAAGGTTGAGTAGGTTGGTCCTCTACTCATTGGAATTCAGAAGAATGAGAGGTGATCACATAGAAACATATAAGATTATGAGGGGGCTTGACAAGGTAGATGCAGAGAGAATGTTTCATAGTAAATAGGTGCAGGAGCAGGCCTACACCACCATTCAATATGATCATGAAACTTCAGTACCCCACTCCTGTCTTCTTTCCATACCCCCTGATCCCTTTAGCCGTAAGGGCCACATCTAACTCCCTTTTGAATATATCCAACGAACTGGACTCAACAACTTTCTGTGGTAGAGAATTCCATAGGTTCACAATTCTCTGGGTGAAAAAGTTTCTCCTCATCTCAGTCCTATATGGCTTACCCCTTATCCTTAGACTGTGACCCCTGGTTCTGGACTTCCCCAACATCAGGAACATTCTTCCTGCATCTAACCTGTCCAATCCCGTCAGAATTTTATATGCTTCTATGAGATCCCCTCTCATCTAAATTCCAGTGAATATAAGCCTAGTTGATCCAGTCTTTCTTCATATGTCAGTCCTGCCATCCCGGAAATCAGTCTGGTGAACCTTCGCTGCACTCCCTCAATAGCAAGAATGTCCTTCCTCAGATTAGGAGACCAAAACTGCATACAATACTCAAGGTGTGGTCTCACCAAGGCCCTGTACAACTGCAGCAAGACCTCCCTGCTCCTATACTCAAATCCTCTCGCTATGAAGGCCAACATGCCATTTGCTTTCTTAACTGCCTGTTGTACCTGCATGCCTACTTTCAATGACTGATGTACCAAGACACCAAGGCCTCATTGCACCTCCCCTTTTACTAATCTGTCACCATTCAGATAATAATCTGCCGTCCTGCTTTTGCCACCAAAGTAGATAACCAAAGTTTCCACTGGTGGGGGAGACTAGAACTAGAGGGCATGATCTTAGGATAAGGGGCCGCCCATTTAGAACTGAGATAAGGAGAAATTTCTTCTCTGAGGGTTGTGAATCTGTGGAATTCTCTACCTCAGAGAGCTGTGGACATTAAATAAATTTAAGACAGAAATCGACAGTTTCTTAAACAATAAGGGGATAAGGGGTCATGGGGAGCGGGCAGAGAAGTGGAACTGAGTCCATAATCAGATCAGCCATGACCTTATTGAATGTTGGAGCAGGCTTGAGGGGCCTTATGGCCTACTCCTGCTCCTATTTCTTATGAGCATTGGTGCCTGCAACCCCGTGGGAGATAAACCCTCCTCCTCAGATGTCTTCGGCCTTTCCTCATCCGTGGGTCGACATGGCCAAGAACCCTTCTTCTAGCTTGACGCCGTCTGGCAATAACGGAGCATGATACGCTGGCGAACTAGTAATGCCCCCATTACATTTTCTGATTCACCTTGTTCTCCTTCTTAAGCAGTCCCTTGGAGTTGAGGATGACTTGCTTCCACTCTAAAATGAGTTCTCAGGTGACTGATGAGTCCAATGCGGAACCTACAGTCTCTGTCACAGGTGGGGCAGACATTGGTTGAAGGAACGGGTGTGTGGGGTGCTTGGATTTTCGTGTGCTCCTTCTGCTGTTTGCGCTTTGCTTCCGCTTACTCCCGGCAGAGAGACCCGAAGTGTTCGGCGCCTTTTCAGATGCTTCTCCACTTAGTGCGCTCTTGGGTCACGGATTCCCAGGTGTTGGTGGGGATGGTGCACTCTTTCAAGGAGGCTTTGAGGATGTCCTTGAAGCGGTTCCTCTGCCCACCTGGGACTCGATTGCCGTGTCAGAGCTCCGTGTAGAGCCTGAGCGAGAACACTGACGTTGGTGCGTCTATCCTGCCAATGGAGTTGCAGGATCTTACGGAGGCTCACCTGGTAAAGGCACTGTAATGGCAGATAAAAGTGCCGTTTGGAAGTTGGAGCTTCACGTAGCCTGATATGCGCAACCATTACAGTCAATATGACCTGCGATATAGGATCTTCATCCCTCCATTTAAAAATGCTGCCAATACCGCCTGCTGCACCCTGGGAACGCCTGGTTTGTCAGATGTTTCCTGGGGCTGGCGTTAAATGAGACGTTAAGGCCGAATTTTGCATCCAGGGCGCTAGCGGAGCTTGCACGATGATTGACGTCATGATCTCAGTGAAACTAGAGGGTGGGGCGGTAAGTTTTTGCACAGCCGCAAACCATGAACCAAATTTGCCGTCCGGGCGGTAAAAGCTGGATGCCTGGCGTTATGCCTAGACACACACCATTTACCATCCCTCCGGGGCGCAAACGAGCTGGAAATCCAACCCGTAGAGATTTGAAAGCAAAAAGCTATTTGACCCTCTTGGCTAGTTTGAATGTAAGCTCCTTTATGGCTGATTTTACACATCACCATTCTCCTGATTTCACCTCAAACAAATCCCAATTTTTGTTTTCTTCTCATACCATTTTATATTCCTCTTCATTAACTCCTCATCCAATACTTTTTGGAATCCTGTAATTGATTTATCAGGGATCACCACTTATGGCAGAGCATTCCACATTATGTTAACTCTTTGTATGAAGAAGTTTCTTCGAAACTCCTTCTTTATATATCCGTTGCTTATCTTGAGATCATGACCACATGACTTACATAATCATTGGAACTAATCTCTCTGCTAGTTGATCTACCATGGTGTTACACACAGGAAGTCAAGTGTGGTCTTCAGATGAAGGGGGCAGGTACAGTTCTCTGTCCCAGTGCCGCTCTGATCTATCTATGTTTAACTTTGTACAGTGTTCAAGTTATGCTCAATGTAAGCTTGGGGAGTAGCACCTCATCTTTGCAGTCCTCTGGTCCAGGGCACACAGAAGTAATTTGTTCTTTATTTTTATATAATACTTTGATTTGATATTATTCTTTATAGTTAAATAACAAGACTTTTATACAGTTTGGGAAGTAGAGAAGTTGAATTGGTTGGTGTATCGAAGTTTCACTGCAATCCAGGCTAACATGCCAACAGATGCAAAACTGAGGCAGTTGCAGTGACAAGTTACATAAGCCGTTTACTTTATAATTGTACATCTAGCAATTTATAATAGAAATACTGACAGAAAAGTGTGACAAAAACATCAGAACAGGAAGTAAGAGTTTGTGGACTGGAAGTGCGTGCAGATCTAAGATCTCAAATTTGTTTGCAGATTTGGATGTTCAACCTTGTCTATTCCTTTTATCATTTTAAACACCTCCATCAAATATCCTTAAATCTTCTCAGTTCAATTAATGCAACCCTGTTATTCTCCCATTTCTTCATAATTGAGGTGAGAAATTTGCATCATTTATGCCTCCCGTTAGCTAACGGGGCACAAACGATTTCTCGCCGGGGGGGCTGGGGGTGGTCAGGAGACAGTTTCATGGGAGTTAGGGGCGGTGCAAACTGGCAGCGCCGCGCTCCCGCCGGTAGCGCCTCGGGCCGCTGCGCCGACAATGATGACATCATTGCTCTGCGCAGCACCCATTTTGCCCTGGAGTGGAAATTGGGTAGCGACCCGTGAGGCCACATGGGTGATGTTCGTACTCACCTCGCAGGTCGCGAACCGGGCCGCACTCTGCTCACAGGGTGAAAATTAAACGGTAAGTGCATGCTGCCATTTTGTTAAAAATCGCGATTTATCGGTCCGGCCTTTCATTGAAGATTTTGTGTGGTCCGTGCCACCATGTTGTAGCCCCGCATTCCGCTTTTGTGCCAGGTTGTTGCCACGGCACCTCGCTCCCCGGTTGAGAAGTGGAGGCCCCTCGCCCCACTGCAGAGCATGCAGCTCCACATAGCGCTGCAAAATTCACATGCTTACTTTTGCGGTTCCGCCCCCGAGAGGAAGTGGAGCACCTGATAATGTGCTCCACTTCCTCTCGGGCGGTAACCCCAATTTCGTGGTCGGGCGGGACTTGCGTGTGGGCACAGGAAATCCCGCCTCGCCTCGGTTACCGCCTCCAAATGGGGCATTACCGAATTTCAGCCCCCCCAGTGTCTTATAGATGTTTTGAAGGGACTCCCATTTTTCAGTTGCAACTGAAGGTTGCCATATCCTATTTCCAGGAGATTCTGCAATCTTATTCTAGCTAGTAAGAGGTATGACATAAATACGTAGGGTTTCATAATTTGACTAACTTTTTTAAGATTCTTGAGCCCCAGTTCACCTCATCCATTAGAATTTGCAATGCTTTCATTTGGCATCACTTTCCTCTAATCACCAGATAAAAAATAACTTGATAACAATATATTTACCGGTAGATTTGCTAAGTCCTCATGCAAATCTGTTCATGTTTTGCATGATTATACCAGGTCACTTTTCTGCCTGTTTTTCTGCATCCTGGGCTCATCCTTCACTGAGAGTTCTGTCAAACTAGCCCCAAAAATGGCTGTCTTAATTGCTGTTGGTGTGGTACATGTGAAGCCAATATGTGTTCCTGCACTCTTTTTTTTTTAAGTTACACTGTTTTCTGTACTGGCATTATTGTGCAGATTGACAAGTGATGGTGCCACGTACCCGGGGAGAGAAATTCAGTATCGTCCCATTTGGGGTGCTCCACTTCCTTCCTGGAGAGCTAAAGGACGGAGACAGGGCAGTAGTGGTGCATCGCTGTTCACTGTCTCGTGCAGCGCTGCCACGATCCGAGGCTCCTTCCCTCCCTTAAAGGGAAGGGCCATCGCTGCATTGTGACCAGTCACCTGGTCCCCGACGGTAGCCACGATCTGGCCTGATCAGCGCCATGCACTCCAGCAGAGTGCCGGGCTGATCGATCGCTGCCCAGGAACAATTGGGGAAAAAAATCACTTTATGCAGTGTTAACATTTTTCTCCTACCTGCGCCAACATCTCCTTTTACTTGCGCCTCCGAAGCTCCCAGCCTCCCGGACAACGCCTCCCATAGCTGTCGGTGTTGCCTGCCAGCGATGCTGCAGGGGGCACAGGAGATCATGGCACAAAGTGTTTCCGCCATCGCAAACTCTCAGCCAAGTGAGCAGTCGGTAAGTCGTTATCGCCCCATTATCACCCACCCGCCCCCCGCCTCCAGAGGCGATAACGGGATGTGCTAAGGAGGCCAATTTCTAGGCCCTGGTTTTCCCAATCATCATATCAACTAGAGATTTAATTCTGTCAAAGGGAAAAGTCATCCCCCCCAGGTTTGAGGTGAAAATTCTCAAATCTGAATTACTCCATACTTGTCTGATGGCATGTTGTTTGAAAATAAATGCCTGAATAAGCCAGGTCACTAGATATTGATGTTGTTTTGGCTACTTAAAAAGAGATACATATTAGCAGTACCTAGTTCCATTTACTATAATGGTTTGTTTGCTGGTGTCTGAGTGTGAATTTTGAGTCATTTTGAATCTGTTTCATCTGACACTAGTTTCAGAACCATTGTATGACAAATTCAGGTGTTGGAAGTCTGCTCAGTTTATTATGGGTTTCCTCTGGGGCGTATCTAATGGTTTCAAAATTCAAAGAATTTTCTTTCGATAGAAATTTAACTCTTTGAGACTTACAGATGCTCCTTTAGAGTTTAGATCCCCTTATATCTATCATGGAATATCATCTTGGAAGAGTGTCTTTTTTTAGATAGTTGTCACTTTTCTAGGTGGTGCAGTGAATTACACACACTCGTAGATTCTCATTGGGAAAAGATTTTCTATGTGCATGAGATGTAGCAAAATCATAAAAATTGTTATAATTGCAGTTTACCTCCTCTCCAATATATGCATTTTCATCAAAATATGGAGGTCTGTGCCCCATGTCCATATTACCTTCTGCGTTACATATTGATCGAAATGTTTGCCGTCCTTATTTCCCCTCGCCTCCTAAGTCAAAAATGAACAATGGCTCCAAACTATGTGGCTCATAATAGGATCGTTAGTGCCCAGAGTGCTGCTACACACTGTAACCATCTACACAGTGCGGCATAATGTGACCCAAAAACACTTCAGTCATTTGGACGGGAATTTTAACCTAAAATAATGGGTGGGTTGGGGGCATGGGAGCAGTTAAATTGTTAAAAATGGGATTACTGGCCTGAACCCGCCTCCAACTTGCAGTTTTAACTGAGGCAGGACCGGGAGAGGGTGGGGGGGCGGGGGGAAGCCAACATGCTGCCAGGAAGTGGGCCGTAAATATTATGATGAGGCTGGAAGTTTCTGCTTCTACCACCCTTTCAAGCAGCAAGTTACAGATCCCCACCACCCTCTGGATGAAAAAAGTTCTCCTCAAATCCCCTCTAATTCTTCTATCAATTTCTTTAAGTCTATGCCTCCTTGGTTATTGACCTCTCTGCTAAGGGAAATAGGCCCTTCCTATCCACTCTATCTAGGCCCTTCATAATTTTATTCTCCTCAATCAAGTCTCCCCTCAGCCTCCTCTATTCAAAGAAAACAACCCCAGCCTATCCAATCTTTCCTCATTGGTAAAATTCTTCAGTCCTGGCAACAGCCTCGTAAATCTCCTCTCAAGTGCAATCACATCTTCCCTATAATGTGGTGACCAGAACTGTACGCAGTACTCCAGCTATGGCCTAATTAGTGTTTTATGTAGTTCTAATATTACTTCCCTGCTCTTATATTCTATGCAGCTGAAATTGTCCCTTTGTGCAGGGCTGGTTTGCGCCGCATTGAGCTGCGTGGATTTGACCACCTCTTCACCGATGGTACTACGGCTTTGCGCTCCGCTCAGGTATCGCTTGTGCACACCTCTGCGCACGGCGATGATGAGGTCATCACTGTGCGCATCGCCTCCTGACCGCTCCGCAAGCTTAAATTGCCCCGCGCCCCTCCAACTAATGCTTGCCTATGCCAACAACAGCTTTTGCTGTCAGTTTTAAGTCGTAAGGCTGCAACACCAGCGACATTTAAAGGCATGCTGTTCGAGATGTTTTTTGTTGCCCAAAATTTTCCACACTTTGCAATTACTTTGTTTTTTGGTTTGCCATGGCCATCATTGATAGCTGGGTCTCAGTTTCATTCGGCTTCCCTCGCTCCCCCTGGTTTAGTCAGCTCCATTTCCAGAGCACAATATTCTCTGCCAATCATGGGTTCAGTGTTGGTAAGCGGGCGATGCCTGTGTCTGTGCACACACACAGGCTGAACTCCAGGACATAGTCGACGTATTTACCGGGCATATGAAAGCATGGGCCTTACGCTAAATATTAGTAAGACAAAGGTCCTCCACCAGCCTGTCCTTGTCGCACAGCACTGGCCCCCAGAAATCAAGATCCACGGTGTGGCCCTGGACAACGTGGACCACTTCCCCTATCTTGGGAAGGCATTGACAATGAGGTGCAACACTGCCTCCAGTGTTCCAGTGCAGCCTCCGGCCGCCTGAGGAAAAGAGTGTTTGAAGACCAGTCCCTCAAAACTGTCACCAAGCTCATGGTCTGCAGGGGCCTTAGTAATACCCGCCTTCCTGTATGGCTCAGAGACGTGGACCATGTACAGTAGACACTTCAAGTAACTGGAGAAATACCACCAGCGATGTCTCCGCAAGATCTTGCAAATCCCCTGGGAGGACAGACGCACAAACGTTAATGTCCTTGTCCAGACCAACATCCCCAGCATTGAAGCACTGACCACACTTGATCAGCTCCGTTGGGCAGGCCACATAGTTCGCATGCCAGACACGAGACTCCCAAAGCAAGAGCTCTATCGGAACTCGTCCATGGCAAACGAGCCAAAGGCAGGCAGAGGAAACGTTACAAGGACACCCTCAAAGCCTCCCTGATAAAGTGCGACATCCCCACTGACACCTGGGAGTCCCTGGCCATAGACTGCCCTAAGTAGAGGAAGTGCATTCGGGAGGGCGCTGAGCTCCTCGAGTATCATTGCCGAGAGCATGCAGAAATCAAGCGCAGGCAGCGGAAGGAACGTGCGGCAAACCAGGCTCCCTGCCCACCCTTTCCCTCAATGACTATCTGTCCCACCTGTGATAGAGACTGTGGTTCTCATATTGGACTGTACAGCCACCTAAGAACTCATGCTAAGAGTGGAAGCAAGTCTTCCTCGATTCCAAGGGACTGCCTATGATGATGATGTTGGCAGTGGACCGCCTCCTGCAACTTCACCATCAGAGGATGGTTCTGAGAAGACAACGGCACCGTGATTTAGCCAAGCAGAGGCATCAGGAGAGGGAATGAGAAAGGCTGCCACTGGGAGAGGGACCTGCAGTGGGAGAGGATCAGAGAGAGGGAGAGGGACAGGGACAGGCAGATACAAAGGCGCAGGGAGAGGCAAAGGGAGCAAGAGCAGGCAGAGGCACAGCAGCAGGAAGATGCACAGGGACAGCAACAGCAGGACCACCATCAGGAGTGCCAGCTCTGTCCCAGCCACCTAATGCAGCTCCCAGCTGACTCCTCGGAGACGAGGGCTACCTGGCTCATGACTCCCCTCCGCAACCCCACCACTCCTGCCCAGCACTCTTACAATGACAGTCATGCCGCCACCAGGAGTGTCATTGAGAAAACCATCAGAGTGCTGAAGCAATGGTTCCGCTGCCTTGACCGCTGAGGAGGAGTCCTGAAGTACTCACCTAATCGGGTGTCCCTCTTCATTGTCGTCTGCTGCATGCTTCACAACCTGGCAATCATGAGGGCACAGCCATTGCCCGAAGACATAGCCATTGCACCTCAGGAGGAGCAGCAGGACCAGGAGGGGGAGGAGCTGCAGGAGGAGAACGAGGAGCTGCAGGAGGAGGCACCAACACCGTCTCAATACTGCAAGGGAGATCCGAGACCGTCTCAATCTAGAGAATCTATGCCTCATAGGACAATCCCGCCCCCCCTCCCCCCAATCCCAGGAATCAGTCTGGTGAACCTTCATTGCACTCCCTCAATGGCAAGTATATCCTTCCTGAAGCAAGGAGACAAAAACTCCAGGTGCAGTCTCACCAGGGCCCTGTTTAATTGCAGTAAGATGTCTTTACTCTTAAACTCAAATCCTCTTGTAATAAAGGCTAACAAATCATTTACTTTCTTAATTGCTTGCTGTACCTGCATGTTAACTTTCAGTGATTCATGTACAAGGACACCCAGATCCCTCTGAACACCAACATTTCCCAATCGCTCACCATTTAAAAAATACACTTTTTCTATTTTTTCAACCAAAGTGGATAACTTCACATTTCTCCAAATTATATTCCAATGACCATGTTCTTGCCCACTCATTTAGCCTGTCTATAGCCCCTTCAAGTCTCTTTGCATCTTCCTCACAACGTACACTCCCTCCTAGCTTTGTATCATCAGCAAACTTGGGTAATATTACATTTGGTCTCCTCATCTAAATCATTGATATAGATTGTGAATAGCTGGGGCCCAAGCACCGATCCTTGCGGCACCCCTCTAGTTACAGCCTACCAACCCAAAAATGACACGTTTATTCTTACTCTGTTTTCTGTCTGTTAACCAATCCTCAATTCATGCTAGTATGTTACCCCCAATCCCATGAACCTTAATTTTGTTTAATAACCTCTTATGTGGCACCTTATCGAATACCTTCTGAAAATCCAAATACACCACATCCACTAGTCCCCCCCCCTTTATCTATTCTGCTAGTTACAACCTCAAAAACCTCAAAAAACAGATTTGTCAAACATGATTCTCTTTCATAAATCCATATTGACTCTGCCCAACCCTATTATTTTCAAAGTGCCCTTTTACCATGTCATTAATAACAGATTTTTAGCATTTTCTCTACAACTGATATCAAGCTAACCGGTCTGTAGTTCCCCGTTTTTTCTCTCCCTGTTTTCTTAAATAGTGGGGTTACATTAGCTACCTTCCAACCTGCTGGAACTGTTCCGGAATCTATGGAATTTTGGAAGATGACAACCAATGCATCCACTATCTCTATAGCCACCTCTTTCAAAACCCTCAGATGTAGGCCATCAGGTCCTGGGGATTTATTGGCTTTCAGTCCCATTAATTTTTCCAGTACTATTTTTTTATTAATACTAATTTCTTTTAGTTCCTCATTCTCGCTAGGTCCTTGGTACTCCACTATTTCCGGGAGGTTTTTCGTGCCGCCTTCCATGAAGACAGACACAAAGTATTTGTTTAATTTCTCTGCCATTTCCTTATTCCCCATTATAATGTTTCCTCTCTCAGCCTGTAGGGGACCCACATTTACTTTTGCTAATCTTTTCCTTTTTACACACCTAGAAGCTTTTACAGTCTGTTTTGTTAGTTTACTCTCATTCTATTTTCCCTTTCTTTATCAATTTCTTGGTCCTCCTTTGCTGAATTCTAAAATCCTCCCAATCCTCGGGCTTATTGCTCTTTTTGGCAAAGTTATAAGACTCTTCCTTTGATCGAATACTATCTTTAACTTCTTTTGTTAGCCACGGTTGGACCACTTTTCCTGTGAGGTTTTTGTGCCTTAAAGGAATGATTGTTTGTTGTAAATTATGTATTAATTCTTTAAATGCTAGCCATTGCTTGTCTACCGTCATACCTTCTAATGTAGTTTCCCAATGTACCTTAGCCAACTCTCCCCTCATACCTACGTAGTTTCCTTTGTTTGGATTTAAGACCTAATTTCAGATTTAACTAAATCCCTTTCAAACTTAATGTAAAATTCTATCATATTATGGTCACTTTTCCCTAAGGGTCCCTTCACTACAAGGTTATTAATTAACTCTTTCTCATTGCACAATACTAGTTCTAAAATAGCCTGTTCTCTAGTTGGTTCCTCAAAATACTGATCTGGAAAACCATCTTGGATACAATCCTCCACACTATTACTGCCAATTTTGTTTGCCCAGTCTAGATGTACATTAAAGTCCCCCATGATTATTGTACTACTTTTGTTAAATGCATCTCTAATTTCCTGATTTATACTGTGCCCTAGATTACCACTACTGCTTGGGGGCCTAAAAACAATTCTCACCAATGTTTTCTGCTTCTTGCTGTTTCTTAGCTCCACCCAAACAGATTCTACTTCTTGATTTTCCGAGCGAAGATCCTTTCTCTCTACTGTCTTTATCCCATCCTTTATTATCGGGGCTACCCATCCTCCTTTTCCATTTTGCCTATCTCTTCTAAAAGTTAAGTATCCTGGAATATTTAGTTCTCAATCGTGGTCACTTTGCAACCACATCTCCGTAATGGCTGTTAGATCAAACCTATTAATTTCCATCTGCGCTATTAATTCATCTATTTTGTTGTAAATGCTTCACGCATTCCAATATAGTGCCTTTAGCTTTTACTTTTTTTCTATTTTCCCCTGATGTCATCTTAGTTAGTAATGCCCTATGATCTCTGTTACCCACTCTATCCCTTCCTGACCCACTCTGCTTATTTTTTACTCCAAACTCTGCTTTGCTCTAGAGCCTTGGCATTTCTCTTGCTACTCACTTTGACCAGACGAGTGAAGTCGCAGAACGTTTTGCGACACTGTGGGTGTGCAGTCAAAGATAGAGGTGCCCAACACCTCGGCCGCCACCTCTGCCCAGATAGCTCTCAGAAGCTGTGGAGATGTGGAGAGGACCTTCCAGCTGGTGGGAAAAGGATGCACTTCCTGTCTTCCTCTGCCCCCACCAGTGTCTCCAATTTAGCATCTGAGAAACGTATGGTCCTTGTACTGCCTCTCCCAGCTGCCATGACGGCCCTCACTAACCAGCTATTAATCTGTGAGGAAAAAGAGAATCAGCAGAACAAACCTGCAAGGGCATCCACTTTAAGAAGCCCAATGACCAGATGACTCGTTATGAGTGAATGAAACTTACCTGAAATTTGCTGCTCATTTGCACCAATGCCCCCGCAGCGCCCCTCCAGAGCTACGCGGAGGCCATTTAGCGCTCCAATAGCGCAGTGCTTAGATTTCATGAACAAAATGTCAAAATTACAAACTTCCTCCCACCCATATCAGCCGGCACTAAATTTTCACTTAACTCAAATTATACGCTCCACAACCAGTGCAAGAAATTTTGGCCCCTATGTCTCGGCTAATAAAGGAAAGTATCCTGTATGCCTTCTTAAGCACCTTATCTACCTTATCTACCTTCAGGGATCCGTGGATATGCACTCCAAGGTCCCTCTGTTCCTCTACACTTCTCAGTATCCTACCATTTATTGTGTATTCCCTTGCCTTGTTAGCCCTCCACAAATGCATTACCTCACACTTCTCCGGATTAAATTCCATTTGCCACTTTTCTGGCCACCTGACCAGTCCATTGATACCTTCTTGCAGTCTACAGCTTTCTTCCTCACTATCAACCACACAGCCAATTTTTGTATCATCTGGACACTTTTTAATCATGCCGCCTACATCGAAGTCTGAATCATTGATACATACCACAAAAAGCAAGGGATCTTGGGCTGAGCCCTGCAGAACTCTACTGGAAACAGCCTTCCAGTCCCAAAAACATCTGCCGACCATTACCCTTTGCTTCTTGCCACTGAGCCAATTTTAGATCCAACTTGGCATTTTCGCTTGAATCCCATTGGTTTTACTTTTCTGACCGGTCTGCCATGTGGAACTTTGTCAAAAGCCTTGCTAAAATCCATATATACTACACTAATTTATCTACTTTCAACTATGCTAAACCCCTTAATATATCTTCCCTCACTATGTTTATCTTATCTAATATTTCACACTCCTCCTTAACTACAATGCCTAAATCGTCCCTCTCTTTTAGGAAGACAGAAGCAAAGTATTCATCACCAACCATACCCAGGTCTTCCACCTAAAGCATTCTGCAGGTTACTGCTGCATTGCTTATCAGGAGCAGTGAATTAATTGATTTTCTTTTAGAAATAGCTTCCATTGCAGGTGATGCAGCTGGTGTCGGTCTCTCTGGCGCCTCAGCTGCCTTAAGACAAAGGCCACCTCAGTCCCTGAAAGTTCCCTGGAAGAAAGACTGGCTGGACATTTCCCAATGCTGTGCATCTGGTAAATGTGGGCTCCAGGTCTGGTGCAAGCAAGTGACACAACTTCTCAATTGCTTTACAAGGGAAGCACAATCTTCTTATGATTTGTCAGCTGTAGATGTTGAGGGTCTTTGGGGGAGAAATTGGCCTGGTTTGTGGCCTCTAGTTGGTGCCTGCAGGGGGTGGTAATGGGGAGTTAATAGGGCAAAGTTTGTTTATCTCCCTATTCTGGTGCCTCCTGATTTGGTTTGATGCCACAATTCCTTGGCCCTGCACACTCTCAGAGTGCTTGGGACTGTTATGCACATAGTGCAGGTTCCGTGGTCTCACAAAAATAGCATCCAAATTGGTTCAAACATTGGCCCTTCCCTTTAAGTGAGGGAAGGAGCCTCCAAAGACGGCAGCACTGCACAGAACATTGTTCAGCGCTCTGCCGCTACCGCTCCTTTCACTCACGTTAGTGCTCCAAAGGAGCTTGATTTAGTGCTCCACTTCCCTCTTGGAACGCTAAAGCGGAAGTTCCCGGAAGTAAAAATTATTTTTCGCCTGGCAATACTTTTGCGCTCCCTGAAAAGTTATCGCCCCAAATGGGGAGCTACGCAATTTCTAGCCCTTTAGGTCTGTAACTCGAGGTATGTGTACCTGTGTGTGAGTGCCACATGCCTCTGATTGATGGTGTTTGATGAGCCTGGGCTCCCTCCTTTGGTGCTCCTCAAACTCCTCTTCATAACATAGGTAAAGGGAATCCCTAATAGAAACACCTTTGTGTCCTGTGCTGAATGGCTGAAGTTCCAAATAATTAAACACCACAACACCAGCAGTAATGTTGAACCCATCAGCAAGCTGAGGATAGATAAACCACAAAGGCAGTAGAAATGAGTACTCAGCAGTAAAATAGCACATTATGGAAGCAATTGAGAATCAAACTATTCTCCAGTTTGTTAATGCCACAAAATTGTACATGGGATTTGGGACCATAAATCAAATAAATAGGATGCAAGTTGGTTTAGGTGCATTGGGAGAATGGATATCAGCTAATGGTCGTGGAACATGAGAGGATCTTTGGGGTCATACTGGACAAAATAATGGAAGTCCACAAACAATATCACAAGGCCATGGGGAAAGCAATTAGTGATTATTACTAGGACAGTCCAATATGAAACCAGGAATACTATAAAATTATACGCTATGGCTGCATTTAGAGTGCAATGCCCATGGATGCAGATCTCAGTGGCTCACCATTTCCTAGGCATGAGACATTGGGTGTTAAAAAGCCTGAAATTGGACTTTTTCTCTCCCAGGAACAGATTTGTGCCTCTTCACTACAGGACAGATGTGGAACGGTCAATGATTATCACCTGAGGTTCCATGACACCCAAGGATCTGATATTCTAAGTGGCAAAAGAGAGCTTAGATCTTTGAGGGGGGACCCTATGCTTCCTTAATAGAGATACCTGAGTTACATTGAAAACGTTCACCAATATGTGGATCTGATGAAAACACATGCCGCACTTGCTGGCCTTAAGTGCTTTAAGCACATGAGTTTCCATCTCCTCTCCAATCTTGAACTCAAACCAGGCATTACTCTCCCAGGAAGGGTGGAGGAGATGGGTGAGAGAGAGCACCAAAGTGGAAACTCTAGTGTGAGGCACTGGGAACCTTCCCAAACTAGGTGTACCTTCCCAAACTAGGTGTACCTTCCCAACTAGGTGTTCGGGACAACCATTTTAGCCATGAGTTTTTCTGCATGAGGAGCCACTGTCAAAGTATAGAGTTCCTGTATCCTGTGCTGTACGTTATTGAAGTGAAACTTTGGTAATCTTATCATTCATAAGAACATAAGAAATAGGAGCAGGAGTAGGCCATATGGCCCCTCGAGCCTGCTCCACCATTTAATACGATCATGGCTAATCCGATCATGGACTCGGGTCTGATCCCCATGACCCCTTATTCCCTTATCGGTTAAGAAACTGTCTATCTCTGTCTTAAATTTATTCAATAACACAGCCTCCACAGCTCTCTGAAGCAGTGAATTCCACAGATTTACAACCGTCTGAGAGAAGAAATTCCTCCTCATCTCAGTTTTAAATGGGCGGCCCCTTATTCTAAGATTATGCCCTCTAGTTCTAGTTTCCCCCATCAGTGGAAACATCCTCTCTGCATACACCTTGTCAAGCCCCTTCATAATCTTATACGTTTCGATAAGATCACCTCTCATTCTTCTGAGTTCCAATGAGTAGAGGCCCAACTTACTCAACCTTTCCTCATAAGTCAACCCCCTCATCTCCGGAATCAACCTAGTGAACCTTCTCTGAACTCAGTAAACTGTATCCTGCATTGCTACCAGAGAGCAATTCTCCTGTACAAGGTTGAAAGGCTATTCCTTGTTATCAGTGTATAAACTATGTAGGTTAATTTCAAGCATGTGGAAATAGATTATGCTTGGATCATATGCAGTTAGAGACATTTTCGCACTTTCAACAAGCATTATTATTTGGATGTGGCTGAAAATACACTTGCAAATTGGCTCAGATTTGTTTTCTGTACTCATGGTGCTAAACGTACAAGCCCACCTTCTCCATAAAGAAATATTACTTGTTAAAAATTATGCATTGTATGTGGAGTGTAGAAGAAATGTATATCACTCACCCTGGTCAATATTTATTCCTCAACCAACATCACTAAAGCAGATTATCTAGTCATTATCACATTTCTCTTTGTGAAACTTTGCTGTGCGCAAATTGGCTGTCATGTTTCCTACATTACAATAGTGACTATACGTCAAAAGTACTTCATTGATTGTAAAGCACTTTGGGGCATCCTAAGGTTGTGAAAGGCACTATATATTAATGTAAGTCTTTCTTTCTTGGGTGCAGTATATTCCTCATTTGTTATAAGCTGTTATCTCCTCCTGCATAACACATTTTTCCTCCTTGATATCTCAGTTTGGGTTTTGCACTTGCTGTACATGGGATGCTGATCATATTAACATTTATTTTTGATATTCTTTATTACTTAATTGAAAAATGTTTTTACTTCTCTGTAATCCCTTCCTCAGTACTCTCACTTATCACTCTGCTGTCTTGACTTCTGTAGTCGAAAATAATTATATGCAGAGCACAAGAGATGGAAAGTGAAATAGTTACAACTAAACAGTCTTTGAGATTTCCTTTTCTAATAATTTTCTATGATTGATTTTGGCCATTACATATGAAAGATAACTTTTTTTACCTTTTGTTGTATGATGCTTATTTATTTATTCATGTTTTCATTTTATTTCAAGAAATCAAACATTACAAATGGTTTCACATTGAAACAGAACACCTGGCAAATATTTAACAGTCCACATATAAACATTGGGGCTGAATTTGCGTTTGGAGGCTTCCTGTGGGTGGATGCCTGCGACCTGCAAAAAATCTATGAACTTACCTGATGGTCCCAGAGGTTCAGACACTTGCACTGCTGGGCTTCTATGTGAGGCCCACATATCCCAGGGGCTCATATAGTTCGCAAGCTCCTCTGGGATCACGTGGGCTTGCCCAACCAATCAAAGAAGGGAATCCCCATTCATGCTATTGGAGATTCCGTATGTATGTACCTCCCATAAGTATGAATGGGGATCACATAATAAACACCTCTACTCATCAAATAATTTTTTTATTACATATTTAAAATTAATTAAAATGGCATTTAATTAAATATTTAAAACAAAAATGTAATTTTTTGAGGGTTTTTTTTACACGTTTTAACGGGGCTAAAAATCATCTTACCTTATTGCACAGGATTTTTAATGTATCAATGATTGCTAAAATTTTATTTTTCTGTTTTTTAAAATTCTTATGCTGATAAAAGCAGACCTTAAATGCTTTTACCAGGCGTAAGAATTTCACAGGCATTTGTGGGCAGACTCTCCGCCAGTGAACGCCCTTTTCCCGTGGATTCGTACGATCTGTCAGGAGAATTGACAGACCGCAAGCTCCGGGTTTCAGCTCATGCCTAAACCCGGAACTTGCGTGGCCCCTAAGGGCACATGTGCACCTCGTACACGCCCATAGGGGCCGCAAATTACAACTCATTATTTAATTAACATTTTTATTAAGAAAGTAAAATTGGCATTGATATAGTAGCGGTTTATCATCTTAACACGATACTTTCTAGAAGGTACATTGATGCATGGTTGTGTATATCTGTATTGTAATTTAACATGCTTTAGGTCTAGTGGACACAGGGTGAGAACAACACGACTGGACAAGAGTACGCAATTGATTAACTTAAATGAGCCAGCAACACTTTGTACTTCAGCAAAAGCCAATCCCTCATTCTCAACACTTCAGATCGCTGTAGACTTATGTCTGCACTGTTTAGAACTGAACTACACATCTGAAAGGCGCATGGGAGCAATACAGCTGAGCAAGAGTCTCCATAATGATTGTAGCATGCTCTGTACTACATAACATCATTATAAAGAAAGGCTTCGTCCTTATAGAAGCTAAAGATGATGATGGGGGGAAGTAATGATCCGGTGTTGGGTGGTGGGGGAGGACCTGCCACACCACAGCATGAGGAGAATGCAAGGCAGGGAAGGATGTGGAACAGGCAGGACAGCAGCCAGAGATAGGAGGACATTAAATAACAGTGCAGTGCTTTCAATGTATAAAACTTGAGACACCAAACAAAGTCACTACTCATCTATCTGCTCTGTCCCCTCACAGAGTTCTTTATTATCCAAGACTTGCACCTAATCCCTTTATAAGACAGAAGTTTATCTTCCCCTGGTCTCAAAAGTAAGCAAGCATGCACAGAAATAAATACTGAATTCTACGTGATCAAACAGTGTTTACTTTGCACAGAAACATTTACTAAAAAGTGGCAACAAAAACAATTGCTATCTATAACTACTTCTTCCCTTTGTGGCACCTAACATACTTTCTATAGCTGCTAATCTACTATGCCAATGAGGTCTTCTCTGAGTGCACTGACAGTAAGCAGTGAGTGCACTCGCAGTGACATTCCCTCTTGACGAAATAGCAGTTGAGTGTGAGGGCATTACAATACTTTGAGAACGCACATAAAGCTGGCACTACTAATGAGGATCATTTCCCAACTGTTACTAACCTGGCTCTTTCCTACAGGCTCTCCTGTCTACCTGCCAATTATTTTCAGGACTCCACTTCATGTGCACTCAGGGATTTTAGTGCTGCTGTTCCTCCCCTGGTTATATTTATCTGGCAATGGTTATTGGTAAACCTTTTCTTTGGAGGGAGAAAAGCCAATGGTAAAGACATAATTGGTAGCATGGACAGTTCCCCTATATGAGTGCATCCATCATATGATAATGAGAGGGGAAGTGGCATTGTCCCTTAAAATTAATTGTTTTTGATGACTAGCAGAACCGTTTATGAAGGAAATTTGAGTTGACTGAGTGATTTTTGAATAAGAGGTTTCCCTTTAGATAAGTGAATTTCCCTGCCAGCCAAGTGCTAACAGACTATGGACCCAAATTTGACCAGCTGATTTTTCGGCACACCTCCGAGCCCCCTGCTGACATTTTACATCAGAAACAGCGCCAAAAAAAGTCCTTGTGATCATGGCTGATTCTCAGGCCGTCTGTGGAGTTGGCGTGGTGCAGAACAAAAAAAGGAGGGCGAAGCTAGATCCCGGCACTGAATTCAGTGCTGGGACCTCTCCACATGCACGCTAGAGTCTGCTCACATGTGCAGTAGCTCCTGGCAGGCCGTTTCTGCAAACGCGCGCTGCAGGCTGTGTGGGAGGGGCCGAAGCAAGCCGTCCCTAGCCCTGGCCGAATGGGCTCCCTCATCGGTGGCCTGCTGCATTCCCTAAGGTAGGACTTTTTTTTTTTATTTGTTATTTACTGATTGATTTTGCTGCGTTGGTTTCAGGGTTCCTTCTATTTTTTTATTTGTTATTTATTGATTGTTTATTACTTTGGTCTTGGTGTTTTAGGTGTAGGGTTCCTTCTGTTTTTTTATTTTTTATTTATTGATTGCTTATTACTTTGGTCTTGGTACTTTAGGTGCAGGGTTCCTTCTATTTTATTTGTTAATTAATTGCTTATTACTTTTTGTGCTTTGTTTGGTGCTTGGTGGTGCTTTAAATGTAGTTACTTGCGCCGATTCCTTAACTGTAAGTAAGGTCTTTCTGTGCGGACAAAAGTGGACACATACGCTGCCCTAAGTTAGTTTGGTACAACTTTTTTCTGGCCAAATTGGCATAAATGGTGTAAGTGGCTGGGAACGCCCCTTTTTGAAAAAAAAACTGACCTAACAATAAACCTAACTAACTCACATACATTGGTGCAAATTAAATGGCCATATTTGCAACTAAAAAGATACACTAGAAAAATCAAGTTACACCCAAAAAAATGGTGCAACTCATGGGGAAATTTGGGCCCATATAGGTGAGCAGGTGAGTGAAGGCTATATGAGTGGTAGAAGATACGGTTTGACAGCAGTGTCTTGAGTTACCCTGGCCATCCTTATGAAATCATTGAAACTCTTTCTATGACTGTGTGACATATAACTCGGAGAATATCTAGAAGTGGGCTTCCTCCTGAAGACCGATACAACAGGTCCCCTCTCCCAAACCCCACAACAACCCCATCCAGAAGGAGCGATAGGAAAATGCCAATGAAAGCACAAAGCACCTTTGGTCCCCAGCTGTAATGAAAGTACGATTTAATCCAAAAACATCCTTGAAAGGTGTGGGACAGTTTCTGTGTATACCTGTTTGGTTACCCACACCTCATACTTGTCTCAGAGCTGAAGCATTGTAAATTGCTGTATTAATCTGCACACCAAAGCTGTCAAATTACCATCCTATAAATGCCATACTGAGATCAGTATTATATTTGTATGAAACCAGTATACAACTTTTCTCTTTTGTTAAAAGGAAAAGTTTTTGAAAATTTTAAATATTTTTCTTGCAGCTGGAACATTAATTATGAAATGATAGTTAACTTTTCTGTTTCAATTCGTAAGTTGTAGTGTTCGTTTTTAAAAAAAAAGTACAAAAAAGAAATATGAACAATCCATATGAAGGTGAGTTATCACACTGGGGTTATCACTGATACAGAGGATTAAGAAATTATCAGATCTCCAATAATCAGCAATACCATCTTACAACATAAACCTACTGCTATGTCCTTGTTATCACAGTTGACTACTACTTGATAACTTTCAATGATTACATCACAACCATTTCTTTTTTTCAGTTGATCATCACTGATCAACAATCAGTCAGTCAGTCAGTCATAGACAGTCCCTCGAAACGAGGATGACTTGCTTCCACACCAAAAAAAGGATAAATTCACAGGTGTTTCGAATGAAGAACCCGAACTACATCCTGAAGGGTGGAAGATGCCCGTGTGTGGATTTTTTTAACGTGTGGTGTCCGTTGCACACCAGCCACCACATGGGCTTGACAGAGCTAGGTCTTGGTCCAGTGGCAAGGATTACCCAAGACAACTGGAGACCTGCTCTGCCACATGGACCTAGTGTGCACACATATCTCAGTGTGGGCTGGCCCGTGCTGCCCTTGGCCACGAACTCACCTGGGCCCCAATCACATCCCTCTCACAGCTCCTTCGCCCCGATCTCGCCACTCCTGCTGCATCTGCCCACACTCCAATCAACAATAGCCTGAGTATAATAGCTATTGTCAACATAAAAAAAACAAATACAACTACCTGAGTGAACTTCAAAAACTGATCAATAAGATGTTCCAGAGCACATTGACTAGAAGAGAAATCTTGGTGCACCCAAAAAGTACTAAAGAAGCTTACTGATCTTAGTGGCTCTTGAAGTGGTTCTTGATGTTGTCACAGCATGCATAGCAGATGTTCTGAAGAACAGTGGAGCAATCAGATAAGAAAATATAGGATTTCAGTCTCATGATGATTGTATAGGACAAGTTGTACCTTTGTATGAGATTATACTCAATAGTCAATGGGCTATTGTTGATCAGCGATGATCAACTGAAAAAAACAAATGATTGTCATATAATATAGAACAAAAGGCTCAGGGAAACCCCACTTTCTTAAAATTATTTTTCAGGAAGTAGGCATCACTGGTCAGGCTGGCATTTATTGCTCAGCCTGACCAGTTACATTGCATTTACAGCACAGAAACAGGCCATTCGAAACAACTGGTCTGTGCTGGTGTTTATGCTCCCAGACCTCCTCATCTAACTCTATCAGCATACCCTTATATTCTTTTCTGCCTTATGTGCTTATCTAGCTTCTCCTTAAATGCATCTATGCTATTTATCTCAACTACTCCTTATGGTAGCGCATTCCACGTTCTTATCACTCTTTGGGTAAAGACGTTTTTACATAGAATTACATAGAATATACAGCACAGAAACAGGCCATTCGCCCCAAATGTTCACGGGGCTGGGGGTAATATATTAGCATGGATAGAGGATTGGCTAACTAACAGAAAACAGAGAGTCTGGATAAATGGTTCATTCTCGGGTTGGCAATCAGTAACTAGTGGGGTGCCGCAGGGATCAGTGCTGGGACCCCAACTATTTACAATCTATATTAATGACTTGGATGAAGGAACTGAGTGTAATGTAGCCAAGTTTACTGATGATACAAAGATGGAAGGAAAAGCAATGTGTGAGGAGGACACAAAAAACCTGCAAAAGGACATAGACAGACTAAGTGAGTGGGCAAAAATTTGGCAGGTGGAGTATAAAGTTGGAAAATGTGAGATTATGCACTTTGGCAGAAAAAAATTGAAGAGCAAGTTATTATTTAAATGGAGAAAAATTGCAAAGTGCTGCAGTACAGCGAGACCTGGGGGTACTTGTGCATGAAACGCAAAAGGTTAGTATCATCATCATCATAGGTGGTCCCTCGAAACGCGGATGACTTGCTTCCACGCCAAAAAAGGATAAGTTCACAGATGTTTCAATGAAGGACCTAAAGTTCCAGGTCCTGAACTACATCCTGAAGGTGGAAGATGCCTGTGCGTGGATTTTTTTAACGTGTGGTGTCCGTTGCACCAGCCACCACACGGGCTTGACAGAGCTAGGTCTTGGTCCAGTGGCAAGGATTACCCAAGACGACTGAAGACCTGCTCTGCTGCACGGACCTAGCCTGCACACACATCGCAGTGTGGGCTGGCCCTTGCTGCCCATGGCCCCGAACTCATGCCTCCCCTGGACCCCGATCACCTCTCTCTACAACCTCTCGCCGCTCCTTCGCCCAGATCAACTGGTCTGTGCCGGTGTTTATGCTCCCACACCTCCTCATCTAACTCTATCAGCATACCCTTATATTCTTTTCTGCCTCATGTGCTTATCTAGCTTCTCCTTAAATGCATTTATGCTACTTGCCTCAACTACTCCTTATGGTAGCACGTTCCACGTTCTTACCACTCTTTGGGTAAAGACGTTTTTACATAGAATTACATAGAATATACAGCACAGAAACAGGCCATTCACCCCAAAAGGTTAGTATGCAGGTACAGCAAGTGATCAGGAAGGCCAATGGAATCTTGGCCTTTGTTGCAAAGGGGATGGAGTATAAATGCAGGGAAATCTTGCTACAGTTATACAGGGTATTGGTGAGGCCGCACCTGGAATACTGCGTACAGTTTTTGGTTTCCATATTTAAGAAAGGATATACTTGCTTTGGAGGCAGTTCAGAGAAGGTTCACTCAGTTGATTCCGGAGATGAGAGGGTTGACTTATGAGGAAAGGGTGAGTAGGTTGGGCCTCTATTCATTGGAATTCAGAAGAATGAGAGGTGATCTTATCGAAACGTATAAGATTATGAGGGGGCTTGACAAGGTGGATGCAGAAAGGATGTTTCCACTGATAGGGGAGACTAGAACTAGGGGGCATAATCTTATTATAAGGGGCCACCCATTTAAAACTGAGATGAGGAGGAATTTCTTCTCTCAGCGGGTTGTAAATCTGTGAAATTTAAGACAGAGATAGACAGTTTCTTAACCGATAAGGGACTAAGCGGTTATGGGGAGCGGACAGGGAAGTGGACCTGAGTCTATGATCGTATTAAATGGCGGAGCAGGCTCAAGGGGCCGTATGGCCTGCTCTTGCTCCTATTTCTTATGTTCTTATGTTCAACCAATTCATGCTGCACTCGAGCCGAGTTTCTTTTGAATTTCCTATTGGATTTATTAGTGACTATCTTATATTTATGACCCCTAGTTTTTGAATCCCCTACAAGTGAAAACATCTTATCTATGTCTACCCTATAGATCCTCTTTATCATTAAACAACTCGATCAGGCCACCTCTCAGCCTTCTCTTTTCTAGAGAAAAGAGCCCCAGCCTGTTTAGTCTTTCCTGATAGTTATAACCTCTCATCCTTGTAAATCTTTTATGCACCTTTCCCAATGCCTCTATATTTATTTTTATAAAATGGAGACCAGAACTCTGCACAGTACTCCAAGTGTGGCCTAACCAACTTTCTATACATGTTTAACATCACTTCCCTGCTTTTTAATTCTATCCCTCTAGAAATAAACCCCAATGCTGGATTTGCTTTTTTTATGAACTTATTAACCTGCGTTGCTACTTTTAGTGATTTGTGCATTTGTACCCCTAGATCCCTTAGGTCCTCTACCCCATTTAGAATCTGGGGGGGAAATTGTGTAGTGCCCCGTTTGGGGGCAGTAATGACAGCGAGGCGGGAGTTCCTGGACCAGGTGCGGAAGTCCCACCCCGCGACCTATATTCAGGTTACCACCCACGAGAGCAAGTGAAACGCAAAATATCACGCTCCACTTGCTCTGTGGGGCAGAAGGGATAAGTGAGGGACGCTGCCGCTTGGACAGGGCCCTCCCCTTCATTAAAAGAGAGGTAGACAGGGCCCTCCCCTTCGTTAAAGGGGAGGGCCAAGCTGCCGACTCTGCGGGGGACAACCTGGTATCAGCCCTGCACACAAGCGGAGTGACGGGCTGCAAGATTGCGGCAGGGACTACGCGATTTAACTTGAAGAAGGCTGCGGCCGGTAAATCGGCCATTTTTTTTCAAAGCATCATCTCCCCTTTAAATTTTGTCCCTTGAGCAGCCTACAGCCTGGTATGTGTCCCCTGAAGCTGTCACTGGCATCGCCTGGTGCAGCTTCAGAGGGTGCTACCGAATTTACACTCCGGGGTGAAAAAGGATCGCTGTGCGCGGTGATGTCGTTGTCAGTGCCGGTGGTGAGGGGCGCTACCGGTTACCATTGCCTCTAAACTCCTATGGAATTTCACGGGAATCGTTAGCGGTGCCGTGCCCGGGTAAAAAGTCGTTTGTGTCCCAATCATGCAAAAGCACCACATTTCTCCCCATACTATCTAAGCAGTGTGTGGCCTCCTTTTTATTCCTACTAAATTGTACCACCTCACACTTATCTATTCTAAAATTCAGTTGACAATCAAATGTCCATTCTGCCCTTGTGAAGGTGGTGATGAACCATTTTGAACTGCTGCAATTCATGTGGTGAATTTACTCAAAAAGTACCACTATTTCTGAAGCTTAACCAATGTAAAATAAACAGATTAATGTCTGTGTTAAAATAGTGGTCAGAGGAATATCATACATACACCCCAAGATTGGAAACTGTAATTTCTTCCCAAAACAGGCCAATCATGGTGTTAGGAATTTACCCTTTTGTTGAAAAAAATGCATTTTTGGTAAAACCATAATATTGCAAATTTTAAGCGAGTGGCTTGACACCAACAGGTGAACAAATTGCAACCATTTTAGTAAATATCAAAATCACATTTTTTTATCACATTATGTGTTTTTGCTTATATAATTTGTGTTTGATCAGAGATGCTTGATGATATCCAAATGCATATTTTAATAGAAATGTGAAATAAACTGATAAATTACTATGTGACTGTATGCCAAGAAAAATATTAAAATTTTGACTTCATTTTCATCTTACTGATCAATTGTTATTGTAATTACAAGCTTAAGAGTAGTTTTATGTATCTTAATGCAGACTAGTCTTAGTTGAGGGTTGCTATTTTTTCTCCTGTAGGCTGACAGTTATTAATAATAACACATGAGGACAGTTAGCCAATATGAAGACAAATGTGGTCCATCTCAGTTGAATTGTAATTTGTGCAGACTTAGAAAGAATAGCGAAACAGCATGGTTTATTGAAATATGTGCCCTTTCCCTATAGACATGCAAAACCTTAATAGTAGTGAATAGGAAAGTCAACATAGCTGAGATATTTGATTTCTGCCCAAAATTGGTGCAAAGCCAGTGGAGTAATGCGCCTGTGCCGGCCTAAGGCCCGAGCTAAATTAAGCTTCGGCCTTATTTGAATATCGGCAGCAAACAGTGAGCATCAAACAGGTGCCCCGCTGCAGCTCGCTGGTCAAGGAGGGCGGGAAATCAGCCTGCTCCCACGCAGAGATGGCTGGAAGGTTTGGGTTGGGTGGGGGATGGGTGGGGGATGTGCGGGCTCAAAAGCAGTGGCAAGTTGTTATACCTTATGCCTATTTCAGGTGGCCAGGCAGCTCGCCCATTTACACGACAGCCTGAATATCAAAGGCTCTGCCGATGGGACCCACAGATTTTCAATTGCTGCTGTCATTTTTCAGGCATAAAATGGGCATCCATGAGTTGAGTTTCTACCCTGCATATTGCTGCTTTACAACTGAGAACTAATCAAAACTGCTTAGAACAATATAAAACAGAGTAGTATTAAGATATATTTATTCCCTCAATGGTATGAACCTAGAAACATAGAAACATAGAAAATAGGTGCAGGAGCAGGCCATTCAGCCCTTCTAGCCTGCACCGCCATTCAACGAGTTCATGGCTGAACATGAAACTTCAGTACCCACTTCCTGCTTTCACGCCATACCCCTTGATCCCCCGAGTAGTAAGGACTTCATCTAACTCCCTTTTGAATATATTTAGTGAATTGGCCTCAACTACTTCCTGTGGTAGAGAATTCCACAGGTTCACCACTCTCTGGGTGAAGAAGTTTCTCCTTATCTCGGTCCTAAATGGCTTACCCCTTATCCTTAGACTGTGACCCCTGGTTCTGGACTTCCCCAACATTGTGAACATTCTTCCTGCATCCAACCTGTCCAAACCCGTCAGAATTTTAAACGTTTCTATGAGGTCCCCTCTCACTCTTCTGAACTCCAGTGAATACAAGCCCAGTTGATTCAGTCTTTCTTGATAGGTCAGTCCCACCATCCCGGGAATCAGTCTGGTGAATCTTCGCTGCACTCCCTCAACAGCAAGTATGTCCTTCCTCAAGTTAGGAGACAAAAACTGTACACAATACTCCAGGTGTGGCCTCACCAAGGCCCTGTACAACTGTAGCAACACCTCCCTGCCCCTGTACTCAAATCCCCTCGCTATGAAGGCCAACATGCCATTTGCTTTCTTAACCGCCTGCTGTACCTGCATGCCAACCTTCAATGACTGATGTACCATGACACCCAGGTCTCGTTGCACCTTCCCTTTTCCTAATCTGTCACCATTCAGATAATAGTCTGTCTCTCTGTTTTTACCACCAAAGTGGATAACCTCACATTTATCCACATTATACTTCATCTGCCACGCATTTGCCCACTCACCTAACCTATCCAAGTCACTCTGTAGCCTCATAGCATCCTCCTCGCAGCTCACACTGCCACCCAACTTAGTGTCATCCGCAAATTTGGAGATACTACATTTAATCCCCTCGTCTAAATCATTAATGTACAATGTAAACAGCTGGGGCCCCAGCACAGAACCCTGCGGTACATTTAGATTTGAAGAAAATGCATTTTAGGTGGTTGTAACCTGCATGATGTATGTGTTTGAATGTCATTCAAATAACTAACAACATAAAATATTGATACACAAAAAAAATTAGCAGAAGCTTATCAGGCTAAGGAACTGTTTTAGAAAATACAGACATACACAGAGGTTCCAATTGAAGTGCACTCTAATTACATTTCTATATGTAAACAGAAGCTAGCAGCCCTGTTATGAAAATGTTTTGCTCCTCATCGCCTCTGTTTTGAAGATGTTAAATCAGTTTTAGGGAGATCAATGTCAACAATATACAGCTTGTGCATTTAGACTGCTGACCCCACTCTTCGGTTCTTGCCGATCACAGTCAAAGTCATGGAGTAGGTTTTTTGAACTTTTGACTGTATATGGAGAGACTACTATTTGGTAGAAATTTCAAGGCCGTGAACTAATACACCAAGGGCTGGAGTTTCGGCTTTGCCGTTTTCAGGGCGAAAACGTAGGCGGGTTGAAAATTTACCACCTGATTAACGTTTGAGCTTTGTGGAGCAATTTTTGTCATTTGGGCCGTGCACCAGAGGCACAGCACAAAGGGAGGCATTCTACTACTTTCGTGGCACAAAAACGGGAACCTCACCAATTTTAGTGCGGGGCTGGGAGCGCTCCAAGAGAGGCCTTGGGAAGGAAAAAAAAAATTCACAAAAACATTCAAAAAACATTGCCAACACCCTTACAACACAATTCGTTGCAAAAATATAAAAGAATAAAAAACTGGAACTTACCTTTTTTGCAGTTTATCCAATTCATTGCCGCCGGCAGGGCTGCACCACTGTGTTTTCCCTGGCGGTCATCGTAGGGCACGTTTCAGGGCATACGGGTTGGATGTTTGACGAAACTTCTGCTGGTGTCGCAATGAGAGCCATTGCACACCCGCCGCAGCTCTCCCCAGCGTTGCTTCTAAGCGCTGTCACAAAAACCGACCCGAGAATCGCGGCCAGACGCAAAAGAGCTCACCGCGGAGCGTCAAAACCCGACGAAAACCGGGTCGCAAACGACCCAAAAATCCAGCCCTAAATCTCAATTTATTTTTATTCTTTGTTTTCATTACACTGAGCAGATGTGGTATCAAGCAGTCTACTTGCTTTCTTGGATTTGTTCTCACTGCATCATTTTATTAATTTTGTTTCGCAAATTTACACAAAAGGGCCTATTTTAGCTCCGGGTACAAATTGGCCACTTTTAATAGGACAGATCTCCCTCCCTATCTCTTTGGATTCTGGTGTGGACTTGCGTTCTATGCGAAGTGGACTGTGAACCTGAGCTGGTGCCAATCTGTACTTGGACTTCACTCGTCAAAACCAGCCTGCACTGACCAACCTGAATCAAACCAAGAGATTGCACAAGGGGCAACAGGTTCGGTGTTTGAGGCACTTCTCACAGGACACATCGTTCTAAACTCAGCTGAGCACCAACATTTCTAAACTATTCCCTGGTCACGGACTTTTCATAGAATGATAGAAATTACAGCATGGGAGGAGGCCATTCAATCACAATGTTTTATTGTTTAACAAAAGTAAAGTCCCCCAGGTTTCACGCACTCCTTTACTGGTTGTTCATCTCTCGATGTTGCTCCCATTCATCATGTTGCTGCTACTGCAGCTCTCGCCTCCGCAGAAAATGCTGGATCCCATGCCCACCCCATTCCCAGATGCCATCTCCCCCCCCACACCCCCACCCCCCAATTACCTTGACCCCTGACTCACCCTTACCCCTGACCACCCATCTCCTGATCCCCTTCTCCCTGGGGGAAAAAACGTCTGGTTTTTATGTTGATGTTAAAAAAAAAGCTCTGCATGTGCTGGTCTGTTTAAATTTGTTCACTATATCTATGCTCTGATCATGACTTCACATGGTGCTCCAGGTGGGTTTCCAAAAGTGGAACCATTCAAATATTACAGAAAAAGGATTCACAATGTTTACTGGTTTGTAGAATTAAAAAGGGAAGTTTTTTAAATAGCTTTTGTCATGTTTCTAAAAATAATGTTAATCATAATTTCTTGATGGGTCTTTTATCAGCTTTTACCAAAATGTTTTAGTTTGCATTTTCTTGTGCAGCTTTGATATTTTCTCGTAGGTATTGTTGCTTATTGCACATCAAAAATGTACAAAGTAAATATCGCAATTGTAGTGGTATTTTGGATAGTAAATAAATATTACTCTGTAGGACACTTATATAAAAACCCATTATGAGTCTGTGTAAAATGTATTTCTTTGCTATTTTAGTGGAGATGCTCGCCATTTATTTTAAATGGTTGATGTCTCTGCTAAAATAGTAGAGAGAGGAATTTCAGGTAAATGCATTAAATATTTGTGAAGTGGTACCCTACAGTATAACTTCAGGGCAATAGAGAAAGCTGGTTGAAAAAAAGTAATGCAATGAGACAGGGAGATTTGAAGAGAAAAAAATGCTGTGCTAGTGTTGCAGAGCCTGATTGAGGGATAGCATGAATTGGGATTTTGGTCATCCAGGTGCATTTCACTGCAAAGGAAAGATGCATCAAAGTGAGGCTGTGCTCCTGGCCAGTGGCAGCCTTCTTGTCATGTTTAAGTCATGTCCCACCTCAAAATTCACGTTATTCTGGTAACTTCTGACCCTGATGCTCACCTTGCCTATACAGAATGATCAAAGTACTATTCCAACTAAAGTTGGATCCTTAAAACAAGCTTTCAGTTCTCAAACAAAGGCAAAATACTGTGGATGCCGGACAAAAAGTCATTAACCTGAACCGTTAACTCTAGTTTCTCCCTCCATGGATGCTGCCTGACCTACTAAGTATTTTCTGTTCTTATTTCAGTTCTCAAAGTTGATTGCAGGCTTGTAGAAGCATAGATATTTAAATGCATTTTTCTCCCTCAATCAGTTTCTTTGGTTATCCAGGATAGCATATTTATATTTATTTATCTATTGTTTGCTGATGCAGAGGAATTTGCAATAACATGATTAAAATGAGAAGAAGAACACGTTCATGAAGGGATAGCATATGCAGATGCACTGACACCTGAGGTGTCATGTTTGTATCCAACACTACCTGAAAAGCTGCATTCACATATCCTAATACTAATACCTGGGGCATATCAGAGGAGACCTATCTTAACCTTAGCTCAATGGTAGAACTCACTTTTGAGTCAGAAGGTCGTTGGTTCAAGTCCCACTCCAGAGGATTGAGCACAAAATCTAAGCTGATACTTTAGTGCAGCACTGAGGGCGTATTGTGCTGTTGGAGGTGCCGTCTTTCAGATGAGACGTTAAACCGAGGTCCTGTCTGCCCTCTAAGGTGCATGTAAACGTTCCCATTGCACTTTTTAAAGAAGGGCAAGGGAGTTTTCCTAACATCCAGACCAATATTTATCCTTCAACCAACATCACTAAAAAACAGATTATCAAGCCGCATTTCCTACAGCACAACTGTGACTCGACTTCAAAAGTACTTCATTGGCTGAAAAGCACTTTGCGATGTCCTAAGTTTGTGAAAAGCGCAATATAAATGCAAGTCTTTCTTCTTTCTTCACTCACCTTTCCTTTACAATAATGGCTGTCACAGAGCTGTGCTATCTGCTCCAGGCTTCCCTACAGGCAATCTCTAGAACAGAGATGATTATTTCCCTAGCTGTGACAACATTAATTGTTTATGCCACTAGATTCCTTCCAAGCTACCACAGGGGACATCTGCTAGATCAACCCATATGCACCGTATAGACGTATCAAGCAAGTGATAGACGCAGTGTTTGTATGGCGCAACATTTTAATCACTTTACCCATGGGAAGGAGGCATCACCTGTATATGGCACAAAACTTTCACCAAGTGGCATAAATCCCAAAAATACAGAGCACAGCAGATGGCACCCATTTGGGCATCAGGTCTTCTCACATCAATCCTATAGTCTACATGAAAAGAAAGGGCTTCATTTAAAAAAAAAATCATTCATGGTATGTGGGAGTTGCTGACAAGGCCAGCATTTATTGCCCATCCCTAATTGCCCTTGAGAAGGTGGTGATGAGCTGCCGCCTTGACAACTGAGTTGCTTGCTAGGCCATTTCAGAGGGCAGTTAAGAGTCAACTGCATAGTGGGTTTGGAGTCACATACAGGCCAGACCAGGTAAGGATGGCAGATTTCCTTCCCTAAAGGACATTAGTGAACCAGATGGGTTTTAACCACAATCCGATAGTTTCATGGTCACCATTACTGACACGAGCTTTTTATTACAGATTTATTTCATAAACTGAATCTAAATTCCCCAGCTGCCATGGGATTTGAACTCATGTTTCCAGATCATTATTCTAGGCCTCTGGATTATCAATCCACTAACAACCGCTATGCTACCATATCCCATAAATTATTCAATTTATGTTCAGTTGGTATCTGATCACAGAAACATAATAATGCAAATGGTGTCCATAGAAACATAGAAACATAGAAAATAGGTGCAGGAGTAGGCCATTCGTCCCTTCTAGCCTGCACCGCCATTCAATGAGTTCATGGCTGAACATTCAACTTCAGTACCCCATTCCTGCTTTCTCGCCATACCCCTTGATCCCCCTAGCAGTAAGGACCTCATCTAACTCCTTTTTGAATATATTTAGTGAATTGGCCTCAACAACTTTCTGTGGTAGAGAATTCCACAGGTTCACCACTCTCTGGGTGAAGAAGTTCCTCCGCATCTCGGTCCTAAATGGCTTACCCCTTATCCTTAGACTGTGACCCCTGGTTCTGGACTTCCCCAACATTGGGAACATTCTTCCTGCATCTAACCTGTCTAACCCCGTCAGAATTTTATATGTTTCTATGAGGTCCCCTCTCATTCTTCTGAACTCCAGTGAATACAAGCCCAGTTGATCCAGTCTTTCTTGATAGGTCAGTCCCGCCATCCCGGGAATCAGTCTGGTGAACCTTCGCTGCACTCCCTCAATAGCAAGAATGTCCTTCCTCAGGTTAGGAGACCAAAACTGTACACAATACTCCAGGTGTGGCCTCACCAATGCCCTGTACAACTGTAGCAACACCTCCCTGCCCCTGTACTCAAATCCCCTTGCTATGAAGGCCAACATGCCATTTGCTTTCTTAACCGCCTGCTGCACCTGCATGCCAACCTTCAATGACTGATGTACCATGACACCCAGGTCTCTTTGCACCTCCCCTTTTCCTAATCTGTCACCATTCAGATAATAGTCTGTCTCTCTGTTTTTACCACCAAAGTGGATAACCTCACATTTATCCACATTATACTTCATCTGCCATGCATTTGCCCACTCACCTAACCTATCCAAGTCGCTCTGCAGCCTCACAGCATCCTCCTCGCAGCTCACACTGCCACCCAACTTAGTGTCATCCGCAAATTTGGAGATACTACATTTAATCCCCTCATCTAAATCATTAATGTACAGTGTAAACAGCTGGGGCCCCAGCACAGAACCTTGCGGTACCCCACTAGTCACTGCCTGCCATTCTGAAAAGTACCCATTTACTCCTACTCTTTGCTTCCTGTCTGACAACCAGTTCTCAATCCATGTCAGTACACTACCCCCAATCCCATGTGCTCTAACTTTGCACATCAATCTCTTGTGTGGGACCTTGTCGAACGCCTTATGAAAGTCCAAATATACCACATCAACTGGTTCTCCCTTATCCACTCTACTGGAAACATCCTCAAAAAATTCCAGAAGATTTGTCAAGCATGATTTCCCTTTCACAAATCCATGCTGACTTGGACCTATCATGTCACCTCTTTCCAAATGCACTGCTATGACATCCTTAATAATTGATTCCATCATTTTACCCACTACCGATGTCAGGCTGACCGGTCTATAATTCCCTGTTTTCTCTCTCCCTCCTTTTTTAAAAAGTGGGGTTACATTGGCTACCCTCCACTCCATAGGAACTGATCCAGAGTCAATGGAATGTTGGAAAATGACTGTCAACGCATCCACTATTTCCAAGGCCACCTCCTTAAGTACTCTGGGATGCAGTCCATCAGGCCCTGGGGATTTATCGGCCTTCAATCCCATCAATTTCCCCAACACAATTTCCCGGCTAATAAGGATTTCCTTCAGTTCCTCCTCCTTACTAGACCCCCCGACCCCTTTTATAACCGGAAGGTTGTTCGTGTCCTCCTTCGTGAATACCGAACCAAAGTACTTGTTCAATTGGTCCGCCATTTCTTTGTTCCCCGTTATGACTTCCCCTGATTCTGACTGCAGGGGACCTACATTTGTCTTTACTAACCTTTTTCTCTTTACATATCTATAGAAACTTTTGCAATCCGTCTTAATGTTCCCTGCAAGCTTCTTCTCATACTTCATTTTCCCTGCCCTAATCAAACCCTTTGTCCTCCTCTGCTGAGTTCTAAATTTCTCCCAGTCCCCAGGTTCGCTGCTATTTCTGGCCAATTTGTATGCCACTTCCTTGGCTTTAATACTATCCCTGATTTCCCTTGATAGCCACGGTTGAGCCACCTTCCCTTTTTTATTTCTATGCCAGACAGGAATGTACAATTGTTGTAGTTCATCCATGCGGTCTCTAAATGTCTGCCATTGCCCATCCACAGTCAACCCCTTAAGTATCATTCGCCAATCCATCTCAGCCAATTCACGCCTCATACCTTCAAAGTTAGCCTTCTTTAAGTTCTGGACCATGGTCTCTGAATTAACTGTTTCATTCTCCATCCTAATGCAGAATTCCACCATATTATGGTCACTCTTCCCCAAGGGGCCTCGCACAACGAGATTGCTAATTAATCCTTTCTCATTACATAACACCCAGTCTAAGATGGCCTCCCCCCTAGTTGGTTCCTCGACATATTGGTCTAAAAAGCCATCCCTTATGCACTCCAGAAAATCCTCCTCCACCGTATTGCTTCCAGTTTGGTTAGCCCAATCTATGTGCATATTAAAGTCACCCATTATAACTGCTGCACCTTTATTGCACGCACCCCTAATTTCCTGTTTGATGCCCTCCCCAACATCACTACTACTGTTTGGAGGTCTGTACACAACTCCCACTAACGTTTTTTGCCCTTTGGTGTTCTGCAGCTCTACCCATATAGATTCCACATCATCCAAGCTAATGTCCTTCCTAACTATTGCCTTAATCTCCTCCTTAACCAGCAATGCTACCCCACCTCCTTTTCCTGTTATTCTATCCTTCCTGAATGTTGAATACCCCTGGATGTTGAGTTCCCAGCCCTGCTCATCCTGGAGCCACGTCTCCGTAATCCCAATCACATCATATTTGTTAACATCTATTTGCACAGTTAATTCATCCACCTTATTGCGGATACTCCTTGCATTAAGACACAAAGCCTTTAGGCTTGTTTTTTTAACACCCTCTGTCCTTTTAGAATTTTGCTGTACAATGGCCCTTTTTGTTCTTTGCCTTGGGTTTCTCTGCCCTCCACTTTTCCTCATCTCCTTTCTGTCTTTTGTTTTTGCCTCCTTTTTGTTTCCCTCTATCTCCCTGCATTGGTTCCCATCCCCCTGCCATATTAGTTTAACTCCTCCCCAACAGCACTAGCAAACACTCCCCCGAGGACATTGGTTCCGATTCTGCCCAGGTGCAGACCGTCCGGATTGTACTTGTCCCACCTCCCCCAGAACCGGTTCCAATGCCCCAGGAATTTGAATCCCTCCCTGCTGCACCATTGCTCAAGCCACGTATTCATCTGAGCTATCCTGCGATTCCTACTCTGACTAGCACGTGGCACTGGTAGCAATCCCGAGATTACTACTTTTGAGGTCCTACTTTTTAATTTAGCTCCTAGCTCCTTAAATTCATTTCGTAGGAACTCATCCCTTTTTTTACCTATGTCATTGGTACCAACGTGCACCACGACAACTGGCTGTTCTCCCTCCCTTTTTAGAATGTCCTCCACCCGCTCCGAGACATCCTTGACCCTTGCACCAGGGAGGCAACATACCATCCTGGAGTCTCGGTTGCGGCCGCAGAAACGCCTATCTATTCCCCTTACAATTGAATCCCCTATCACTATCGCTCTTCCACTCTTTTTCCTGCCCTCCTGTGCAACAGAGCCAGCCACGGTGCCATGAACTTGGCTGCTGCTGCCCTCCCCTGATGAGTCATCCCCCTCAACAGTACTCAAAGCGGTGTATCTGTTTTGCAGGGGGATGACCACAGGGGACCCCTGCACTACCTTCCTTGCACTACTCTTCCTGCTGGTCTTCCATTCCCTCGCTGGCTGTGGACCCTTCTCCTGCAGTAAGACCAACTCGCTACACGTGATACTCACGTCATTCTCAGCATCGTGGATGCTCCAGAGTGAATCCACCTTCAGCTCCAACTCCGCAACGCGGACCGTCAGTAGCCGGAGGTGGACACACTTCCCGCACATGTAGTCGTCAGGGACACTGGTGTTGTCCCCGTGTTCCCACATGGTACAGGAGGAGCATATCACGTGACCGAGCTGTCCTGCCATGACTTAACCCTTAGATACACTTAAATTGCCGACAACAATGTTAAAAGTTACTGACTAATAAAGAAAAAGAAAAACTACTCACCAATCAGCAGCCAATCACTTACCACGTTGGCTGTGACGTCACCTTTTGATTTCCTTCTACTTCTTTTTTGCCTTCTCTCCCAGCTGGAGCTGCACCGCTACGCCTCTCTGGACTCCTGCCTCTCTCGACGCTCCCCGGACTGCTGAGCCTTTTATAGGCCGCTGCCTCTCTGGACTCCCGCCTCTCTCGACGCTCCCCGGACTGCTGAGCCTTTTATAGGCCGCTGCCTCTCTGGACTCCCGCCTCTCTCGACGCTCCCCGGACTGCTGAGCCTTTTATAGGCCGCTGCCTCTCTCGACTCCCGCCTCTCTCGACGCTCCCCGGACTGCTGAGCCTTTTATAGGCCGCTGCCTCTCTCGACTCCCGCCTCTCTGGACTCCCGCCTCTCTCGACGCTCCCCGGACTGCTGAGCCTTTTATCGGCCGCTGCCTCTCTGGACTCCCGCCTCTCTCGACGCTCCCCGGACTGCTGAGCCTTTTATAGGCCGCTGCCTCTCTGGACTCCCGCCTCTCTCGACGCTCCCCGGACTGCTGAGCCTTTTATAGGCCGCTGCCTCTCTGGACTCCCGCCTCTCTCGACGCTCCCCGGACTGCTGAGCCTTTTATAGGCCGCTGCCTCTCTCGACTCCCGCCTCTCTGAAACAACAGAGGAGGAGGATGGAAAAGGATAATTGCAGAGCTAAAGCCTGGAAGATTGGTGCAGCAGTACTCATTGATAACTACTTCCTATAATTCTCAGGTCCAACCTATACACAAGTATTGCAGACAAATGAAACACCACAGAGTAGAGAAAACATACTGCACGTTTCCATCTACTGTAAATGGACTGCCATCTTACACCATTCAGCCTTTGAGTTCCAAGAGCATTTTCCGACATTCAATTAGATCATAAGAACATAAGAAATAGGAGCAGGAGTAGGCCACCTGACTCCTCGAGCCTACTCCGCCATTTAATAAGATCATGGCTGATATAATCATGGACTCAGCTCCACTTCCCTGCCTGCTCTCCATACCCCTTTATTCCCTTATCGCTCAAAAATCTGTCTATCTCTGCCTTAAATGTATTCAGTGACCCAGCCTCCACAGCTCTCTGGGGCAGCGAATTCCATAGAGTTACAAATCTCTGACAGAAGAAATTCCTCCTCATCTCAGTTTTAAATGGGCAGCCCCTTAGTCTGAGACTATGTCCCCGAGTTTTAGTTTCCCCGATGAGTGGAAATATTCTCTCTGCATTCTCCTTGTCGAGCCCCCTCATTATCTTCTATGTTTCGATAAGATCACTGCTCATTCTTCTGAGCTCCAATGTGTATAGGCCCAACCTACTCAACCTATCTTCATAAGTCACCCCCCTCATTTCCGGAATCAACCCTCACTGAACAGCCTCCAATGCAAGTATATCCTTCCTTAAATGCTGTACGCAGTACTCCAGGTGTGGCCTCACCAATACCCTGTACAGTTGTAGCAGGACTTATCTGCTTTTATACTCTATCCCCCTTGCAATAAAGGCCGATATTCCATTTGCCTTCCTGATTACTTGCTGTACCTGCATACTAACTTTTGTGTTTCATGCACAAGGACCTCCAGGTCCCTCTGTACTGCAGCACTTTGCCATTTTTCTCCATTTAAATTATAATTTGCTTTTCTATTTTTTCTGCCAAAGTGGATAACCTCACATTTTCCCACATTATATTCATCTGCCAAATTTTTGCCCATTCACTTAGTCTGTCTTTATCCCTTTGCAGATTTTTTGTGTCCTTTTCACAATTTGTGTTCCCACCCATCTTTGTATCATCTCCCACCCATCTTTGTATCATCGTGTAAGTATTTCATGGGGGATGTGCAGGCAGAGCTGCATGCAGGTAACAGAATCTGCCTGATTTTCTGTCCATTTAAGTTAATGGCAGGAAAATTTGTTGTGTTCACTTAAAGGTACCCGATGCTCATTTTTTCCTTCTCTGCTCTGCTTAGGTAATGTTTGAAGCCCAGACTGTAAAGAACAAAAAGCTACTCCATTATATAAAACTTCAGATAATCTATAGTTTGTCACAAGTACAAGTTTAACATGTCAGAAAGTGATGGTGCTATTTTAACAAGGAGCCATCTGCTGGCAAAATAGAATTGGTACGTGCTTAACAATTGAACTTCATGGGAGGGAAATATCATTTATTTTAGCCAATTGTTTGTCATTAAAAATGTTACCATTAAAAAAATATATGCTTGAAGAGTGCTTGTTCCACCTGCAAATGTTTTTCATTTTCATTTTAATTTGGGTCATACTGTTATTTTTTACAGCCTGGTTACAGACAGTGCAAATTAATATGGAACAATTAATAGAATAAATAGCATTAAGAACATAAGAAATAGGAACAGGAGTAGGCCATATGACCCCTCGAGCCTGCTGCACCATTCAATAAGATCATGGCTGATCTGATCTTGGCCTCAACTCCACTTTTCTGCCTGTTCCTCATAACCCTTGACTCCTCGATAGTTCAAGAACCTGTCTATCACAGCCTTGAATATCTTCAATGACTCAACCTCCACAGCTCTCTGGGGCAGAGAATTCCAAAGATTCACGACCCTCTGAGAGAAGAAATTCTTCCTCATCTACGTCGTAAATAGATGACCCCTGATTCTGAAACTATGCCCCCTTGTTCTAGATTCCCCCACGAGTGGAAACATTGGGCCCAAGTTTTGGGCCGCGCCTAAAACGGCGCAGCCCGGACCTGGACGCACGTTTTTCGCGCCACAAAGTGCGCCTAAAAAAACTTACCTATTCTCCGGCTCCCTGCAGGCCCTCTGGAGCTGGGCGCGGCACAGCACGAGCTGTAGGGGGCGGAGCCAGGTCCCTGCACTGAAAACAGTGCCGGGACCTCTGCACATGCGTGCAACAGTGGGCGCGCATGTGCAGTAGCTCCAGGCGCCCAAAACTTTGGGAGGGGCCCGAAGCACGCAGCCCCTAACCCTGGCTGAATGGCCTCACTAGGGCTGTGTGAATAAGGCTCCTCCCACCCGACCGGACCCGACCCGACCTCTGCTTCCTCTCCCCGACCCGACCCGACCTCCGCGCACCCCCCCCCCCCCCCCGCGACTCTCCCACCCCCCGCCCCCCCGGACCTCCCGACTCTTTCCCCCCCCCCGTCCCCCCCCCCCCCCGAGACCCGACGCCACCTACCTGTAAATCCAGCCCGAAGTCTTGGGCCCGGCCATTCAGCCTCCTTCTCTCCCTTCTCTCCCTTCCTTCCCTTCCCCCCTTCTCCTCCTCTCCCCCCTCTTCTCCTCCTCTCCCCCCTACCCCTCCTCCTCCCCCTGCACCTCCTCCTCCTCCCCACCCCCTCCTCCTCCTCCCCCCCCACCCACACCCTCTTCCCCAACCCCCTTCTCCCCCCCACACCCACCACCTCCCCCCCACCTCCCCTCCTCCCCCCCAAACCCCCTCCTACTCCCCTCCACCTCCGCCCCCCCACCTCCCTCCCTACTCCCCCTCCTCCTCCCCCTTCCACCCCCCCTCTCCCCCTCCCCCTTCTCCCCCACCCACCCACCTTCTCCCCCTCCCCTCGCTGTCAGAAACACAGACACTGACAGAGAGATAGAGACACTGACAGAGACACACTGGGGGGGGCCGTCCCAGCACGCTGTTGGAGGACTCCCGGTGCTGCAGTCGGTTTTATTTATTGATTTTAAAAAATATATTTTTTTTTTATTAATTTTTTTGGTTGATTTATTGATGTATTTATCATTTATTATTGATGATGGCTCTTTATTTGTAAAACTGAAGTGTTTAATGTTTGTAAACTTCCCTTTAAACCCTAGGCCGCCACCCCCCCTTTCCCTATGCCTGATTTGTAACCTACACCTGATTTTCTAAAGTGTAGACTAGGTTTTTTCGAACGTACAAAAATCTTCACTTACTCCGTTCTAAGTTAGTTTGGAGTAAGTTTTCACTGCCTAAACTTTGAAAACAGATGTAAACGCCCCCTTTTGAAAAAAAAATTCTGTTCCAAAGTGAAACTGTTCTAACTGACTAGAACTGGAGCAAACTAAATGCCGAGAATTCAAATTTCTAAGATACTTTATTCTAAACCAGTTGCTCCAAAAAATCAGGAGCAACTCAGGCCGAAACTTAGCCCCATTCTCTCAGCATCTGTTAAGCCCCCTCAGTGGGCCCAATTTTGTCCAACCCGTTTTTTTGGTGTACTTACTCTTTATGCGCCGTTTTTGTGCGCTGGAAACGGCGCCGGAAAAAAATGGCCCTATCCTGGCCGTTCTGAAGAGACTGGAGTGCCCTGGCATGGCACAGATTAAACAGTGGGGGGGCCGGAGCTTTTGCCCTGCTGTAGTGCCGGCAGCGTCGCGCATGCGCAGTGGCGTCTGGTCCGGTGTTCGCGCATGCACAGTAGCGCCGAAACTTGCAGCAGTGTCCTGCCTGTGTTGCTGTTTGTATGCAAATTAAGATGCTGCGTTCGGTCGCACCCCCCCCCGCCCCCAGAATATCAAGCTAGCAGCTCTCTCTCTCTCTCCCCTCCCTCCCCCAACCAATGCCACGTTCGGTCGCCCCCCCCCCCACCCCCAATGATATGAAGGCCAGCCAGCAGCTCTCTCTCTCTCTCTCTCTCTCTCCCCTCCTCTCCCCTACCATCGAGTGTACAGAACAGACTTTAAAGGATAGCAGTTTGGATTTCTCTCACCTCTGCTACCTGATTTAGCCTTGCAACATCACCATGTTTACCAGAGGTTGATCAAAACTATCATAATTCTGCCCATCTTCCATTAGATTCTTTATTGACTTGCTCACCATATTATTTCTGTTCTAGTTAAATGCATATTTTCTGCAATTGTCATGCTGTTTTCCTTTTGGGTAGCTAAGCTTGTCTTTTGGAAGTTAGAACTGGGTGCCCCTGAAGAGTTAATACTTTCAATCGGTGTGCTACACAGAGAACCATTCCTGTGAACTTTTAAGTCTAAAAAAAGAACTTGCATTTATATAGCGCCTTTCTCGACCTCAGGATATCCTAAAGTGCTTTACAGCCAATTAAATACTTTTGAAGAGTAGCCACTGTTGTAATGTTGGAAATGCGGCAGCCAATTTGTGTAAAGCAATGTGATAATGATCATAGAATCTGTTTTGGTGATGTTGTGGTTCAGAGATCTCTCCTGCTGCAGTGGGCTGGGTGTCCGTGGGCAGAGGAAGCCAGCGACTGATTGCCCTACAGTATCTGAGACGCACAGAGCGGTTCTGCTGCTGGCTGCAAGGAGTTGGGTTGGGGGCGGGGGGCGGTGGGTGTAGGAGTGAGGAGGGACATAGAAACATAGAAACATAGAAAATAGGTGCAGGAGTAGGCCATTCGGCCCTTCTAGCCTGCACCGCCATTCAATGAGTTCATGGCTGAACATTCAACTTCAGTACCCCATTCCTGCTTTCTCGCCATACCCCTTGATCCCCCTAGTAGTAAGGACCTCATCTAACTCCTTTTTGAAAATATTTAGTGAATTGGCCACAACAACTTTCTGTGGTAGAGAATTCCACAGGTTCACCACTCTCTGGGTGAAGAAGTTTCTCCGCATCTCGGTCCTAAATGGCTTACCCCTTATCCTTAGACTGTGACTTCTGGTTCTGGACTTCCCCAACATTGGGAACATTCTTCCTGCATCTAGCCTGTCTAACCCCGTCAGAATTTTAAATGTTTCTATGAGGTCCCCTCTCATTCTTCTGAACTCCAGTGAATACAAACCCAGTTGATCCAGTCTTTCTTGATAGGTCAGCCCCGCCATCCCGGGAATCAGTCTGGTGAACCTTCGCTGCACTCCCTCAATAGCAAGAATGTCCTTCCTCAGGTTAGGAGACCAAAACTGTACACAATACTCCAGGTGTGGCCTCACCAATGCCCTGTACAACTGTAGCAACACCTCCCTGCCCCTGTACTCAAATCCCCTTGCTATGAAGGCCAACATGCCATTTGCTTTCTTAAACGCCTGCTGCACCTGCATGCCAACCTTCAATGACTGATATACCATGGCACCCAGGTCTCTTTGCACCTCCCCTTTTCCTAATCTGTCACCATTCAGATAATAGTCTGTCTCTGTTTTTACCACCAAAGTGGATAACCTCACATTTATCCACATTATACTTCATCTGCCATGCATTTGCCCACTCACCTAACCTATCCAAGTCGCTCTGCAGCCTCACAGCATCCTCCTCGCAGCTCACACTGCCACCCAACTTAGTGTCATCCGCAAATTTGGAGATACTACATTTAATCCCCTCATCTAAATCATTAATGTACAGTGTAAACAGCTGGGGCCCCAGCACAGAACCTTGCGGTACCCCACTAGTCACTGCCTGCCATTCTGAAAAGTACCCATTTACTCCTACTCTTTGCTTCCTGTCTGACAACCAGTTCTCAATCCATGTCAGTACACTACCCCCAATCCCATGTGCTCTAACTTTGCACATCAATCTCTTGTGTGGGACCTTGTCGAATGCCTTCTGAAAGTCCAAATATACCACATCAACTGGTTCTCCCTTGTCCACTTTACTGGAAACATCCTCAAAAAATTCCAGAAGATTTGTCAAGCATGATTTCCCTTTCACAAATCCATGCTGACTTGGACCTATCATGTCACCTCTTTCCAAATGCAAAAGATACGGATATTAAAAGGACGCAGGTCAAAGGCTAATGTGGAATGGAAATGATAGTTGCAATGCAGGTAAAACAAGGATGTCTACACGGAGCGAAGGGGTTGGGGGGAGGTGGGGGGGGAAAGAGTGCTGTTGGGAGTGTGGGAAACAGTGGTGGGTTAGGGTGGGTTACACCACGTTATTCTAACAGTCAGTCCCTGACAGAGGCACGATAATGCCAAACAGTTAGTTCTTACAAATGAAAAATAATCTAGTCTGAGGTGAGTTATTCAAGTAATAGGTTGGACTAATGGGGTATGATGTTTTCCGAAGGATCAACTTAGCCACAATTATGTGTTGATGTTTCTGCCTCAGTCGGGAGCCTACACTTGCTTATTTATAAAAAGAGAAATAACTGTCCTCACTCAGCAGATATAAGGCAAAATATCATCGCAAGAGGTTTTAGGCCATTTTAAATTATGTGTTTAATGCTTTAGTCCTTTGTGTTTAATGCTTCCCACCCCCTGTCTCTGGCTGTGCCTGCACTGAACATAACTCTAGGTAAGGTTTTTCAGAACTTACAAAAGTGGACACTTACTACGTTCTAAGTTAGTTTGGAGTAACTTTTCGTAGTTCAAACTTGCAAAATAGGCCTAAGTGACTGGACACACCCGCTTTTGAAAAAAAAAACTGAACTAAAACGAAACTAAACTAACTCATTGAAACTGGAGCAATCTAAATGTGGAGAATTGTAATTTCTAGGATACTCCAAAAAAAACTAGTTGCTCCAAAAAAATAGAAGCAAATCCAGTTGAAACTTGGGCCCACTCTCTAAAGTGTCTCTTTGTCACCAATTTAGTGAACTAATTAATTGAAATATGTATTTATGTCTGAATATTACTGTTCTATATGTGCCTTTGTTTAAACAAATAATTAATACAATTAATATAATGTGTCTCTGAGACAGATGTTAATATATAAAAATATACAGTCTTGTGTTGGGATTCTTAATTTTTTTAGGCACACAAACATAAAACTAGCTGATGACTGTACTTAGCTTAGAAATCCATGACTGACCATCTATTATCTGATTCAGCAATAACGAACACGAGTGTAATATTTTTCCAAATTTAGTGCAGGGTAGATTATTGAAGGGTTTTACTGAATAGTGCATCAGTCAGTTTTATAAACCTTAATTTAAAAAACTGTACACAAAATCCTGTTTTTGCTACTCAGTATCTTAAAGGGGAGTTGCACCCCAGTAGTCAATTTAATTCTTTGAATTTTATTCGTCTTTCCATTTATACAGACAGGGGTGGGAATGTGGAACTAACTGCCACATGGGGGTGAAGTTTCAGGCCGCACCTAGAATGGCGTAGCCCCGACCTGGACGCCCTTTTTTCGCGCCTAAAAGTGCGTCAGAAAAATACCTCCAGATTCTCCGGCTCCCTGCAGGTCCCTGGGAGCTCGGCGCGGTGCGCACACAGCAGCGGGGGGTGGAGCCACAGAGTCACGCCGATTCTACAAGTGGTGGGATGCTGGGCTAATTTAAATGAGACAACGTCGTGCCGGCAGCCTTGCGCGTGCGCGTTGGAGCGCGCGCACACGCACAGTAGCCGATAAACATTTGCACTCGGCCATTTTTAAAGGGACTTAAAGAAAAGTGTTCATTTGTCTGTTGAACCCATGGAAAGGCTTGGGATTGAATTTTGGTGATTTTTTTTTGGTGTCTGAAGGAGTGCTTTTAGCAGCACTGTTGAAGAAATCACCTGCTGAAATCAGTGAGTGCTGCTTTTTGCCCCTATCCCATGACTGAATGGCCTCCGCTTCCCTCGCAGCTCGAAGGCTGCTTGCTGTGTCTTCGGCCGCCGTCGAGCCACTGATGCTGCCCCTATCCCGTGGCCGAATGGTCTCAGCTTCCCTCGCAGCTCGAAGGCTGCTTGTTGTGTCTTCAGCTGCCGTCGAGCCACTGACGCCGCCCCGTCTCTTACATGGAAGGAAAGCCTGCCTGAAGCACCGCAGCTCGAAGGCTGCTGCTGCTTCACACAGGTAGGAATATTCAATATTTTGCCTTTACTTTGTTCATAATTTTTTATTCAGGATGGCTCTTTATTTGTATAAGTAAGACTGTTGAATGCTTGTAGCATTTAATTACTTCCCTCCCCCCCCCCCCCACCCCGTTCCCTACGCCTGATTTGTAATCTACGCCTTATTTGTAAAGTGTAGGCAAGGTTTTTCTGAGCGTATAAAAATCTGCACTTACTCCATTCTAAGTTAGTTTGGAGTAAGTTTTCGCTGCCTAAACTTTCAAAACAGAGGTAAGTGGCCGGACATGCCCCTTTTTGAAAAAAAATCTGTTCCAAACTGAAACTGTTCTAACTGACTAAAACTGGAGCAAACTAAATGCCGACAATTGCAATTTCTAAGATACTCCATTCTAAAGCAGTTGCTCCAAAAAAATAGGAGCAACGCAGACCGAAACTTGACCCCATGGTGTGGTTGAAGCAGATATCATCAGCACATTTAAAGGGAGACCTGATGGAATAGAGGGATATGGGGACAGGATGGAAAGAGATAATTAGATTAGGAGGAAACTAACTACTCACATAGACCAATTAGGTCGAACGGCTTGTTTCTGTGCTGTAGATTCTGTCTAATTCTATGTAATTCTTACTAGGAACAGTTCTGGTTCCTCTTGTCTGAGGACTCTACACTGATTTGTTTACCCTGTTTTGCCATGTCTCAATCAATGATTCACAGATCCTGTGAACACATCATTTCTGATGAATGAAATAGTTTAATTACCCAAGTGGAATGAGCACTTAGCCAAGCACAATTAGATCAGAAAATGGCATCAAAAACCCACTGTAACATACACCTACTTGTACCACTGTGTTTGGAAGCAACATTTATTTAAACTAAAGGCAAAGCGCTGTGAATGTATAGTATATTTGTGAGCACTACATTCCTACACAGCTGCAAAACCTTGACTCTTTACCATCAGCATATGAATAACTGCGGGAACGGTAGCATAGTGGTTAAATTACGGGACAAATAATCCAGAGACGTGAGTTCAAATCCCACCTCGGCAGCTGTGGAATTTAAATACAGTTAATTAAATAAATCTGGAATTAAAAAGCTAGGGGCAGAAATTACCCCTTCCCTTAAGGCCTGTTACCGCCGGAAATCAGTGGCCATGCTGCGGAGTGGAATGGCTGCCGATTTTTTTGTGGAATGGCCACCATTTTGAAAATTCCATCCCGGCATTGACCCGCTCCCCCCACTACCGCTCCGCTGCTGCCAATCCATCCTTAGTGCGTCATCAGTGTGTGCAACGCCAATGTACCCCCCGAGCGCGAAATTCTGCCAAGAAAATCTTGCTCCCGCCCCTCGGTGCCACCGACAGGTTTTTCGGCTAGTGCACTGTGCTTGGAGTGTGTTCAAAATGGCGGTGCGGCTGTCATTAAAGGGGAGGACCTACTGCCGCGGCTGCCATCTTAAATTTTTTGTCGGCCTGTTGTGTATAGAAGAACTCCACGAGGCTGAGTACGTGAGCTAAACTTAGTGTGATCTTAGTCTTTATTACAACTCCAGAGTGCATAAATAACATGGCAGCCAACCTTTTATACTGGCCCTGCACGTGTGTGCAGGTGACCATTAGGACTCCAACAGTCGCGCCCTCTGGTGGCAAGTATTACATAATTACATACATAACATCACTCTTTCCCCCCCCGCCCAAGTCTTTAGTACAAGTTATTTACAAGTTGAGGCGATCTGGAGCCCTTCGCTCCCTTGTTGATCATCTAAGTTCAAACCCTGGCATGTGTGAGTTGGCCAGACCATTGCTGCACCGCCCCGCGGCTGGTCTGACTGGACTGTCAGGAACGGTGGGTTCATCCTCGTGATTGACAGCGAGGTCGATTGCTGTTGGGTGTGTGTTGGTGGATCGTCGATGGTGATGTCCTCTTCAAGTTATTCCTGGTTGTTAGTAAATCACAATTTGGTCTGATCTAAATGCTTTCCGCACTTTTGACCATTTAACAGTTTGATTATAAACACCCTATTCCCTTCTTTGGCCAAAACAGCGTGCACAACCCACTTGGGACCATGACTGTAATTCAGGACAAACACAAGGTCGTTAACATCAATGTCACGTGAACCAACCGCGCGATCGTGGTACATGTTCTGCCGGTGTCGCCAGGTTTCCACGTGATCATTAAGATCCGGGTGGAGTAGGGAGAGCCTGGTTTTGAGGGCTCTCTTCATTAATAATTCTGCCGGGGGAACCCCGGTGAGCGATTGGGGTTGCATCCAGTAACTGAGCAGAATGCGAGACAAGCGGGTCTGCAGGGAGCCGTCCGTCACGTGTTTCATGCTCTGCTTGATTGTTTGGACTGCCTGCTCCGCTTGACCGTTAGACGCAGACTTAAACGGAGCAGGCTTGACATGCTTGATGCCATTGCAGGTCAAAAACTCGTTGAATTCTGAGCTGGTAAAACACGGTCCATTCTCGCTGACAAGGACGTCGGGCAAGCCATGGGTGGCGAACATGGTGGCTGTGGACGTGCTGGATGACGTGATTACGCATTCAATCCATTTGCAATAAGCATCCACAACTACTAAAAACACCTTTCCTAGAAAGGGGCTGGCAAAATCTACGTGGATCCTGGACCACGGTTTGGAGGGCCATGACCACAGACTCAGTGGAGCCTCCCTTGGTGCATTGCTCAGTTGCGAGCAAGTGTTGCACTGATGCACGCATGACTCCAAGTCCAAGTCAATACCGGGACACCAAACATGAGACCTGGCAATTGCCTTCATCATGACAATGTCTGGGAGGGTACTGTGTAGATTGCATATAAACATTTCCCTGCCTTTTATTGGCAAAACCACGCGATTACCCCATAAGAGACAATTCGACTGGATGGACATTTCATCTTTGCGTCGGTGAAACGGCTTAATTTCATCTTGCATTTCCCTGGGAATGGCCGACCAGTTCCCATTTAGGACGCAACTTTTTACTAATGATAGCACAGGATCCTGGCTGGTCCAGGTCCTGATCTGGCGAGTTGTGACGCGTGACCCCTCGCTCTCAAAAGCATCCATGACCAGTAACTGCACCATTTCAACCCCAGTGGTGGGTAATGGTAGCCGGCTGAGAGCATCGACACAGTTTTCTTGTGCCTGGTCTGTGGCGGATAACATAGTCATAAGTGGATAATGTTAGTGCCCATTTTTGGATGTGGGACGAAGCATTGGTATAAATACCTTTACTCTCTGAAAACAGCGAAATGAGCGGCTTGTGGTCAGTTTCAAGCTCGGAAGGAGGCCATTCCGGTCCATCGTGTTCGCCAGCATAACCCATCTGGTTCACTAATGTCCTTTAAGGAAGGAAATCTACCGCCCTTACCTGGTCTGGCCAATATGTGCCTCTCTGCCCTCTGAAATCGCCTAGTAATCCACTCAATAGTAACAAACCAATAATGTGGCACTCATCATAGGCAGTCCCTCGAAACGAGAATGACTTGCTTCCACGCCAAAAAAGGATGAGTTCACAGGTGTTCCAATGAAGGACCTAAAATTCCAGGTCCCTAACTACATCCTGAAGAGTGGAAGATGCCTGTGCGTGGATTTTTTTTTAACGTGTGGTGGCCGTTGCACACCAGCCACCACACGGGCTTGACAGAACTAGGTGTTGGTCCAGTGGCAAGGATTAACCAAGATGACTGGAGACCTGCTCTGCCGCACGGACCTGATGCGCACACATATTGCAGTGTGGGCTGGCCGGTGCTGTCCCTGGCCCCAAACTCACGCCTCTCCTGCGCCCCGATCACATCCCTCCAAAGTCACTCACCGCTTCTTCACTCGACCTCCCCGCTCCTGCTGTATCTGCCCACGCTCCAATCACCGACCTGGATCTTGATGACGTCACTCTTCACTGCCGTCGCAGCTCGTGCTGCTCCCTGGAATAGTATGCCTCCGCGCTGCTCCCAGGCTGCTGCTTGCTGCTCCTTTTATGGCCCGACCTGCCACTGATGGTCTCTCGCAGTTCGGGGCCTCCACGTTACCACCGTGTTAAATGGGATGGATTCAGAATAGATCTAGCAGCTCAAAACTGGGCATTCATGAGGCACTGTAGGCCATCAGCAGCAGCAGAATTGTATTCCACCACAATCTGTAACCTCATGGCCCGGCAAGTAACATTTGAGCCACACATGTGGCAGGCAATGACCATCTCCAACAAGCGAGAGTCTAACCACTTCTCCTTGATATTCAACGGCATTACCATCTTTGAATCCCCCACCGTCAACGTCCTGGGGGTCACCATTAACCAGAAACTTATTTGAACCAACCACATAAATACCGTGGCAACAAGAGCAGGTCAGAGACTGGATATTCTGCGGCAAGTGTGTCACCTCCTGACTCCCCAAAGCCTTTCCACCATTTACAAGGCACAAGTCAGGAGTGTGATGGAATACTCTCCACTTGCCTAAATGAGTGCAGCTCCAATAACAAAGCTTGATACCATCCAGGAGCAGCCCTCTTGATTGGCATCCCATCCACCAGCTTCAACATTCACTCCCTCCACCACCGGCGCACCATATCTGCAGTGTGTACTATCTACAAGATGCACTGCAGCAACTCACCAAGGCTTCTTCGGCAGCACCTCTCAAACCTCTACCACCTAGAAGGACAAGGGCAGCAGGTGCATGGGAGCACCATCACCTGCTAGTTCTCCTCCAAGTTACACACCATCCTGACTTGGAAATATATTGCCGTTCCTTCATCGCCGCTGGGTCAAAATCCTGGAACTCCCTCCCCAACAGCACTGTGGGAGTTCCTTCAGCACAAGGACTGCAGCGGTTCAAGAAGGCGGCTCACCATCACCTTCTGATAGACAATTAGGGATGGGCAATAAATGCTGGCCTTGCCAGCGAAGTCCACATCCCAGAACGAAAAAAAAGCATGTACAATCTCAACGGAAAATTAAGAAGGAAAGACAAAATGACGAATGCTGCAGCATGCCAACATGGCCATCGCAACAACTACATGCATTTATATAGCCCTTTTAATGCAGTAAAAGGTCCCAAGGCACTTCACAGGCGTGATCATCAAAAATTGAGCCAAAGAAGGCGATATTAGAATGGGTGATTAAAGGCTCTTACAGGAGGGGAGAGAGGTGAAAGGACAAAGTGGTTTCGACAGGAGATTCCAGAGCTTGGGGTCAAAACGGCTAACAGCACAGGAACAATAGTGATACAAAGGGAGTGGGGTTGCATAGAAACATAGAAAATAGGTGCAGGAGCAGGCCATTCAGCCCTTCTAGCCTGCACCGCCATTCAATGAGTTCATGGCTGAACATGAAACTTCAGCACCCCCTTCCTGCTTTCTCGCCATAACCCTTGATCCCCCGAGTAGTAAGGACTTCATCTAACTCCCTTTTGAATATATTTAGTGAATTGGCCTCAACTACTTTCTGTGGTAGAGAATTCCACAGGTTCACCACTCTCTGGGTGAAGAAGTTTCTCCTCATCTCGGTCCTAAATGGCTTACCCCTTATCCTCAGACTGTGACCCCTGGTTCTGGACTTCCCCAACATTGGGAACATTCTTTCTGCATCTAACCTGTCTAAACCCGTCAGAATTTTAAACGTTTCTATGAGGTCCCCTCTCATTCTTCTGAACTCCAGTGAATACAATCCCAATTGATCCAATCTTTCTTGATAGGTCAGTCCCGCCATCCCGGGAATCAGTCTGGTGAACCTTCGCTGCACTCCCTCAATAGCAAGAATGTCCTTCCTCAAGTTAGGAGACCAAAACTGTACACAATACTCCAGGTGTGGCCTCACCAAGGCCCTGTACAACTGTAGCAACACCTCCCTGCCCCTGTATTCAAATCCCCTCGCTATGAAGGCCAACATGCCATTTGCTTTCTTAACCGCCTGCTGTACCTGCATGCCAACCTTCAATGACTGATGTACCATGACACCCAGGTCTCGTTGCACCTTCCCTTTTCCTAATCTGTCACCATTCAGATAATAGTCTGTCTCTCTGTTTTTACCACCAAAGTGGATAACCTCACATTTATCCACATTATACTTCATCTGCCATGCATTTGCCCACTCACCTAACCTATCCAAGTCACTCTGCAGCCTAATAGCATCCTCCTCGCAGCTCACACTGCCACCCAACTTAGTATCATCCGCAAATTTGGAGATACTGCATTTAACCCCCTCGTCTAAATCATTAATGTACAATGTAAACAGCTGGGGCCCCAGCACAGAACCTTGCGGCACTCCACTAGTCACTGCCTGCCATTCTGAAAAGTACCCGTTTACTCCTACTCTTTGCTTCCTGTCTGACAACCAGTTCTCAATCCACGTCAGCACACTACCCCCAATCCCATGTGCTTTAACTTTGCACATTAATCTCTTGTGTGGGACCTTGTCGAAAGCCTTCTGAAAGTCCAAATATACCACATCAACTGGTTCTCCCTTGTCCACTTTACTGGAAACATCCTCAAAAAATTCCAGAAGATTTGTCAAGCATGATTTCCCTTTCACAAATCCATGCTGACTTGGACCTATCATGTCACCATTTTCCAGATGCACTGCTATGACATCCTTAATAATTGATTCCATCACTTTACCCACTACTGAGGTCAGGCTGACCGGTCTATAATTCCCTGTTTTCTCTCTCCCTCCTTTTTTAAAAAGTGGGGTTACATTGGCTACCCTCCACTCCATAGGAACTGATCCAGAGTCAATGGAATGTTGGAAAATGACTGTCAATGCATCCGCTATTTCCAAGGCCACCTCCTTAAGTACTCTAGGATGCAGTCCATCAGGCCCTGGGGATTTATCGGCCTTCAATCCCATCAATTTCCCCAACACAATTTCCCGACTAATAAAGATTTCCCTCAGTTCCTCTTCCTTACTAGACCCTCTGACCCCTTTTATATCCGGAAGGTTGTTTGTATCCTCCTTAGTGAATACCGAACCAAAGTACTTGTTCAATTGATCCGCCATTTCTTTGCTCCCCGTTATGACTTCCCCTGATTCTGACTGCAGGGGACCTACGTTTGTCTTCACCAACCTTTTTCTCTTTACATACCTATAGAAACTTTTGCAATCCGCCTTAATGTTCCCTGCAAGCTTCTTCTCGTACTCCATTTTCCCTGTCCTAATCAAACCCTTTGTCCTCCTCTGCTGAGTTCTAAATTTCTCCCAGTCCCCAGGTTCGCTGCTATTTCTGGCCAATTTGTATGCCACTTCCTTGGCTTTAATACTATCCCTGATTTCCCTAGATAGCCACGGTTGAGCCACCTTCCCCTTTTTATTTTTACGCCAGACAGGAATGTACAATTGTTGTACTTCATCCATGCGGTCTCTAAATGTCTGCCATTGCCCATCCACAGTCAACCCCCTAAGTATCATTCGCCAATCTATCCTAGCCAATTCACGCCTCATACCTTCAAAGTTACCCTTCTTTAAGTTCTGGACCATGGTCTCTGAAATTACTGTTTCATTCTCCATCCTAATGCAGAATTCCACCATATTATGGTCACTCTTCCCCAAGGGGCCTCGCACAATGAGATTGCTAATTAATCCTCTCTCATTACACAACACCCAGTCTAAGATGGCCTCCCCCCTAGTTGGTTCCTCAACATATTGGTCTAGAAAACCATCCCTTATGCACTCCAGGAAATCCTCCTCCACCGTATTGCTTCCAGTTTGGCTAGCCCAATCTATGTGCATATTAAAGTCACCCATTATAACTGCTGCACCTTTATTGCATGCACCCCTAATTTCCTGTTTGATGCCCTCCCCAACATCCCTATTACTGTTTGGAGGTCTGTACACAACTCCTACTAACGTTTTTTGCCCTTTGGTGTTCTGCAGCTCTACCCATATAGATTCCACATCATCCAAGCTAATGTCTTTCCTAACTATTGCATTAATCTCCTCTTTAACCAGCAATGCTACCCCACCTCCTTTTCCTTTTATTCTATCCTTCCTGAATGTTGAATACCCCTGAATGTTGAGTTCCCAGCCCTGATCATCCTGGAGCCACGTCTCCGTAATCCCAATCACATCATATTTGTTAACATCTATTTGCACAATTAATTCATCCACCTTATTGCGGATACTCCTTGCATTAAGACACAAAGCCTTCAGGCTTGTTTTATTAACACCCTTTGTCCTTTTAGAATTTTGCTGTACAGTGGCCCTTTTTGTTCTTTGCCTTGGGTTTCTCTGCCCTCCACTTTTCCTCATCTCCTTTCTGTCTTTTGCTTTTGGCTCCTTTTTGTTTCCCTCTGTCTCCCTGCATTGGTTCCCATCCCCCTGCCATATTAGTTTAAATCCTCCCCAACAGCACTAGCAAACACTCCCCCTAGGACATTGGTTCCAGTCCTGCCCAGGTGCAGACCGTCCGGTTTGTACTGGTCCCACCTCCCCCAGAACCGGTCCCAATGCCCCAGGAATTTGAATCCCTCCCTGCTGCACCACTGCTCAAGCCACTTATTCATCTGCGCTATCCTGCGATTCCTACTCTGACTATCACGTGGCACTGGTAGCAATCCCGAGATTACTACTTTTGAGGTCCTACTTTTTAATTTAGCTCCTAGCTCCTTAAATTCGTTTCGTAGGACCTCATCCCTTTTTTTGCCTATGTCGTTGGTACCAATGTGCACCACGACAACTGGCTGTTCTCCCTCCCATTTCAGAATGTCCTGCACCCGCTCCGAGACATAAGAGACTAGAGTTGGAGAAATGCATGGTTCTTGGACGGTTGTAGAGCTGGAGGAGATTACAGAGATAGGGAGGGGTGAGGCCATGAAGTGATTTAAAATCAAGATATTAGTGGACCGGGAACCAATATAGGCCAGCGAGTACACAGGTGATGAGTGAATGGAACTTGATGCGGGTTAGGATGCAGGCAGCAGAGATTTGGATGAGCTCAAGCTTATGAAGGGTAGAAGATGGGAGGCCTGCCAGGAGAGCATTGGAATAGTCAAGTGTGGAGGTAACAAAAGTATGGATGAGTGTTTCAGCAGCAGATAAATTGAGGCAGGGGTGGAGCTGAGCAATGTTACGCAGGTGGAAGTAGGTGATCTTTGTGATGGAGAGGATATGGAGTCGGAAGCTCATCTCAAGGTCAAATAGGATGCCGAGGTTGCGAACCAGCATCAACGCCATGGCTATACAGGCACTACTCTGATTGGCTGGATAGTTTGCAAGGCAAATGAATAACATTCCAAAATAGCCAGGTGCTGTCGGACAGGAAAAAAAGTTAGACAATCAGAGAAAATATTTGCAGGAAAGACTGAGGGAATTTAATATTCAACTAGAAACCTGAGAAAATTGAGCCAAAGATTGCAGCCTGGAAATCTGCTGTGAATTACACTTTTGCTAAGAGCAAAATGAAAACATTTGAACAGAAAAACGAATCAGCAATATTTGGCAAATGGACAATATGGACATGCATATGGCTATCAAAATTTGAGAGGATAGGGGCATAATGACTGAAACATTGGGCACCAATGTTGCAACAAAGGGAAGAAGAAATATGCAGTAAACCTGTGTAAAATGAACAGAGACTGGCTGGAGCTGATCACAGGTTGAATAGAATGAGGAAATGGAGGTATTTGTAAACAAGGACAATAATCTTGAAATCAATTCATTGGGACACAGGGATTTATAGTGCACCAGTTTCAGGAATTCCTCGCTCTTCTTGCCCATTGCACTGTTTTCCCAGTTTTAGGATAATTGAAGTCCCCTATTATCTATCACATTACAAAAGCAAAATACTGCGAATGCTGGAAATCTGAAATAAAAACAGAAATTGCTGGAAATACTCAGCAAGTCAGGCAGCATCTGTGGAGAGAGAAACAGAATTAATTTTTCAGGTCGATGAGCTTTCATCAGAACCGATCACCTGTTCTGACGAAAGGTCATCAACCGAAATGTTAACTCTGTTTCTCTCTCCGCAGATGCTGCCTGGCCTGCTGAGTATTTGCAACATTTTCTGTTTTTATATCGCTATACTCTCTTATTTTTACATCTTTTTGAAATTTGCTTGCAGATTTGGTCCTCCATATCCTTCCCACTATCTGGAGGTCTAGAGTACACACCAGCAGCATAACAGTTTCTCTTCTGTACCTTAACTCTAACCAAATAGATTCTGTCTTTGAACCCTCAAGCACATCATCAATTTCCAGGGCTGTAACAGTATCTTTGATAAATACTGCTACCCCCCCCTCCTTTTTCTCCTTCCCTATTTCTCCCAAATACATTATAGCCAGGAATGTTAAAGACCCATTCCAGCTCTTATTACTATTACATCATAACCCTATGTGGCAACTTGTGCCTACTGCTCACCAGCCTTATTTGTCACGCTCTGTGAATTTACGCGCATGCACTCTACACCTGCCTTAGTCTGCCTTGCATTGCTCCCTTGTCTGATCCCTTCTATTTCTGTACTATTCTTTATTCTAATGCTGTTTGTCTCTTCCAGTTCTCAATACACCTTGTTTCTCCTCTCTGATGCTTCATCGTAGTTTCCATTCCCCTGCCAAATTAGTTTAAACCCTCCCCTACAGCAGTAGTTAGCTTACCTGCGAAGACATTGGTCCCAGCCCTGTTGAGGTCCAACCCGTTCTTGTACAGGTCCTCTATTCCATGACATCCTCTACCCTGGCACCACGGAGGCAACACACCATACGAGACTCACGTGATTACATAAATGTCTGCCTGTGCCCTTGACTATCGGGTCCCCTATAAAACTGCATTGCTATACTTTGCTATGCCTCTCTGTGCAGTCATTTTCCCCACAGTGTCATAGATTTATTTTAGCCATGGCTGAGTGGGTAGCACACTCAACTCTCAGTCAAAAGGTTGTGGGGTTCAAGTCCCACTCCAGGATCTAGGCTGACGCTCCAGTGCTGTGCTGAGGGAGTGCTGCACTGTCAGAAGTGCCGTCTTTCAGATGAGATGTTAAACTGAGGTCCCGTCGTCTCTCTCACATGGACGTAAAAGATTCCATGGCACTATTTCGAAGAAGAGCAGGATAGTTATCCCCAGTATCCTTGCCAATATTTATCCTTCCATCAACGTAACAAAAACAGTTCACCTGGTCATTATTACATTGCTGTTTGTGGGAGCTTGCTGTGTGCAAATTGAATCCACATTTCCCACATTACAACAGTGACTACACTCCAAAAGTATTTCAATGGCTGGCTGTAAAGTGCTTTGAGACGTCCAGTGGTCATGAAAGTCGCTATATAAATGCAAGTCTTTTTTTTTCTGCATGAGTTGTAGTCACCCTCACTGGTATTCAGCAGAGAAAACCGCTTTGTGAGTGCCACACTCCCAGGGGATTCCTGCACTGTCTGCCTCTTCTTCCTACCATGTCAGCTAACCATCTATTCACTCTCCTCCTGAACTCTGTGACTGTGGAGTGGTCCCAACTGTGGGCTGGCGGCCCCAACCTGTGAGAGACCATCAGTGGCAGGTCGGGGCCATAAAAGGAGCAGCGAGCGCTGGCCATGGGCAGCGTGGCGGTGTACCACTTAAAAGTACAGCATGAGCTGGTGCAGGAGGACGATGGCAGTGAAGAGGGATGTCATCAAGGTCCAAGTCGGTGATTGGAGCGTGGGCAGGTACAGCAGGAGCAGCGAGGTCGGGGCGAAGGAGCGGCAAGAGAATGTAGAGGGATGTGATCGGGACCCGGGAGAGGCGTGAGTTCGAGGCCCAGAAGAGACGAGGGCCCAGGGGCAGCACGGGCCAGCCCACACTGCGATATGTGTGCGCACTAGGTCCATGCAGCAGAACTGGTCTCCAGTCGTCTTGGGTAATCCTTGCCACTGGACCAAAACCTAGCTCTGTCAAGCCCGTGTAGTGGCTGGTTTGCAACGAGCACCACACATTAAAAAAATCCACGCACAGGCATCTTCCATCCTTCAACATGTAGTTCGGGATCTGGAGTATTAGGTTCTTTATTGAAACACATGGGAACTCATCCCTTTTCAGCGTGGAAGCAAGTCATCCTCGTTTCGAGGGACTGCCTATGATGATGACCTCCTGGATCATCTCACTGTTGAAACATTAGATCAGAGTCACAACCACTTTAGATTCAAAACATCCAAGATTGAGCAGAATTGCAAGAAAAGGCTAAGCTTTATGTGGTCTGAAAGTAGAAATATAGCATGCAAATTAGAACTCTTAGTTATAATTACAAAGGATTTCACCGTTTTACCTGTATACTTTGCTAAAAATTTCCAGTTTGAAACATTCTAATACAATCAAAACATTACACCGTGTGATTCATTATAGGATACATTCATCACTGCCATGCTTCCATTGTGGAACCACATTCAAAAGGAATGCAGATCGGGGAATCTTCCCACTCTCCCATCTGTGCTCCTTCAAGTGCAACTGCCTACTGGGTATATGGTATTTGTGAATTTATAATTATATATAAAAATGTTTAGCCCAGGTAGCCTATTTGTGTATGAGCACCACAGTCATGAGTATATTTACCAGAGCTAATTTGTAGAATAATAAATACTAAATGCTGTGTAAATGTTTCTATAGCTGTTAGTTAGTACTGTCTACTGTATTTAAATGTATTTTGCCAGAAGTGACTATCCATGGCCTAGCCTCTGAAGGATCCACAACCCTCTGAGAGAAGAAATTTCTGGGCGGCCCCTTATTCTAAGATCATGCCCTCCAGTTCTAGTCTCCCCTATCAGTGGAAACATCATCTCTACATCCACCTTGTCAAGCCCCCTCATAATCTTATACGTTTCGATAAAATCACCTCTCATTCTTCTAAATTCCAATGAGTAGAGGTCCAACCGACTCAACCTTTCCTCATAAGTCAACCCCCTCATTTCCAGAATTAACCTTGTGAACCTTCTCTGAAATGCCTCCAAAGGAAGTATATCCTTTCATAAATATGGAAACCAAAACTGCACACAGTATTCCAGGTGTGGCCTCATCAATACCTTGTATAACTGCAGCAAGACTTCCCTGCTTTTATACTCCATCCCCATTGCAATAAAGGCCAAGATTCCATTGGCCTTCTTGATCACTTACTGTACCTGCATACTAACCTTTTGTGTTTCATGCACAAGCACCCCCAGGTCCCGTTGTACTGCAGCACTTTGCAATCTTTCTCCATTTAAATAATAACTTGCTCTTTGATTTTTTTTCTGCCAAAGTGCATGACCTCACACTTTACAACATTATATTCCATCTGCCAAATTTTTGTCCACTCACTTAGCCTGACTATGTCCTTTTGCAGATTTTTTATGTCCTCACACATTGCTTTTCCTCCCACCTTTGTATCGTCAGCAAACTTGGCTATGTTACACTCTGTCCCTTCCTCCAAGTCATTAATATAGATTGTAAATAGTTGGGGTCCCAGCACTGATCCCTGCGGCATCCCATGAGTTACTGATTGCCAACCCGAGAATGAACCATTTATCCCGACTCTCTGTTTTCTGTTCGTTAGCCAATCTTCTCTTCATGCTAATATATTACCCCCAACCCCGTGAACTTTTATCTTGTGCAGTAACCTTTTATGTGGCACCTTGTCAAATGCCTTCTGGAAGTCCAAATACACCACATCCACTGGTTCCCCTTTATCCACTCTGTTCGTTACATCCTCAACGAATTCTAGCAAATTTGTCACACATGACTTCCCCTTCATAAATCCATGCTGAATCTGCCTGACTGAATTTTGCTTTCCAAATGTCCTGCTACTGCTTCATTAATAATGGACTCCAACATCTTCCCAACCACAGATGTGAGGCTAACTGGTCTATAGTTTCCTGCTTTTTGTCTGCCTCCTTTTTTAAATAGGGGCTTTACATTTGCAGTTTTCCAATCTGCTGGGACCTCTCCAGAATCCACGGAAATTTGGTAAATTACAACCAATGCATCCACAATAAGGTGGATGAATTAACTGTGCAAATAGATGTTAACGGATATGATGTGATTAGGATTACGGAGACGTGGCTCCAGGATGATCAGGGCTGGGAACTCAACATCCATGGGTATTCAACATTCAGGAAGGATAGAATAAAAGGAAAAGGAGGTGGGGTAGCATTGTTGGTTAAAGAGGAGATTAATGCAATAGTTAGGAAAGACATTAGCTTGGATGGTGTGGAATCTATATGGGTAGAACTGCAGAACACCAAAGGGCAAAAAACGTTAGTGGGAGTTGTGTACAGACCTCCAAACAGTGGTAGTGATGTTGGGGAGGGCATCAAACAGGAAATTAGGGGTGCATGCAATAAAGGTGCAGCAGTTATCATGGGTGACTTTAATATGCATATAGATTGGGCTAACCAAACTGGAAGCAATACGGTGGAGGAGGATTTCCTGGCGTGCATAAGGGATGGTTTTCTAGACCAATATGTCGAGGAACCAACTAGGGGGGAGGCCATCTTAGACTGGGTGTTGTGTAATGAGAGAGGATTAATTAGCAATTTCGTAGTGCGAGGCCCCTTGGGGAAGAGTGACCATAATATGGTGGAATTCTACATTAGGATGGAGAATGAAACAGTTAATTCAGAGACCATGGTCCAGAACTTAAAGAAGGGTAACTTTGAAGGTATGAGGCGTGAATTGGCTAGGATAGATTGGCGAATGATACATAAGGGGTTGACAGTGGATGGGCAATGGCAGACATTTAGAGACCGCATGGATGAACTACAACATCCCTGTCTGGCGTAAAAATAAAAAAGGGAAGGTGGCTCAACCGTGGCTATCAAGGGAAATCAGGGATAGTATTGAAGCCAAGGAAGTGGCATACAAATTGGCCAGAAATAGCAGTGAACCTGGGGACTGGGAGAAATTTAGAACTCAGCAGAGGAGGACAAAGGGTTTGATTAGGGCAGCGAAAATAGAGTACGAGAGGAAGCTTGCAGGGAACATTAAGACGGACTGCAAAAGTTTCTATAGATATGTAAAGAGAAAAAGGTTAGTAAAGACAAACGTAGGTCCCCTGCAGTCAGAATCAGGGGAAGTCATAATGGGGAACAAAGAAATGGCAGACCAATTGAACAAGTACTTTGGTTCGGTATTCACTTAGGAGGACACAAACAACCTTCCGGATATAAAAGGGGTCAGAGGGTCTAGTAAGAAGGAGGAACTGAGGGAAATCCTTATTAATCGGGAAATTGTGTTGGGGAAATTGATGGGATTGAAGGCCGATAAATCCCCAGGGCCTGATGGACTGCATCCCAGAGTACTTAAGGAGGTGGCCTTGGAAATAGCGGATGCATTGACAGTCATTTTCCAACATTCCATAGACTTTGGATCAGTTCCTATGGAGTGGAGGGTAGCCAATGTAACCCCACTGTTTAAAAAAGGAGGGAGAGAGAAAACAAGGAATTATAGACCGGTCAGCCTGACATCAGTAGTGTGTAAAATGATGGAATCAATTATTAAGGATGTCATAGCAGCACATTTGGAAAGAGGTGACATGATAGGTCCAAGTCAGCATGGATTTGTGAAAGGAAAATCATGCTTGACAAATCTTCTGGAATTTTATGAGGATGTTTCCAGTAGAGTGGACAAGGGAGAACCAGTTGATGTGGTGTATTTGGACTTTCAGAAGGCTTTCGACAAGGTCCTACACAAGAGATTAATGTGCAAAGTTAAAGCACATGGGATTGGGGGTAGTGTGCTGACATGGATTGAGAACTGGTTGTCAGACAGAAAGCAAAGAGTAGGAGTAAATGGGTACTTTTCAGAATGGCAGGCAGTGACTAGTGGGGTACCGCAAGGTTCTGTGCTAGGGCCCCAGCTGTTTACATTATACATTAATGATTTGGACGAGGGGATTAAATGTAGTATCTCCAAATTTGCGGATGACACTAAGTTGGGTGGCAGTGTGAGCTGCGAGGAGGATGCTATGATGCTGCAGAGTGACTTGGATAGGTTTGGTGAGTGGGCAAATGCATGGCAGATGAAGTATAATGTGGATAAATGTGAGGTTATCCACTTTGGTGGTAAAAACAGAGAGACAGACTATTATCTGAATGGTGACAGATTAGGAAAAGGGGAGGTGTAACGAGACCTGGGTGTCATGGTACATCAGTCATTGAAGGTTGGCATGCAGGTACAGCAGGCGGTTAAGAAAACAAATGGCATGTTGGCCTTCATAGCAAGGGGATTTGAGTACAGGGGCAACAGTTTTGGTCTCCTAACTTGAGGAAGGACATTCTTGCTATTGAGGGAGTGCAGCGAATGTTCACCAGACTGATTCCCGGGATGGTGGGACTGACATATCAAGAAAGACTGGATCAACTGGGCTTGTACAGAAGAATGAGAGGGGACCTCATAGAAACGTTTAAAATTCTGATGGGTTTAGACAGGTTAGATGCAGGAAGAATGTTCCCAATGTTGGGGAAGTCCAGAACCAGGGGTCACAGTCTAAGGATAAGGGGTAAGCCATTTAGGACCGAGATGAGGAGAAACTTCTTCACCCAGAGAGTGGTGAACCTGTGGAATTCTCTACCACAGAAAGTTGTTGAGACCAATTCACTAAATATATTCAAAAAGGAGTTCGATGTAGTCCTTACTACTAGGGGGATCAAGGGGTATGGCGAGAAAGCAGGAATGGGGTACTGAAGTTGCATGTTCAGCCATGAACTCATTGAATGGTGGTGCAGGCTCGAAGGGCCAAATGGCCTACTCCTGCACCTATTTTCTATGTTTCTATCCCTGCCGCTACCTCTCAAGACCCTAGGATGCAAGCCATCAGGTCCAGGGGATTTATCCGCCTTTAGTCCCATTATCTTATTGAGTACCACCTCCTTAGTGATTGTGATTGTGTTAAGTTCCTTCCCCCCTATAGCCCCTTGACTATCCACTGCCGGAATATTGTTAGTGTCCTCTACCGTAAAGACTGATACAAAATATTTGTTCAGAGTTTCTGCCATCTCCATGTTCCCCATTCCTAATTCCCCAGTCCCATCCTCTAAGGGACCAACATTTACTCTTTTCCTTTTTATATATCTATAGAAATTCTTGCTATCTGTTTTTATATTTCGTGCTAGTTTACTTTCATAGTCTATCTTCGCTTTCTTAATCTTTTTTTTAAGCTCCTGGAACTCCCTCCCTAAACCTCTCCACCTCTCTACCTCTCTTTCCCCCTTTAAGACGCTCCTTAAAATCTACCTCTTTGACCAAGATCTGCCGTAATTTCTTCTTACATGGCTTGGTGTCAAAAAAATGTTTTGTCTTATAACATTCCTGTGAAGCACCTTGGGACGGATTACTACATTAAAGGTGCTATATAAATACAAGTTGTTGTTGTAGTCTTACACTGTCTGAGAGGCATATTGGAGGAGAAATAGAGTGGAGACATTGCATGAATATTGCTTTTAAATAATCATTAAGTTCCTTTCATTCTGCAAAGTGTTTGGAAATTCTGGTAAAGAATTATTAAATATTTAATAAGATGACCTTCTTCAATTGTAGTGGGGAAAAGTGGTGGATAGATGCATAACAAACACAACAATGATACTAGATCATCCTGATAACAGGAGGAAATTGTCCAATTTTCATTGAAATAATATTTTGTCCGTCATTTTAAGTTCTTCCCTATTCCTCCTCTGATTCTACTAATTTATAACAAGCTGCAAGAAGATAAGGAAGAGTGGATTAAAGTGCTACCAAAATTCTCATCCTTTATTGGGAAATATATCGGAGCCAATTTTTCTCTTTCCAATGTCCCATGTATGCCAGTTTCCAGGACATTAAAGAAACAAAAGGGGCAAAGATCTGTAGCTCCACTTCTTCTGCTCATTTGTGCATGGCTACATTTTCTGTTGACCAGGGGTGGGAGCTTCAATTTCTATTGTAGTGACATAGAACACCATTCTCACCTCTCGCATCTTTTGTGCCCTTAATGCTGGGCTGACATTATTTGCATTCATTGCCCATTGCAACTAGACATTCAGCATTGCCAGGTGCTGGGTTATCCAGGAGAGCAGTTTTAAAGGGCTAAAATGATTTTTGTTTGCCGTTTTGGGACCATTTCTGACTTGTTTTTCATAATTTTGTTTTTATTTCCTCATTGGCTTCAGGTTCTCATTCGCCTTTGTGCTAATTGATTTAATTTTTTTAAATCCACAGCACCATTAGTGCTATCAGTAAATTTCCCAGTGGGAATCCTCCACTGAAAAGATGTCAGTTTGTCTGACTGCATGAGACGCGCTACATTGTCCATCTATCAGTACCTGCACTCCCGCATCTGCACAGAGACCCGATGGCGTGCATATGTGAAAATACCAGATTAACCATTATCAGAAATGGTTATTCAGAAATACTCCAATCACAACATTTCATGCTTTATATGGAACTGCATGGGTATGGAAAGCCAGGGTGATCATGAGCCAACAAAGCCTAATTGGCCTCACCTGGCAAGATGCTACCATACATATGTGTTGCATCTACTTGGCAATGGTGATATGGAAGTGTTTCCCCAGAGATTGGACCAACCAAGTGCCAGATGCAGAGCTGTGCCACCTGCTATAATTGGGCTGACAGAGCCAATTACAGAACTGGTCAAATTTCCTGCCAAAGGTGCTTCCCTTCTCGTCGTTTTTGCCATCAACTCATTCCCTGCCCATTTGGGTTGAGATGCTTTGTGAGCCTTTCTAAAGACTTTCAGAATTTTTGTGTCTATCCTCTCATTTGCACACATCCCTTTAATTGTCTCCATCCCATTAAATATCACCATTTTTTTGCCCCTTGTAATTGCCCGAGTCTGCACCTGGATCTGTGAATAATGACACAAATTTGAATGCTAGTACCGTGCAGGTAGATCTTGCACCTGTTGAGGAAATCCAGCCTCATATCCTCCATTCTGTAGCTCCCTCAATGGCAAAGCTCAAACTGGGAACTCATCACCATGATAACAGTGGGAAGTTGCCTTAGCAATGGATACATAAGGATACATGTAGTTAAACAGATTATTTTTGAATGCAGTTATAGTGTCACTACAAATGGTAACCATAGCAATTTCTCCCCTTCATAGTTTAATAAATATTGCAACCATATTAGTTTAAGAATAGTCCATATCACATCTATTACTACTTGATAGTTTTTTTGGTGAGTGTTTATTTGCTGTATTTTCCCAAAACAGGCACAACAAGGTACATTTCCCTCAGCCGTGTGCCTGGGGAATCGATGTAACCACCGCCGCCCTCCCCCCCCACCCCCGTGCAGGTGCAGGGTCGATGGAAACATGCCAGAGAAGCCAGCAGAGACACAATGGCCCAAATGGCCTCCTCCTGTGCTGTAAATTTCTTTGATTCTATGAAGCCGTTATGTTTGGTCTCTGCCCTCATTGTGCTGTCCCAGAACTTCTTCAGGCTTTCCTGTGACTCAAAACCAGTATTTTAATATTACAGCTGTAAATAAGCTGTAGTTGTTACTTGTTTATGTGTTAAATACAAAATTTATCACAATAAAAGAAGTTAAGACTGAGTTATATAGGTTCCCCTTGTGTAATAAACCATGTATTCAACACCACTAATTTATTGAAACTGTCGAAACCAGTTTTCTGTGTGCATGTTACATTGTATTTACTGACCTGATGTAACATATAAATATGGGCTTTTAAATAAAAATAGTCAAAGTGTCTTTACATTCATACTTGTGAAAACTACTTGGGGTTGATTTTGACAGACTTTGCCTGACGTTAATGGGCCAGTAATGACCTTAAAATGGGGTCGATAGACCTATTGCTCAGTTAACATCAGCAATGCCGACTGCTCCATTTTAAATGTGACCTACCATCAGTTGTCCCACCTGTCTCAGGTGATAGACCCTTCTAATCTGCAAATTGGGCACCTAGGCTGTTAATAGGCCTCCAATTGCTATTTTAGGTTGGAATTGTTTGATGCCAGCACTGTACAGGCCCCATATTTGCATTTATAAAAGCGCCTAACACCTGCTTCAAGTATGGATAAAGGACACCTCTTGTTTGTTGCTATCCAATATAGCAGTGGTAAATTTCTGATTGGAAATGTGTGCACATTTCTGCCCCCATATTGGAGCCTTACGGACCAATTTCTAGGCCCAAGGGTTTAATTTTAGTTATTTATAAGAATATTATGTGCAATTTTACTATTTTAATACAGAAACAGCAAAATTGTATCAGTTTTTCTAATCCTTTATGATAAGATAAAAAAGTCTCACAATTTCACTACAGTCTAGCCATTCTATAATGGCAGCTAAGGTGGTAACTAATGTACTGAAAGCCAATGCCTTTTTCAAACTGGTATGGTGGATGTAAGTGAAGTGTGAAATATATCCATTCAAGAATTCTGCAGCATCTGCCAATGGAGCTCAGAAAAAGTCATCAAAACCTGCAGCTGGAAGGTATCCATGATAGCCAGGAAGAAGTTGGGAAAGCAACCTATGATGGTCGATGGTGTGCTATGTATGCACATATTGATGCAAATTTTATTTAATAATTGTTTCTTTCATCATTATGACCAGTAGAGAGCAGATACGAAAATGTTAGAATAATTCTTTATGCTCTCCCCTCCAGTACTTAAGTGCTTATTGACGGTGTTAAAAACAAAGAAGATATCTAGCCTATTCTAGATGCCTGCCTCCATCAGCACAAATCTAGCCCTAAAATTTCTCCCTTTCATTTATGGTGCAAAATTCATCACTGTTGCCATCTACGGCCTCTATCTTTGAAAGGTCTCTATCTTTAAATGCTTTATCCGCTTGCAGTTGTTGCTGCCTGTTATGCACGATGTTGCCCACCTTCATCCTTGACATTTGCCTAAATGTTCCATCTGTACTGATCTGTAATTAACTGCACAGAGTAAGCGTTATATTACTTTAGGTTCATTGCAGTGTTGAAGCATTGCACTTAACCACAAAAAACGATATCTGACAAGTCCAGAAAGTGCTGCAAACACTCAGCTGGTCAGGCAGCATCTGTGAAGAGAAGGTAAGATTAACATTCCAGGTTGGTCAGAACAAGTCCATACTAATTCTAAAAGAAAGGCTCAATGGTATGAAGGTTAATTCCATTTGTGTCATATGATGGCCAACACCCACATAGTGATATGCATGATGAAAACATCTGCTTTCAGTTGAGCTTTTAAGTTGCGTATCCAACTACTTGAAGAAGCTGGCACTCCTTGCTGCCAGCTGACTAAGTTAATAGTGTTGGCACGAAGCTGTACTGAATCTACTGTCTGCTCAGCTGCTGTTCCTGCTGGAAGGAAAATGTGTTGAGGTGAACAGCTATAAAAAATAAATTGCAACATTATGAACATTTCAACACTAATTTGAGTCCAGTTTAATTTTAAATGGTTTTAATTAGATCAATATCTATTCATTATTGGCCTTGTAATGAATATATCACTTAATTTAACTAATACTTTAAGACAACGGAATAAAGACTGTATGAATCTGTTTATTATCAAACTTCAGACCCATTTCCCTCCTTCATGTTCCCAACGTTAACATAAACTACATGTCCTGTTTCAAAAAAGGGACAGAGTTCTTTTAGATAAACACAATGGCTGTATGGAACTGCCAGCTATTATTGATACAATTTCAGTCAAATTTTGAAGCTTCTGTACACTGAAAATCTTCAGTGGGAGGAAATTTGGAAAGGGTTTAGAAAGGTTAAAACTGAGAGACACAGATTCCATCTGGAATGCATTAGCACAGAAGATTTATTAGCTGGAGTGTCTCTGCATAATGTTCCATGGAAAGAAGAGTCCTGCATTTAATTTTCAGCTTGATATCTGTACGAAGAGCAAGGTTGGTTTGAAATATCATAAATGACAATCAGGTTTATTCAGAAGTGTAAATATTAAGGACTAGATGACTAATAGCGTCCTCCTTCCATCCATGGAGAGACAAGTTTTAAATCCAGCCCAGTGATGGGTAATAGAGGTCACCTTCTTCGTACTGGTTGCTTCAGGTAGAAAGTGGAAAGTATTGTTTGTAGCCCTTTTATCAGGGCATTGTATTAAACTTGAGCTGAATTGGAAAAAAAGCTCTTCAGAAATTGCCATTTTAGTTCCGTGTAAACTAACATATGTAAGTTAATACGTAGATTTTCATAAGGTAAAAAAAGCAAATAATTTAGATCAGACTTGCCATTTGTCAAAATAAGGCAATAATAATTCCAGTCATTCTGATGAATAAAGCCTATTTATTTCTCAAAGGTTGCCTTGCCTCTGTCTTTAAGTGATGGATAACACAAGCAGCTCACAATGATTATTGCTGATGAAATGACATATAAAACATTTACAGACCTTAACTAACTTATTTAATTGATAGGTGAATGACGTGCTTGTTTCATTTATTTATTTCTTTGTGTAAGGAATTGATCTAAATATTTAGCTCTGATGAGTACTTAAGTACTTATTCTTTATCCAGTAAATTCAAATTTTTGCAACTGAATCACATTATGTTAGAAGTATCAGGGAAGGGTTAAGAACAGATTTGTATTATGCTGTTGGCAGCTGGTGTTGCCTATGAGAAATCTCTGAAGTAAAAATAAACAGTCAGGGGATTAGACTAACGTTGGATCCAATCCAGTAAAAAAAATAGCCTTAGGCTAGTAAAAATGGACATCGGCTAGAAGACTGTAAGTTGTGCTGGTTTTCATAATGACTTTTTTTTAATCTTTGGGGCTTCTGTACCAGGCAGAACTGATGTAATCATTATTTATTACCCTGTATATCACTGTAAATTTTGCCACAGAACAACACACATACATCATTTTTGTATGGTTTTCTTTTACACATTGAAGCTTGCACTGTCAAATTCTGTTGCGTAGAGTGAATGTTCATCTGTATTTAAAAGGCTAAATTTGAAAACTTTTAATAGTTTGATGTTACAATGAAAAACAGAAGTTGTGTAATAAATTTGAAGTCCCTTTGGTCTGTCTGTTCAATAATTCGATGATAACTTCATATTGTTAACAGTTATGATTTTTATTTAAGGATAAGTGAGACTTAAAAAATTACAGTATCTGAGTAGCAGTTTACAAAGTACAATTGAGAATTATATTACCCATTATTGTCCTTTGGGTAGAAGGCGTAGCTCATTCCTCATACCTTCTACTCACATATGTGTCTACACCTGTCCTCCCTGGCCCTTCTAACCTGAGAATGCACCAAACCCCCTATGATATACCCCAAAAACAGGAACCTTGGGGAAATCCCTTCAATCATAGTTACAGCAAGTTCCGCATTCAGGCTTGGGCCTTCCTTATCTGCTTCTTAGCCTTAGCACGATTTTTCTGTGCTTGTTTTCGGTTTCCTTGGTTGATGACGCAACCCAAAGTCTTGAGGACAACAAGAGTTCTAACTGTAAATAAAACCCAGATTTTAACATACTTTTACCAAATTCTAACAGATGAGAAAGAAATCTAAAGTGATAAACCTGCAGACTAGCACACTTAATATTAAACTGCAATCTAGCAAAGCTTAATAATGAAAAATAGTAAAAGGGAATTATACTTGATTATATTTCAACAACTTACAAAGATTGTGCATTCCCACAGACATAGAAAGAGATAAGAGATAAAGTTGTAGACAGCTGTAAGTTTCACTCGGTTCTTTTTCCCTCTCTTCTAGCAAATAACATGGCCACATGTGATACTGCACCTGCCAGAAGTCAGCAGACAGTCCAAAGCAGTGTATTTTTGCAGAATAGTAGCTTTAGAGAAAAGTGTAGGACCATTTAACTTTTGCAATGCCTAATCCTCAAAATACCCTCATAAGCCTATATCCTTAGTTGATTTCAAATTATTATATACTACTGTGAAAAAAGTGTAAAATTAAGCAATAATTCAGTCTTACTCTTGTTTACTTGAATGTTTTTTATGCATATTCGTATGTATTTGTCAATACAGGTTGTGATATCAGAACAAACCTAGAGGGTGTGCTGATGTAACATGGAAAATTCGAATAATTTAATTACATGAAATCAATAATGAATTGCAGTATGGTTATGCAAAATAGTTATTCATTGTATAAATTAATTAAGTAAAGCAAAATTGGTTACATTTTAAGGCCACAATGCGGGTAGAGAAGACAGGCTAACCTTTTGGTTTTAGTTTTTCTAATTTGTTTCAAAAGGACAAAATAACTAATAGCATTTGGAAGAACAATAGACATGACAAAAAAGCAGTTTGGATCACAGTACAAAATTTTGTGCAGTTTGTAAAATAATTCAAATTATTAAGTTATGTTTCAGTCTGAAACCACCCCGTGCATGTCAGCTGCTATTTAGAATATATGCAAACGCTAATCTTTTTATATGGATTTATTTATTCTGATGCACTCACATTTTGTCATATAGGTATGGTTTTCCCACAGTCAATAAAACACTAAAAACCAACAGTGAGACAACACCACATGATTAGAGGATAGAGAGAGAGTATTATAGGAATAATCAGTGTCATAGATATCAATAAGAATCCAATCTTCAAATAAGGAGTCCTCATGAGCACACAAAAAATATACCTCATCAAAAATTTGCAAGTTGCAAATATATAATTCAATTAAAAATTATAATGGAAATTATTTTCAGACTTAAAATGTCATTAATGGGCATAGCACCTGTAAGGCCAACATGTTTTATGGTGCTCGAAGGCAAATCTAGGATACAAGAGTATACTGAGCATACTCCTCCTAATGCACCCACTTTCATCTTTAATATTGTATTCTGATAGAGAAATAAGCCCCTCTATTTCTGTTTGTACTGCTGCTTGTGATTTTGAAACACTAATATTTTAGGCCTGTGTGGCATTTAGTGAATGAATTACACATTAACTACATGAAATTCCATTTAAACATTAGAAACATTATAAACTAATTGTCAATAATTAAAGGATTACTTCAAACTGCTCTTTCAAATTTCAAAGTAAATAGGCTAATGCCTCTGGGAAAATAGTGGATAGAGGAATTTGATATGAGCACTTTAAATATTTGTACAATAACATCACTCATAGCAATTTCCAGGCTTTTATGAGGAGAAACATATCCTTAATTTCAAAAAGACACTTTGCATGTGCAAAATTGGTGCTGCCATTACTTTTGCTTTTCTCTCAAAATGATTGTTGAATGATGTTCTAACATTGTGAAATTCATTAATGGGCCCGAAATTGGTGAAAACTAAGTTCTGCCCAAGTACCGTCCAAAGGACCACTGAGATCCTTGACTGTACTTTGGGTGGAAGTTTCATGGAAAGATCTGGGAAAGACCGCCCGACGGATGATTTTGGGCGACAGCGGGTGGTAACTCCCATTCTCGGTGGTAAATGCAATCCTCGGCAAAAGTACCGCCGAGGATTGAGTCGGGGCCCAGGGAGCGGGGAACTGATGAAATAAAAACATTTCAAAACATAAAAAAAACCTCACTAGAAATCCTTCAGGGGATCCCATCCACCTAACTCCCTGCAAAAAAAATAAAGAAAAGATGTGGATTAAACTTTTTTTGCAGGGGTTCATACTTACCATTGAGGCAAGACCTGCCTCCATGCGGTGGTTCCCTGCTGGAGCGGAGGACCGCCTGGACCAAACTGGAAACGCAGCGGGTGGGAGGACTCTTCTGCGCGTTGCACGCCAATGGATGGTACCCAGCTGTCTTCTCTCCCTGCCGGCGGGGAGATTGCCCAGAAAACAGGGAGACCGACAAGTTCAGTGGTCGGTAAGTCCACCAGTTTCGGGCCCATTGATGGGAAGTGATGTATTGAACAGATTTCAAGGAAGAGTAGTGGAGGTGAAACAATTGGATGCTGAAATGGGGGACTTTAGGATCTCTCTGGGTGAATGAATGATGATGGATCAAATGACCGTCCTCATCTATAATTATCTTGCATGATTTTGTCATTTCAAGATGCTGGCATGTGATCCAATGGCTATTTCAGACAATTGACAAGGGCAAATTTAAAGAGTTTGCTGTAGCTGTAATTTACACACCTTATAAAGTTTTAAATAAACATACAGAAGAGTTGCATTTTCAATGGGGACGAAATTCAGCTCCCCAAAAAGGCCGCTTACCACCGGAAAGCGGTGGCCAAGCGGAGGAGTCGAGTGGCCCGCCGACGTCCGGTTCAATGGCTGCCGCCAGTGAAATTCAGCTCGGTGATTTTTCTGGCGGTCCCCACTTCCGCCCTGCCGCTGCCAACCAGTCCTAAGTGCGTGATCAAAGTGTGCACCGTCGATCTCCCACACCTCCAGCCAAATTCAGCTGTAAAAATCCTCGATCTGCCGAGTGTTGCCCCCGATAGCTTTTTCTATCGGTGCACCTTGTCTTCTGTGTGTGGGACTTGTCTATGCGGCGGCCATTAAAGGCGAGGGCCCACTGCCGCAGCCACCATTTTATTTTTTTTGGCGGCCGACTTCTAAGTCGGCCGGACAATTGTGCCCCCGGGTTTGGCCGGGTCACCAACAGGCAGTCTGGCACCCCCTCTTGGCCTGGCCTGGCCGAAACCCTCCCTGGTGGCCCAGTGAACTGAACCTAAAGAATCACTGCTTCTCTCCCCTTTAAGTGAAAGGGAGAGACGTGTGACGCATATGCGTAATGACGTCATCACCGTTCCACTGGCGGAGAAATCACTTCAAAAGCAGAAGATGCGACCTGTTTCAGGCGGGGTGAATTTCGGCTAACTTCACAACAGTTGAAATATTCTCCCACATCACGGAACATCACAACTTCGGAAACACAAAACAGGTGGTATCGCATTGGTGGTCCATTGACACGCCTGAAATGAAGTCAATGGAACTAAATATTGGGCAGAACGTATAACGGGCACCCAATGTAATACCACCTATTTTGTATCTTCGCCAGTGTCCAATTTTGCCCCCCCTTTATCTAATAGTGCAGAATCAGAACTGGTCACTCGTAACAGAAATATAGCCCAGTGCATGGTGGATAGCTGATAGAAAAAGAGCTGTACATGAACTTAAAGCTGCTTCTAAAGAAGTAATTTGCATTTATGTTGTATTTATCATATTTCTCTGAGACTATCCAAACTGTTTCACATAGAATGAATTACATTATGCAGATTCTATTATTATGTAAGCCAGTCTGAGCACATGAGGGCCATGACAGCACTTTACCTGTTTTTGGTGGTGTTGGTTGAAAAAGGAATGTTTCACAAGACTGCAGGAAGTTGCTCCTCTTCAAATAGTGCAATGAGATTTTGAGTATACAGCACAACAGGACTTCAGTTTAACATCTGTCCAAAGGACAGCATTCCAATATTCAAGCACGCTCTTGGTACACTAATGAAGTGTGAGCCTGGATTTATGTGCTCAGATGGGGACTTGAACCCACAGCCTCCTGACTTGGAGGCAACATTGCGGTCTCAAAGCAAAGCTGACACGACGCAAATTTACCTATCCCCATTTTTTTTCTTTCTGGTTTCTCTGTGTATTGTACTGAAAATAAATCAGGTGACCTGTTTCTAGAGTTGTACCAGTAATACTTGCCAACCAGCTACCATGAGGATTGATATTGATTCAATCTTGGAGTTTTACTCGCTCCTTTAGGGAAGTGCTTCCCTCGGTAGTGTGCTGTATAGATAAAGCTATATTCAGAACTACTAGAGTAGGATTATTCAACTTATGTATACAACAGTTGCCTACACTTGAATTATCGTGAAGTTTTAAAAACTCGCAGTTTGTTTTTGGTCAGCTAGGTATTTGACATACGTAGGAATTGATCACCATACAAACTACGAACAAATTCATAAATAGAATGGGAAATTTTCAAATTGTGTGTTTCCCAACCACCATTTTCCACTCACTGGAATGAATAGGTGGAAAATCGCAGGTTAAGCAAATACAAAAGTGGAAAATCCCAGCTTGCGTTTGAATTTCCCTGATACAGAATTCACATTCTCTCCCCATACACTTCACCCCATTTAATGATTTTGAGAGAACTTCGGGACAGATGGACAAGCGGGGCAGAATTTTCAGTGGGCATGATCGGTGGCGGGTCGGGTGGGAAAATGTTTTTTTTCCACAGCGGGTCAGGACCATTACCAGAGTTTCAAATTTCGATCGATTTGTCAATATAGTTATCAACTAAAGCTGGGAGCACAAAAATCCGTAACATCTCCCTGGCAATGTGAAACACTGATACATGTGTCTCAGCTAGTGTATCACTAAAGGAGCCATCTTATGAATATTTCCTGTGCATGCTTAATTCTCTATCCAGCCTGGGAGTCGTAGACTAATTCTGTGCCAAGCTGCAAGCCAAGCTTTCTCTGTGCCAAGAAAATTTACCTTCCAGCAGACAAGTTGGTCACATTGAGCTGGTTACTGAGAGGGTTATGTGTATGGAAAGCAAACTTTAAAACAGATGTAGGCAAAGGTTGGTGGCTTTAGTGGAAATTGACTGGGAACAGTCCAGTCGATTTAAGCTGCAGCAGGCTGCTAGTAAAGTGGCCACTAGTGAAAAATAGTAAAGAAAGAAAGACTTGCATCTATACGGCATGGTCACGATGCTGTAAATTTCTATGATCCTATATAATGCCTTTCACAACCTCAGGATATCTCAAAGTGCATTACAGACAATGAAATACTTTTTGAAGTGTGGTCACTGTTGTAATGTAGGAAAAGTGCAAGGACTTTGCAGACTAAATCAATAATAAACTTCAACTAGATAAACTTTAAAGACGACTTCCTTACCAGAAGCTAAGGATATGCATTTCTTAAAGAAACAATATTCCAGGTGATTTTTTTTCATTAAGTAAAATAATAGCAATTCCTATTTATATGTGAATTTTATTTATTTATTTCAAGTGAGGAAGACTACGTGCAGCATTTTATCTAAGATTATTTTGAGTTACATTAGAGAAATACTTCTACAATTCTCAAGGGATCAATGATATTCTATAATTTTATGGTATTTTATGATTTTTCAAGACTGTGATTCAATAAAAATGCTGCTGTGAATCTCTATTTATAATATTTCTTCTATAGGTTAGTGTGGCAGGAGTGGTAGTCATATTCAAAGAAATTGCAAAATGTTGTAAGCTGATAGATGATTTGATAATCCCCTGAGCATCTCTTCTGACATTGTTCTACCTGGGGAAAAAGAGCTAATATTTGCCTGGGAGATGGAATTACCACGGTGAATAGGGCATTTCATAAAGCACATTGGCACTGTTGCCACAGAGTGCTGTCATAAAACCTACTGAGGAAGCTTTTGTAGAGTTGAAATACAGTTATCTGTCAAAACATCACCATTTGCCTAGAGGCAATGTGAATTGCTGTTTTTTGAAGTCAAGTTCAGTAAGGCAGTTGAATAAGATAAATGTAGGAGTAAGGTAACGATAGAATCCAGGACTCAACAAAATATAGGGGAGCCCTGATAAAATTGTCTCTATTTTAATGAAACAAAATTGTTCAGAACATAGATTTGATCTTATAAGACTTAAGTGCGTTCACTTGAGATTTCAGTTCAGCCAATACTAAGTGTAGAAGGCTTGACTACAATAATTCTAGATAATAATTTGGCTCTAGAAACGGAGGACAACATTTCTATCCAGCATGGCATGGCCGAGTGTTATTAACACCACAAACAATACGGAACAAAAATAGCCCGATATTTTAATTCTCCATAACTGGTAGCAGTAGGATTTTGTATGGCATGATAACTGAGTAGACAGGAAATATCTAGCTATATAATGTTGGAACCACTAGCAACATATTTTGTTATAAGGTACTTTAAGTAAGTTAGAAATTTTCATTTTTAGTTACAATTAAATGATAAAAGAAAGGTTAATTCTCCAATCCATAAATTCTCAACTTCAAAACATTAATCTTCTAAAGCATTCTTTATGTAAATTGATATATTTGTCAAAGGGAGGGATACTTGGATACGAGGCAGCATGTGGGCCACTGACTGAGGAGGGAGGTCAATGGGTGAGAAGTGGAAGTGCTTTGAGCAGAGTCCCCATTTCTATATCCTCTTTTACCATCATCCCTCTCATGGACCCACCTGCACTCCCCTACTAACAATGAGCTGAGAGCTCTTTGCTGCACATCAGTGGGGTACTGAATGGCCAAGGCTAGATTTTGATCCATCCTAGTTAAGGTGTCATTCAGTGTGCAAGCCATTGGTGACTTGCCAGGTTTGATGCTTTACGCAGGTGGCCATTCCTTCCATGGGCGAACAAATCATAGCTAAGGCCTGCGACACCATGCCACTCATGCTTGAGATGGACTCCTCCATTTCTTTATTCGTTGCTGAGATGTGAGCGTCGCTGGCAAGGCCAGCATTTAGTGACCATCCCTAATTGCCCTTGAGAAGATGGTGGTGAACCGCCATCTTGAACCGCTGCAGTCCATGTGGTGAAGGTGCTGTTAGGGAGGGAGTTCCAGGATTTTGACCCAGCGATGAATGAATGGCGATATATTTACCAAGTCAGGATGGAGTGTGACTTGTAGGGGAACTTGGAGGTGATGGTGTTCCCATGCACCTGTTACCCTTGTCACGGGTTTGGGAGGTGCTGTCAAAGAAGCCTTGGAGAGTTGCTGCAGTGCATCTTGTAGCTGGTACACACTGCAGCCATGGTGCGCCAGTGGTGGAGGAAGTGAATGTTTATGTGGTGAATGGGGTGCCAATCAAGCGGGCTGCTTTGTCCTGGATGATGTCGAGCCTCTTCAGTATTGTTGGAGTTCCATTCATCCTGGCAAGTGGAGAGTATTCCATTACTCCTGACTTGTGCTTGTAGATGGTGGAAAGGCTTTGGGGAGTAAGAAGGAGAGGAGAGACACTTGCCGCAGAAGACCCAGCCTCTGACCTGTTCTTGTAGCCACAGTATTATTTTGCTGGTCCAGTTAAGTTTCTGGCCAATGGTGACCCCCCCTTACCCCCTCCCCTTCCCAAAGGATGTTGATGGTGGGAGATTCAGTTTGTTGGAGATAGTCATTGCCTGGCACTTGTGTGGCACAAATGTTACTTGCCACTTATCAACACAAGCCTGAATGTCATCCAGGTCTTGCTACATGTGGGCACAGACGCTTTCATGATTCCCATTGAGTTCAATTTTACTCGGGCTCATTGATGCCGCACTTGGACAAATGCTGCCTTGAAGTCAAGGGCAGTCACTCTCACCTCACCTCAGGAATTCAGCTCTATTGTCCACGTTTGGACCAAAGCTCCATTTTCTTTGCAAGTATGCACGTGGCTTTTTTTGTTGCTCCTCACAAATCATCCTCTTAGTCAACATCCTCGAGGTTCAGCATCTGTGACCAGCTGAGCAGAGCTTGGAGTATCCTGCTCCCTCTGACGAGGACGCTCCCTGTCTCCACCATCTGCCCTTGCTCACGTGATCTGAGAGACACCAGGTGATTACACCTGTCTTGCTCCTATGATATTGTACCCTCAGAGTTAGTGACCTGTTCTGAGGATTCGTCTTCCTCCTCTGGCTCCACCACCTGTGAGATACTTGATGCGCCTGTGGGAGATTAAAGACATGAATTAGAACTTTCATGGTAAGAATTTTATGTTAACATTATGCACATGATCATATTTCACTGGCTGCTGATGTCAAGTCAACATGAGTGACTGTTGTATGCCGTGTGACTGTGTAATATTTAATTTTGTCAGCAGGTAGCTGGGAGCTCTCCATCTCCCACTGCCAGGCACACCAACAATCCGCTTATTTCAAGTGCATTCTCCTCTGCTGCTGTGAATGTGGCGATGACTGGAGGGTCACCTCCGGTTCTCGGTCTTTCCCTGATGTTCTGTGCTCTCTTCCTGCAAGGAGGGAAACGAGACCTTTTGAGTAAGAGTCATGGAACGAGTGGAACGGATAGTGGACAACATCTGTTGAGGGTGACTATGAGGGAGAGGAGTGACATTGTATTAAGATGAGGGTGAATGTTAGTGGTGAATGGTCAGATGGGGATATGAGGAAGTGCATAAACAGAGAGGGATGGGTGCACTTGCAAGGTACGTTGGTGTGAGGAGTGATATGCAAGAGAAGGCTTGGAAAAGTAGAGTGAGAGGATTGGGGTGACACGCACATCAGGATGTAATTGAATATGCCATTGTACTCATCTTTCCTGTCCTCATGAGGTCATTAAATCATTTCCTGCACTGTATCCTGGCGCATGGCACCACACTCCTGCTGTTAAACTACCTCCTCTGCTATCTCCAGCCATGCCTTCTTCGCCCATGAGACTGACTTCCTTCTCCTCTCAGAAGGGAATAAAATCTCCCTGCGGGCCCTTGCACCTCGCTGCATGAGGTCCAGCGAGGCATCATTAAAGCGAGGGGCAGCTTTGGAACATTGAGAATCTATTGTATGCAGCTACCTATCTTTTTCCCACCTCCACAATCCTTTTTTTCAGTGTTCCTTTAAATACCTCTGTAAAGTCCTTACTCTACAGCATGAAACCAGACGAGGCACATTCCAGGGTCAAGGCCACTGTGTGACCTTAACTCTTTATTACAGCACTCCAGAAGTGATGACCCTGCGTGGGACTTCCCTTTATATACCTGTGTGATCAGGTAAGGAGTGTCAGGTAAGGAGTATCTGGCCATTGTTGAGTTTTACCACGATGACCCTATTCCCCTCTTTGCCAATTACAGTACCCTCAGGCCATTTTGGGCCCCATGGCGTGATTGAGGACGAATACAGGATCATTTATTTCTATACATCTCCCCCTCGGATTACGGTCATGGTACTCGTTTTGTGACTTTCACTTGCCCTCAACTATTTCGGTCAGGACTGGGTGGATGAGGGACAGCCGAGTTTTGAGTGTCCGTTTCATGAGTAGCTCTGCGGGCGGGACCCCTGTGAGCGAGTGCGGGCGGGCTCTATAGGCCAGCAGGAGGAGAGATAGGCGGCATTGTATGGAGGGTCCTTGAATCCTGAGCATACCTTGCTTAATGATTTGGACTGCCCGTTCCGCCTGGCCATTGGAGGCCGACTTGAACGGCGCAGTCCTGACGTGGTTGATGCCATTGCCCGACATAAATGCCCGGAATTCATAGCTCGTGAAACACGGGCCATTATCACTAACCTGGATGTCCAGCAAGCCATGGGTTGCAAAGATCGCATGTAGGCTTTCCACGGTGGTGGATGACGAGCATTAATTCAATATGATGTACTCGATCCATTTCGAGTATGCATTTACGACAATGAGGAACATCTTCCCCATGAACGGGCCTGCATAGTCAACGTGAATGCGTGACCATGGCTTAGTGGGTCAGGGCCACGGGCTGAGCGGGGCCTCCCTGGGGACATTACCCAGCTGGGCACACATCATGCACCTGCGAACACAGTGTTCCAGGTCTGAATCAATTCCCGGCCACCAAACGTGTGACCAGGCAATGGCCTTCATCATCAGAATGTCTGGGTGCTCGCTGTGGAGTTCCCTGATGAATGCCTCCCTGCCCTTCTGGGGCATGACTACCCGGCTGCCCCGTAGTAGGCAGTCGGCTTGGATGGAGAACTCATCCATCTGCCTGTGGAATGGTCTGACCTCATCAGAGCATGCTCCGTGTGCGGGCGCCCAATCCCCAGTCAGGACACATTTCTTAATCAAGGATAGGAGGGGATCTCTGTTTGTCCAGATTTTGATCTGGCGGGCTGTGATGGGGGAGCCTGCACTGTCAAAGGCGTCGACAGCCATGACCACCCCTTGGTGGTGGCCAATGGGAGCCTGCTGAGCGCGTCAGCGCAGTTTTCAGTGCCGGGCCGGTGCCGGATGGAATAGTCATAAGCAGCTAGCGTGAGGGCCCACCGCTGTATGCGAGCTGATGCGTTGGCATTGACAGCCTTGCTGTCTGACAACAGGGATGTGAGTGGCTTGTGGTCCGTCTCTAATTCAAACTTCCTACTAAAGAGGTACTGATGCATTTTTTTTACACCATAGTCACATGGAAGTGCTTCCTTATCGACCATCCCATATCCCCGTTCTGCTTGAGAGAGCGACCTGGAGGCATAAGCCACAGGTTGTAGCTGACCCTCAGCATTACCCTGCTGCAACACGCACCCAACCCCATAGGACGATGCATCACATGTCAGAACTAAATGTTTAGAGGGTCGTACAGGGTCAACAACTTGTTTGAACAAAGTAGGTTGCGCGCCCGATCAAAAGTCCTTTCCTGGCAGTCTCCCCAAAACCAATCGCAACCCTTACGCAGGAGCAGGTGTAGCGGCTCTAACAAAGTGCTCAAGTTCGGCAGAAAGTTCCCAAAATAGTTCAACAGTCCCAGGGATGAACGCAGTCCGATGTGTTGCAGGGCCTGCGTGCTCGTCGAATCGCCTCTGTTTTGGATTCGGTGGGCCGAATCCCATCTGCAGCAACCCTCCTGCCCAGAAACTCAACCTCAGGAGCTAAGAACATGCATTTAGACTTCTTGAGTCGCAGGCCTACCCAGTCCAGTCGGCTTAGCACCTCCTCCAGGTTGTGGAGGTGTTCCTCGGTTTCTCGACCCGTGATGAGGATGTCGTCCTGGAATATGATCGTTCCCGGAATGGATTTAAGCAGGCTTTCCATGTTTCTTTGAAAAATCACGGCCGCTGATCGAATGCCAATGGGCACCTGTTATACGCAAACAGTCCCTTCTGCGTGCTGATGGTGGTCAGTAGTTTGGATTCGTTGGCCAGTTCCTGGGTCATATAGGCTGAAGTGAGGTCCAACTTGATGAACAGCTTGCCGCCTGCCAGCGTGGCGAAGAGGTCCTCCGCTCTTGGGAGCAGGTATTGGTCTTGTAGGGACACCCGATTGATGGTGGCCTTGTAGTCGCCACAGATCCTGACAGAGCCATCCGCTTTTAGAATGGGAATGATGGGGCTCGCCCAGACGCTGAATTCAACAGGCGAGATGATGCCCTCTTGCAACAGCCGGTCCAATTCGCTCTCGATTTTTTCCCGCATCACATATGGCACAGCTCTGGCTTTGTGGTGCACTGGCCTGGCATCCGGGGTGATGTGTATCACTACTTTAGTGCCTTTGAAAGTCCCGACGCCCGGTTGGAATAGCGACTCGAATTGTTGTAGGACTTGTGAGCACGAACTCCGCTCCGCCGAGGACATTGCGTGAACATCCCCCCATTTCCAGTTCATCTCAGCTAACCAGCTCCTCCCCAACAGTGCGGGACCATTGCCCAGGACAATCCAGAGTGGCAGCCGGTTCACTAGCCCATTGTGTGTGACAGCCATCATTGCACTGCCTAGCACCGGAATGATTTCTTTGGTGTAAGTCCGTAATTGTGTCTCAATACGTTCTAATTTGGGTCTACTGGCTTTGAGTGGCCATAGCTTCTCAAATTGGTGAACGCCCATGAGTGACTGGCTGGCCCCAATGTCCAGCTCCATGCGTACTGGGATACCTTTCAACAAAACCCTCATCATCATTGGTGGCGTTTTGGTGTATGAACTGTGAACCTTCGTCGCATGGACCCGCTGAACCTTGGCGTCCATCGATTTGCCCCAAAAGTCATGCTACCTCACAGAACCCCCTTCTGGTCCATCTGTCTCATATTAGTCTGGTTGCAGGTTTTCTGCACATTCGAGCTAAATGGCCACTGAGATTTCAGTTTCTGCAGACAAACTGTTGGAATCTGCAAGATCTGGCTGAGTGTTTTCCCCCACACCTCCAGCATAAGTTAAAGTTTCCATTGTTGGGGATAAAGGGACTATGGCCAGGAATTCCGCGCTGACTGTCCCTTTGACTGCTCTTAAGTACCCTATTAGTGGGTGTCAATGGCCCCATCCCGGGCCGCATTGTCCACTGTGATGGCGTGAACATCCGTTCAGCCTGCCATTGTCTCTGTTGAGGTCCTGCTCTGGGGTCTATTGCTGCCTGGTAAATGTCGGACTGCCCCTGCCTGCCTGCGGGGCTTGAGTAGCATTGATGATATTGACTCCCTGATCCATCGCCGTGTTAGAGGCAGAATTGCGCGCGTAAATTATTTTCGTCTCTTCCTTCCCCGCCATGAAGGTTTGAGCTAACAACGTTGCCGCTTCCAAGGTCAAGTCCTTGGTCTCAATTAACTTGCGAAAAATTCCCGCATGACCGATACCCTCGATAAAGAAGTCCCTTAGCATCTCCCCACTGCAGGCATCTGTGACCTTACAGAGGCTGGCCAAACGCCGGAGGTCTGCTACAAAGTCCGGTATGCTCTGTCCTTCACGGTGTCGGTGGGTGTAGAATCTGTGTCGAACCACGTGTAAGCTGCTCGCCGGTTTGAGGTGCTCCCCGATTAATTTGCCAAGCTCTTCAAAGGTTTTGTCCGACGGCTTTTCGGGTGCCAGTAAGTCCTTCATGAGCGCATAAGTCTTTGGCCCACAGCTGGTCAGGAGATGAGCCCGTCGCTTGTCGGCCGCTGCATCCCCCAGCCAGTCTTTAGTAACGAAGCTTTGCTGAAGCCTGTCGACAAAATCGTCCCAGTCTTCCCCAACACAGTACCGTTCCTCTGTGCTATCGGTGGCCATTCTCGTAGGTCGTGAATTCCCGTTTCTCATCGCCAATGTAAAGTCCTTACTCTACAGCATGAAACCACACGAGGCACATTCCAGGGACAAGACCACTCTGTGACCTTAACTCTTTACTACAGCACTCCAGAAGTGATGACCCTGCATGGGACCTCCCTTTATATACCTGTGTGATCAGGTAGTAAGTGTTTCCCACCAGTTCACCCCCTGTGGTCAAGGTGTGCATCGAAGTTGTGTGTATACAGTAATACAGTGGTGTTACATTGTAGTTACAAACATGACAACCTCAACTGTCAGAGACCCATGCTCGCGTTAAGTGGTCAGGAAACCCAGAATTCAGATGCAAATGCAATGGCTGGGTTTAAAAAGCCACTGACAGATGCACTGCAGCAACTTCCAGGTTTCCCCGCTAATTTATACCAGCGCATCGCCGGGTAAATAGTCTGGCCAATGAGACAAAAATCCATGTTGCTGTTGTCTTGCTGTATTTTCTAAATTATTCAGCCTTATTATCATATGTTAATTATATTAGATCCGATGCTACATTTCACACCCTAAGGGTGAGCTCTACACCCTGACGCTGACCTCATCCATATAAAGTGGGTGCAGAACTAATTCACTGGAGTGGCCTGGCCTGCTGAAGTTGAATTCTTAAAGCTCGGTTTCTGTCATTGATACTAAACTGTGGATTTATTCCAAGAAGCATTTTGCTCCCTGCATTAGTTTGTGTGTCTGTGTTCTTTGGGGCTCCCCTGCAGGCCCAGTGGACCACCAATCCCTTATTCATAGAGTAGAACAATGCCTGTGGCTGTGCTCCCCTCACTTGTGATTAATGCTTCACCCAGTGCTCACTCCTCAAAGCCTCTGTATATGCCTTGGGGTGTTAAGATCTGTGATGGAAATTGCACTAAGTCGATAGCAAAATGATGTACGCAAAGATGAGTGCACTTATGTTGAATTTTCCTCAGATACCACAAATCTTTTTTCTCATCTTCCATTCACTCTCTATACTATCTTTATCTATGCACCTTTGAGCCGTGCTTTGACAGGAGGTTGGCCATCTGCTCCCAAGAAGGTTCAACTTCCTTTGCTGCAGCCCCTGCACTAGGACCTCTAAAACATCCTCAGCAAAAGTGGCCATTTTCCCAAATTTCTCCTTCTGCCTTTATGAGGAGCTGGTAATTTGCCAAATTTTGCAATTTAGCTAACTCTGCAAAATTGGGGCTTTTGTGTCAATACAATGTAAAAAAAATTTTTTTCAAAAGTTAGATATGCAATAAACAAACATTTTATTACAGGTATGCCTGACAGTAAATATTTAATTTAGGTACTGGATGGCATAGTGTGGCCTTAACACTGTCCTAACATGTCTGGGAGCTTACGTTAAACAAGCCTATTCAGCTGAGGTGAAAGTTTCTCTGCTCTGGGAGCTATAAGTATTTCAAGTGAAATAAATTTGGGCCGTCGCAATCCATTTACGAGAGGACAGAATTCTACCACGTGAAGCCAAATATTCAGAAACCATACTTAACTTTGTGAAAGCACAACTGGAAATTTCACACTGGACCAGCAGGAATGTGCTATTGAGGTTGAGAAAATATATCCTTCATTTTATTCATGCTGTACCTGACCAGGGAACACTTGAGATGGTACTTGCCGGATGGAGCAGTCCTGCACAATCTTATATTCTTATGGCATAAAATACACATGGTTTAAATATTCCATTCCTCAACACTGGTGCCCTGAGGAACACAAACACCCCAGGAAACAATGAATACATACTCCCATAACTGTTGTTTACGCAGAGATTTGCATTATGCAATCAAGCCTTTCTATAACTTGGCAACATCAAGATTGCAAGACTCTGGTGGGAGTTGTCTACAGGCTTTCTGATAGTAGTAATGTAGGGATGTATAAGTACTGAAATTCGAGAATCATGAAACAAAAACAATGCAATTATAATGCGTGATTTTAATTTTCACGTAGATTGGGAGAAGTGGAACAGCTCAAGTTGTAAAGGCAGTGAATTTCTGCCGTTTTCTGGAACAATGACCGTGATTTTATTAACCTCGGTGGGTCTATGACGGGCAATGTCGGTGGCTTGTTCTGACTCCACTGCTGGCTCCTCCAGCTCTGTAAAATGAATTTCCCTTGATGGGGCTTGTTAAGCCCGCCCAGCGTGTTTCCCGGCCAATTAGAGGAAACAGGTCTGGTGATGTCATTTGCATGCAGCATTGAGGTGCTGCAAATGACTGCACAAAGGCACAAGGCTGCATCTAGGCTCTCCCTTGAATCCCTCGATGCTTATGGAGGGAATCAGAGTCCACCGGGAGGTCCTCTTCCCTTTTCAGGGGCAGAAGAGACTTCCCCAGGAGATCAACACAGCCTGGTTGCACATTGCAGAGGAGGGCACAAGCAGGGATGTGGTTAGAGGACCTGAGTGCAGTGCCGCTAACGTTTCAATTATCTCAGCAGAAGCCACACTTAACCTAATCCTGCTGTTCCTCTCATCACATCCCCATCACTCTGCCTTCCCTACCCTAATTCTGCACCTCTTTCCTCACACCAACTTACCTTGGACCTCCACCCATCCCTCTCTATCTATATTATCACTTCCGCATCTCACTAGCCACCCCTCACACTCACCCTCATCCTGGTGCAATCATACCAACTAACAACACACAAGGATAGGTACTTGGTGTTTTGTGCAATGTTCATGTAAAGTTTCTGTTAATGTAGTGTCAAACATTGAAACCCTTATTTTCAGCACTTTATGTTCTTGGACAGATTTGTGTGTACCTTTGGAAGTGGCTTAGTGAGTTGCAATGAATGGTGAGACATAATGGTACACCCTGCAATAGTGATGAGTATGAAAGGAATGGCTTGGGCATTGTAGGGATGCTTTATGGTGTTGAATAAGAACATAAGAAATAAGAACAGGAGTAGGCCATACGGCCCCTCGAGCCTGCTCCACCATTCAATAAGATCATGGCTGATCTGATCATGGACTCAGCTCCACTTCCCTGCCCGCTTCCCATAACCCCTTATTGTTTGAGAAACTGTCTATTTCTATCTTAAATTTATTCGGTGTCCCAGCTTCCACAGCTCCCTGAGACAGCGAATTCCAGAGATTTACAACCCTCAGAGAAGAAATTTCTCCTCATCTCTGTTTTAAATGAGCGGCCCCTTATTCTACGATCATGTCCTCTAGCTCTAGTCTCCCCCATCAGTGGAAACATCCTCCCTGCATCCACCTTGTCAAGCCCCCTCATAATCTTATACCTTTTGATAAGATCACCTGTCATTCTTCTGAATTCCAGTGAGTAGCGGCCCAACCTACTCAATCTTTCCTCATAAGTCAAACTCCTCATCTCTGGAATCAACCTAGTGAACCTTCCCTGAACTGCCTCCAAAGCAATTATATCCTTTCGTAAAAATGGAAACCAAAACTGCATGCAGTATTCCAGTTGTTGCCTCACCAATACGCTGTACAACTGTAGCAAGACTTCCCTGCTTTTATACTCCATCCCCTTTGCAATAAAGTCCAAGATTCCATTGGCCTTCCTGATCTCTTGCTGTACCTGCATACTATCCTTTTGTGTTTTGTGCACAAGTACCCCCAGGTCCTGCTGTACTGCAGCACTTTGCAATCTTTCTCCATTTAAATAATAACTTGCTCTTTGATTTTTTTCTGCCAAAGTGCATGCTCTCACACTTTCCAACATTATATTCCATCTGCCAAATTATTACCCGCTCACTTAGCCTGTCTATATCCTTTTGCAGATTTTTTGTGTCCTCCTCACACATTGCTTTTCCTCCCATCTTTGTATCATCAGCAAACTTGGTTACGTTATACTCGGTCCCTTCTTCCAAGTCGTTAATATAGATTGTAAATAGTTGGGGGCCCAGCACTGATCCCTGCGGCACCCCACTAGTTACTGGTTGCCAACCTGAGAATGAACCATTTATCCTGACTCTCTGTATTCTGTTAGTTAGCCAATTCTCTATCCATTAGTATTGGTCTGGGGTGGTGTTACCCTGGCGCATCATGTGGCAGCCAGGGTGTACAGAGTCAAGTGAAGTAAATCTGGCCATGGTGAGGCCATCCTTGGTGTCCCGGGGCAGCAATGTGGTCAGGTGCTGATGCCCTCTGTCCTGTGCAGCATCACTTGATTGTGGAGAAGGTTGGTAATGTTGTTGGTGCTGCTGGTGTTGAGGCTGATCGTGGTGGGATTCTGAGGACCAAGATGAGAGAGTGCAAAGATCACCCATCTTGATGGAATAGATGGCAGGTGAACTTGAGATGACAGAAGCGATATGTCAATGGTGAGAGAGGTAATGAAGTCAGATTTGCAGCATGGTGAATCTGTTGTGGAAATGCAGTGAGGAAGAGCTTGTGGCTGAGGGAAGATATCTCTGAGGTGGCAGCTCTCACTTGGTTGTAGTTAAGCAACCAGCAACCATGATCAACAAATGGGGTAAGATACAATACCAAGCTAAAAGAAAAGGCTTACACAAATTCAATGGAAAAGTCAAAATTAAACAGACTGTGAGGGCAATAAAAAGAAACAAAGGGATAAATAGAGGAAGCGGATAAAATGCCAGGAGTACAAGTAAACTAAAAATAAACCAAGGAGGAACTTTTTACATTAAATATAAGTAAAAGAAATGGTAATGGAGAAAATACTGGACTTAAGATAGACAAATCTCCAAGGCCCGTGGTTTCCACCCCAGAATATTAAAAGAAATAGATGAGCAAATTGCAGATGCAGCAGTCCTAATTTTCCAAAGCGCTCTTGATCTGGGAATTGAGCCATTGAATTGGAAAATTGCAAATGTTACTCCACAGGTAAGTCATTGCACAGGATTGGGAGTGCGGGCGGGGGGGGGGCAGCGGAGGAGGGGGCGTGGTGCGGGTGGGCGGCGGGCGTGAAGACTAGATGTGTCACAACATCCACTGACGAGCCACTCTACAACAAACTGCTCAACCCACCCCGGCTGAGGCCAGCAGGAGATTAAAACCGGGAGTGCGCAAGATGCCAGAATTGGAGGAGCGCAGATATGTTGGAGGTTGTATGGCTGGACGAGGCCAGCAGAATCAGAAAACTGTAGACAATTAAATATAGACAGACAAGGCAAACTATGGCTGTTTTGGGGATATAATCTGGGGAAGCCACATGAGCTCATAAGATGGTCAGTTATGTAGTGACTGCTGATGTAGATAGATTGACTCCTTACCTTCACCCAGTCACCATAAATGTGATACACATAATAGGATTACAATAACTTGCATTTAAAAGACAACCACAACTTGCATTTATATAGCGCCTATAAAGTAGTAAAATGCTCCAAGGCGTTTCACAGGAGCATTATCAAAAAAATTGGACACCAACACACAAAAGGGGATGTTAGGGCAGATGACGAAAAGCTTGGTCAAAGAGATATGTTTTAAGGAGTGTCTTAAAGAGAGGTAGCGAGGTTTAGGGAGGGAATTCCAGAGGTTAGGGCCACAGCAGCTGAAAGCCAATGATGGAGCGATTAAAACCGGGAGTGCGCAAGATGCCAGAATTGGAGGAGTGCAGATATGTCGGAGGGTTGTACGGCTGGAGGAGGTTACAGAGATAGTGAGTGATGAGGCGATGGAGGGATTTGAAAACAGGATGATAATTTTAAAATTGAGGCATTGCTTAACCAGGAGGCAATATAGGGCAGTGAGAACAGGGGTGATGGGTGTTTGGGACTTGGTGCGAGTTAGGATATGGACAGCAGAGTTTTGGATGAGCTTAAATTTATGGAGGGTGGAAGATGGGAGGACGGCCAGGAGTGCTTTGGAATAATCAAGTCTAGAGGTAACAACGGCATGGATGAGGGTTTCAGCCATAGATGAGCTGAGGCAGGGGCGGAGTCGTGCGATGTTACAGAGGCGGATATGTGGTCAGAAGCTCATCTTGGGGTCAAATACGACACTAAGATTGTCGATGAAAATGTTGCATTTTATCAAGGAGGCTTTGAGGGTGTCCTTCAAATGTTTCTTCTGCCCACTACAGATATAGAGTACTATTGATATGTTCTTGGGTACAGTGATTTGAAATCTCTCTCAGATGGTCTGAGTGTCTTTTATAAGTCATTCCCACTGCCCTATATCTACAGGTGCTATAGCAGGGTCCAGGTGTGTAACAATGGGCCCAAATTTGGTCCACCCATTTTTTTCGCGCCAAAAAGATGTCCCCGGATTCTGGTCGCTCTGTTGACTCTCCCGGGGCTTGGTGATTCCATTGGGGCGTGGAGCTAGGGCCCTACACGTGAAAGAGTGCCAGCATGGGGAGCGGAGCTAGGGCCCTGCGCGTGAAAAAGTGCAGGCAACGCTGCGCCTGCACATTGGAGCGTTTGCGCATACGCAGTAGCGAATAACATCGGCAATCGGCCAGTTCCCTGTGCTCTCCTGCCCAGTCGTCCCGCCCGCACCGATCCCCGGCCGAATGGCCTCCAGCACCGGCCGGCCGGCTCGCTGATTCCTGCAGCCAGCAGCCTGTGTCTTGTGGGAGCCCAGCCCAGCCTGCCTGTGTTTTCTGGGAGCCCAGCCCAGCCTGCTTGTGTGTTCTGCGAGCCTGTGGCCAGTTCCCTGTGCTCTCCTGCCTAGTCACCCCGTCCGCTCCTATCCCCGGCCGAGTGGCCTCTCGCACCGGCCGGCCCGCTGACTTCCCAAGCCCGAGTTAGGAAGGTAGGACTGAAGTTTTATTTTTTATTTCTTCTTGATGGTTTTTATGCTTCTTGAATGTTATTGTGCTTTGTTTAGTGCTTTGTAAGGTCCTCTCCACTTCCCTTCCCGCCCCTATCTCTGGCTACCAGCACTGATTTCTTAACTCTCTGCAAGGGTTTTCTGTGCGGCCACGTGAGCACATATGCTGGCCTGTTCGTTTGGACAGCTAATAATTGCTCCAAAGTGGCTTAAATGGCCAAAACTGGCAAAAGTGGCTGGTAACGGCCTCTTTTGAAAAAAATGAAACTAAACTAAAAAAATCCTAACTAACTCACTTATACTGGTGCAAATTGAATGTTCAAAATGGGGATTTTTAAAATACTCCAGAAAAATCAAGTTGCTCCAAAAAAAAAAAACGGAGCAACTCCTGGGCAATTTTGGGCCCAATGAAACTCGTTTAATTGTTGATCTTGCAGCACCTAACTACAGTACTATAAAGGGATTTGTGATTCATTCCATTTAATCAGACAAGTTACTGCCATTTATAGTATTTGGGGAAGCTGAAGTTCAAGCTAGCCTATTTCTCCCCGAATTACCATTCATGTCAGATTCTGATTTGATGTATTATTGCTGTGCTTTGGCAGGTTCATATGTATCTGTAAAGCATGCACTCCCATGTTCCGCCACCAGGGAGTGCATCCCCTGAAATCCCAAGGGATCCCAGCATCCCTTGGGAGCACTGTATATAAGCCAGTCCCTAAGGCCTGTTCCTCATTCTGGAGTGTCTTAATAAAGACTGAGGTCACTGTTACTTTAACCTCCTTGTGTGCAGTCTCATCTGTGTAAGGAACACAATAACTGGCGATGAGTATACGAATCCAATGCAAAGATGCAGCAAACTGTGGGCATCCTGGAGAAGTTCTCAGAGGGTGAAGACTGGGAAGCCTATGTCGAACAGCTAGACCAGTACTTTGTAGCCAACGAGCTTGACGGAGAAGGAAGCGCTGGAAAAAGGAAAGCGGTCCTCCTCACGGTTTGCGGGGCACCGATCTACAGCCTCATGAAGAATCTTCCGGCTCTGGTGATACCCACAGATAAGTTGTATGAGGAGCTGTGTAGACTTGTTCTGGAGCATCTTAACCCAAGGGAGAGCGTGCTGATGGCAAGGTATCGGTTCTACACGTGCCAGCGATCTGAAGGTCAGGAAGTGGCGAGCTACGTCGCAGAGCTAAGGCGACTTCCAGGACAATGTGAGTTTGATGGCTACCTGGAGTAGATGCTCAGAGACTTTTTTGTACTGGGCATTGGCCACGAGACCATCCTTTGAAAACTTTTGACTGTAGAGACACCAACCCTCAGTAAGGCCATTGCGATAGCACAGGCGTTTATGTCCACTAGTGAGAACACCAAACAAATCTCTCAGCACACAAGTGCTAGCAATGTTCATAAATTAACGAACTGTGTTTGCGAGCAGAAATGTACAGGGCAGAAACCACGAACCTGCAACTGCCAGCAGGCCTCGGGTGACCCAGATTACTGAGAGTCCGCAACAAAGGATGAATGCAAGGCAATTCACACTTTGTTGGCGTTGTGGAGGCGCCTATTCATGCCACTTCAAAGGGTATGTTTGCAAGAGCTGTGGAACAATGGGGCACCTCCAACGAGCTTGCAGACGAGCTGCAAGCTCTGCAAAACCTGTTAACCACCACGTGGCAGAGGAAGATCGGTCCATGGTGGATCAAAGCAATTTCAAGCCACAGAGAGAGGAAGCAGATGCTGAAGTACACAGGGTGCACACATTTTCGACGAAATGTCCACCTATAATGCTAAATGTAAAATTGAATGGCTTACCCGTAGACATGGAATTGGACACTGGCGCTAGCCAATCCATCATGAGTAAAAAGATGTTTGAGAGACTGTGGTGCAACAAGGCACTCAGACCAGCCCTGAGCCCCATCCACATGAAACTGAGAACGTACACCAAAGAGCTTATCACTGACCTGGGCAGTGCCATGGTCACCTATGAGGGCACGGTGCACGAACTGCCACTCTGGATTGTCCCGGGCGATGGCCAAACACTGCTTGGAATGAGCTGGCTGGGAAAAATCCGCTGGAACTGGGATGACATCCGAGCGCAATCACACGTCGATGAGGCCTCATGTACCCAGGTTCTGAACAAATTTCCTTCCCTTTTTGAGCCAGGCATTGGAAACATTTCTGGGGCAAAGGTGCGGATCCACTTGGTCCCAGAGGCACGACCCACTCACCACAAGGCACGAGCGGTACCTCACATGATGAGGGAGAGAGTGGAAATCGAGCTGGACAGGCTGCAACGCGAGGGCATCATCTGCCCAGTGAAATTCAGCGTGTGGGCCAGCCCGATTGTTCCACTACTCAAACTTGATGGCACGGTCAGGATTTGCGGCGATTATAAAGTAATTATTAATCGCTTCTCGCTACAGGACCAATACCCGCTACCTAAGGCAGACGACCTATTTGCGACGCGGCAGGAGGCAAGACGTTCACCAAGCTCGACCTGACTTCGGCCTGCATGACGCAGGAGCTGGAGGAGTCTTCGAAGGGCCTCACCTGCATCAACATGCACAAGAGATTGTTCATCTACAACAGATGCCCATTTGGAATTCGGTCGGCTGCAGCGATCTTCCAGAGAAACATGGAGAGCCCACTCAAGTTGGTAACACGCACGGTGGTTTTTCAGGATGACATATTGGTCACAGGTCGGGACACCGTCGAGCACCAACAAAACCTGGAGGAGGTCCTCCAGCGACTGGATCGCGTAGGGCTGCGGCTGAAGAGGTCGAAATGTGTTTTCATGGCAACAGAAGTGGAGTTTTTGGGGAGAAAGATCGCGGCGGACGGCATTCGGCCCACAGACGCCGAGACAGAGGCTATCAAGAACGCGCCCAGGCCACAGAACGTCACGGACCTGCGGTCGTTCCTGGGACGCCTCAACTATTTTGGTAACTTCCTACTGGGGTTAAGCACTCTCTTAGAGCCCCTACATGTATTATTGCGCAAAGGTGAGAACTGGGTATGGGGAAAAAAACAAGTAATTGCTTTTGAGAAAGCCAGAAACATTTTATGTGCCAACAAGCTGCTTGTATTGTATAAACCATGTAAAAGACTTGTGCTAGCATATGATGCGTCGTCGTACGGAGTCGGGTGTGTATAACAACAAGCTAACTTTGCGGGGAAGTTGCAACCTGTCGCCTGTGCCTCCAGGAGCTTGTCTAAGGCCAAGAGGGCCCACAGCATGATTGAGAAAAAGGCATTAGCATTTGTGTTCGGGATAAAGAAAATGCATCAGTACCTGTTTGGCCTCAAATTTGAGCTGGAAACCGATCACAAGCCCCTCATATATCTGTTCGCTGAAAACAAGGGGATAAATACGAATGCTTCAGCCCGCATTCAAAGGTGGGCACTCGCGCTAGCAGCGTATAACTATACCATCCGCCACAGGCCAGGCACCGAGAACTGTGCGGATGCTCTCAGTCGGCTACCATTGCCCACCACGGGGGTGGAAATGGCGCAGCCTACAAACTTGTTGATGGTGCCGCAGACCGCAGACTTGTTGATGGTCATGGAAGCGTTTGAAAATGATAAATCACCTGTCACGGCCTGCCAGATTAGGACTTCGACCAGCCAAGATCCTCTGCTGTCCCAAGTAAAAAAACTGTGTACTGCATGGGAGCTGGGCCAGCATCCCCGTTGAAATGCACTTGGGCAGGACTGGAACTGATATCCTGGGGGTAACATTTACTATTGCACTTAGTGAGTGTTTAAACTAATATGGCAAAGGGATAGGAACCTATGCAGCGAGACAGGGCGAAGTAATATGGAGTCAGAAACAGATGGTAGAAAGGTAAAAAGCAATAGTGGAAGGCAGAGTAAACAAAGGCCAGAAACAAAAAGGGCCACACTACAGAATAATTCTACAAGGACAAAGGGTTTTTAAAAAACAAGCCTGAAGGCTTTGTGTCTTAATGCAAGGAATATCCGTAATAAGGTGGATGAATTAACTGTGCAAATAGATGTTAACAGATATGATGTGATTGGGATTACAGAGACGTGGCTCCAGGATGATCAGGGCTGGGAACTCAACATCCAAAGGTATTCAACATTCAGGAAAGATAGAATAAAAGGAAAAGGAGGTGGGGTAGCATTTCTGGTTAAAGAGGAGATTAATGCAATAGTTAGGAAGGACATTAGCTTGGATGATGTGGAATCTACATGGGTAGAGCTGCAGAACACCAAAGGGCAAAAAACGTTAGTGGGAGTTGTGTACAGACCTCCAAACAGTAGTAGTGATGCTGGGGAGGGCATCAAACAGGAAATTAGGGGTGCATGCAATAAAGGTGCAGCAGTTATAATGGGTGACTTTAATATGCACATAGATTGGGCTAACCAAACTGGAAGCAATACGGTGGAGGAGGAATTCCTGGAGTGCATAAGGGATGGTTTTCGAGACCAATATGTCGAGGAACCAACTAGGGGGAGGCCACCTTAGACTGGGTGTTGTGTCATGAGAGAGGATTAATCAGCAATCTCGTTGTGCGAGGCCCCTTGGGAAGAGTGACCATAATATGGTGGAATTGTACATTAGGATGGAGAATGAAACAGTTAATTCAGAGACCATAGTCCAGAACTTAAAGAAGGCTAACTTTGAAGGTATGAGGCATGAATTGGCTAGGATAGATTGGCGAATGATACTTAAGGGGTTGACAGTGGATGGGCAATGGCAGACATTTAGAGACCGCATGGATGAACGACAACAATTGTACATTCCTGTCTGGCGTAAAAATAAAAAAGGGAAGGTGGCTCAACCGTGGCTATCAAGGGAAATCAGGGATAGTATTAAAGCCAAGGAAGTGGCATACAAATTGGCCAGAAATAGCAGTGAACCTGGGGACTGGGAGAAATTTAGAACTCAGCAGAGAAGAGCAAAGTGTTTGTTTAGGGCAGGGAAAATAGAAGTACGAGAGGAAGCTTGCAGGGAACATTAAGACAGACTGCAAAAGCTTCGATAGATATGTAAAGAGAAAAAGCTTAGTAAAGACAAATGTAGGTCCCCTGCAGTCAGAATCAGGGGAAGTCATAACGGGGAACAAAGAAATGGCAGACCAATTGAACAAGTACTTTGGTTCGGTATTCACTAAGGAGGATACAAACAACCTTCCGGATATAAAAGGGGTCAGAGGGTCAAGTAAGAAGGAGGAACTGAGGGAAATCCTTATTAGTCGGGAAATTGTGTTGGGGAAATTGATGGGATTGAAGGCCGATAAATCCCCAGGGCCTGATGGACTGCATCCCAGAGTACGTAAGGAGGTGGCCTTGGAAATAGCGGATGCATTGACAGTCATTTTCCAACATTCCATAGACTCTAGATCAGTTCCTATGAAGTGGAGGGTAGCCAATGTAACCCCACTTTTTAAAAAAGGAGGGAGAGAGAAAACAGGGAATTATAGACCGGTCAGCCTGACATCGGTAGTGGATAAAATGATGGAATCAATTATTAAGGATATCATAGCAGCGCATTTGGAAAGAGGTGACATGATAGGTCCAAGTCAGCATGGATTTGTGAAAGGGAAATCATGCTTGACAAATCTTCTGGAATTTTATGAGGATGTTTCCAGTAGAGTGGACAAGGGAGAACCAGTTGATGTGGTGTATTTGGACTTTCAGAAGGCCTTCGACAAGGTCCCACACAAGAGATTAATGTGCAAAGTTAAAGCACATGGGATTGAGAACTGGTTGGCAGACAGGAAGCAAAGAGTAGGAGTAAATGGCTACTAGTGGGGTACCGCAAGGTTCTGTGCTGGGGCCCCAGCTGTTTACATTATACATTAATGATTTAGACGAGGAGATTAAATGTAATATCTCCAAATTTGCGGATGACACTAAGTTGGGTGGCAGTGTGAACTACGAGGAGGATGCTATGAGGCTGCAGAGTGACTTGGATAGGTTAGGTGAGTGGGCAAATGCATGGCAGATGAAGTATAATGTTGATAAATGTGAGGTTATCCACTTTGGTGGTAAAAACAGAGAGACAGACTATTATCTGAATAGTGACAGATTAGGAAAAGGGGAGGTGCAACGAGACCTGGGTGTCATGGTACATCAGTCATTGAAAGTTGGCATGCAGGTACAGCAGGCGGTTAAGAAAGCAAATGGCATGTTGGCCTTCATAGCGAGGGGATTTGAGTACAGGGGCAGGGAGGTGTTACTACAGTTGTACAGGGCCTTGGTGAGGCCACACCTGGAGTATTGTGTACAGTTTTGGTCTCCTAACTTGAGGAAGGACATTCTTGCTATTGAGGGAGTGCAGCGAAGGTTCACCAGACTGATTTCCGGGATGGTGGGACTGACATATCAAGAAAGATTGGATCAACTGGGCTTGTATTCATTGGAGTTCAGGAGAATGAGAGGGAATCTCATAGAAACGTTTAAAATTCTGATGGGTTTAGACAGGTTAGATGCAGGAAGAATGTTCCCAATGTTGGAGAAGTCCAGAACCAGGGGTCACAGTCTAAAGCTAAGGGGTAAGCCATTTAGGATCGAGATGAGGAGAAACTTCTTCACCCAGAGAGTGGTGAACCTGTGGAATTCTCTACCACAGAAAGTTGTTGAAGCCAATTCACTAAATATATTCAAAAAGGAGTTAGATGTAGTCCTTACTACTAGGGGGATCAAGGGGTATGGCGAGAAAGCAGGAATGGGATACTGAAGTTGCATGTTCAGCCATGAACTCATTGAATGGCGGTGCAGGCTCGAAGGGCCGAATGGCCTACTCCTGCACCTATTTTCTATGTTTCTATGTTTTAATCAAGCCGTTCCAGCGGCAAAAGGACGAGCTGTCCATTCAGGCAGACTGCCCGTTGTGGGGTAACTGCGTAGTGCTACCAAAAAAGGGCAGGGAGACGTTCATCTCGGATCTCCACAGCACACACCCGGGTATAGTAATGATGAAAGCGATAGCCAGATCTCACGTGTGGTGAACCGGTATCAACTCTGACTTAGAGTCCTGTGTTTGTCAATGCCACGTGTGTGCTCAGTTGAGCAACGCGCCCAGAGAGGCACCACTAAGTTTGTGGTCCTGGCCCTCCAGACCATGATCGAGGATCCATTTCGACTATGCGGGCCTGTTTCTCGGGGTGATGGTGGATGCTTTTTCAAAATGGATTGAATGTGAAATAATGTCGGGAAGCACCGCCACCACCACCATTGAAAGCCTGAGGGCCATGTTTGCCACCCACGGCCTGCCTGACATACTGGCCAATGACAACGGGCCATGTTTCACCAGTGCCGAATTTAAAGAATTCATGACCCGCAATGGGATCAAACATGTCACATCGGCCCTGTTTAAACCAGCCTCCAATGGGCAGGCAGAGCGGGCAGTACAAACAATCAAACAGAGCCTTAAACGAGTCACAGAAGGCTCAATCCAAACCCGCCTGTCCCGAGTACTGCTCAGCCATGAGACCCCACTCACTCACAGGGATGCCCCCGGCTGAGCTACTCATGAAAAGGACACTTAAAACCAGTCTCTCACTGGTCCACCCCAACCTGCATGATCAGGGAGAGAGCAGGCGGTGGCAACAAAATGTAAACAATGGTCGCGTCACTGTGTCACGGGAAATTGATTTGAATGACCCTGTGTATGTGCTAAACTATGGACATGGTCCCAAGTGGATCGCGGGCACGGTGATAGCTAAAGAAGGGAGTAGGGTGTTGCAGTTAAACTTGACAATGAACAAATTTGCAGAAAGCATCTGGACCAAATGAGGCTACGGTTCACAGACTGGCCTGAACAACCCACAGCAGACACCACCTTTTTCGAGCCCACAGCACATACCCAAAGATCAACGACATCACGACACCAGGAAATCAAACCCATCACGCTCAACAGCCCAGCAAGGCCAGGCTCACCCAGCAGCCCTGCAGCGGCAACACGCCAACCCAGCGAGGGCGCAGCCAACACACCAGAACAGACATTTGTACCGAGGCGGTCCACCAGGGAAAGAAAGGCTCCCGACCGCTTCACCTTGTAAATAGTTTTCACTTTGACTTTGTGGGGTGGGGGGGGTGGGTGGGGAGTGATGTTGTGTATCTGTAAAGTATGCACTCCCATGTTCCACCACCAGGGAGCGCATCCCCTGAAGTCCCAAGGGATCTCAGCATTCCTTGGGAGCACTGTATATAACATCGCCTCCAGTGCGTCAATGCAGCCTTCGGCCGCCTGAGGTAAAGAGTGTTCGACGACCAGGCCCTCAAATCTACCACCAAGCTCATGGTCTACAGGGCTGTAGTAATACCCGCCCTCCTGTATGGATCTGAGGCATAGACGATGTGCAGAAGACACCTCAAGTCGCTGGAGATATATCACTAACGATGCCTCCGCAAGATCCTGCAAATCCCCTGGGAGGACAGGTGCACCAACATCAGTGTCCTCGCACATGCTAACATCCCCAGCATTGAAGCACTGACCACACTCGATCAGCTTCGCTGGGCAGGCCACATAGTTCGCATGCCAGTCACGAGACTCCCGAAGCAATTGTTCTATGCGGAGCTCCTTCGCGGCAACCGAGCCAAAGTTGGGCAGCGGAAACATTACAAGGACATCCTCAAAGCCTCCCTGGTAAAGTGTGACATCACCAATGACACCTGGGAGTCCCTGGCTGAAGACCGCCCTAGGTGGAGAAAGTGCATCCGGGAGGGCGTTGAACTCTTCGAATCTCAAAGCGGCAAGCGTGAAGAGGTCTGGCGCAGGCAGCGGAAGGAGCGTGCGGCAAATCAGTCCCACCCCCCCCCCTTCCCCCGACGAATGTCTGTCCCACCTGTGACAGAGTCTTTGGCTCTTGTATTGGACTGTTCAGCTACCAAAATTCTCACTTTAGGAGTGGAAGCAAGTCTTCCGAGGGACTGCCTGTGATGATGAGATGTCACAGGTTTGGGAGGTGCTAACGAAGAGTTGCTGCAGTAGATGGAACACTGTTTGTACAGGCTCCCATTACTATCAATGAGAATAACCCCCTAAAACAAGAAACACAGCAGAATAAATTAAACACCTCACATATTTAAAATTAATTAAAATTAAATGTAATTAAATGTTTTAGAAAAAAAATATTTTTTGGATAAATGTTTTAATATGTTTTAATAGGGTTAAAAATAAACTTCCCTTAATGGACAGGGTTTTTAATATAAAAATGAATGATTAAATTTAATTTTTCTATCTTTTAAAAGTGTTACATTGATAAAAGTAAGCTATGTGCCTGGTTTTACCAGGCGTAAAGTTTGAAGGACATTCGTTGGGCATGAGTTAATAGCCCAAACTCTGCCTCACGGATGTCCTTCTCTTGGGATGCGTAGAATCTCTGTAATGAAATTATGACAGATCAGAAAAGCCGGATCTTGGTGCATGCGCATCGCGCCCAGAGAACCGGCTTTTGCGAGGCCTTGCCAGGTGCGTGCACACTTTGTATGCACCCGGCGAGGCCGCAATTTTCGGCCCATTATCTGAGGTGATGCGAATGGCACTGAACACTGTGCAGTCATCAGCGAACATCCTTGCAATAGCTTAAGATATTACAGCCTAAATGCGAGTGGCTGTTATCAAGGAAGAAAGCCAGAGCAAGAAATCACGTATTGGTAACAATAGTGCAGTGTTGTAAGGTCTGGTGTAATATACAGTACTTTCTGCATTAAAGCTATATTTCTGCAAAAGATTGAAAAATGGTACTGTAAATGAAGATTTCTAAATCAGAATCTAAAATTCAGTCAATCAGATGTCGCCATGCATAACAGAAGATGACATTTAAGACTTCATAGAAGTCTTGTTGCTTGCTTCTGTATTCAAATTAACACATCAAGATCTTTTTGATCCATTGTATTTTAGAGATAAACTGTTTAGACTTTCTAATTGTCTGCTATCTTGCAAGCTGAGGTTATGCTGCAAGAAGATTGTAGGATGGGACCAAAGGTCAAGTCCATCTGTCGTCCAGCCTCTCCTTGATTTGACAAGACAGTGTACATGTAATCCAATATTATCAATCAAACCCTAAAAGTTATGTCTCAATTATTTTAAGACAAAAACTGAAATTTAAGTCCTCTCTTGTTAAATCTGATTAATTCACAGACTCATTGGCCCCAAGTTTCCACATGATTTGCGCCTGATTTTTAGGAGCAACTGGTGGAGAACGGAGTATCTTAGAAATCGCAATTCTCCACATTTTTTTTTCTGCAGTTCTAGTCAGTTAGAACAGTTTCACTTTGGAACAGAACTTTTTCTTCAGAAGGGGGCGTGTCCGGCCACTGACGCCTGATTTCAAAGTTTCCACAGTGAAAACGTACTCCAAACTAACTTAGAATGGAGCAAGTGAAGATTTTTGTAGAACTGAAAAAACCTGTTCTACACATTAAAAAATCAGGCGCAGGTTACAAATTAGGCGTCCAGAACGAGGTGGGGGGGGGGGGGGAAGTCATTAAATTCTATAATAAATCCTTATTTATACTTATACAAATATTATACAAATAAATTCAACCTGAATAAAAATTTATAAGCAAAGAAAAGATTAAATAAACCATCTTCCTACCTGTGTGAAAGTGCTTCAGCCAGGGAGAATGCTGCAGGAAGCCTCACAAGTTGAGGCAGCCGTTCGTTCCCGCGGGGGGGGGGGGGGGGGAGGAGGAAGCCGTTCGTTCCCGCCGGGGGGGGGGGGGGGGGAGGAGGAAGCCGTTCGTTCCCGACGGGGGGGGGGTTGAGGCAGCCGTTTGTTCCCGCGGGGGGGGGGAGGTTGAGGCAGCCGTTTGTTCCCGCGGGGGGGGGGGGGGGGTTGAGGCATCCGTTCGTTCCCGCGGGGGGGGGGGAGGAGGGAGGGAGTGCGGGCCCGACCGACCGACCGAACGCAGCGGGGGGGGAGGAAGCCGTTCCAGACGGCGGGCGGGGGGGGAAGGAGACAGTGAGAAGGCTGCAGGAAGCCTCACAAGTTCAGCAGCCATTCCCGACGGCAGGGAGGGGAGGCCGTCGGGAAACGGTTGCCTCAACTTTCTGAGGCTTCCTGCACCTTCTCACTGCTGCAAGAAGCCTCAGTGCTGATGTGCTGATGGCAATGTGCTTTTATTTAAAAATGTTCAAAAATTAAACAGCTACAAAGAACTACAAAAATAGCCGGGTGCCAATGTTTCCTCCACACTGCGCGTGCGCGAACGCTCCAACGCACACGCGCAGGGTTTCCGGCAGGAAAAAAACTTATTTAAATGGTACCCGCCCCCTCCCACTTACAAAATCGGCGTGAGTGGTAGGCTCCGCCCCCCTGGGCGCCGCGCCAAGCAGACATGGAGCTGCAGGGCGCTCCAGAATCGCGCGTTTTTTTTCCGGCGCCGTTTTCGGAGGGGCGCCCGTTTTTTATCGTGTGGAAACTTGGGGCCATTATAACAGCATTAGTTATTGCTCGCTCAAAACAAAAATAAATGTCATATCACACTTCAGAATAGCTGAGTTTGGAAAAATGAAATTGCGATAGTTGATTATAGTTACATGTGAAATAGAGTATGGTTTAAATGAATTACTATAGTGTAAGAGAATCCTAGCTGGTTTTAGTCAGTTTGCACGAGATAATGACTTGCTGTGACTGAGACCTGTAACAGTAAATGGTTATCCTTTGGGTTATTGAAGTGACCAAAAATAGTTTGCAATGTTACAACCCAAACGCTCTCAATCATTTCTATAACCAAACGGCCAACAGTTTATCTTCCATTCTAAAATATGAAGACATATTTGCTTTATTACACTTTTGAGCTTAACATTTGCTCTTGTGCAGTTATTTAGGTAGAATTCTTATAAAGTATGTATGTTCTGCTATTCATAGTACGTTAATGCATAATAAATCATTTTGGGGTATCGGAATAGATAATTCACATTTCATGGAAATGCTTCTGCAAAGATTGCTTTCGTAAAAGGCAGCGCTTATATCGGCAATGATTATTGACAAGCTGGTATTTGGCCAGTGAAGGTCCCTGGAGACTTACCCACTTTTATAGCTTGCCGGTATCGACTGGTTAATTTGATAGTTCTATCACCAATCAGTTTGTGTCTGACCTTTGCCTTGGTAATAATGGCTCAGTTGTCATCTGTATGTTGTGGACCAAGAACACTGACCTTTGTGAACAGAATGTCAAGGTAACCCTTGATCTGATGTATCAAAACATTGGCCAAAAAATGGTTGCAGCAAATATACTATGGCGTACCAGTTTCACTGAATTATTTGTTTGTAAAGGAGGGATATTCTTTTAACTTTTGGCAAGGTTTACCTCGCACAATCTTATTAAATGTTACCAGTGTACAGATCTAGAATATTTTGAAGGGAAAATGTTTTGAGGGAAAGCAGCTTGCAAACGCAATTAATCAGGTGAGTAAATATAGGAGGGTGCTTCAGTGGCATTGATCATGTCTCTTTAAAATGTATGTATATTTTTTTTAAATACTAAAAGCTATGACAAAAATGTGAGAACTACATTGCAAATCGTTACACTGTAAGTGATACACCATCTGCTGCGGTGTGAATTTTCCCTGGCAGCTGAGATGATGGTATTTTCAGTGCCTACCTAAAATCCCACAAATGAGGTGACAGCATACCTGTAATACTCATTTAGCTATGTAAAAGACTGTGCATGACTTACTGTGACAGATTCGTACCAAGGTTTTGTACTCAGCACCCGCCAACGTCATCAAAGATTTCTGCAAATTGGAGAACTGTGTGAGAGTTGGAGGCTGAGAGTCAATGCTGCAGCAGTCTTATGGTAGACCTGAACCTCTGACCTGTACGATCAACATTTTCCTGGTTCTGTTGCATATGAAGGCCAAAATTTCTGTTTTTCTCAATTTTTGCAAAAACTTAGATGTGCGTAAAAGTGGCGAGATGTGTTTGAAAGCGGAACTGAACTATTTGCTATCTGACTATTCCTATCCTTCCAAAAGTAGATTATGTAAAATATGAAAAAATAATTAAGAACCAGAGTTTCTTTGTTAAAGTTAAATGATTAAATTGTCCACTATTTCAGAATTGGGTGTCAAATCAAAAAGTAAATATGTAATCCAGGTCAGACCTGCTGTTAGTCAGTGTAATGAATGGGAAAATCTTGGACCATATGGTGGTGGTTAGGTAAGGGTGTCGGTGCTAATAAATTTATTTCCATGGGGAGGCAGACTCATTTCATAAATGCCCTGGGCAACGTCAAGCCACAAACCCCTGTCATTGCTTTTGTAAATATGATCATAAATCTAATGTAGGAGAAAAATGTATTTAAAAAGGGCAAAAAAAAATTTAAAGGAGGAAGAATGTCTTGTTGCGTACTTTTTGTTCAAAGTAATCCTTCATTTTGTTAAAGAGGCTTGTAAAAAAGGAACGGCAATAATCATGGGCAATTTTAACCTTCATATTGATTGGACAAAGCAAATTGGCCAGGGTAGCCTTGAGGAGTTCATAGATACCTTCAACAGTACGTTGCGGAACCAACTAGGGAGCAGGCTATCTTAGATCTAGCACTGTGTAATGAAGCAGGATTAATAAATGATCTCGTAGTAAAAGATCCTCTCGGAATGAGTGAACATAATATGGTTGAATTTCAAATTCAGTTGAAGGGTGAGAAAGTTGATTCTCAAGTCAAGGTCCTTAGCTTAAATAAAGGAGAATACGAAGGTATGAGGGCCGAGTTGGCTAAAGTGGACTGGGAAAATAGATTAAAGTGTGGGACGGTTGATGAGCAGTTGCAGACATTTAAGGAGATATTTCATAACTCGCAACAAAAAATATATCCCTATGAGGAGGAAAGACTGTAAGAGAAAGGATAATCATCTGTGGCTAACTAAGGAAATAAGAGATGGTAACAAATTGAAAACAAGGGCATACAATGTGGCCAAGACTCGTGGGAGGTCAGAGGATTGGGAAACTTTTAAAAGCCAGCAAAGAACGACTAAAAAAATAATAGAGGGAAGATAGATTATGAAAGTAAACTAGCACAAAATATAAAAACAGAGTTTCTATAGGTACATAAACAGAAAAAGAGTGGCTAAAGTAAATGTTGGTCCCCTAGAGGATGAGACTGGGGAATTAATAAATGGGGAACAGGGAAGTGGCAGAGACTTTGAACAAATCATGGTAGAAGACACGAAAAACATCCCAATGGTGGATAATCAAGGGGCTATAGCGAGGGAGGAACTTCATACAATCACTATCACTAATGAAGTAGTACTCGGTAAAATAATGGGGCCAAAGGCAGACAAGTCCCCTGGACCTGATGGCTTGCATCTTAGAGTCCTAAAATAAGTGGCTGCAGAGATAGTGGATGCATTGGTTGTAATCTACCAAAATTCACTAGATTCTGGGGAGGTCCCAGCAGATTGGAAAACCGCAAATATAACACCCCTATTTAAAAAAGGAGGTAGACAGAAAGCAGGAAACTATAGACCGGTTAGCCTGACATCTGTTGTTGGGAAAATGCTGGAGTCCATTATTAAGGAAGCAGTAGCGGGACATTTGGAAAGGCATAATTCAATTAAGTAGAGTTAGCTGGTTTTATGAAAGGGAAATCGTGTTTGACAAATTTGCTGGTTCTTTGAGGATGTAATGAGCAGGATGGATAAGAGGGAACCAGTGGATGTGGTGTATTTGGATTTCCAGAAGGCATTCGATAAGGTGCCACATAAAAGGTTACTGCACAAGATAAAATTTCACGGGTTTGGGGGTAATATATTAGCATGGATAGTGGTTTGGCTAACGAACAGAAAACAGATAAATATTTTCCGGTTGGCAAACAATAATTAGTGGGGTGCCGCAGGGATCAGTGCTGGGTCTTCAACTATTTACAATCTATATTAATGACTTGGATGAAGGAACCGAGTATAATGTAGCCAAGTTTGCTGATGATACAAAGATGGGTGGGAAAGCAAATTGTGAGGAGGACATAAAACATTTGCAAAGGGATATAGACAGGCTAAGAGAGTAGGCAAAAAATTGGCAGATAGAGTACAATGTGGAAAAATGTGAGGTTATCCACTTTTGCAGAAAAAATAAAAAAGCAGATTATAATTTAAATGGAGAAAAATTGCAAAGTGCTGCAGTACAGAGGGACCTAGGGGTCCTTGTGCATGAAACACAAAACATTAGTATGCAGGTACAGCAAGTAATCAGGAAGGCAAATGGAATCTTGGCCTTTATTGCAAGGGGGATAGAGTATAAAAGCAGAGAAGTCCTGCTACAACTGTATAGGGTATTGGTGAGGCCACATCTAGAGTACTGCGTGCAGTTTTGGCCTCCGTATTTAAGAAGGATATACTTGCATTGGAGGCTGTTCAGAGAAGGTTCACAAGGTTGATTCCGGAGATGAGGGGGTTGAGCCTATACTCATTGGAGCTCAGAAGAATGAGAGGTGATCTTATCGAAACATATAAGATAATGAGGGGCTCAACAAGTGGATGCAGAGAGGATATTTCCACTCATAGGGTAAACTAAAATTAGGGGGCATAGTCTCAGAATAAGGGGCTGCCCATTTAGGAGGAATTTCTTCTCTGAGGGTTGTAAATCTGTGGAATTCTCTGCCCCAGGGAGCTGTGGAGGCTGGGTCATTGAATATATTTAAGGCAGAGATAGACAGATATTTGAGCAATAAGGGAATAAAGGGTTATGGGGAGCGGGCAGGGAAGTGGAGCTGAGTCCATGAGCAGATCAGCCATGATCTTATTAAATGGCAGAGCAAGCTCGAGGGGTCAAATGGCCTACTCCTATTTTTTATGTTCTTTTTAAATTGTCTGAACTGTATTTTTTTGAGAGTTTAGTAAATATGACTTAATTTTTACTGGTCTGGCACTCTCGAGTCAAGTTTTTACCTTTACTGGGCTGCTCCACAGAGGTTTTTCAGAGAGGAAATCATACCAAAGGCCGGGGTATTCAAATCCCAGCTAACTGTGCAATATGGCTCATCCTACAACTGAGTACTGAGTTCAAAATTCAGCATTCTCCCTCTCCTGGACTGCACGGTGGCCTGATCCAAGAAGGATATATCTGTTTTATGGGTAAGTACATTAAAACATTTTAAATAAACAATTTTGAATTTTAAATAGCTGCCAGATCATCAAAACACAACCTTAGAACTGAGTTTTGATGAAGGATTACACCAAAACATTATGCTGCCCTAATTGTGCATTTCATTTTCTGTTTTTAAAACCTTAAAGCACAAAAGGATAGAAATTACTATTGGTGATAATAGCAGACAACCACTTAATGCGGGTAATTTTACTTCAATATAAAGGTAAATCGGCTGGGGTGTATAAAGGGTGGCGATTCCAATTTTGGCCGTTATAGTCATTGCCGAAAGTTAAAATGATCCCAATGTGTCCTCAGTTTGCTATTTTAACAGAGCATTTAATGCTTTTGTTGAAATAAAGGACAGAGCATGTCACATGAACATGTTACGTGTTTGTCCACCATGGTCGCTAACACTAATTTCTATCCTACGTAGTTCTTTTGATCTTGTCGGAAAGATTTATTTTCTACTACTAAAAATAAAAATCATTATGCACTGTAATCATAAAAAAAATGAAAATAAAGAAAGTGGATGATAACATGGTTTATAGGAACAGGCCAGGGAGCTGAACTTTATGCTGTCAGGTGTACCTGACTCCTGACATTCTGTCTGGGGTTTGTAATTGATTATTAATGTCACTCCTCACATTTCCTTATGGATGTTGACCACTTGTATTTGGATGGTGCATATCCTGTAAAGGGATTTCGAACATGTATGTGTAAACAATCTGGAAATGTCTTTAAAAAATTTTAAAAACATAACCAGGCTGTACAGCTCAATCTGCAGAGAAGATCCATATGGGAATCTCAGCATAATTTTTTCAATTACATATAACTCACCATTGTAACCCTACTCCCTATTTTATTTGCAAACCAAAGCAATTCCATAAGCGCAGTGACAGGAATGCATGAATACAGCCAGTAAATGCAGCAAGGAACATTTTCCTTGGGCTCTATTTTATATCTCCCTATCTGGCAGAAACCAGGCAAGGGGCCAGTTGAAATGGAATAGGGGAACTTATCCACTCTTATCCCGCACAGATTTGGACGACTGCAATTGCTGCGTTCCCACCCAGCAGGTAAAATCACGTCTCTTATCTCAAAATGCATCTACAACTAGTCTTGAATAAAATAAATCTCTACATAAGACAATAGATGAGCATGCCCTTGAGAATTCCTTTAAAGAAAATAAAAAGTTTTTAAAAGCTCCTTTTTAACTGCCTAATTATTATATATATTTTTTATATTCGTTCCTGGAATGTGGGCGTCGCTGGCAAGGCCAGCATTTATTGCCCATCCCTAATTGTGCTTGAGAATGTGGTGGTGAGCTGCATTCTTGAACTGCTGCAGTCCTTGTGGTGAAGGTAGTCCCACAGTGCTGTTAGGGAGGGCGTTCCAGGATTTTGACCCAGCAACGATGAAGGACGGTGATATATTTCCAAATCAGGATGGTGTATGGCTTGGAAAGGAACTTGGGCGTTTCATTTAGGGACAAACACTAAATAAACACATCTGTAATTGCAACCCTCAAAAAACATCAGTTCATCTTAGAACTTTTCTGCCTCAAGTTCATGCACAAGTTCATGTCCAACAAACAGCACGAGAAAATAATGTCTGATTTATTGCTTTTAACAGCCATTAGACTTGCCCTGCAATCAACCTGGTCGGTTTTGGCAGGCCATTTTGTGGAGGTCATTTTGTGAAGGATGAAAACCGGCGTTAATGGGTGCTGTGCTAATATTTCACGCCTGTTTGAAACCATTGGCTGGATTTTAAGGAGGAAGAATTTAACGGCAGGCAGGGACTGATTTGCATGGAAAACCTCTGATTGAGAGGCTGGCTGGCTGGGAGTGGGGGAGGGGGGGCGTCAGGCAGAGGATCGGGGGAGAGAGGATCAGGGCTTGATGATCAGGGGTAATTGAAGGGAAGATTGTGGCTGGCCACTGGTAGATCGGGGCCGGCCACTGGAGGATCGGTGGGGGTGGGGAAGTGAAGATCATGGCCGGCCTCAACATCATCGCTGGGGCCGGGGGAGGCCTGGGAAGGGCGGTAGGGTGTTCGGGGGCCTCGTGGGGTGGTCTCTGATCGCGGGTGTTGGGTTAGGTAAGGACCCTGGATTCACAAGGTAGGTGTAAAGGCACTTACCTCCTGGATCCAGCAGTCACCACCATGCTGTAACTGCTGCGTTTTATGAATTGTGCAAAACACGTCCACATGCAGTTAAAAACAAAATGGAGGTTAAAAAAAAGGCTTCCAGCCTCATTATAATATTTAAGCTGTTGTCCTGCCTCCTGGGAGCAGGTTGGCTGCCCTCCCCCTTCCCGCCTCCGTTAAAACCGGAATTGGGCGGGTTCAGGTCGGGCTTTCGGTTTTTAATAATTTAACTACCCGCACGCTCCGTACCCACACTTTTTTATGTTAAAATCAAAATCTCACCCCCCCCCACACCATTTTGGTCCTAATTGCTGATTACCGTAATTTGACCTTGTCTAGAGATGCTAAAACAGATACCTGCAGGTTTAGCACTCAAGCGCTGACTAGAAGGAATTTGCATGGAGCAGTATACCTGGGCTCCACTCACCCACTTCCACTGAAGGTGTGGAGTGCGCTGGCTGACACACAGTGGCAGGTTTCAGGGAGAGGGCGCACAGGTTCATGGATGTGGCACTAGAGGTCCTGATGGAGGAGGTCCTGTACCTAAATGGGGGAAGATGTTCCTCTCCTGCAGCAGCTGCTGCTGCTGCTCTGTCTGGCCTAATGTCCTCCTCCCATTCCTCCTGCAGACCATGGGAGACCCCCAACTAAAATGCCCATGACCAAGCATTCCCTTTCTCCTGGTGACTCCTATAGGGTGTCCGATAAGGTAGAGTAGCACAAAACTTATTTTTTTTCGGTGAAGTCCTCAGAGAATTTCTGGAATAAATGTTGGTAGAGTGTTGATGAAGTCTTGACAAACTGTCTCAAAAAGTCTCACAATGTGTTTCAAAATCCTTGATATCTCCAGCAACAAGTGAACAGTAAAAGTTTAGTGTGCCTTTAAGTAGTACTCGAAATCCTTAGCAATTACTAATTTACTCTCAATCATCTAGTCGCTGTTAGGAGAGGGTGTTATTTCAAGCAAAATGCCATGCAGCCTTGTTAATGAGTGTTAGCAGGCAATTTAAATGCCAATCAGTCCCTTAACGATTCTCAGGGCAGCCGTTCCTAGCAGCGCTTCTGCTCCTTAACCAAGATGGCATCTTGGGCTAAACCTGCATTTCAGCTCAAGACCCCATCCTGGCCATCTCAGAGGCACTTTAACACCTAAAGCATCAGGATTTTTCAAAATAATTTTACTTTTACTTTACAACTGTGCCTTAGTATCCTAAAATTACCATCTCTGAATATATAAAACAAACATAGAGGTTTTTTACTGCGCTTTTATTTAGCCACAAAATTATGTAATATACAAAAATTGTTTGATCAGGTTGCTATATACAAACTGCTACCAGTGTTAAAAATTAAGTTATTTATCCGAGCTGCACTTCCAAGCACTTATGCAGCAAATTAGAACTGCCACCTAGGCCTGAGCCCATGCTGAGGAGGCAAATCAGCATTTCCCTTACTGGTATTCAGCCACTTTCTACTACAGTTGAGCACTCCACAGCTGAATGAACAAACATTTGACACATACCCATTAAGACACTTATTAATTTCCTTGATCAATTGCTAAATGATCATTTTTGCATCTGTATCATGATTGGCTGATATTTTTCATTATTTTAATTAAATCACTTTCTTCCTGTGACTTTGTTAGTGAGCCATTACAGCCGCTTAACCCATTTTTCAAGAACAAAGGAATTTCAGTGTACAGGGTGACTTCACTGTTTTGATCTGACAACAGAATCTGTTTACTGATTGATAATCTTTCATTACGGACATACAAAAAAGCAGTACAATTGGCTCTACTATTACTGGAGTTAACATTACAGTGGATGAAACCTTGAATCCCAAACCAAAGCAACGGAGTTCAATAGTATTTTCTTTACAATAGACACGAGCACTGCTTTAATCAATCAATCAATTGCAGCAATTATAAACAATAGCTTTGGTTTAGGATTCAAGGTAGTACACAATTGTAAAATTATAAATCACATTTCTTAATATCTGCTACTTGTATGCCAGTATATGTTGTAGTGCCCCAGGAAGATCGTGAGTGTGCTGTGCTACACCTGCCTCCATGTCCTTCGTAAATGTTGCTACCTTCCTATTCTGAGTTTCTTCTCAGCTTGGCTAATTTTCGAGCCTCCCTTTTCCACTTTTGATGCATTTTGTGTTTAAATATGCTCCTGTGCCGATCAGTGGAACAGCTGAATCGCTGTACCAGTTGGTGTTAAATTCAACATACAAATCACTTATTGGCACAGTAGGACATTTAAACAGGCAGGCTCTGTATGTTGATTTTAAAGTTGTCAGCTCCACAGCGTTGATCTCAACAGAGCTGCCAACTTTAAAATCGACAAAGAGTCTGCCTGTTTAAATATGAGACTCTAAAATAATCCAGCGCGGGGAGAAACTGAGTGCAGTGAAGTAATGGCAGAAACATATAGATTGTTCTGTCGGGATACTCTGGACAGATGCTTATAAGGGACAGATTACCCATGTACAAATAGAGCCATTTTAAATGCCTTGCAGTGTACTGTCATAATTCATTGTAACAGTTACATGAATATAATTTGTGATATATTCAGTTTAAAGCATCACTGCCATATGTTTTGGGGTTTGTAAGACCAATGGGAAATGTATTTGAATATGCACTGTTTTTAATGCTGTTTAGCATTTACACTTTGAAATGAACATGAACTATTTTAATCATGTGATTTAAAGATATATACTCTGAAGAATATTAAATATACAGACCCTGAATTTCCTTTGCTGTTGCACAGGAAACGATTGTAAACTGGACTGCTGGGTGTGAAATGGGCAGGCACGTAAAAAACACACCCATCTGCAATCAGGCAGTTTATGATGACATGCAAATGAGGGAAATATTTCATACGGCATATTTTCCTATCATTTATGCTCTCGGAGTCCCATGCAGAAAGGATGCTTCTGCATCTCTGGCCATTGGTGTTGCTAAGGCCTCTAGGGGGAGCTAAATTTTCAAGGCCAGTTTCTTGGAATGAATGCAAAGTAACCAATTAATACAGGGAAACCGGAAAATTCAAACTTAGGGCAATATAGGCCCCGTTGTAGAAAGGCACCACAGCGATTTCCTGCCACCTTAGATGCCCCAATAACACTGTAATGTCTAATGCCAGCTGAAAATATTTAAATACCTCTAATGCTGGGAAATGGAATTGGTTCAGGGATGCATGTTGTGAGCAGGTACAAGCCCAAACATCCATACGCACAATGGTAGAGTTGGGCCAGAGGAAATTCAGGGCCACAGTATTTAATAATTGCTACGTGAGAAAGAAGCTGCAAAGTGGTAAAACAATTAGAGAGTTCAGACAATCTTTGTAAATGTTAAAGCCGTGAGTTCCAAACGGATTTACAAGATTTAGACTTACCTCAGATCCCTGCATTGTGTCATCAGGGAATTTGCAGAATAAACCTTTGACATTTACAACACCATGATATGAATCATGTGAATAATAAAAGGGTATTGTGTGCTGTAAACAAAACTTGGGGTGCTGAGCTGTTTAATGCCTTGCCACTGTATACACTTTTCTTTATGTCAAAATCTGTATGGCCTGTGGTGCTGAATTACACACATACAGCAAATGTAGCAAAGCCTGGACAACATTCAGGTGTGGGATGATAAATGGCAAGTAACATTCGCATCACACAAGTGCCAGGCAATGACCATCTCCAACAAGAGAAAGTCTAAACATCTCCCCTTGACATTCAATTGCATTACCATCGTCAAATCCCCCACCATCAACATCCTGGAGGTCACCTTTGACCAGAAATTAAACTGGACCAGGGGGAGATGGGAAGGCTTCCTCTCCCATGAGCGGGCCCACTGATATAGAGGGTCGACGCTCGCCCCAGTCCATGTAGCAATTCTCGAAGTTAGCAGACAGAGACAGACGGCAAAGTATAACGATCTTTATTACGAACGTCCGGGAACACCTCTTATCACAGTTGCCTGTGAGTGGAGATGCTCCCCGAACAGCACAATCATACAACTTTTATACATTTCAAAACCCCTCTGTTCCCGGACAAGACCTCCCTAGATTTCTAATTGAACTACCTTATCAGTGCTACTTCTCTAATTGGACTACCTTATTAGTGCTACTTTGGATTGACAGGCACGACCCTCGTGACCACTTTAGGCCGTGACTAGAATGACTTCATTAGGTCGGAATTTGTTAGACATTTCCTTGGTGCCTGTGAGTCGCCTCGAGCCTCTTCGCAAGGTCTTATCAATGTCTGTTTAGGTTCTCACATCATATCCTGTCGGAATATTATTGAATTGATAACTTCTGGAGCCTTGGTACAAGGCCGAAGAGAGGCCTTTTACCTCCTATGGGCCATTGCAGGAACCAACACATTAACCCTTGACCCGCTGGTATCCCTAATGCCAAATTTCTCTTACAAGCCACATAAATACTGTGGCTACAAGAGCAGGTCAGAGGCTGGCTATTCTGTGGCGAGTGACTCACCTCCTGATTCTCAAAAGCCTTTCCACCATCTACAAGGCACAAGTCAGGAGTGTGATGGAATACTCTCCACTTGCCTGGATGAATGCAGCTCCAACAACACTCAAGAAGCGCAACACCATCTCGGACAAAGTAGCTTGCTTGACTGGCACCCCATCCACCACCTAAATATTCACTCCCTCCACCACCAGCGCACTGTGTCTGTAGGAGTACTTTCACCACATGGACTGCAGCAATTCAAAAAGGCGGCTCAACACCACCTTCTCGAGGACAATTTGCGATGGGCAATAAATGCTGGCCTTGTCAGCAATGTCCACATCCCGTGAATGAATAAAGAAAAACCTTACCATATACCTCTACAAATAGAACACCTGAAAACTTCTAGGGTTCCTACCTAACCTACCCCCCGTGATCAGAGACCCCCCGCCCCAACCGCACCCCCCCCCCCCCGGCCTCCCACGAGGTCTCCAATCACCCCTCGTAGGCCACCTCGCCCCCCCACCGATGATATTGAGGCCGGCCACGATCTTCCCTTCACCCACCACCCCCCCGAAGATCATCTGGCCCGATCCTCTCTCTGCCCCCACCCCGATCCTCTGCACGACACCCCCCTACCCTGACCCAATCTTTTTAACAGCCCAGCCAGGCCCAACCCCCGATCCTCTGCCCAACCCCCACCCACCCAATCCTTTTAACGGCCTAACCCTCGCGTGAACCCTCCCTTCCTCTTCTGTGCGGTCCAGTGCTGCAGGCCTACCCACCCGCAGCCAGCCAACTTCTCAATCTGTCTGGCTGCAGACGGGATACCTAGGCCTCACATGCAAATCAGACCCTGCTGTCAAAGTCAGCTGGGCCTGCAGCAAACCCGGCCTCCTGGCCCCAACCCGCCTTCTTCCATAAAATCCAGCCTATACACACCGTTTCATGCCTCTGAGTAAGCACCACGTCACTTCAGGACCCCTCAACAAAAAATTCTACCTCCCGTTGTAATATGCATCTAATTCAGATTCGTATGGTTTCATTCAAGATTTACAAATGTTTTCTGTTGCTTGCTGCATACTTGCACAAATTCAAACTGATTGCTGCATTACTTTTCTGATTCTTATTCCAGCTACTGACAGTGATTTGCACCATTCTCAGAGCACCTATTGGCAGACTGGCAAGCCTGCATCTCCACTTGTGGCAATCTTCTAATTTAAAAATATTTGGGCAATCCTACCTACTACATAATGACAGCAAACTGCCACCATTTAAGATAAGATGGCAAGAACCCTATGTAAATATAATGATTATGAATATCATGTTAACTGTAATACCTGTCACAGTCTTATGGCCCAGAAATCCCAGTCGGCTGCTTCCCGCGGGTGATTGGGTAAAAAACTTCAAAAAAAATGCACACTTACCTTTTCCTGCTGCACTGACGCGAGTTCCTGGTCCTGACGCCTCCTCTGACTGCGCGTCGCAACGCGTGCGCAGGCCTGGAGCTGGAGTTGCATGGCTCTGGGCAGCCAATCAGGTATAATATGTTCTCATTCATAATAATGGGAACTCTGTAAGTTGGAGTGGGGAGGGTTTTTAAACAATGAAATGTGTTTTTATAAATTTATTTTAAAATGTTTTTGTGTATTTTAAAACTCTTACACCTGTAACAGTAGGCTATGCGCCTGCTTTTATCAGGCGCAAGAGTTTTGAAGACATTTGCTGGGCAAGATATGGGCAAATCCCACAATCTTGCGCCTGCAAATGTCCTCGCTCCTGAGATATGGAAGATTTGTCAAGCTCCAGCTGACAGATCGGAAAAGCTGATTTTCAGCGCATGCGCATTGTGCGCTGACAACCGGCTTTTGCGATGCCTTCCCGGGTCCGTAGACACTCAGTACAGACCCGGAAGGCCGGAATTTCTGCCCCAATATATTCTCCATTACATTGCATAATATTGCTGTCATTATAAAACAACATATCCTTCACCTCACTGTGTAACACTATGGAAGATCCACTGGTAATATGTAAAGAGTGATAGATAGTTGGTAAATGTGGTAAGTACCCACAGGTTGGGTTGTGACTGGTCTAGAACAAATGTTGAAAGATCTAACATCACTGTTGTAACTGTTTAGACCTGTTCTTTCTCACCGGTATCTAAATCCGTGCTATTCTATAGTCGGGTTAACAATCTCAGTACCAGAGGTTTCAATAGTACTGAGCTTACTGCTACTATAAGCACAATTAGGTTTGCTGTCAGCAGGAAGATCTCGGGTGTCAGTGTTTGAACCAACATCGATTCTGATCTTCATAATGCTTGTTGACAAGCATGTCACTATCGTTCAGTTTGTTAACATTTAGTTACAGTTTGTGAAATAGATAAGCTTACTTCAGTTACATCAATACACCAGCAATTTGCTACTTTTCAAGTTGACCCAGGATACCATACAAACCATATGGAAAAGATAGCTGGCTGGAAAGGCTGCCCAGTTTATTAATCTCCTAATGTACATTTTTGAGAATCTTACCAAGGGATACTTTATTGTTAACATTAGCATGACCCTTTTGGTCCAATGGGATTACATTAACAGTTTGTTGAATAGACATATTCAAAATGTATACAGTTAAGAAGCAGTTATGGCCTAAAAACAGATGAACAGACTTTCATCAGGCCCAAAATTGGTCAATGCATAAGGTCCGCCCATTTCTCAGCGATATGCCAGTGGTGCGTCGTTTCAAGCCGTCGGCATACACCCGCGACCGAAGAGGACAAAATTTGTCAACATTTTTTCGGTGTTATGTCGGCAATATACCAGCGGTCTGCAGCGGGCAGTATGTAAACATAAAAATATAGAAAATAGGTGCAGGAGTAGGCCATTCAGCCTTTCAAGCCTGCATCACCATTCAATAAGATCATGGCTGATCATCACCTCAGTACCCCTTCCCTGCTTTCTCTCCATACCCCTTGATCCCTTTAGTCGTAAGGGCCATATCTAACTCCCTCTTGAATATATCCAACGAACTGCCATCAACAACTTTCTGCGGCAGAGAATTCTACAGGTTAACAACTCTGAGTGAAGAAGTTTCTCCTCATCTCAGTCCTAAATGGCTTACCCCTTATCCTTAGACTGTGTCCCCTGGTTCTGGACTTCCCCAACATCGGGAACATCTAACCTGCATCTAACCTGTCCAGTCCCATCAGTATTTTATATGTTTCTATGAGATCCCCTCTCATTCTTCTAAACTCCAGTGAATACAGGCCCAGTCGATCCAGTATCTCCTCATATGTCAGTCCTGCCATCCCGGGAATCAGTCTGGTGAACCTTCGCTGCACTCTCTCAAATAGCAAAAATGTCCTTCCTCAGATTAGGAGACCGAAACTGAACACAATATTCCAGGTGAGGCCTCACCAAGGCCCTGTACAACTGCAGTAAGACCTCGCTGCTCCTATACTCAAATCCCCTAGCTATGAAGGCCAACATACCACTTGCCTTCTTCACTGCCTGCTGTACCTACATGCCAATAGTAGTCGATCCAGACCGACTTTCTCTTTGATGGACGGCGCGGCACTGAACTGCGCATGCACGATTTTTTTTCCTGTTTTTTTCACAGAAGCATTTTACCGCGATTTTGGGGGTCGGGGGTCAGGGGTCACCCGCGCATGTGCAGTGAGTTGAAGAGGAGGGAGAGAGAGTGAGAAGGAGCAGCAAGCTAGTCGACGGGCAGTTACTTTAAAAACACATTGCAAAGTTAAAAAATATTCATAACAACTAATAATTCTACAGTTTGAAGAATAAGAAGACATAATTTACAAAGCAAAAATCATAACAGAAATATTATGGAAATGTTAAAAAAAAATCAAAGTGCAGGAACATCGAAAAGGACGTGAGGTTGAGGGCGCCTGCCTTTGACGAGACGGAGTTACCTGCCCTTCTCGAGCATATAAAAGAGAGGTACTCCAAGCTAACGAAGGGTGGTCGTGGAAAGCCACCCCCCCAACCCCCAAAGGAGTACCGCAGGATATGGGACAAGATCGGGGAGGCTGTGTCCTCCAAAAGTACCATGGTATGCACCGGGGATAGGTGCCGTAAGAGGTGGAACGACCTGGTGAGGGTAGCAAGAGTAAGTAATGATTTTATTTATGCACCCGCCATTTGCCATGTACCATGTAAATGTAGGCTCCGTGTCACACGGATGATGTTATTTATCTTAAGGTTACGGCAATGTATTCGTGCTTTCAGGCAATGACAAGAGATGAATGCAGTGTTTTGTGTGTGTGTAGATTTTTACTTTGATTTACTTTACTTTCTGCAGTAGAAGACATCTGCAATAGCAGCCGATCAGCGGCATACGGTGGGAGGACCCATAACCCAGGAGCCTCTGACTGACATCGAGATCCGTGCCCTGTCCTTGGTTGGGGATAGCAACCGTGCCACCACCGGCATTGGAGCTGACCCACTCACACAAGATGGTAAGTTGAATAAAATGCAGTCTGTGTTGCGGTCCTCTCATGTCACGTAATGTAACTGGACTGTAATGTTGGCCTGGTGTAATGTAAGTTTATTGCACTGTAATGTTGGCCTCATGTGATGTACTGCAATGTTGGGGGCATGTAACGCAATGCATATATGTATTGTCTGTCTATGATATGTAATGCAGTACTGCAGCAGTGGTGGACATTTAAGTAAGACTGCAATAAGTCACTGCACTATGCACTCATGTAACCCTGACCCCTCCCCTGGTGTCAAGCATTTTTAAATGTTGTTTTTTACTTCCAGACCCGGACAATTCAGACCACACCGACACAGAGAGACCAGATGACAGACCCACTGCCTCCACCTTTGGTGTCACCCAGCCCTCTCCCGACTTCACCACTGGCAGAGATGAGGAAGAGGAAGAGCCGCTGATCCTGCAGCCATTGGGGGTGAAGATGGGGGAGGATACACCAGCTCCATGTGGGCCAACTGGAACATCCTCCACCATGGAGTCTGTATTCAGGGGATTCCCCCATGGCTCCTCTGATTCTGTGGGACCAAATGGTGCGCAGCAACGCACCCCCAGTATTGCAATGCCTTTGCCGCAGCGACGAAGGTTGGTGCAGAAAAGATAGGTTGCTGGAGGCATGTACCAGGACATAGTGCATCTGTCACAGGCCAGCGTCGACATAGGTCGAGAGCTGCTCAAGGCCATGACTACAATAGCCGCAAACATCACGGCTCTATCAGAGCGGCAGTCGGAGGATATGCCGCATGTGATCACCGCGATGGAGCGAACCGCCGACGCCGTCGAATGCATGTGGCAATCGACGGGATCGGGACATGGCGTGAACCCCCCCCACCCCCCTCCCCGTGCCGTGGTAGTCAGGTCGACAGCACCTGAGGGTGGAGAGCTGACATCATCTTCCAGCCCTGAAGCCGTGCCTTCCACATCATGAGCTTCTCCTGAGGCCCCATTTATTGCGCCTGCAGTGTCTGACCTCCAACGACAGCAATGGCACGCTGGCTTGGTACCAGCACAGGGAGGTCCAGGGGCAGTGGGAAAGGGAAGGGTGGGAGTAATAAAGAGGGGAATAGTCCCAAGATGGTGTAGCATGCAGTCGAGGACGGGGTCGAGGTCGTGGCCGAGGACAGTAAAGGGTTTTTTACTTGTACTTGTTCATTGAATAATTGAAGTTTGATTGTAAAAGTTTATTAAAGTTGTAAAAGTTCTGTTAAAGTTGTTATTAAAGTTGTTAGTTGTTTTATAGTTATAAGTTTTACAAAGTTTTAAAATTGTTGTATATTTTTGAGATTTTTACATAAACGTTTGAATTTAATTTAAGCACTCTTGTACAGTGTCAAACTTTTGGGGTAACAGTCATCAGGGATCTAAAATGCAGCTCTCCACATTCAAACAAAGCGTTCATTTATGAGCTGCTGACGTAATAATTTTGCAGTGGCATACGCTCCACATGCCCTCTGTTGTGGTGATGGGCGGGGTGGGGGGAGGCGCCATGGGTTCATCTGGAAGCTCCTCCTCATCCTCCTGCCCCTTATTTTCCTCTTCTTCCTCCTCTTCCTCCTCCGTCTCCTGCACTCTCTCCCCAGGTGGTCCCGCAGTCCCCTGTGGCAAATCCTGTCCCCACATGATTGCTAAATTATGCAACATGCTGCACACCACTGTGAACTGAGCAACCTGCTCAGGGTGATATTGCAGCCTGCCTCCCAAGTGGTCCAAACATCGAAAGCGCTGCTTCAGCATTCCAATTGTCTTTTCATAATATTACGTGTGGCTATATGGTTCTTATTATATCATTGCTTGGCTTCTGTGTGAGGGTTCCGCAGGGGGTGCAAGAGCCAGGTGATGAGGCTGTACCCTTTGTCTCCCAGCATCCAGCATTTATCTTGTGGCTCAGACTTCAACAGTGGTCAGACACAGTGCTGTCACGCAAGATGTGCGCATCATGGATGCTCCCTGGAAAGTTTGCATTCACTGCCATTATGCACTGCGTATAGTCACATACGAGCTGCACGTTGAGGGAGTGGAATCCCTTACGGTTTCGGTACACCTCCGCCTCCTGTAATGGTGCTTGCAGGGCAATATGGGTACAGTCAACAGCACCCTGCACCTTGGGGAAGCTGGCAATGCATGCAAATCCCAAAGCCCTGTCACTCTGTGCCTCCCTGGTCATTGAGAAGTTTATAAATTCTATCCGGCGTGCATACAGAGCCTCAGTAACCTTTCAAATGCACTGATGAGTAGCATACTGAGAAATAGAGCATATGTCTCCAGCTAATGCCTGAAAAGAGCCACATGCATAAAAGGAAAGTGCCATAGTCATCTTCATCTTGACAGAGAGTGCAGTAATGTTGGTGGTACTGGGCTGCAGGTCTGTCTTAATGAGCTGGCAAATCTCAGTGAGCACCTCTTTTCGGAAGCGCAGGTCAGGTCCAAGTATGAACACTTCTCCCTTTGCAGGTAAGGCCTCCTCCTCCTCATCATCAGAATGCGACCTCCTCCATTACCCTGATAACTCTGCTCAATAAAGCTTCTCACATCTGGTTCCTCCATTAGACAGATGGTCAGCAATACAGGCTGAGATAATACAGGCCCAATTCTTTTTAAATCTCTACAATATTTTTCGATGAATAAAAATATAATTAAAAAACTATCTTAAGTTATTCAGTAACAATAAAAATACCTTTTCCACTCTAAATCGCACTGTAAAATCACTGTTCACCTCAGAAATACAGAGGTGCTGCTCTAGCTGACAGTTCCCAATTTCCAAAATGGCGGCTCCAAGCACTCCGCCCATTCCTGCCCACTTAACATCGCATAAAACCACCTTTTCCAGGACGGTATGCAGCTCCGGTGGTATGTTGGCGGTATGCACTGAAAATTGGACTTTTTGGGCAGTATGCGGGCGGTCCTGCATGGCGGACGGTGTGTGCATACCGCTCGGCGGTATGTCAATGATGAATATTCTGCCAAGCGGTATGTCAGCGGTATGTAAGTGTTTTTTGACCAAAATCGCATTTTTGGGCTGTACGCGGGTGGTTAGAGGGCGGTATGTTGATGAATTTCGGGCCCATAGATTCTTTGATATCAAGTTCTGAAAATTGTTGAATTGGAATTCAATGAGGTTTCACTGAAATCACTTTCCTTATTTTGGTTAAGAGCAAGTTCTGTAGAAATGTGGTACGCTGGATTATTTTCTTGTTTTGTAATCGACTAAAGTTTTACCAATGCTAATAATTGCAATGAAAGGTTCACAGACTTCATATCATTTCTTTTACATCCAAAATGTAGAAACTAATAGTGTGCATTCCAATACAATAAAATGGTGTCGCCTTGAAGTTTAATATTTTAGTCATTAATGTTATAATAGCAGATAATGGAATTTATAATGCAAGAAACATAATCTTGTGAAAATGATCCTGATATAGTATTTCAAAATATAATTTAAAAAACAGACAATTTCTTTTGACCTAAAGCAACATTCACCGCTATATCATTTATGTTTTTTGAAAGTTATCCTATGTGTACTAGAAAGAAAAGATTTATTTAGGACTCGAGCAAGAACTGCTCTAACCACCAGGTTCTATAAGTTACACAAATCAGATTTATTTTTCATAAATGTGCTAAATGCAATATTTTACAAAGTCAATCCGAGGCTCATGTATGAATTTAAATCCTCTTCATGTACTAACCTAGACTGCTATCATCATCATAGGTGGTACCTCAAAACGAGGATGACTTACTTCCACGCCAAAAAACGATGAGTTCACAGGTGTTTCAATGAAGGGCCCGAACTACATCCTCAAGGGTGGAAGATGCCTGTGTGTGGATTTTTTTAACGTGTGGTGGCCGTTGCACACCAGCCACCAAAAGGGCTTGACAGAACTAGGTCTTGGTCCAGTGGCAAGGATTACCCAAGGTGACTGGAGACCTGCTATGCTGCACGGACCTAGCGCACCCCTGGCCCCGAACTCACGCCTCCCCTGGGCCTTGATCACGTCCCTCTACAGTCTCTCGCCACTCCTTCACCACGACCTCGCCGCTCCTGCTGTATCTGCCCACGCTCCAATCACCAACCTGGACCTTGATGACGTCACTCTTCGCTGCCGTCGCCCTCCTGCACCAGTTCGCGTTGCTCCCTGAAGGGGCCTCCATGCTGCTCCCGGGCCGCTGCTCGCCGCTCCTTTTATGGCCCCGACCTGCCTCTGGTGTTCTCATGCAGGTTGGGGCCTCTACACTGTACCAAGATTGCTATACCAAGCCCATGACATAACTTACTTATAAGAACATAATGAGGGGAAAATTGTGGTCGGAGGCTTCCTTTGGACAAATGTCTCTGAACCAAAATGTTTTTACGAAACTACCTGGTGGTCCCGGAGGAATGTAGGATTCTGGTCGGAGGCCTTCATTTGTAGTGCAGCATACGGAAACATATCCTCCAGGTATGTATTTGTATCCTGGAATCACGTGGGCCTGGACCACCAAGTGGGGGTTTTAGGGGGGTATTCTCATTGATAATAATGGGAACTCTGTTTTTATGAGCTATCATTACTATCAATGAGAATACCCCCCAAAACAAGAAACACAACACAAATTAAAAAAACACCTAACATATTTTAAATTAATTGAAATTGAATGGAATTATGTTTTAGAAAAATATTTTTTTTTGAAATTTTTTTTATAATGTGTTTTAATAGGGTTAAAAATTAACTTACCTGAATGGACAGGGTTTTTAATATAAATGTGAGTAATCACATTTAATTTTTCTATGTTTTAAAACTCTTGCGCTGGTAAAAGTAGGCTATACTGAAGGACATTTGCTAGGCAAGAGTTTGGTAAATAGCCAAATCTCTGCCCCGCGGATGTCCTTCCTGCGGAGATGCGTTGGATCTGTCAAAAGAAATTTTGACAGATCGGAAAAGCCGGTTCTCGGCGCATGCAGATCATGTGCCGAGAACCAGTATTTGCGAGGCCCAGTGAGCATCGGCATAATAATGGAATGGAATGGAAAGAAAGCTATTTGTCCCATTGTGCTTCCATCCTGTGCGAATCTTGATAATCTGCCTTCCGAAGAGGGGTGACCAACCATAATTAAAGCATCCAAGGCCTCACAGCTCTATGAAACTTCACCCTGACCCTCAAAAGTAGTGAAGCAAATCTACAACCTTACAACCCACACAATTCAACTTTGATCGGTTGAGTTCCGCCAATGATTAATTTTTTCATCCCACACACAGAAATTATTATGCCTTATTGAGAATTTTATGATGTGTGACCATCCTTATAATCTTCACGCCCGTTCTTTGCTAGATACTTAGCCAGCTTTTGGAGCTAATTGCCATAGTATTGACTGATTTTTCTGAGAATTCCAAAGATGTACTCCTCAATGGAAAACATTCTTTGAATTTCTCTCATCTCTGTTTACATTACTAACATTTTAACCACTTGAAAGACCTGAATTAAGCACCCTTCTCAGTCACTTTATAATTTATGTCCCAGTTATATTGCAAGTTTGGTATCAGTGTAACATGTCCTTTTGGTCTATGCAAAATCCAACATTTCAGCATAATATCAGTTTTGCAGAAATGAGCTATTTGGCAGTGGTAATTCAATCCAATGATGATCCAATGGCAATCCAATATCGCCCATTTTACTCCAAAGCTCACTACATCATTCACACCCATGAAACCTATCCCTGCATTAGCTCCCAATCTCCCACTGCCTCAGATTTTAAAATCTCAGCCTTGTGTTCACATCCCTCCATGGCCTTGACCATTTCTATGTCTGTAATCTCCTCCAGTCCTACAATCCCTCCCAACCTAAACTCTCCGTTCCTCCAACTCTAGCCTCTTGTGAATCATCGGCTGGAATTTTCTCCTAAAATACGGCTGGGTTTGGAGTGCGGGGGCAGTTAAAGTGTTAAAAATTGGATCCTGACTTGATCCCGTCTTCAACCCACCCACCTGCGGTTTTGCCAGAGTCAGGACGGGGGTGGGGGGAGCAGGGGAGGGGAGGCGACCAACCTGCTCCCAGGGGGCATTACCTTAATTTAAATGTTGTAATGAGGGTGGAAGCTTCTTTTTCCCCGTTCAATCTTTTGTTTAACTGCCTATGGACGGGTTTAATACAATTAATACAATTCGTGCAACCCAGCAGTTAAACCGTGCCGGGGACTGCTGCATCCAGAAGGTAAGTGGCTTTATACCTACCCCCTGGATCCAGGATCCTGAACATACCCAACCCTCACTATCGGAGACCCCACCTTGAGGTCTCCAATGACTTCACCCAGGCTCACCTCCCCCCCCCCCCCCCCCACCGCCAGTGGCCATCTCCAATCCTCTCTCCCCCCTGCCCTCCCTCCCAACAATCCCCAGACAAACCCCCACACTGATCCCCAACCCCTGCCGATCCTCTCACTGATGCCAGACCCCCCTCCATCCCCGATCCCCGGCCGATTGCCGACCCTGCTCCAATGCCCCTGATCCCCGACTGATTGCTGACCACCCTCCCACCCCCCCCTGATCCTGACTGAATGCCGATCCCCCACCCTTCGATCACCGACCACTTCTAAGGCTTTCCAGCAATCCAGTCTCCCAATCTGGTTCACCGGGGGGGAATCTGGGGCCTCACATTCAAATCAGACCCCACCATGGAGGCTCCCCCACCCCCAACCTACCTCCCTTGTGTAAATTCCGCCATCCTCTCCCTTTGCCCCAGCACTAACAGCTATGCTTTCAGCCACCTAGGTCTCAAACTCTCCCTCCCTCTATTCATTTAAGAACTTCTTAAAACCTACTTCTTTGACCAAGCTTTCAGTCACCCTTTCTAATCTCTCCCTCTTTGGCTCAGCATCCATTTTCCTTATGTTTCAATAAAGTACCATGGGACATTTTTCTACATTAAAGATGCTTTGTAAATACAAGTTGTTGTTATATACCACAGCAGTGTGGGCTCCAGTATCAACATTCCATTTCAATGCTGGTTGATACATTGTCAGATGCTGACTTTTAATTCAATGTCTCCATTACATAGGGGTCGCAATTCAGTTGTGGACACCACCCATTACCGCTGATGGTAGGTGGCAAAGGCCTACCATCATCGTTAAGCGGCGTCCACGGCCCGACTGAAATTGAGTAGGCTCTTTGGCAGAGGCGCCGAGTCAATGCTGCGCTGGCTAACGCCAACCGCGTGGTGACGTTATCCAGCGTACAATGGCTCTTTGACGCCTCTGTCACGATATTTGCTTTGTACAGCTGCCATACAGCCTGAAAAAAGTGGTGGTTAAAGAGCAGATCTCAGGCCCAATCGCTTAGAAAGGAATGAAAGTTTTTCTCTATTTATTTCTGCATGTTTTCATTAGTTTTAAGAGTGGGGAAGTGTGTGTGTGGATCGGAGAAGTTTTACTTTTTTTTTCTTCCCTTTTCTTCCTGCTTTGTTTCCTAGCATAGCAGCAGCCTCCCGATGCAAAGCTGAATAGGCCTCCTGAGTTTCCGCCCGAGGATGAGTGTGCAATGCTACTTGTTAGCGTAAAAACTGAATTTGGCAGTTTTCAGCCTGCACCCAACGCCTGACGATAAAATCAGCACTCAGGTGGTGACACCGCCTCAAAAACAGCAGTACTGAATTTCAACCCCATAATAGAAACATAGAAAATAGGTGCAGGAGTAGGCCATACAGCCCTTCGAGCCTGCACTGCCATTCAATAAGATCATGGCTGATCATTCACCTCAGTACCCCTTTCCTGCTTTCTCTCCATACCCCTTGATCCCTTTAGCCATAAGGGCCATATCTAACTCCCTCTTGAATATATCCAATGAACTGGCATCAACAACTCTCTGTGGTAGGGAATTCCACTGAGTGAAGAAGTTTCTCCTCATCTCAGTGCTAAATGGCTTACCCCATATCCTTAGACTGTGTCCCCTGGTTCTGGACTTCCCCAACATCGGGAACATTCTTCCTGCATCTGACCTGCCCAGTCCCATCAGAATTTTATATGTTTCTATGAGATCCCCTCTCATCTTTCTAAACTCCAGTGAATAAAGGCCTAGTCGATCCAGTCTCTCCTCATATGTCAGTCCAGCCATCCCAGGAATCAGTCTGGTGAACCTTTGCTGCACTCCCTCAATAGCAAGAATGTCCTTCCTCAGATTAGAAGACCAAAACTGAACACAATTTTCCAGGTGAGGCCTCACCAAAGCCCTGTACAACTGCAATAAGACCTCCCTGCTCCTATACTCAAAACCCTTAGCCATGAAGGCCAACATATCAGTTGCCTTCTTCACCACCTGCTGTACCTGCATGCCAACCTTCAATGACTGATGTACCATGACACCCAGATCTCGTTGCACCTCCCCTTTTACTAATCTGTCACCATTCAGATAATATTCTGCCTTCGTATTTTTGCCCCCAAAGTGGATAACCTCACATTTATCCACATTATACTGCATCTGCCATGCATTTGCCCACTCACCTAACCTGTCCAAGTCACCCTGCAGCCTCTTAGCGTCCTCCTCACAGCTCACACCACCATCCAGTTTAGTGTCATCTGCAAACTTGGAGATATTTCACTCAATTCCTTCATCCAAATCATTAATGTATATTGTAAATAGCTGGGGTCCCAGCACTGAGCCCTGCGGCACCCCACTAGTCACTGCCTGCCATTCTGAAAAGGACCCGTTTATCCCGACTCTCTGCTTCCTGTCTGCTAACCAGTTCTCTATCCACATCAGTACATCTTTTACAAAATTTAACTTACAAAACATTGAGACCTAAAATTTAATGGTCAGAGTGTATTTTGTGATCCACCCAAGTTGATTTTATCTCCTTTGATGTTTATTGAAGTAAAAGAGCGTCGAAAGCTGCTCATGCTATATTATTAAGGGCACCCGTTTCACATTGACTTTTTCGATATGTACTCAATAAACAGATCTTTTGCTTTTATTCCATTTTTGTTGTTGGATACAAGTGCATACATGTGTATCCCTTTCTGAATACTTTGTTCATGAAAACAAAAATCAAGGAGCAAGTCAAAAAACTTTTTGAAAACTGGCAATTTTCTTGGACTCAAGATGATTATAAATTATCCAAATTCAAATGTAATTACTTCCCAGCATTTGACCTTCATAAAAAATAGATTTCTCAAGGGGAATGTCATTGTAACTTTTTGCTAGAAATGATTTACTTTGTTTAACTGCAGGCTGAGAGACTTCTTCTCAGTTGAATACAAGCCAGATCATTTCTTAGAATATTATGGCTGCTAGTAGAATCACATTGTAGTACTGATGATGTGTCCTGTCCAACTATAACTGCCAGAAATGATACCTACACCAAAAATTCTCCAAACAAAACATCACACATTTAACACATTTAATCAAAAATCCCATTCTAAGGTTAGTGCCCTTCATTTCTCCTAGACGTGGTACCCAGCACACCCATCAGCTCAAATCTGCATAATTTCTTTGTGTCGCAGCCTTTAAATCTTTACCTTGTATGCTGACTAAAATGAGAATCTATGAACCTAACAGAAATCCTTCTTAAACAGCACATTTTCTATATCAGATTTCACTTGGTCCTTCATTAGATTTTAAAATATAAGACATACTTCACAATGTTAATCTTGTTTTCTTAAAGGTGTCATTTTCATATACAATTTTAAGTTTGCTCTGTTCTGTTTTGTACTCCTACTAGGAGGTGTCATTTGGCCCAATGAGGCTTGTTGAAGAGGATAGCAATGAAACACCAATAAGAATATTAAATTGATTTATTTTATTATAACCATAACAATGACCTATAACAGACATCCTATTAGTTTTTCCAATGAAATCACCATAAAATGGCCCCTTTGGCTGGCAGTGTTCAGTTCTGGATTTTTTGGATGGCCTGACATTCCTCGGAATCAGTTTTTCTGCATCCATGGCCTAACTGTACATGGTTATATTGTACCAGTCAGCATCATATTACTAGTTGGCTTATGTGACCAGGCATGTTTCTATCACTGTACAAACAGTAATTTGTGTTAACCTATGCAGTCTGTACACTATATAATTATTTTTGAAACAACTTGCAATTATACTGTGCCTTTAATGTGAAAAAAACACCCCAAGGTGCTCCACAGGACGTAAGAAAGAAAATGGGCATCGAGCCCAAGAATGTGATATTAGGAAAGGTGACCAAAAGCTTGGTCGAAGAAGTGGGTTTTAAGAAGGATCTTGAACGAGAAGGGAGGGGTGTAGGGTGGGGCCTAGACAGCTGAACGTACAGCCATCAATGGTAGGGCGAAGGGAGGGAGAATGCACAAAAGGCCAGAGTCAGAGGAATGGAAAGTTTTGGGGGGTCTGTAAAACTGGAAGTGGTTACAGAGATTGGGAGAGGTGAGGCCATGAAGCTATTTAAATACAAGGATGAGAATTTTAAATTGGAGAAATTAGGGAACCTGGAGCCAATGCAGGTCAGCAAGCACAAGGGTGATGGGTGAGTTACAGAGGATGAATTAAACTGTCTTTGTGATGGAGAGGATACAGGTTCAAAAATTAAACTTTGGGTCAAATATGATGCCAACAACACCAGCGTGTATTTATATAGCGTCTTTAATGTAGTAAAACGTCCCAAAGCGCTTCACAGGAGTATTATGAGACTAAATATTTGACACCGAGCCACATAAGGAGAAATTAGGGCAGGTGACCAAAAGTTTGGTCAATGAGGTAGGTTTTAAGGAGCGTCTGAAAGGAGCAAAGAGATTTAGAGAGGTGGAGAGGCTTAGGCAGAGAATTTCAGAGTTTAGGGCCTAGGCAATAGAAGGCACGGCCACCAGTGGTTGAGTGATTATAATCAGGGATGCTCAAGAGGGCAGAATTAGAGGAGCATAGATATTTCGGGAGAGTTGTGGGGCTGAAGGAGATTACAGAGATAGGGAAGGGTGAGGTCATGAAGGGATTTGAAAACAAGGATGAGAATTTTGAAATCAAGGCGTTGCTTAACTGGGAGCCAGTGTAGGTCAGCGATCACAGGGGGGATGGGTGAGCGGGACTTGGTGCATGTTAAGCAACAGGATGCTGAGTTTTGGATCATCTCAAGTTTACATAGTGTAGAATGTGGGAGATCAGCCAGGAGTGCATTGGAATAGTCAAGTCTAGAGATAACAAAGGCATGGATGAGGGTTTCAGCAGCGGATGAGCTGTGGCAAGGGCGGAGACGGGCGATGTTACAGAAGTGGAAATAGGCAGTCGTAGTTATGCTGCGGATATGTGATCAAAAGCTCATTTCAGGATCAAATATGACACAAAGGTTGCGAACAGTGTGGTTCAGCCTCAGACAGAAGTTGGGGAGAGGGATGGAGTCAATGGCTAGGGAACGGAGTTTGTGGTGGGGACCGAAAACAATGGCTTTGGTCTTCCCAATATTTAATTGGAGAAAATTTCTGCCCATCCAGAACTGGATGTCGGACAAGCAGTCTGACAATTTAGAGACCATGGAAGAGTCGAGAGAAGTGGTCATGAGATAGAGCTGGGTGCCATCAGCGTACATGTGGAAACGGATGCTGTGTTATCGGATGATGTCGCCAAGGGGCAACATGTAGATGAGAAATAGAAGGGGGCTATGGATAGATCCTTGGGGGACACCAGAGGTAATGGTATGGGAGCGGGAAGAGAAACCATTACAGGTGATTCTCTAGCTAAAATTAGACAGATAAGAATGGAACCAAGTGAGTGCAATCCCATCCAACTGGATGATAGTGGAGAGGCGTTGGAGAAGGATGGAGTGGTCAACCGTGTCAAAGGCTGCAGACTAGTGAAGAAGAACGAGGAGGGTTAGTTTGCCTTTGTCACAGTCACAAAGGATGTCATTTGTGACTTTGATTAGAGCCGTTTCTGTACTGTGGCAGGGGCGCAAACCTAATTGGAGGGATTCAGACAGAGTTGTGGGAAAGATGGGTATGGATTTGGGTTGTAAACAGTCTGGTTCAGCCTGAGACAGTGGTTGGAGAGAGGAATGGAATCGGTGGCGAGGGTACAGAATTTGTGGCGGCGGCCGATGGTGATGGTCTTACCACTGGAGGAAATAATAGCTCATCCAAGACGACATATCAGACAAGCAGTGTGATAACACAGAGACAGTGGCTGGATTGAGAGAGCTGGTGGGGAGGTAGAGCTGATAGGTTAGCAAATATGTGGAAGCTGACCCCATGTCTTCAGATGATATCAATAACGGCAGTATGTAGGGGCCCAAATTTGCCCAGGAGTTGCTCCGTTTTTTTTGGAGCAACTTGATTTTTCTGGAACATCTTAAAAATCCCTATTCTACACATTTAATTTGCAGTGGCATTAAACACCTTCACAACAACATTCAAGAAGCATAAAAACCATCAATAATGAATTAAAAAAAAACTTAAGTCCCAGCTTCATATCAAAACTCTCCTCCTCCGCTCCCCCCACCCCCCATCAAAACAAAGCACAACCATCAATCAATAAAAAATAAAACTCAAATCCTACCTGGTCGGGGAAGTCAACGGGCCGGGCTGGCCAGTGCGGGAGGCCACTCGGCCTGGGATAGGGGTGGGGGAACGCACCAACTCGAGAACGCACCGGCGAGCCCTTCGGCCAGGGCTAGGGGCGGGGGAACGTACCGAGGACTGGACTTCTCCGAGGGACTTCTCCGAGGACTGGACTAGTCTTCTCCGAGGGACTTCTCCAGGGAGTTCTCCGAGGGACCTCCGGCTGGGGGCAGGAGCTACTGCGCATGTGCAAAACCTCCAGTGCGCATGTGTTGAACTGCCGGCACTGTTTTTCGCGCAGGACCCTAGCTCCGCCCCCTAATGGACAGACCACGCTGCACCAAGCCATGGGAGAGACCACAGAGCAGGGAAAATACAGAGCTACATTTTCGGCGCCATTTTGGGAGCAAAACGTCGGCGCACCTCGGGTAAGTGCGCCGAAAAAAACGGAGGGCCAAATTTGGGCCTTAGATGAGGAAAAGAAGAGGGCCATGGATAGATCCTAGGGACACTCTAGAAGTAACGGTGTATGGATAGGAAGATCAGCATTGCTGGAGATGTTCTGGCTACAATTGAGTAGGCCTCCTTCTGTGCTGTAATCATTCTGTGAAACTATGGGGCACAAAGTTGGCCAGGAGTTGCTTAGTTTTTTTGGAGCAACTTGATTTTTCTGGAGTATCTTAAAAATCCCCATTTTGCACATTCAATTTGGGAGAGGGACGGGATGGGACATCGGGTCCCATGCTGCAGAGGAGCTACTCTGCATGCGCAAAACCTCTAGTGCGCATGCGCTGAGCTGCCAGCACTCTTTTGAGCGCAGGGTCCTAGCTCCACCCCCTAATTGAATTGCCACGCCGTGCCAAGCCAATAATTCTTTAAAAAATGGCGGCTGCCACTCTTGCGCCAGCTGGAGGCAGTCCCCATGGCAGCCGGCATATTTGTGGGCCCCTTACCGGCAGAGCCATGTAAAAAAAAAAATAGTAGTGTGGTGACGTCAATCGATGTGCAACACGGACTTAATGTCACCTGCGCAACCTTCGACCTGAGCACTCAATTCAGCGCTGGGTCCTAAGTGTTATGTCTTGAATAAAGCAAAGTAACTGAGTACTGTAGACGTGAGTAAGTGTGACCTTAGTCTTTTTATTCTAGCTCCAGAGTACTGTTACAGCATGGGAGGTCTGCTTATATACAATGCTTCCAACAGATACGCCCTTTAGTGGTGGTAGTGTGCAGGCTACATAGGGTTGCATACATAACCTCACTCCCTCCCAAAGTCAATAGTACACTTATTTACAGGGTGAGACGATCTGGGGCTTTCCGCTTCCTAGTCGATCGTCTTGGTACAAATGCAGGTGTAGGTGAGTTGGTTGGGCCTTGCTGGGATGCTGGGGATGATGAGTTCAGCATCGTGGTCAACCATGATGTCGGTTGCCACTTGTGTGTGTGTGTCGGGGAGTCGAAGTTGGTGGTGTCCTCTTCAGGTTGCTTGTGGCAGTCTGCGAATTGCAGTTTGGTTTGGTCCATATGCTTTCTGCAAGTTAGGCCATTTGCAAGTTTGACCTGAAACACTCTACTCCCTTCTTTGACTATGACAGTGCCAGCAAGCCATTTGGGACCATGTCCATAGTTGAGTACAAATACAGAATCATTGCAATATCGCGTGACAAATTTGCGCGATCATGGTACATGCTTTGTTGATGCCGCCTGCCCTCGACGTGATCATGGCGATCAGGGTGGACTAGAGAGAGCCTTGTTTTGAGCACCCTTTTCATGAGCAGCTCGGCTGGGGGAACCCCGGTGAGCGAGTGGGGTCTTGTGCGGTAGCTGAGCAGGACTCGGGACAGGCGGGTCTGCAGGGAGCCTTCTGACACGCGTTTCAAGCTTTGCTCAATGGTTTGGACTGCCCGTTCTTCCTGGCCATTAGATGCGGGCTTGAACGGGGCAGATGTGACGTGCTTGATCCCATTGCGGGTCATGAATTCCTTGAATTCAGCGCTGGTGAAGCACGGCCCATTGTCGCTGACAAGGACATCGGGCAGGCCATGCATGGCAAACATGGTTCGTAGGCTTTCGATGATGGCAGTGGACATGCTTATAGACATTATTACACACTCAATCCATTTTCAATAAGCATCCACAACAACCAAAAACATTTTGCCTAGAAACGGGCCAGCGAAGTCAACGTGGATCCTAGACCACGGTTTGGAGGGCCATGACCACAAACTTAGCGGTGCGTCCCTGGGTGCATTGCTCAGTTGAGAGTAAGTGTTGCATTGGCGCACGCAAGACTCCAAATCTGAGTCGATGCCGGGCCACCACACATGGGATCTGGCTATAGCTTTCATCATTACTATGCCTGGGTGGGTACTGTGTAGGTCGCGTATAAACGTTTCGCTGCCTTTCTTAGGCAAAACCATGTGATTACCCCATAAAAGACAGTCCGCCTGTATGAACAGCTTGATCTCTTCATGCATCTCCGCTGGGACGCTGGACCAGCTCCTATGGAGGACACAGTTTTTTTACAAGGGACAGTAAAGGATCCTGATTGGACCAGGTCCTGATCTGGCCGGCTGTAACGGGTGACTTTTCATTTTCAAACGCATCCATTACCAACAATATGTCTGCAGGCTGTGCCATTTCCACCCCGGTTGTGGGCAATGGTAGCCGACTTAGGGCGTCAGCGCAGTTCTCTGTGCCTGGCCTGTGGCGAATTACATAGTTATGTGCAGACAGCGTGAGTGTCCATCTTTGGATGCGAGCAGAGGCATTGGTATTGATGCCTTTGCTCTCTGAGAATAGCGATATGAGTGGCTTATGGTCAGTTTCTAACTCGAACTTAAGCCCAAACAGATACTAATGCATTTTTTTTACCCCGTAAACGCATGCCAGAGCTTTTTCAATCATGCTGTAGGCCCTTTCGGCCTTGGACAAGCTCCTGGACGCATAAGCGACCGATTGCAATGTTCCCGATTCGTTTGCATATTGTAACACACACCCGACCCCGTACGAAGATGCATCGCAAGCTTGCACTAAATGTTTACAATGATTATACAGGACAAGCAGTTTGTTGGAACATAACAGATTTTGGGATTTCTCAAAAGCTGTCTCTTGTGATTTCCCCTATACCCAGTTATCTCCCTTGTGTAGCAACACATGTAGAGGTTCTAGCAAGGTGCCTAACCTGGGTAGGAAATTACCAAAATAATTGAAGAGTCCCATGAACGACCGCAGCTCCGTCACGTTCTGTGTTCTCGGCGCATTCTTGATGGCCTCCCTCTTGGCGTCGGTGGGTCTGATGCCGCCTGCCGCGATTCTTCTCCCTAAAAACTTGACCTCTGGCGCCAGGAAAACACACTTTGAGCATTTCAACCTGAGTCCCACACGATCTAGCCTACTTAGAACCTCTTCCAGGTTCTGCAAGTGTTCAATGGTGTCCCGACCTGTGATCAATATGTCGTCCTGGGAAACCACAGTGTGTGAAACCGACTTTAGCAGACTCTCCATGTTCCTTTGAAAAATAGCCGCGGCCGATCGAATCCCAAACGGGCATCTATTGTAGATGAACAGACCTTTGTGCGTGTTGATGCAGGTGAGGCCTTTTGAAGATTCCGCCAGCTCCTGCGTCATGTAAGCCGAGGTCAGGTCCAACTTGGTGAACGTCTTTCCTCCTGCCAGCGTTGCAAATAGGTCGTCTGCCTTGGGTAGCGGGTACTGGTCCTGCAGCGGAAAACGGTAAATCGTTACTTTATAGTCCCCACAAATTCTGACCGTGCCATCGCCCTTGAGGACCATAACGATCGGACTTGCCCACTCGTTGAACTTCACCGCGTGATGATGCCCTCTCGTTGCAGCCTGTCTATCTTGATCTCCACTTTCTTTCACATCATATATGGCACCGCCCATGCCATGTGGTGGAAGGGTCGTGTACCGGGAATCAAATGGATCTGTACCTTTGCCCCCAAGAAACTTCCGATGCCTGCTCAAACAATGACGGGAACTTGCTCAGAACCTGGACACATGAGGCGTAGTTGACGGACGAAAGCACTCGGATGTCGTCCCAGTTCCAGCGGATTTTTCCCAGCCAGCTTCTGCCGAACAGTGTGGGGCCCTCTCCTGGTACTATCCATCGTGGTAGTTCGTGCACTGCTCCATCATAGGAGACTTTTACTGCTGCGCTGCCAATTACAGGGATCAGTTCTTTAGTGTAAGTTCTCAGCTTGGTGTGAATGGGGCTCAGCTTGGGCCTGTGTGCCTTGTTGCACCACAGCCTGTCGAAGGCCTTTTGGCTCATGATGGACTGACTTGCACCCGTGTCCAATTCCATGGATACTGGAATTCCATTCAGTTCAACTTTTAACATGATCGGTGGATATTTTGTGGTGAAGGTGTGTATCCCATACACTTCTGCCTCCTCGGTTTGAGCCTCTAGTTCAGTTTGATCCACCATGGATCGGTCTTCCTCTGCAACGTGGTGGTTTGCAGGGTTTGCAGCTCGTCTGCACATTTGCTGGAGGTGTCCCATTGTTTCACAGCCCTTGCACACATAGTATTTGAAGCGGCATTGATGGGCTCGATGATCACCTCTGCAACGCCAACAAGATGTCAATTGCCTCACATTAACGTTTGATGGCGGACTCTGGGTCATCTGAGGTCGTGCAGCTGCAGGCATGTACATTCTGCCATATGCATTCCTGCCTGAAAATGACATTACTTTGTGTACAGTACTTGCCGAAACGTCTTTATGCTGCGAAATTTGTTTGGTGTTATCGCTGGTGGACTTAAATGCCTGGGCTATCATTATGCCAATGCCAAGCACAAAAAAGTCTCTTAGCATTTGCTCCAGGAATCCATCGAATTCACAATGTCCTGCAAGGAGCCTTAGTTCGGCAACATAGCTTGCCACTTCCTGGCCTTCAGACCGTTGACATGTGCAAAATCGATACCTTGCCATCAGAACACTCTCCTTTGGATTTAGGTGCTCCCGGACCAGCGTACACAGTTCTTCATACGATTTTGTTGTTGGTTTCTCCAGGGCAATAAGATTCTTCATGAAGCCATAGGTTGTTGCCCCACAGACGGTGAGGAGGATCGCTTTTTGTTTGGCAGCATTCACACTCCCTTCCAGCTCGTTGGCCACGAAGTATTGGTTGAGTCGCTCCACGAAGACCTCCTTATCGTTCCCTTCTGAGAGTTTCTCCAGGATGCCAACAGTTCTCTGCATTTTCGCGTGATGGTTTGTTATCTCGTCGCCAGTTGTTATATCTTGAATAAATCAATGTAATTGAGTACTGTAGACGTGAGTAAGTGTGACCTTCGTCTCTTTATTCTAGCTCTAGAATACTGGTACAGCATGGGAGGCCTGCTTATATACAGTGCTCCCAAGGGATGCTGGGATCCCTTGGGACTCCAACAGATACGCCCTCTGGTGGCGGTAGTGTGCAGGTTACATAGGGTTGCATACATAACACTAAGTATGCCAAGTTAACCTGGCATGCAAGTAGGATGACAGACACCGACGGGGACAATATTTGCAGCTGTTAATGAGACACACACATCAATCAGGTAAGTTTGAATGGAAGGGTTTGGTATTGTTTTTTTGGATTTTATTGAAGTGGTGGCTTGCTGCAATATATGTGAAAAGTTTTAAAAAGTGTTTTGGGAGTGCTGCTGGACGCTTGCAAAGGCTCAGATGGTTAGTGAATGCCTTTGTGAAGACAGAAGATGCTGCAAATGCTCAGCAGGTCACGCTACATCCGTGGAGTTCACGTCTCGGGTCCACATGCTGCCTGACCAACGGAGTATTTGCAGCATCTTATGCTGTCATTTTACATTTGCAGTATCCGCTTGCAGAGCAAAGAGGAAGACGCAGAAGAGGGAGATCCTGAAGAGGAGGAAGCCGAAGAGGAGGAATCAGATGGAAGGATGCATCCCAGACAGCCCCTTTGTGGCCTTGTTATCCGGGATGGAATCATCTACCTGCGGTCCCACTGGCTAGGCAGGCTACCTCTTCTTGTTGACCCACTGGCTGGGCAGGCTGCATTTCTTGGGTGAGATGAGGAAGACACAAAGGTGGAGTTGTGCTGACGGGAGGGCGGTAAACCTAGAGGTGCATGCCAGAAGGGGGATAATGTACGAGGATACCCGCATTTTATATCCCTTCAGCCCTGCCGCTGGCCAAGGGCTCAACCATGCTCCTGCCGAGAATGGCCTGCACCGTCTCCTCCAAGGGCATGAGGTGGTGCTGGGAATAGTCATTGGTGCTGATTGCTGGTAGGTGAGCGATTGGGGGTCCTGCATTGAGCAGTGTGTGAGGCTAGTGGTGCAGTTGGTAGGAGACAGCTTTTGAAGATGCATTCACTGACCTTGACCAGTGGTCTGAGGTCATGAAGCTTCTTTGGGCACTGGAGCCAGGTGGTGGGGGTGAAACTGCTGGCAGTGACGGCCTTGGTAATGTACTCCCACATTGTTCTTTCTGGATGGCCTCCTGGCCCTTGTGGATAGAGGGCCAGTATTGTAGTATTGTCCCCCTGCACAATGCTGGAGTGTTGCGTGCGAGACCCTGGGTGCCCCTTCCTTGGCTTAGTGAGCCATTTGTGTTGGTGCTGAGGCAGTTTTCCCATTTGTTCAGTTTAGGAAGGTAATTCAGCTTTAAGAGCTGAATAATCACATTTGGAACTTCTTTTAAATATTGAATATTTGTAACAAGACAAAAGGGGCAGAAAATGTATTGATACACTGCATTTTATTTTGTCTTGCTTCAATGTGCCCTTTAAATTTCAGAGCTCCTCACTGTCCACAATGCATTGCAAGCTTCACAGCCTCGCACACGTACTCTAGGGGAAGCAGCAATGCCACACCAGGACTACAAATTGGTTCTGGATCCCTCCTGTAATGCCACCAGGACAGCGTAGCACCTAAAGTTAGCACTGCGCCACTTACCTCCATGCCCCCCCCCACACCAGTTTAGGTCGATTAGCGCTGCGGCCATTTCAGGCGGTCATTAACGGCAGTTGACGGTGACACTGACTGCTTTGCTGGCGATCACCAATATTTCCCCTATGGGGGTCTCTCTTCCTTGCCATAATTTGCTGGCCAATTTGGACATTAATAATGGCATGCGTTGTTCACACACCATTATTTTTCCAGCAAATTCCAGCTATTGGGCCTCAAAATTCTAATCGCGCCCTGGGCAGAACACAGGCAGAGACACACCCTCTTTCCAATATCAAATGGGAGTGTCAGAAATTTGATGACTATCCTGAGAATCTCATCTTTAAGCTCCTAAAAAGGCCTCCGCAGAAATCTAGACAGCTGAGAGCTGGTGTGAGTTCTGCTGAGACCCCAGCAAAGGCCCCAGACTTTGCCAGTAAGGTAATACAACCTTAATGTAAATACTTATGCCCCTAATTGGGAGTGAATATTTCTTATGCCTCTTCTGTCTTCAGCCTGGAAAGGTCCTGGGGCCCTGCTGATGAAGTGTCTGTGTACCAATCTGCCTTCCAACAGACGGATTAGGATGATGCCTCTGTTGCATCCGTACAAATACATTGCACCCACCCAACATTGATGAGAATGTCGGGGTTGATAGGAAGATAAAGGGGTAATGGGAAGCTGAATGACAAGCGGACATGGTAGAAGTGAGGGGGTGGGAAAAGCAAGTGACTTAACACTTAACACTGTCAGTATCACATTTAAGGCCTGCTTTTAACAGTGTAAAACTTTCAAAGGACGGAAAATGAATTTTTTTTCCAATAATTTAAAATTTTTTAATCCTGTTAAATAAATTTATTTTTGGACCCTTTAAAATATGTACATTTATTTTTCAAAAAATAACATTTTTGTTTAAAATAATTAATTAAATTCCATTTTGATTAATTTAAAATATGTGATGTTTTCTTTTAATTTATTTTAAGTGTTTGTGTGTTTTTGGGGTACAGGTTGAGCATCCGAAATCCAGAGTTCCAAAATTCGGAATGTTCTGGAATCCGGACACCGGGCCAATCCGTGGCGGGGTCGCCCGGAAATCGGGATATGTTCCGAAATCCGGACTCCCCTGCATCGGTGACCCGACTTCGGCCCGACCTCGCTCTGGCTCGACCTCACCGCAGCCCTACCTCGCTCCGGTCCTTGGCGGCCCGATCTCGCCCCGACCCTCGGTGGCCCGACCTCCCCCGGCCCTCGGCAGCCTGACCTCGCCTCAGCGGCCCGACCTCACTCCGGCCCTCAGCGGCCTGACCTCCCCCCGGCCCTCGGCGGCCCGAACTCACTCTGGCCTGACTTCGCCCCGGCCCTCAGCGGCCCAACCTCGCCCCAGCCCTATCTTGCTCCGGCCCTCGCTGGCCCGACCTCCCCTGGCCTTCGGTGGCCTGACCTCCCCCCGGCCCTATTTCGCCCCGGCCCTCGGCGGCCCAACCTCGCCCCGGCCCTATCTTGCGCTGGCCCGACCTCCCCCGGCCCTCGGTGGCCCGACCTCCCCCCTGCCCTATTTCGCCCCGGCCCTCGGCGGCCAGATCTCCCTCCGGCCCGACTTCGCCCGGTCCCGGCTCCACCCCTTCTCCCCCTTATCTCGGTGGCCGACCTCGTCCCCTTACCTTGGCTGCCCGACCCCACCTACCTCGGCCCAGGCAAAGACGTTCCAAAATCCGGAAATATCCGGAATCCGGAATGGCCTCGGTCCCGAAGTTTCCGGATTTCGGAAGCTCAACCTGTATTCCCATTCATACTTGTGGTGATTCTGGAATCAGCAATCCTACTTGGATTGGTTGGGCCGGCCCACGTGATCCCAGGAACATGTGCAAAGCGCTTAAGTCCCTGGGATACGTGGGCCTCTACCCAGGCCTTCGTGTAGAGACCCAGGACCACAAGTCTCCGAACCTCCCGGACCACCAGGTAGCTTCGTCGAAATTTTCAGGTTGGAAGCCTCCGACCACACTTTCTGGGCCAATGTTTTATTGAAGCGATCCAACTGAAAGTAACAGATTATGTCAAGAAAATTTTGGACATCAGGCAAATATCACTGCAAGCAAACTCTTGGTTCTGAGACCCAGCACAACTAAACTGCTAAGATTAACAAGACTAGTCTGCTATTCTTCTGAATAATCATTTTGATTATAGAATTGAATCTATTTATTCAAAATTATTGGTTTAAAATCTTTTTAAAATGGTGTTCTTCTGCTAAAATGAGCAACAGTAACTTCTGGGCTGCAATGTCTGTTGCATACTATTATTGGTTAAACATAATGGCCAAAGCACCATTATTCCAATGCAGCGACTGAAATGCAGCCCATTTTGCAGTCCCAAGTCATTTGTATCACATTTATAACAAGAGTAATAGCCTCATCTTTTATTTATTCACATAATTGTACAACTAAATCTTCTTACTCGAATCCATACTCAAAGGTGTATTTACATGTGCATCCCTGAGAAAAGGGCATTAACTGGCGGAGAGTTGGCCTATTTGACCAACTTCCGCCCATCGAATACCCATGAAATTGTTATGCCTGGTAAAAACAGTCATAAGGCCTGCTTTTACCAGCGTAAGAGCTTTAAAAACCATATAAATAAAATGTTAGCAATAATTTATACATTTAAAAACCTGTTTATTTTTAGCCCCTTTAAAACATGTAAATATATTTTTCAAAAAACTTAACTTTGTTTTAAATATTTAATTAAATGCCATTTTAATTCATTTTAAATATGTGATGTTTTAAATAATTTATTTGATGTCTTGATCTATTTTTGGGGGTATTTCCATTCATACTTAAGGGGTTTCCGTACGTACGGAATCCCCATAAGTATGAATGGGGATTCCCTTCTGTCATTTGTTGGGCTGGCCCACGTGATCTCAGAGATACATATGCCTCTTCCCGCGGGTACCCGGAGAGCCCCAGGACTGCAAATCTCCATATCTCCCGGACCATCAGGAACGTGGACATTTTATTTGCGGATCAGAGGCATTTCCCCGCAGGAAGCTTCTAACTGCAAATTCAGTGCCTATATATTTGAAGCATTTTCCATCAAGGTTGTTTTGAAGAGGGACAAGCATTTCTCATCTCTACATATTTTGTGCATTTTGAACCACACAGTGCTTCTATTGGTTCAGAATTGGATGATATTAAATTCCATGATGATTAGAACTTCTGCTCAAGAGGTTTCACCTATCTATTAGCATGCTCTGCTCATAATCCAGCATGTCTTAATTTCCGGATCAGTTCCTAATCTTTGCTAAATTCAAAAAATAGATGAAATACCTCCAGGAACCTCTTGGATGGTACTGCAGTTTAGAGAATTGCCTAGCTGTCTCATGAAGACAAACCAGCTTAACTGCATGCATAATTCTTTCTTTTTCATCTTCTTGTGATTAATTTTGTTAAGAAATTTTGTATTCAGGAGGGCTAAGTTAAATCTACACATTTTGCAGGCATAACATTGAAACTATCATGCCAGATACATAAACAATTACAGCATCATTTGTCTGATTTGTAATCCAAGTAATACAAACAGTTTCATCATAAAACAGATGGACTTTGTCTTGAGCTCTGTGCAGAAACCAATAAATGTGCAGACAAAACCGCAATTACCCGCAGAATTTAATGTAAATAGCTCAGCAAACACATAACAAACACAGGCTATTTTGCATCAAAAAATGAATAAAATCAGACCCAAAGCAATTTCTTTTTATTTATCTGAACAACTTAGCATAAATAAAGTACGGGTATTGAAGCAATTAGCATAATTAGACTATCCTGGTCAGGACCAATGTGTTTTCTTTAGATGCATTCCCTAGAGTACTTTTAAAGTGGCAGGAGTTTCACATCACTGTTCGAAATAATTTTGTGCATATCTGTATGTTAGATTTGGAAATCATCAATTTGAAAACCGCTTGTAGAGGTACCTTACTGTATCTTAGATAGTGTCTCACAAAGTATATGCTTAGGGAGAAATTCAATAGCTTTTCACCCGTTTTGGGGCATAAAGTGTAGGATAGGGTGACAAATTTTAGGACACGATTCCCCCGAACCAGAATCTGCTGCTACTGATTTCAGAACTGTTCTATGGGCCAGAAATTCCTTTAGGCCCGTTTTCGGTCTGAAATGGGCGTGCCCCAACCAGGAGGTCCAAGCCTGGCCCAAAATTGGGCCTCAGATCTCATTAACATTATTGAGCGAACCTGTTCTTCCTCCACAGACAACTCACGCAAGTTTATAAGTATGAATGAATGTTGGGCTGCTTGTCTCGCTGGCTGTGGCCTAAATGTAAGCCCCGGGCGGGAGATGAACAGGGGGGTGGGGGGTGGGGGCAGCAATCACAGGATGGCAGCAGTTCTCGCATGTTCTGTGTATGTGGAAGAAACACCTGCTCTGTCTTAGCTTCTTGGTGGTGGCTGCTTGCTCGACTTCATCCCTGTCCAATGACAGCCCTGCTCAAGGCAGCTCAATTTGCCTGAGATATACTAAAACAGTCATTAGGGCCCTCATTAACATAATTATTTTTGGCGGACACCTGAGAAATGGGCCAACCCAATAGCGGTTCAGGCATCCTTGGGGCACAGGATGCTGATCCCTGATATTGAGCTTCATTGCACCTATTTCCACCCGTAAAACAAACACATCATGGGTCAAATTTTACCACTAGTCTTCGGGCACAGGCTGGTATTATCAAGACAGGTCCTTATTATTGCCTTTTATCAATAAAAATGTTTTTTTTTGCTTCTGTACTTGTTGCAGAATGCTGTTAATCATTTTCACCTAGTGATAGAGGCCATGTTCAGCACTGTGCCGCCCACCTTTTGCAATGTGGCCTCCTTACCAGTCCTGCAGTCATTTTCCTGAGCATCTCCTGAACACTAACAACAGTTTCACAAACAGGGTAAGGATTCTTCCTTCCCTTGACTATACACATTTTCCATGCCACCTGGAATAACAAGAGCAGCCAAACAGTCCAACCAGCACTTCAGTCAATTTGCCATGATACATCTGTGGGAAGCAAATTGCCTGATGCTGTAGACGGTCCCTATGCTAGCCTGGTAAGGGGCTTTATACTGTCCTGTGGTGGTGATTGTTTACAGATCTCTTTACAACAGATTGCAGAGCTCTGTAACCATCTCCAAACTGACCAATGATCAGTGGACGCAATTACTCTTGAGTTACATAGAATTTACAGCACAGAAACAGGCCACTCGGCCCAACTGATCTACGTCGGTGTTTATGCTCCACTAGAGCCTCCACCCACCCTAATTCATCTAATCCTATCAGAATAACTTTCTGTTCCTTTCTTCCTCATGTGTTTATCTAGCTTTCCCTTGTTATTGCCAAGTAGATGCTCTCAGGCTTGCAGAAATTGTTGGTGGCATAATGATGGGTGCCAGCAGTCTGGTACCTGCTGATTTCCTTGTTAGCCTTCTTTTGCCTTGTACCATTTCAACCACATAATTTAAAAAATAATTGTGCTGGGATGTGGCTGGCAAGGGCAGGATTTATTGCCCATCCCTAATAGCCTTTGAGAAGGTGATGGTGAGCCACCTTCTTGAATGGCTGCAGTCCTTGTGGTGAAGGTACTCCCACAATACTGTTAGGGAGGGAATTCCAGGATTTTGATTCAGCGATGATGAAGAAACGGCGATATATTTCCAAGTCAGGATAGTGTGTAACTATGGAGGGGAACTTGCAGGTGATGGTGTTCCCATGAGCCTGCTGCCCTTGTCCTTCTTGCTGGTAGGGGTCGCGGGTTTGGGAGGTGCTGCTGAAGAAGCCGTGGTGAGTTGCTGCAGTGCATCTTATAGATAGTACACACTGCAGCCATGGTGCACCGCCGGTGGGGGGAGTGAATGTTGAAGGTGGTGGATGGGGTGCCAATCAAGCAGGCTGCTTTGCCCTGAATGGTGTCGAGCTTCTCGAGTGTTGTTGGAGTTGCACTCATCCAGCCAAGTGGAGACTCCTGACTTATGCCTTTTAGATGGTGGAAAGGCTTTGGAAGTCAGTAGGTGAGACACTCACCGCAGAATACTCAGCCTCTGATCCATTCTTGTTGCCACAGTGCTTTAGTGGCTGGTCCAGTTAGATTTCTGGTCAATAGTGACCCCCAGGATGTTGATGGGGATTCAAAGATGGTATTGCTGTTGAATATCAAGGGGAGGTGGTTAGACTCTTGCTTGTTACAGATGGTCATTGCCTGGCACTTAAGTGGCGTGAAAACAACCTGCCACTTATCAGCCCGGGCCTGAATGTCATCCAGGTCTTGCTGCATGCGGGCATGGACTGCTTAATTTTCTGAACTGCGAATTGAACTGAACACTGTGCAATCATCAGTAAACGTACCTACTTCTGACTTTATGATGAAGAGAAGGTCATTGATGAAGCAGCTGGAGATGGTTGGGCCTAGGACACTGCCCTGAAGAACTCCTGCAGCGATGTCCTGGGGCTGGGATGATTGACCTCCATGTTAGAAATCAGAGGTGTCCAAAATGTATAGGGTTATGCGAACAAAACTGTGACGTAAATATGTTGTGTTTACATGGTTGTGTTAGAACTGGAGACAAAAAGTCTCCTCAGACTAGTATTAGGATGGCTAGATAGATGCTTGGAATGTGCGAATATTTTGGTTCCTTACTGATATAGCATTCTGCACTGACAATCTTCTTGTTACCTAGTGATTATCTGTTGTTTAAAGTTTAGACGAACCTTATTTATGTATCTTATGTATACTGCTAAGGTAGGAATTGAAGTTAGCTTAACAGACCTGCTTGCGAAGATAAGTAAAAGTTAATTTGTATAGGAAGACTGAGGAAGGAAGGAATTTGGTTACGGTAAACACAATCTCAGAATTGAGCAGTTTGCTAGGTCGTAAAGGAGATAACGACTGATTGAAGTGGGACAGCTCAGGTTTGGGCCTATGGCTGAGAGAGTACTGTACTAATTGTACCCGAGAGGATAAGGACCAGGGAGATAAGACATGAATTCCAATGAAGAAATCTTCGGAAAGTATAAGCAGGAAAGACAAATGAACAAGATCATGAGACATCTTTCGGGAGAAATTTGATTCATGAATCAAAACAAAGAACTCGACACCCCATTGGATACTGACCCCCATAGGTTAAACGGTCTTGTCAATATCCCATTTCAGGCCCGCCCCTAAAAAGAGAATAAAAGTCACACCCTGAGGGCTTGTCCACACAGATGGTGCATCATACAGAAATTGGGCTGGTCAAATGCTCTTTCGAGAGTGATCCCATGCTCACCGAAGGAGGCTGTAGGCAAGAGAAAGTGAGGCCGCAAACCAGAGAACTGCTCATGCCGCCTGCCGTTTGTACGATCAGATCGGCACCAGCTACTTGTCACAGTCATATGTTTTTGCTGTATAACTAGTGTGTTATATTCCGTCTTAAACTCTGATTAAACACAATACACCCATCACATTGGTTTACAGTTGATCTGATTATTAAAGTGACCAGAGGAATGATTGACCTCCAACAACTACAACCATCTTCCTTTGTGTTAAGTGTGACTCCAGCCAGTGGAGAGTTTTCCCCCTGATTCCCATTGACTTCAATTTTACTAGGGCTCCTTGATACCACGTTCGGTCAAATGATGCCTTGATATCAAAAGCAGTCACTCTCACCTTTGGAATTCAGGTCTTTTGTCCATGTTTGGACCAAGGCTGTAATGAGGTCCGGAGCCGAGTGCTCCTGGCGGAACCCAAACTGAGCATCGGTGAGCAGGTTATTGGTGAGTAAGTGTCACTTGATTGCACTGTCGATGCCATCTTCCAACACTTTGCTGATGATTGAGAAGAAACTGATGGGGCGGTAATTGGCCGGATTGAATTTGTCCTGCTTTTTGTGGACAGGACATACCTGGGCAGTTTTCCACATTGTCGGGTAGATGCCAGTGTTGTAGCTGTACTGAAACAGCTTGGCTAGAGATGCGGCTAGTTCTGGAGCACAAGGCTTCAGCACAACAGCCAGGATGTTATCGTGGCCCATAGCCTTTGCTGTATCCAGTGCACTCAGCCGCCTCCTGATATCACATGGAGTGAATCGAATTAGCTGAAGACTGGCTTTTGCACTTGCATGCTGGGCTCTGCCTTCATTGAGGATGGGGATATTCATGGAGCCCTCCTACTCCCGTTAATTGTGTAATTGTCCACCACCATTTACGACTGTATGTGGCAGGACTGCAGAGCTTTGATCCAATCCATTGAATGTGGGATATCTTAGCTCTGTTTATAGCATGCAGCTTCCGCTGCTTAGCATGCATGTGTTGCAGCTGCCCCAGGTTGGTACCTCATTTTTAGGTAAGCCTGATGCTGCTCCTGGCATGCTCTTCTGCACTCCTCATTGAACCAGGGTTGGTCTCCTGGATTGATGGTCGAGTGAGGGATATGCCATGCCATGAGGTTACAGATTGAGGTGGACTACAATTCTGCTGCTGCTGATGGCCCATAACGCCTCAGGGATGCCTAGTTTTGAGCTGCTAGATCTGTTCTGAATCTATCCCATTGAACACGGTGGTAGTGCCACACAACACGATGGAGAGTGTACTGTATTTGAGGTGGTTTAAAACCATACCCCATCATTTATTTTAACGTAACTTGCCAACAACACTTTATAACTTACACTTAAATGCCTTGCCACTTCCAGAACTCTTGTGTAAGTATTGTAAGAGCCCCTTCATATGTCTTGTTTTTAAAGCTCTTCCTTTCTTGCTGAAGTCTTGTAGATAATTTAATTACAGTTGGTTTTCTAATGATTTTGCAGGCATTGGTGGTTTCACTCAACATAAACATTTGCTGTATGATTTTGGGGAAAAAAGTTTTTAAAAAAGAGAAGCAATAAATTAGGAGAAAAAGCATCAAAAAATGGCACTAGAAAAAGACTAGACATAAGCACCTGTTCCTTTAAGAGCTCCATCATTCATGAGCACACAGTGTGATACCGCCCTAAATAGACAAGGATATGTTCTGTGCCTTATTTCAATGCATTCGAATATTGAAGTTAGTTTGATCTTAAAAAAGATTCCCCATCTGATTTCCAAGCCTCCCTCTTCTACATTCCACACCACCAAAATGAAGCACACTGGCCTGAAAATATGCCCTTGTATGACACAGAGGGGGAGAAACTCACCAGCGCCGCATTTGGGGACGGTAACCCAGTCGGGGAGGGACTTCCTGCGCCACGGAGCACCAAGATGGGCCGACTGGTGAGTAGGCCAAAACGGCGGTGCGTAGCACACCTCCCCTCTAAATTCAGCCCCTTGAGCAGAGGTTGGCCCGGTTCGCTGGGCAATTTCCGCCATGCGGCAGCCCGGGGCACGGCTGTACCATGCTTGTGCCTCCGCTAACTTCTGTGCAATTTCGTGGGAGCCGCTAGCGCACGCCCCCCCCCGGACAAAAAGAGATTTGCGTCCCGTTAGGGCTCCCCGGAGGCGCTAACAGGAGGTGCAAAATGGGAATTTCATCCCCAGAAGGTAATTCAGTACGAAAGGTCAGTTTTACCAGATCTTGTTTTGTGCTGTTTTATTGCATTTGAGTCTGGTGACTAAATATTTGTCTGATAATTGTCAATGTGTTGAGGTGGGAATGGCATCAATTACAAAATTGCAGCATGTTGATCATGGGAAGTGTGTCCCTCTAAATTTTATCAAACTGCTGTTTAACTCCTACTCAGAAGTGCACTGCAAAAGAAATACAGTGACCACATCAAATAGAGGGAATGGAACTGGACCCAATCTATGTGGTTACAAAATGGTGACAAAGTTTTGCAAGACAGTTAATTTTAAAATAATTGTAACTTTTTGTAGATAATGTATGAATCTTTCTTGTGAATACAATTTTTTAAAATTTGATTCACCTGTACCTCAGTCTTACTTTCACCATCAACGTAAAATAATAGATCACACCATACTTTTGCCCTCACTAATGTGTCTGGTTTTTAATATCAGTGTTTAGAGTGCCTGTGTCTGCGCACATTTAGAGGCTGAACTCCAAGTCATAGTCAACATCTTCATTGAGGCGTACGAAAGCATGGGCCTTACACTAAACATCCGTAAGACAAAGGTCCTCCACCAACCTGTTCCTGCCGCACAGCACTGCCCCCCAGTAATCAAGATCCACGGCGCGGTCCTGGACAACGTGGATCATTTCCCATACCTCGGGAGCCTCTTATCAACAAGGGCAGACATTGACAATGAGATTCAACACTGCCTCCAGTGCGCCAGTGCAGCCTTCGGCTGCCTGAGGAAAAGAATATTCGAAGATCAGACCCTCAAACCCACATGGTCTTACAGGGCTGTAGCAATACCCGCCCTCCTGACTCAAAGACATGGACCATATACAGTAGGCACCTCAAATCGCTGGAGAAATACCACCAATGATGTCTCCGCAAGATCCTGCAAATTCCCTGGGAGGACAGACGCACCAACATTAGCGTCCTCGATCAGGCCAACATCTCCAGCATTGAAGCACTGACCACACTCGATCAGCTCCGCTGGGCAGGCCACGTTGTTTGCATGTCTGACACAAGATTCCCAAAGCAAGCGCTCTACTTGGAACTCCTTCACGGCAAACGAGCCAAAGGTGGGCAGAGGAAACGTTTCAAGGACACCCTCAAAGCCTCCTTGATAAAGTGCAACATCCCCACCGACACCTGGGAGTCCCTGGCCAAAGACCGCCCTAAGTGGAGGAAGTGGGAGAAATTTAGAACTCAGCAGAGAAGGACAAAGGGTTTGATTAGGGCAGGGAAAATGGAGTACGAGAAGAAGCTTGCAGGGAACATTAAGGCGGATTGCAAAAGTTTCAATAGGTATGTAAAGAGAAAAAGGTTAGTAAAGACAAACGTAGGTCCCCTGCAGTCAGAATCAGGGGAAGTCATAACGGGGAACAAAGAAATGGCAGACCAATTGAACAAGTACTTTGGTTCAGTATTCACTAAGGAGGACACAAACAACCTTCCGGATATAAAAGGGGTCAGAGGGTCTAGTAAGGAGGAGGAACTGAGGGAAATCTTTATTAGTCGGGAAATTGTGTTGGGGAAATTGATGGGATTGAAGGCCGATAAATCCCCAAGGCCTGATGGACTGCATCCCAGAGTACTTAAGGAGGTGGCCTTGGAAATAGCGGATGCATTGACAGTCATTTTCCAACATTCCATTGACTCTGGATCAGTTCCTATCGAGTGGAGGGTAGCCAATGTAACCCCACTTTTTAAAAAAGGAGGGAGAGAGAAAGCAGGGAATTATAGACCGGTCAGCCTGACCTCAGTAGTGGGTAAAATGATGGAATCAATTATTAAGGATGTCATAGCAGCGCATTTGGAAAATGGTGACATGATAGGTCCAAGTCAGCATGGATTTGTGAAAGGGAGATCATGCTTGACAAATCTTCTGGAATTTTTTGAGGATGTTTCCAGTAAAGTGGACAAAGGAGAACCAGTTGATGTGGTATATTTGGACTTTCAGAAGGCTTTCGACAAGGTCCCACACAGGAGATTAATGTGCAAAGTTAAAGCACATGGGATTGGGGGTAGTGTGCTGACGTGGATTGAGAACTGGTTGTCAGACAGGAAGCAAAGAGTAGGAGTAAATGGGTACTTTTCAGAATGGCAGGCAGCGACTAGTGGGGTACTGCAAGGTTCTGTGCTGGGGCCCCAGCTGTTTACATTGTACATTAATGATTTAGCCGAGGGGATTAAATGTAGTATCTCCAAATTTGCGGATGACACTAAGTTAAGTGGCAGTGTGAGCTGCGAGGAGGATGCTATGAGGCTGCAGAGTGACTTGGATAGGTTAGGTGAGTGGGCAAATGCGTGGCAGATGAAGTATAATGTGGATAAATGTGAGGTTATCCACTTTGGTCGTAAAAACAGAGAGACAGACTATTATCTGAATGGTGACAGATTAGGAAGGGGGAAGGTGCAGCGAGACCTGGGTGTCATGGTACATCAGTCATTGAAGGTTGGCATGCAGGTACAGCAGGCGGTTAAGAAAGCAAATGGCATGTTGGCCTTCATAGCGAGGGGATTTGAGTACAGGGGCAGGGAGGTGTTGCTACAGTTGTATAGGGCCTTGGTGAGGCCACACCTGAAGTATTGTGTACAGTTTTGGTCTCCTAACTTGAGGAAGGACGTTCTTGCTCTTGAGGGAGTGCAGCGAAGATTCACCAGACTGATTCCCGGGATGGTGGGACTGACCTATCAAGAAAGACTGGATCAACTGGGCTTGTATTCACTGGAGTTCAGAAGAGTGAGAGGGGACCTCATAGAAACGTTTAAAATTCTGACGGGTTTGGAGAGGTTGGATGCAGGAAGAATGTTCCCAATGTTGGGGAAGTCCAGAACCAGGGGTCACAGTCTAAGGATAAGGGGTAAGCCATTTAGGACCGAGATGAGGAGAAACTTCTTCACCCAGAGAGTGGTGAACCTGTGGAATTCTCTACCACAGAAAGTAGTTGAGGCCAATTCACTAAATATATTCAAAAGGGAGTTAGATGAAGTCCTTACTACTCGGGGGATCAAGGGGTATGGCGAGAAAGCAGGAAGGGGGTATTGAAGTTTTATGTTCAGCCATGAACTCATTGAATGGCGGTGCAGGCTAGAAGGGCTGAATGGCCTGCTCCTGCACCTATTTTCTATGTTTCTATGTAAGTGCATCCGGGAGGGCGCTGAGCACCTCGAGTCTCAACACCGAGAGCATGCAGGAACCAAGCGCAGGCAGCGGAAAGAGCGTGCGGAAAACTAGTCCCACCCACCCATTCCCTCAACGACTGTCTGTCCCACCTGTGACAAGGACTGTGGTTCTCGTGTTGGACTGTTCAGTCACCTAAGAACTCATTTTGAAAGTGGAAGCAAGTCTTCCTTGATTCTGAGGGACTGCCTATGATGATGATGATTAGAGTAAATCAAAATCTAGGTGAAAGAGTTGTTTAAAGCTTCTGTATGTTGTTCAGTGTTAAAAGTTGTAACAGAATAACAGATAATCATCTATGAATTAAACATGTATATGTAGTTCTAAATTGTTTTCGTAGTATACAGAATGAAAGAAGGATTTTGCATCTATATATAGCACCTTTCAAGACCTGTGAACGCCCCAAAGCGCTTTACAGCCAATTAAATACTTTTGAAAAGTAGTGACTGTTGTAAGATAAGCACCAATTAGAGATTTCATATACATCCATGTTCTCCCCTGACTGTTGTATGTTTGATATCATGTATACACAAAATACTGTTTACCTTCAGGTCATGAATAATGGCAAGCTTTGTATCAGAGAAAGTGTTCGACTGTACAAGCTAGCAATGAATCACAATGGATATGTGTATCACGATAACCAACAGCATAAATAGCTGACACCAGAGATGAGGAATTACATAAATGTGAATCGAAAGTGAGACTACATTGTTTTGGCAGTATGTTCAAAAATCTAGGGGGATAAACTTCATTTTATTATATAATCTATTGTAATAATGTGTAACAAAAGCAAAACTTCTTCCTGGTTTGCACTTGGGCTTGCATTGAAGCATTTATAAAGGACATCAATGATAGGATTACTAATGAAAATAGTTTCCGAGTGGGACACAATACATATTCATAGGTCGCTGTCGTCTTCTGACAAACCAGTGAAATGAACGATTTAGCAGTACTGAAATGCTAGTACAACATACATGTGGCACAAGGGTAATTGGCAATTAAATTATTGCAATCTGGCAAAAGGGACATTAGCTTTGTAGATACTCTGATTAGATATAAACTTTCTTTTAAAATCTGTGAAGTATTTCTGGCTAGAATTGCATCTATTTTGCACCATTTTGGAGAATTAACCTTTCTTATGGAATTTCTTGTGTATTGATGTGCAGCTTGTTTTAAGGGCTGCCACAAAAGAATATGCAAGTAGCTAAAACCATAGAGGAGCACTGTATAAAATACATTTAATCAGAAAAATAGAAGGCTAAAATTGTTTCTCACAATTTAACGTGATATCCTCTATCAGAAACACTCAATATATAGTAATGTACTATATAACAATTATAACTATATTATACTATATATAAGAAAGGGACTGAAATTGGTCTCTGCCATTAGCATGAAACGGGCTCATCGTGAATCAGCAGCCTGTTGTACACCAATATTCTTTTCCATTGAAGTCACTTTCATTTTTGAAAAAGTGAATTTCCTGTACAATTGAAGAGGCAAGCTAATAATTCAGGAGGGTAGATATAGTGTGATAGTTTTCATCATAGTATTTCAGTAAGTTCCAGTGTTAGAATGGGCAGGTCAGTGATATCCAAGACGATTTACTTGGATAAAAGTGACTAGTTGTGGGTCCTGAAAATCTCACAGATGCTATTGTGGGGTCAGCTGTGTGCAAGGGGCCAGCGGGCGTTGGTGCCATTCTCCATCAATGTTATAACGGCAGAGCAGGAAAAGCCTCGAGGAAATTCCCGGTGTGGGCATTGTCTTGCAAGCATTCAGAGCTTAAAGGTGAATGAGCAGATGAAGTAGGATCACCATTTTTTATTGCTGTTGTATAACGAATCCTGCTTTTTTTAAGCTTTCCTTTTGCTCCAAGAATTTCAGGATCTGTTTTGGGGATTTTCTTATTTTTTTGCCAAATCTTCAGCATGCTATGCCCAAATACAGCCACACTTACATTATCAATTTTTCATCCACACTACCATGGATCCCATTCCTTGCCTCTGCTGAATGATCATCCAGTTCCATACCAAGAACACTCTTTAGACACAGTTCCTCTGAAGTCTAGCCAAATTTTAATACTCCAAAAGTGATGTATGTATGTGAACCGTGTTTCATCATGATGACCATATGATTTGTGTACTCCGAGTCCAGACCCTAACCTACTGCTTCCTCTGGGTGCCTACCTCCGTGGCTGGGGTTGTGTAAGAATCAGTGGGAGCCTCTTTGATGTGAGGTGCACCTTTACATTGTTGAGCTTGATCCTGAGGTACTGGTTCTGTCGGACCCACAGCTGCAGTCACTTTGTGGCACACCTGCAGTCATTTGAGTGTGATGACCATAAATCCTGCAGCAGTTCAGGATATCCCTTTCCACAAGCAATGAGCTCCCAGTGGGAGGTGTTATTCACATGTTAATAATCCCCACTTGAGCATTTATGACATCATCAGAGATGCTCAGGTCAATTACTGCTTTCTCACACTTGGACAGCATCTATTAGATTACACCTCAGCTTATTTATTTACCCATCTTAATCTATTGTACAAAGTATGATATTAGGCAAAGAATGATTATAGTATAAATTATGACTGACAGGCTGAATAGATAGGCTTCAGTGCTGAGCAATGGAAACACAAATCATTTGTAAACATTCCAAATTTGTAATTTACACTTCCTCTAGACCCATCTTTTGTTTCTTTATTTGTCCCATTACCATCTCCTTTCGCCGAGCACTATCATCTCTTTGCTTAAACCTGTTGCATCTCTAACTTTTCTAAGTTCTGATGAAAGGTCATCAACCTGAAATGTTAACTCTGTTTCTCTCACTATTGGTGCTGCCTGACCTGCTGATTATTTCCAGCATTTTCTGTTCTTATTAGGTGTTGGATCCAGTCGGGAATTTCATCTTATGGGAGGGAGTTGTTTGGTACATTGGAGTCCTCTCCTTATGTCTATCAAGTTTAATTACATTTAAGACTCAACATTGAACAGCGATCTGGTGATGCTGATATATAATTCATTGAAACTATCCGTGTGTAGCATGAACAGCAGTAAAGAAGGCAAACAAGACATTACCATGTAAGCCAATAGCATACAACATAAGTCCCAGGCCGTAACAGTAAATTTGTATAGGTCAATAGTTTGGCCCCATGTGGAGTACAGTGTACTGTTTTGAATATCATGGCTTTGGAGAGGCCTAGATGTCAACCATCCAAGTTTCGCACTCACAATCAGCATTTTAGGGCCAGGTCTGTGTGTCAGTGTTTGCTGACAAAAATCAATATGGATCAGACCCCTGTCCCTCAATGCTGCTCCTGCCAGAGTCCTGTTGGAATTCAAAATTATCTTAACCGCTACATACACGAGGCAGAATTCTCATGAGAATAGAAGTCTTTTCCTGCAATATATAGTGGCTTGAATCATTTTCATTTGCAGCAGCACTCTGGTATAAGCAGCACTGAGGGTTGAGGACAGAGCACGAATTGGATGGCAATGAAGAGGAAAGAAAGAACTTGCATTTAAAGCGAGGCCTTTCACATTCTCAGGCGGTCCTCAAGCACTTCATATCCAATGAATTATTTTTGAAGTGTATTCATTGTTGTATTATACGCAAATGTTGTAGCCAATTTGTGTACAGCAGGGTGTCAAACAGCAAATGAGATTGTGACAATTTAATCTGTTTTGGTGGTGTTGGTTGAAGGATAAATTTCACCAGGACACCAAGAGGATGCCCTGCTCTTGTTCATGTAGTGCCATGGGATCATTTGTGTCATTCCGAACAGACAGATGGGATCTCAATTTAATGTCTAACTAGAAAGACAGCATTCTGACATTGCAGCGCTCTTAGATTATTTATTTTACTCGATCAAGGAATGTGAGCATCACTGGCAAGGCCTAATTGCCCTTGGGCAGGTAATAGTGAGTCACCTTCTTGAACGGCTGCAGTCCATATGGTGAAGGTACTTCCACAATGCTGTTAGGTAGGGAGTTCATTCAGTGACAATGAAGGAATAGTGATATATTTCCAAGTCAGGATGTGTGTGACTTGGAGGGGAACTTGGAGGTGATGGTGTTCCCATGCACCTGCTGCCCTTGTCCTTGTAGGTGATAGAGGTCACATGTTTGGAAGGTGCCATCGAAGAAGCCTTGGTGAGTTGCATTTTGTTGATGGTACACATTACAGCCATGGTGCGCTGGTGGTGGAGGAAGTGAATGTTTAAGCAGATGGATGGGGTGCTAATCAAGCGGATTGCTTTGTCCTGGATGGTGTCGAACTTCTTGAGTGTTATTGGAGCTGCACTCATCCAGGCAAGTGGAGAGTATTCCATCACATTCCTGACTTGTGCCTTGTAGATGGTAAAAAGGCTTTGGAGAGTCAGGGGATGAGACAACTCACCGCAGAATATCCAGCTTCTGACCTGCTCTTGCAGCCACAGTATTTATGTGGCTGGTGCAGTTAAGTTTCTGGTCAATGGTGACTCCCAGGATGTTGATGGTGGGGGATTTGGCAATGGTAATGCCATTGAATGTCATGGGGCAGTGGTTAAAGTCAAGGGGTGGTGGTTAGACTCTTGTTGGAGATAGTCATTGCCTGGCACTTATTTATGTGGCATGACTTTTACTTACCAGTTATTAGCCCAAGCCTGAATGTCGTCTTGGTCTTGCTACATATGGTCACAGACTGCTTCATTATCTGAGGAGTTGTGAATGGAACCTAAACACTGTGGAATCATTAGCGAATGCCCCCACTTCTGATTTTATAATGGAGGGAAGGTCACTGTTGAAGCAGCTGATGATAGTTTGGCCTAGGACACTGCCCTGAGGAACTCTTGCAACGATATCCTGGGGTTGAGATGATTGGCCTCCAACAACCACAACCACCTTCCTTTGTGCTAGATATGATTCCAACCAGTGGAGATTTTTTGCTCTGCTTCACAATGACTTAAATTTTACTCCTGATGCTACACTCGTTCAAATGGTGTCTTGATGTCAAGGGTAGTCACTCTCACCTCACCTCTGGAATTCAGCTCTTTTGTCCATGTTTGGACCAAGGCTATAATGAGGTCTGGAGTCTCATGGTCCTGGCAGAACCCAAACTGAGCATCAGTGAGCAGGTTATTGGTAAGTGCCACTTGATAGCACTGTTGACGACACTGTTCATCACTTTACTGATGATTGAGAGCAGACTGATGGGACGGTAATTGGCCAGATTGAATTTGTCTTGCTTTTTGTGGACAGGACATAGCTGGGCAGTTTTCCACATTGCCAGATAGATGCCAGTGTTGTAGCTGTACTGGAGCAGCTTGGCTAGAAGCGTGGCTAGTTCTTCAACAAGTCAGCCATGATGTTGAGGCACAAACCTTTGCTGTATCCAGTGCGCTCAGCTGTTTCTTGATATCATGTGGAGTGAATCGAATTGGCTGAAGACTGGCTTCAATGAGGGTATGGACCTCAGGAGGACGTGGGAGAGGAAGGGGAGAAATGGATACCAATGGACACAAGATGGCATAGTAATGAAGAGAGAAAGTGGCAAAAGCTTGGAGCAGTGCTTTTGAGGGAAAGAGGGGAGAAGCTAGTCGTGGCACTTTGGATTAACGAAGGACAAAGAATGCTGGCATTAGTGGGAGAAGGGGAAGAATGCCAACATGAACTGACTGTTCCAGATGATAAGGGATCCTAATGATAAATAAGGAAGGAAAGATTGTCATCTTGAACTGAGATGCAAATGAGGAACTGCTTAAATGGGGGAGTAGAAGAAGAGTACCGGATTGAACAGGGTTTGAGGCAAAGAGGATTACTGGCTTGCAATGAGGGAGAAGAGAGTGCCAGGAAGAACTGGGAGGATTGAAAGAGGATAGAATGTATCTATAAAGTATGAGGAACAAGCTGAAATACAGTATCTCTGTGAACTGAGTCCAGAGGGGTAGATTGTCTCTTATGAACTGGGCAGGGGACCGAATATGGGAGAGTGAATGCTGATGTAACTTTTGGGAATTGATGGTCTAATTGGTCTGTTAAAGATCCACATCATTGTTTCTTTTTTCATTTTTTAATTAATATCTATTATTTTTGAATTGCAAATACACTTAAAATGAACCAGAATGTATTATTTTAAATGTAAAAATTCAAAATTTTCTGGAAGTGCATGTCCCTGGACCCACTTCTTAAGAATATTGCACCAGTGTTGTATCTCCAATATTTGAATTTCCTCTTCAGGTTTTCATGAGTACGTTGAACAGGAGTAGTTCATTCAGACTGTTCCGATACAATGAGATTGCAGCTGATCGACATATCAACTCTTTACCCTCCTTTCTTCCAAAATCCTTGATACCCTTACCCTACAAAATCTACCAATCTCAGTCTTGAAAATTTTTATTGACCCAGCATCCATAACTGTTTGGGATTTATAACATTTGTGTGAAAATGCTTCATAATTTCACTCCTAAATAGCCTCGTTCTAATTTCAAGAGTGTCATGTATGTACATGCTGTTTGTAGCCACCAGATGGTGTCATTGTTGGAGGCCAGTGAGCAGCACGCACATGGTACTGCTCTGGTTTAAAAGGCCAGCCATTTTGTGAGTCAAACACTTTGGGCCTAAATAAAGCAGAGCTAAGGTTGTACCTTGTTTAGTTAAACAGTACTCAGTTTGAACCTTTATTGCATACATAACATTTGGTGATGAGAATACAAGAACCTTTATTTGCAAAATGAACACGATTGGATTTTTAGAGCGATTCGTGGAGGGAGAAGATTGGGCAGACTTTGTGAGCCGTTTGAACCAGTACTTCGTGGCTAACAGAATGAAGGGGGTCGATGATGCAGATCGGCGTCGGACCATGTTCCTCACTGTGTGCGGTTCAAAGATCTACGGTCTGATAAAGAATGTACTCATGCCTAGTGATCCAATACAGAATACGTACGAGGAGTTGTGTACATTGGTACGGGAGCACCTCAAGCCAGACGACGGCATCATCATCTCGAGATACAGGTTTTATACACAAATTCAATCGGAGGGCCCGAGCGCGGCGGAATTCGTTGCCGACCTGAGACGTCTAGCGGGACCGTGCAAATTCGGGACGGTGTTGGCAGACATGCTGCGGGACTTCTTTGTTATCAGTATCAACCACGAGGTGATCCTGCGCAAACTTCTGGCGGTGGAGGAGTTGGATTTAAAAAGAGCCATCCAGATCGCTCAATCATGTATGACGAGCAAATATCAGTGAAGAACCGAACCTCAGCACGTACTGTAAATATGATTGATTCGGAGTTCAGCAGAGCGGCACATGGCAGGGCCTATCTGGCTGCGTTCGCGATTGATTCGGCGTTCGGCAGAGCGGCACATGGCAGGGCCTATCCAGCGAAACCTGTGGCTGCCCAAAGTCCGTCAGAGGGAATGTATCTGACTTCTCCGTGTTGGCGTTGTGGGGGAAATTATCGGCACCAGCAGTGCCAATTTAAGCAATATAGTTGCAAAGGCTATCTAAGAGTGGGGCATCTCCAGCGCAAGTGTCCGCAGATGAGCAAGCGAGCTGCGACACACCACGTGGAGGAGGAGAGTCAGACTAGCGCGGATCCGGATACGCAATCCAAGATGCCAGAGGAGGAAGTGTATGGACTGTACTCTTTCATAACCAAGAATAAACCAATTTTGATTAACGTTAAGTTTAACAGGATACTGGTATCGATAGAACTGGACATTGGGGTGAGTCAATTGATCATGAACAAGAGGGCATTTAATAAGCTGTGGGATACTAAGACTGTGAGGCCCAGGCTGAGCCCTATTAATGTCAAGCTGCGCACGTACACCAAAGAACTGATAAAGGTGATTGGCAGTGCACAAATTAATGTGTCGTATAACGGTGCAGTTCACGAGTTACCACTGTGGATTGTTCCAGGCAATGGCCCAACGCTGCTCGGCAGGAGCTGGTTGGAGAAAATCAGATGCAACTGGAACGACATAAAGGCATTGTCGTCGGAGGAAGATACATGTGCCCAAGTATTGAGCAAGTTCCCCTCGCTGTTCGAACCAGGTATCGGCAACTTCACGGGAGCCAACGTGCAGATTCACATGGACTCAAATGCAAGACCCATCCATCATAAAGCTCGGGCAGTGCCGTATATGATGAGGGAGAAGATCGAAGTTGAACTGGACAGACTCCAGCGTGAAGGGATCATATCACCGATTGAATTTAATGATTGAGCCAGCCCCATTGTTCCTGTGCTGAAAATTGATGGCACAGTCAGAATCTGTGGAGACTACAAGGCTACAATCAACAGGGTTTCGAAACAAGATCAGTACCCGTTACCGAAGGCTGATGACTTGTTTGCGACACTAGCCGGAGGGAAGTCGTTCACAAAACTAGACTTGACGTCGGCCTATATGACGCAGGAGTTGGTCGAGACGTCGAAGAGACTTACATGCATTAACATGCACAAAGGACTGTTTATTTACCACAGGTGCCCGTCTGGAATTTGCTCGGCTACAGCAATATTCCAGAGGAATATGGAAAGTCTACTGAAGTCCGTTCCCAGAACCGTCGTGTTCCAAGATGACATCTTGATCACCAGTCGTGACTCCAAGGAACATCTGAACAACCTGGAAGAGGTTCTACTGCGTTTGGACAGAGTGGGACTCAGACTTTAAACACTCTAAGTGCGTCTTCATGGCACCAGAGATTGAATTCCTCGGGAGGAAAATTGCCGCTGATGACATCAGACCTACTGACGTGAAAACCAAAGCCATCAAGAATGCACCCAAGCCACAGAACATGACGGAGCTGCATTCGTTCCTGGATCTACTCAACTACTTTGGTAACTTCCTACCTAAATTGAGCACCTTAATTGAACCACTGCACATGCTATTGAGAAAAGGCAACAACTGGATGTGGCCACCAATCTGCTTTGCTTGAACAAGCTGCTGGTACATTATGACCCATGTGAACATTTAGTTTTGGCCTGTGACCGATCGTCATATGGAATTGGTTGCGTGTTCCAACAAGCCAATGAGTCGGGGAAACTTCAACCTGTCGCGTATGCACCCAAAAGTTTGTCTAAAGCAGAAAGAGCCTACACTATGGTAGAAAAAGAAGCTTTAGCGTGTGTGTACAGTGTTAAAAAGATGCATCAATACTTGTTCGGTCTGAGGTTCAAATTAGAGACCGATCACAAGCCGCTCATTTCGTTGTTTTCCGAGAGCAAAGGTATCAATACCAATGCTTCATCCCGCATCCAAAGGTGGGCGCTGACATTATCTGCCTATGATTATGTCATTCGCATCAGACCTGGCACAGAGAATTGTGCCGATGATTTGAGCCGGTTGCCGTTGCCCACACCGGAGGTGGAAACACCATAACCGGCAGATTTATTGTTAATCGTGGATGCTTTTGAGAGTGAAGGTACCCCTGTCATGGCTCAACAAGTTAAGACCTGGACCAGCCAGGACCCGATATTATCGGTGGTAAAGGGTTGCATCCTCAAAGGGGATTGGTCGGCCATACCTCAGCAATTGTGCAAGGAGGCCAACCCGTACGTTCATCACAAGGACAAACTATCTATTCAAGCAGTTTGCATATTGTGGGGCAATCGAGTTTTAATGCCTAAGAAAGGGAGAGAGAAGTTTGTGTATGAGTTACACAGCACACATCCTGGTATAGTGATGATGAAGGCCATTGCCAGGTCCCACGTATGGTGGCCAGGAATTGATTCTGAGCTGGAAGCATGTGTGCATCAGTGCAACACCTGCATGCAGCTCAGCAAAGCACTAGCGGAATCGCCGCTGAATCTGTGGTCATGGCCATCCAAACCTTGGTCCAGGATCCATGTAGATTTTGCAGGTCCCTTCCTGGGCAAGATGTTTTTCGTGGTGGTGGATGCTTATTCGAAGTGGATAGAATGCATAATCATGTCATCCAGTACATCCACGGCAACCATAGAGAATCGCAATATCATGTTCGCGACACATGGTCTGCCTGACATAGTGGTGAGCGACAATGGGTCGTGTTTCTCTAGTCAGGGATTTGTAAAACTTAACGCATAAAACATGTAAGGTCAGCACCGTTCAAGCCTGTGTCCAACGGGCAAGCAGAATGTGCAGTACAAATTATATCAAGCAAAGCATGAGGAGAGTAATCCAAGGGTTACTGCAGACCCGCTTGTCTTGCATACTGCTGAGTTACAGGACAGGACCCCACACACTCACAGGGGTCTTGCCTGCTGAACTCATGATGAAAAGAGGTTTTAAGACCAAGTTATCTTTTGTACGCCCAGATTTAAGTAATCATGTTGAATACAGAAGACAGAGGCAACAAGGATACCATGATCGCGCAACTGTGTCACGCGAGATTTCTGTTAATGATCCTGTATATGTGTTGAATTATGGTCAGGGTCCCAAATGTATCGCTGGTACGATCAAGGCCAAGGAGGGCAATATTCGTTATTAAGCCCAAGAATGGGCAAATTTGCAGGAACACATGGATCAAACAAAGCTGAAGCACACAGACAAGGCAGAGCAGTCGGACGAAGAAACCGTCGATGACCAACCAACCTACCAGCAGCCTTAAGTGGACTCAAGGGTCATCAGTGAACCCGGAATTTCCATCACAGACTTGTTCAATAAAAATGGACTTGCAATTCCTGACATGGCCACTACCACCCCCAACAAGTCAGCCATCCAGCCACCAGCCACAACAGACTCCGCACATTCGCCCAAGGCCGGAATCAAACTGGGAGCATAAAGTACCGGACCATCTGAACCTGTGAAAGTCTATGATACGATCTCAGAGGAGGGTATTGTCATGTATGTACATGCTGTTTGTAGCCGTCAGATGGTGTCATTGTTGGAGGCCACTGAGCAGCACGCACATGATGCTGCTCTGGGGTAAAAGGCCAGCCATTTTGTGAGTCAGACACTTGGGGCCGAAATAAAGCAGAGCCAAGGTTGTACCTTGCTTAGTTAAACAGTACTCAGTTTGAACCTTTATTGCATACATAACAAAGAGTATATCCTCTTGTTTTGGATTTCCCAACCAGAAGAAATAGTTTATCTGTATGTACCCTATTGAATGCATTTATCAATTTAAACACCTTGATTAGATCACTCCTTAGTCTTATAAATGCAGGGGAATGCAAGCCAAGTTTATGCAACCTCTTCTCATAATTGAACTCGAAGTCCTGGTATCATTCTGGTGACATTGTGCTGTACCCCTTCCAAAACCAATATATCATTCCTGAGGATTGGTGCTCAAAACTGAACACAGTACTCCTGATGGAGTCTCACTGATGCTCTGTACAACTTGAAGCATCACTTCCTCACTTTTGAATTCCAACCCTTTTGAGATCATGTACTTATATTTATTTTCCTGTGGCTCAGTGAATAGCATACTCGTCTCTGAGTCAGTAGTTTGTGGGTTCAAGTCCCACTCCAGGTGTATGTAACCACAATGTAACACCACTGTATTACTGTATACACTCAACCTAAATGCACACCTTGACCACAAGGGGTGAACTTGTGGGAGACACTGATCACACAGGTATAAAAAGGGAGGTCCCATGGAGGGTTATTCCTGTGAATAAAGAGTTAAGGTCACAGAGTGACCTTGTTCCCAGAATGTGCCTCATGTGGTTTCATATTGTAGAGTAAGGACTTTACACCAGGGACTTCAGCACAACTGTCGGAGATGCCATCTTTCGGATGAGACGTTGAACCGAGGCCCCGTCTGCTCTCTCGAGTGGATGTAAAAGATTCCATGGCACTATTTTGAAGAAGAGCAGGGGAGTTATCCCCGGTGTCATGGCCAATATTTATCCCTCAAATAACATAACAAAAAAACTAATTATCTGATCATTATCACATTGCTGTTTGTGGGAGCTTGCTTGTGCATAAATTGGCTGCCGCATTTCCTAAATTACAACAATGACTACACTCCAAAAGTACTTCATTGGCTACAAAGCACTTTAAGACATCCGATGGTCATGAAAGGCACTATATAAATCCAAGTCTGTCTTTCTTCCAATGCAAGTGGGGAAGCTGGGTATATCTGCAGCTTAAATCACAGAATTTACAGCTTTTTGGGGGCTGCCCCAACTTATTTTAAGCTATTGGTCAGATTTTGCTGGTTTGGCATGTGGAAAAAGTGGAGTGAAACTGAATGATAGGGATTAGGCTACAAGGAGTAAGTGAAGAAACTGGGAATGTTTACACTGGGGAAAAGAAGGCTGAGGGGAAATGTCAAGGGACGGTGGAACTGTCCATATGGTGAATTTACTCCACAGTGATCGAAGTTTCCAAGATTCTAATAGAGTTAAACTGAACTCCCTTATAAATTATTTCACATAACAAACTAGATTCAAGCTTGGAACAGGGAAGAAAAACAGACAATTTAGATTTAAGTGCTAGACAACTGCCCAAAGGCTGTGGATGCAGCTCCTGTCTGCCAACTTGAGGGAACTGAATATATTTTTGTGAAAGAAGCACTTGGGGTATATGACAATATGTTACATATAGTATGTTACTTTTTAACATTGGACCGTAGTAGTCTTTTCTCACCTTGTACATTACTGTGTTCCACATTATAGTTATTTATGTAATAATATAGAAAAAGGAGGCAGGGAAGAGATAGAAACATAGAAAATAGGTGCAGGAGTAGGCCATACAGCACCGAGCCTGCACCGCCATTCAATATGATCATGGCACCTCAGTACCTCACCCCTGCCTTCTTTCCATACCCCCTGATCCCGTTAGCCGTAAGGGCCACATCCAACTCCCTTTTGAATATATCCAATGAACTGGACTCAACAACTTTCTGTGGCAGAGAATTCCACAGGTTCACAACTCTCTGGGTGAAAAAGTTTCTCCTCATTTCGGTCCTATATGGCTTACCCCTTATCTTTAGACTGTGACTCCTGGTTCTGGACTTCCCCAACATTGGGAACATTCTTCCTGCATCCAACCTCTCCAAACCCGTCAGAATTTTAAACGTTTCTATGAGGTCCCCTCTCACTCTTCTGAACTCCAGTGAATACAAGCCCAGTTGATCCAGTCTTTCTTGATAGGTCAGTCCCACCATCTGGGAATCAGTCTGGTGAACCTTCGCTGCACTCCCTCAATAGCAAGCATGTCCTTCCTCAGATTAGGAGACCAAAACTGCACACAATACTCAAGGTGTGGTCTCACCAAGGCCCTGTGCAACTGCAGTAAAACCTCCCTGCTCCTATACTCAAATTCCCTCGCTATGAAGGCCAGCATGCCATTTGCTTTCTTTACTGCCTGCTGTACCTACATGCCTACCTTCAATGACTGATGTACCATGACACCCAGGTCTTGTTGCACCTCCCCTTTTCCTCATCTGTCACCATTCAGATAATAATCTGCCTTCCTGTTTTTGCCACCAAAGTAGATAACCTCACATTTATCCACATTATACGGCATCTGCCATGCATTTGCCCACTCACCTAACCTATCCAAGTCCCCCTGCAGCCTCTTAGCATCCTCCTCGCAGCTCACACTGCCACACAGCTTAGTGTCATCTACAAACTTGAAAATATTACATTCAATTCCTTCGTCTAAATCATTAATGTATAGTAAATAGCTGGAGTCCCAGCACTGAACCCTGTGGCACCCCACTAGTCACTGCCTACCATTCTGAAAAGGATGTCAAGATAATGATTGTTTTGACAGAAGGCAAAGTCAAGCGGCAACCAACAGACATATATTGAACAGGGTGATCATACGTCCCTGTTTTCTGGGGTCAGTCCCCGGATGAGATACTGTGTCCCTGTGCAAACAATGGACCTAAAATTCCACATGGACTTTTATTGGCGCAGTTGTAGAGGTACGTCCGAGCCAAAAAAAGGTTCCAAATTTCGCCAGCATAATCTTTCATTTTGGAGCAACGCAGATGTCCTTAAGCTCTGTGAGGACCCTGCACCAGCCCACTCCTATCCCGGGCCGAAAGGACCCCACACCGGTCCGCACCAATCCCGAGCTGAAAGGCCCCTGTACCAGCCCGGGCCTATCCCGGGCTGAAAGGACCCTGCACCGGCCCGCACCTATCCTGGGCCGAAAGGACCCCGCACCAGCCCGCTGCCATCCTGGGCCAAAAGGACACCGCACCGACCCGCACCTATCCCGGGCCAAAAGGACCCTGCCCCCACCTCCACTCTCTCCCCCCACCTCCCCCTGCCATATCTTCAGCTCCACTTAAATAATGACTTCTTCTCTCCGCCGATTTTCTCTTCTCTGCGCCGATTTCCTGAAATGTAGGTAAGGTTTTTCAGAAGGGTGCAGTTAGAAAGAAATCGTACTTGGCCAAACTCGCTTAAATGGCCAGAAATGGCGCAACCAGCAGGTTCCGCCCCCAGTGACGTAAAAAAATTGGGAAATAACAAAATCATACGTACCTACTTTAGAATGGCGCAGAAACTTGCAGATTTTAGTCTGCTCCAAACAAACAGCGTAGGCGGAAAAAACGGTGTAGAATGGTGGCGAAAATTCAGCCCAATGTTCCCGGAAGAATCCCCGGTTCAAAAAACACATCTGCAAAGTGTATCCCTGGGCAGTGAGTCAACCCTCCTGAGCTGTCAGTTTGCAGCTCTGAGACTAAATTAAACAACAATCTGTACAATGGCCAGAGTGACTCACTGCGCATATGCGACTGGGCGGTCTTTCTGTGCATGTGCCAGCTGTTGTTTGAGTTTTCGGCCTGGCTCGTGCTACTGGATTATCGGCACTGGAAATGCCTAAGAGCACGGAAATTGGAGCGAATGAGGGGGAGGTCATGGGGGAGGGCCATGTCACAGTGAAGGGGGAAGTGGGTGGGCGGGCTAATCCGAGACAGCGTGAGGAGTCGGGTGTGACCTCAGTCACGGTAGGGAGGGGGTGGGGGTGCCTGGTGTTGGGGTCAGATGTGACCTCAGTCACGGTGGGGAGGTGGGGGGGTGGGGGTGGGGGCGCTTGGTGTCAGGGTCAGGTGTGACCTCAGTCACGGTGGTGGGGGGGAGGGGGTAAGTGGTGTCAGGGCCATGTGTGATCTCAGTCACTGGGAGGCAGGGATCAAGTGTGACCTCAGTCACTGGGAGCAGAGGGGGTGTGGGGTCAGGTGTGACCTCAGTCACTGGGAGACGGGGGTCAGGTGTCACCTCCATAACTGGGGTTGGGGTCAGGTGTCTGAATGTGCTTCAGTAGTGTGATGTCACATCTGCGGTACTTATAAGCACATTTGTTTTGCTTTTGTAGTGTATATGTGCAACTGTTAAAATACAGACTGCTAAAATATATATGCCTAAAATTCTGCCTTCACCGGGTGGCTGCAAAGTGCGCACGGACCCGGTGAGGCCTCGAGGCACGATTCGCCAAAAAGCGGCTTTTCCGATCTGTCAACATTTCTCTTGACAGATTGAACGCATCCCTGGGAGAGATTGGGCTATTTGCCCAACCCATGCCCAGCGAATGATTTTCAAACTTTTACGCCTAGTAAAAGCAGGCGTATAGCTCACTTTTACCAGCGTACGAGTTTTAAAACATATAAAAATTACATTTAATCATACATTTTAATGTTAAAAACCTTGTCCATTGAGGTGAGTTTATTAAACCCTATTAAAATATATTTTAAAAAATCCCCCCAAATATTTTTTTCCTAAAACATTTAATAATTTTAATTTCAATTAATTTTAAATATGTGAGGTGTTTTAAAAAATATATTAAGTTGTATTTCTTGTTTTTGGAGGGTTTTTTCATTGATAGTACTGGGAACTCGTAAAAACGGAGTTCCCGTTATGCTCAATGAGAATACTAGACAGTGATTGGTGGTCAGGGCCCACGTGACTCCAGCATTTTCATGCGTACAGGAAAGTCATCTCCCCGTACGCTGCACATCGAATGAAGGACTCCGATCGGAATTGAAGGCGCCTCCGTGACCACCAGGTATTTTCGCAAATATTTTTCAGGTTGGAGGCGTTCGTACGAAGGAAGCCTCAGACCGCAATTTTCCCCCTATTGCTTCGCTACACTGCGCAACCTACATTTTCCGTCCTTGCTACTTTGCCGTGCTCCCACCCTGTGTCCCTGGATTCGGTTTAGAAAATATGATCATCCTAATATTGAAGCACCAAAAGGATTTGAAAAAAACAACAGCTATGATTCCAGATCTTTGATCACTGAGCTAAGGAAGAAAAATCAAATCTGATTGGAAAATAGATTAAAGGGGGCGTACAGTCTGAGTTTTGGAAAGAATGAAAGCAATCAATAATGTGGATGTAGAGAGTTAGTTAGTGCAAAACTAGGATAGGAAAACCAGAAGCTATGATTATAAGCTTAAAAAACCACAAGCCTGACATAAAAGGTAAAGGCCGCTATATTTGGCTGCGCAACGCCTGGTTTTTCAGTGCTACAGGTGTCGATTTGGGTTCAAAATGGCATCGACAGTGCGCGCACACACTTCTGGTGCTGACGCCATTTTGGGCAGGTTGTCAGTGCGGGCACTGGGAACATGCTCCAGAAGTATGCATAGCACGCAGATCGTGACGTTAATCAACGTGCAACAATGATTTGATGTCAGCTCTATTATTTTCGACCTTAGCTCTCCAGCTGATGCCCTCTCTTAAACACGCACAGCTGAACATGCATTCAGCAGCAGACAGGACACCCCAGAGGCGACACAGAAAGAAAGAAAGAAGGGAAGGAAGGAAGGGAAGGAAGACTTTCATGACCACTGGACGTCTCAAAGTGCTTTATAGCCAAATAAGTACTTTAGGAGTGTAGCCACTGTTATAATGTGGGAAACGCGGCAGCCAATTTGTGCACTGCAAGCTCCTACAAACAGCAATATGATCATGACCAGATAATCTGTTTTTGTTATGTTGATTGAAGCATAAATATTGGCCAGGACACCGGGGATAACTCCCCGGCTTTTCTTCGAAATAGTGCCATGGGATCTTTTACATCCACTTGAGAGGGCAGACGATGCCTCGGTTTAACGTCACATCTGAAAGACGGCACCTCTGACAATGCAGTTGTCATGTATCTTACATTATTATATATAACTGTATCCCAACATGCTATACATGGCTGTAATAAGATATGACCTGTAACCACCAGCATACCTTACCACCGGGGGTGCACTTGCAAGAGACAGGTATATAAGCACAGGTCTCAGGCAAGTGCAGCATTCCAGAGCTGTGAAATAAAAGGTGCAGGTCCAGAGTGACCTTGACTTCACTACATGCCTCGTGTGAATCTGTACTGAGGGGACAGGACTTTACAGTGGCGACGGGTTACGGGATTACAGAATCCACAGAATAGCGAACAACGGATCAGATAAAAAGTACAATGCGGGAGACAATTGGGAGGACTTCATAGAAAGGCTCCAGCAAAGCTTTGTAACCAAAGACTGGTTAGGCGACGATACGGCAGACAAGAGAAGAATCCATCTCTTGACCAGCTGTGGCTCGAAAACATACACTTTAATGAAGGATCTGTTGGCACCTGAGAAACCAGCAACCAAGTCGTTTGAAGAATTGAGCACACTGGTAAGAGACCACCTGAAGCCAGCGATTAGCCTTCAAATGGCCAGACACAGGTTCTACAACTACAGACGCTGTGTGGGCCAGAGCATACCCGACTTCGTGGCGGAACTTCGGAGGTTGGCTAGTTCTCCGATGAACTGAGGAGAGAAATGCTGAGAGACTTTTTCATTGAAGGAATAGGCCACGCAGGCATATTCCGAAAGCTCATAGAGACCAAGAACCTGACCTGAGAGGCAGCAGCACTGGTTGCACAGACATTCTTGGTAGGGGAAGAAGAAACGAGGTTGATTTACAATGCAGCTATGACAACTAACGAAATAATGGAACAAGGAGTTCACAGCATTAGAAAAGCTGCTACCCCCACACACAGACAAAACCGGCAGAACAGGCTTTCGACAGCAAGCAGTGGCAACAGAAGCCATCAAGGGCCACAGGAACGGCCGTTCACACCTCATCAACCCACAATGCGAGCAATCAACTACAAACTGAGAGAAGCTCAAGAGAGATCAGCCAGACGCAGCGCATTCTTTGCAAGCAGTCTGTGCTGGAGGTGTGGGGGTGGGCACTCGTCAAGGGAAGGTCGATTTCAGCAGGCTGTTTGTAGGAACTGTGAATATACAGGGCATTTGGCCCGCATGTGCAAAAAAACGGCAACTCGGCTGGTATACGAATCGGATGGGTCAGAAAGCGGACCAGAAGACGGTGGGACACCGATGTACAGCGAGTCAACACGATCAATGGCCGCTGCTCCTACGACAGGACGCCTCCTATAATGATGAGGGTCCTACTCAATGGGATATCTGTCGACATGGAGCTGGATACAAGAGCGAGTCAGTCTCTCATGGGCGCTCAACAATTTGAACAACTGTGGCCGCATAAAAGAGACAGACCAAAACTCTCAAGGGTCGACACCAAACTAAGGACCTATACCAAAGAAATCGTACCAGTCCTCAGCAGCGCCATGCTCTCTGTCACACACAAAGGGACAGTGAACCGACTTCCCCTGTGGATTGTCCCCGAAGACCCCCCAGCACTGCTGGGGAGAAGCTAGCTGGCAAAACTAAACTGGAAATGGGATGATGTCCATGCCATGTCATTAGAGGAACGGACCTCCTGCTCAACAGTTATAAAGCGATTTGAACATCTCTTTCAGCCAGGTGTGGGCATTTTCAAAGGGGCCAAAGTCAAAATCTACATCACACAGGATGCTAGACCGGTCTATCACAAGGCCAGAGCTGTACCCTATGTGATGAGGGAAAAGATTGAACACGAACTAGACAGGCTTCTGCGGGAAGGCATTATATCACCTAGCGACTGGGCAAGTCCCATCGTCCCAGTCAGGAAGCCTGATGGATCCGTACGAATCTGTGGGGACTACAAATCTACCATAAACAGAGTCTCCCTACAGGACCAGTACCCGCTGCCCAGAGCAGAGTACTTATTTGCACATTGGCTGGAGGTAAACTTTTCTCAAAATTAGACCTCACATCTGCGTATATGACGCAAGAATTGACCGAGGAATCCAAGCTACTCACCACCATCAGCATACATCGAGGCCTTTTCATGTACAATAGATGCCCATTCGGCATCAGGTCGGCAGCTGCCATATTCCAGCGCAACATGAGAGTCTGCTCAACTCCATCCCGGGGACGGTTGTATTTCAAGACGACATACTTATCACGGGCAGGGACACCAACTCCCATCTCTGTAATTTGGAAGAAGTACTAAAGCGGTTGGATCGGGTAGGCCTACGAGTCAAGAAATCCAAGTGCCTGTTTCTCGCACCCGAGGTTGAATTTTTGGGCAGAAGGATTGCCGCTGATGGAATCCGCCCAACAGAGTTCAAAACAGAAGCAATTCGCCTGGCACCCAGGCCCCGGAATGTCTCAGAACTGCGCGCCTTTCTTGGGCTACTCAATTACTTTGGGAACTTTATGCAGAACTTAAGCACGCTGCTGGAGCCTCTCCAAGTGCTACTCAGGAAGGGGTGTGATTGGTTTTGGGGGGACACCCAGGAACGCGCCTTCAATAAGGCACGCAACCTTCTGTGTTCCAACAGTGTTTTGACTTTCTTTGACCCAAGTAAAAAGCTAGTTCTCACATGCGATGCATCAGCGTATGGGGTCGGGTGCGTTTTGCAACATGTCAATAGTGCGGGCAAATTACTTATTCCTCCAGATCACTTTCGCGGGCGGAGCGCGGGTACGGAATGGTAGAGAAGGAGAGGCTTGCGTGCGTGTACGATGTCAAAAAGATGCACCAATATCTTTTCTGGGCCAAATTCGCATTAGAAACCGACCACAAGCCCCTCACCTCCCTCCTATCCGAGAGCAAGGCAATAAACGCCAACACCTCGGCGTGAATTCAACGGTGGGCACTCATGCTGACGTCCTACGACTATACCATCAGGCACAGACAACTGTGCCGACGTGCTCAGCAGGCTACCCCTGGCAACCACGGAAGGGTCTGATGAACAGGACTGTGAGATAGTCATGGCAATCAATGCCTTTGAGTCCACAGGTTCGCCCATGACGGCTCGCCAAATCAGAGCCTGGACGGCCAGCGACCCCACGTTATCCTTACTAAAAAGATGTGTCCTAACCGGTGACTGGGCAGAGGCTCGCGATGCCTGCCCCGAGGAATTAAAACCCTTTCACAGGCGCATGCATGAGCTTTCACTACAAGCAGACTGCCTGATGTGGGGCAGCCGAGTAGTCATGCCTCTACGAGGCAGAGAGGCATTTGTCCGGTGCTCCACCGCGAGCACCCGGGGATCGTTCTCATGAAGGCCATAGCCAGATCCCACGTCTGGTGGCCTGGTATTGACGCGGACTTGGAGCTCTGCGTCCGAAGGTGCACCATTTGTGCCCAACTCAGCAATGCCCTCAGGGAGGCTCCACTGAGCCTCTGGCCTACCAAACCGTGGTCGCAGGTGCACGTAGACTATGCGGGCCCATTCAAAGGCAAAATGTTCCTCGTAGTTGTAGATGCATTTTCAAAGTGGATCGAATTTTAAACCATTTTAAACTCGAGCACAACCTCCACCATTGTGGAGAGCCTCGCAACCATATTTGCAATGCACGGGATCTCTGACATATTGGTCAGTGACAATGGTCCGTGCTTCACCAGCGCAGAATTCCACGACTTTATAATTGACCACGGCATAAATCACATCAAGGCGGCACCATTCAAGCTGGCCTCCAACGGCCAGGCGGAGAGAGCAGTGCAAATCATTAAACAAGGCAGGCTTAAAATCCAAGGTCCCATGCTGCAGGGTCGCCTGTTGCGATTGCTGTTGGCATACAGATCTCGTCCGCACTCACTGACTGGGATCCCCCCCGCGCAATTGTTGATGAAAAGGACTTTAAAAACAAGGCTCTCATTAATCCTCCCAGACATGCACGATATCGTTGAGGCAAAGCGCCGTAAGCTGACTGAGTACCATGACAGAAGTTCGAGGGGGAGATGGAATGAGATAGGGGACAAAGTGTTTGTACTAAACTATGGCAGGGGTCCCAAATAGCTTGCAGGGACAGTAACGGGCAAGGAAGGAAACAGGCTACTGGTAGTACAAATGGACAATGGCAAAACCTGCCGGAGGCATGTAGACCAAGTCAAAAGCAGATTTACCAACAACACTGCGGAACCAGAGGCAGACTACAATGTGGAACTCGCACCACACCTGGTGGACAGACAGAGGGAACAACCTGAGGAAAGGGCAATCCCAACAGACAGCCCAGGCGAGTCAACAACAATCACACCAATCGAAACAGACAGCCCAGGCGAGATACCAGCAACCACACCCAAAGAAAAACAGACACCAAGGCAAACAACTGAACCACAACTCAGACACTCCACGCAAGAGCGTAGACCATCTGAGAGACTGAACCTAAAAAGACAATAAGACCTTGGGGGAGGGTGATGTCATGTATCTTACATTATTATATATAACTGTATCCCAACATGCTATATATGACTGTAATAAGATATGACCTGCAACCACCAGCATACCTTACCACCGGGAGTGCACTTGCAAGAGACAGGTATATGAGCACAGGTCTCAGGCAAGTGCAGCATTCCAGAGCTGTGAAATAAAAGGTGCAGGTCCAGAGTGACCTTGACTTCACTACATGCCTCGTGTGAATCTGTACTGAGGGGACAGGACTTTACAGCAGTATTCCCTCAGCACTGCACTGGAGTGTGAGCCTCGGTTTATTTGCTGAAGTCCCTGGAGTGGGACTTGATCTCACAACCTTCTGACTCAGATGCGAGTGTGCTACCTACTGAGCCACAACTGATACTGTAGGAGGACAAGCTGCTGGAAGATGGAGGAGGAGGAGGAGGAGATGGAGACGGACACTCAACAAGGGACCATGTCACCCAGTGTCTGCAGGGTGCAATTATCCTATCTTAATCTCAGTGAGGAACAGCGTATGCCATGTCTCCGCTTCACTACGGAGGTGCTCACTGAAATCTGCCACCTGTTGCAGGCAGAACTGCAATCTTGGAGCAGGCCAAGCACGGTATTGCCAGTGGCTGTGAACGTGAGCGGGGCCATGATTTTTTATGTGTTGGGCTCCTTCCAGGCTGAAGCAGGCAATATTTCCAACATCTCCCAATTTGACGTGTACTGTTGCATCAGGGAGGTCACTGAGCCTCTGTATGCAAAGAGAGATGCCAGAGACAAACAGCAAGGATAGCAGGCTTCCCCATGGTGCACGGTGCCATAGACTGCGCACACAGCACTTTGCGAGCGCCACATGTGAATTCCGAGATGTACTGCAACCAGAAGCGATTCCACTCCCTTAATGTCCAGCTGGTGTGCAACCATACAAGTCACTATTTGGTGACTTCATTCTGCGGAAGTCCGCTCTACCATCAGCATTTGAGCCGCCACAACAACCAGAGGGTAGCTACTGGGCGACAAGGGCTATTCACTGACCACCTGGCGCATGACTGCGATGTGCAACCCAAGCACACGTGGGCAGCATGCATATAACGAAAGCCATGCTGCCACACGGAATCTGATGGAGAAAACCATTGGCATGTTAAACAACGCAACCACTGCCTGGACTGCTCTGGAAGGAGCCCTGCAGTACTAGCTAGAGCGTGCCTTAATATTCTTTGAGGTCTTCTGCATGCTCCACAGCCTCACCATCATGAGGACACTGTATTTGCCACCAACCATAAAGTGAACAGCTGAGGAGGAGCAGGAAGAAGGGAGGAGACAACCAACACAGTCTCTTTCTGAATGGGCTGTCCATGATCGACTCATTCGACTGCGGTACCAGTAACCACTACCCCAATTCCCCATTCAGCAATAGTCCTACACCTTACCTCCCTCTGTTACTGACCACCACAGCATCCTCTTGGCCACAATGCAAAAATAAAAGCCACCACAAAACAAACATTCCAAACCAAATTTATAAATCGTACCATCCAATATTAAATAACAAAGTCAACTAATCACCCTTGTGCATTCTCTTTGCTCCTATGACGTGCTCTCCCAGTGGCTGCAGCATGGTTGGTGGAAGGCTGCTGATTTTCATTGGGGAAGACTGCAGACTGCCTTGCAGGATGACCTCGAGCAGCTCTGGGCCTAGAAGCCCCAGCTTCAGTCTGCACCATCATGGCATGGGCGGCAGTTGTCTGGACTGACTGACTGACAGGCAAAAGCAGGGACTGGTGGGGTGGTAGTGATGGGAGCATGAATGCTGTCATCCTGAGAGAGGACAACAGGTTTGTGCTCCATGGAGCCACTGCCACTCTCTCGATGCGGCGCCTCAGCAATCCTAGTAATCTGTTGGTAGCAGATTGCTACACTGTTATGAAACTCTGCAAGCCCTTTTCAACCAAGGTAACCGCAGCCACAATGGCAGCAGTCTGAGCTTGCATAGCCGCAAGCTGAGACTGCATGAGAGCAATCTGATCTTGCATCGCAGAAGCCTGATGTGGCTGCTGCTTGTGCTGCAATGGAAGCTGAGATATTAACCATTAAATGCTGCATCATGGTTAACTTGGGTCCCCATATGCTCGAATGGAGATTCCCATCACTTCCATGCTGGAAAGGATGTGCTTCAAACTCTGCGCAAAGCCCTGTGCAAGGTTGGTATTGCACTCCTCCATGCTCCTTGACATTACATTCTGTCTTTCTGGCAGGCCTGCCAACGCACCGAGCATTTTGTTATGCATATCCCATCAGCCTTCTTCTGAAGGCAGCCCCATTGAGGTCCTCATCTGAGTCCTGTGCAGCAGAACTTGTGTGCGACCTCACCCTCTAGGGACCTAGCACCTGCGCTACCCTTAGCCCCTTCCCTGGCTGCAGGTCACTCATGCCCAGTGTTATGTATGGAGAAGGAGTCAGACTGAACACAGTGAGCTCAAAGTAAAGTGTGACCTTCGTCTTTTATTGCAGGTCTCCAGACTGTGAGGCCTCCTTAAATACCTGTGCTCCCAAGGGATTATGGGATCCCTTGGGACTCCAGGGGATGAGTCCTCTGGTGGCTGTACAGAGTAAATACACGTTTACATAGATAACAACGCTCCCCCCCCCGCCCACCCCAAAGTCAATCGTGTAACTATTTACAATGTGAGTCGATCTGGGGCCCTTCTTGACCTGGTTGCTCGTCTCGGTGTGAAAGTTGGTATTGTTGGATCATTTGTTGGCCCCTCGCTAGACTGCTGTGCAGTTGGCCTTGCTGGGCTGCCTGGTGTGTTGAGTCCTGCTGGGCTGCTGTGGATGATGGGTTCTGCTTTGTGGTCAACCCTGGTGCTGGTTGTCACTGGTGTGTATGTTGGGGGATCAAAAAAGGTAGGGTCCAAGATGGGTTGCTCAGGATAGTCCGTGAATCTAAGTTTGATCTGATCCAAGTGTTTCCGGTGAATGAGTCCATTTGAAAGTTTGACCCGAAATACCCTGCTCCCCTCTTTGGCCACGACAGTGGCAGGAAGTCACTTGGGACCTTGTCCATAATTTAATACAAATACAGGATCATTGATTTCAATCTCGCGTGACACATTTGCACTATCATGGTATGTACTTTGTTGAAGCCGACTGCTCTCTACCTGTTCATGTAGATCAGCGTGAACTAACGAGAGCCTTGTCTTAAGTGCTCTTTTCATGAGCAGTTCAGCAGGTGGAATCCCAGTGAGCGAGTGGGGTCTCGTGCGGTAGCTAAGCAGGACTCGGGATAGGCGAGTCTGCAGTGAGCCTTCAGTAACCCTCTTCAAGCCTTGCTTGATGATTTGCACTGCTCTCTCTGCCTGACCATTGGACGCTGGTTTAAACGGGGCAGATGTGACAAGTTTGATCTCGTTACGGGTCATGAATTCTTTGAACTCAGCACTGGTAAAACATGGCCCTTTGTCGCACACCAGGACATCGAGTAGGCCATGAGTGGCAAACATGGCCTGCAGGCTTTCAGTGGTGGCAGCGGATGTGCTAGCCGACATTATCTCACATTCAATCCACTTGGAGTACGCGTCTAGAACCACAAGGAACATTTTACCCAAGAACGGCCTGCATAGTTGACGAATACCCTAGACCATGGTTTGGAGGGCCAAGACCATAAACTTTGTGGCGCCTCCCTGGGTACATTGCTTAACTGCGAGCATGTATTACATCTGTGAATGCAGGACTCTAAGTCTGCATCGATATTGGGCCACCACACGTGGGATCTGGTTATCACTTTCATCATTACGATGCCTGGGTGGGTACTGTGGAGGTCATTGTTGAAGATGTCTCTGCCCTTCTTGGGAACCACTACACGATTTCCCCAGAGAAGGCAGTCTGCCGATATAGATATTTCATCTTTGTGCCGCTGGAACAGCTTTATCTCTTCCTGCATTTCCACTGGGACACTGGACCAGCTCCCGTGTAGCACACAGCTTTTGACTAGGGATAATAAGGGGTCCTGGCTGATCCAGGTTTTGATCTGCCGAGCAGTGACGGGTGATTGCTCACTCTCAAATGCTTCCATAACCATGGCTAAATCTGCGGGCTGCGCCATTTCCACTCCCATGGTGGCCAATGGCAGCCTACTTAGAGCATCGGCGCAGTTTTCTGTACCTAGCCTGTGGCGGATGGCGTAGTTGTATGCGGACAACGTGAACGCCCATCTCTGGATGCAGGCTGATGCGTTGGTATTTATCCCTTTACTCTCGGAAAACAGGGATATTAGTGGCTTATGGTCAGTTTCCAAGTCGAATTTTAGCCCAAACAGGTATTGATGCATTTTCTTTACCCCATAGATACACGCAAATGCTTCTTTCTCAGTCATGCTGGAGGTTCTCTCAGCCTTAGACAGACTCCTGGATGCATAAGCAACCGGTTGCAGTTTCCCGAAATCATTAGCTTGTTGCAATACACCCTACGCCATATGACGACGCATCACATGCTAGTACCAAACACTTACATGGGTCATACAACACAAGCAATTTGTTTGAGCATAACAATTTTCTCGCTTTTACAAAGGCATTTTCTTGGCTTTTGCCCCAAACCCATTCGTCCCCTTTTCGTAGTAAGACATGCAGTGGTTCTAACAGTGTGCTGAGAACTGGTAAGAAGTTACCAAAGTAGTTCAGGAATCCCAGAAACGACCGCAGCTCCGTCACGTTCTGTGGCCTCGGTGCATTCTCGATTGCCTCCGTCTTCGCGTTGGTGGGCCTGATGCCGTCTGCTGCAATCCTCCTTCCCAAGAACTCCACTTCAGGCACCAGGAAAATGCATTTCGAGTGTTTTAACCTGAGCCCCACGCGGTTGAATCGACTAAGAACCTCCTCCAGATTCTACAGATGCTCGACTGTGTTCCGACCTGTGACCAAGATGTGCGGGACCAATTTCAGTAAGCTTTCCATGTTTCTCTGGAATATCGCCCCTGCTGATCGAATTCCAAACGGGCACCTGTTATAAATAAAATGACCTTTGTGCGTGTTGATGCAGGTAAGGCCCTTCGATGATTCCTCCAGTTCCTACGTCGTGTAGGCTGAAGTTAGATCCAGCTTCGTGAACGTCTTTCCTCCCGCCAGCGTTGCAAAGAGTTCATCAGCTTTTGGCAGTGGGTATTGGTCCTGCAGGGAGAAACGATTGATAGTTACTTTGTAATCGCCACAGATTCTGATGGTGCCGTCTCCCTTGAGGACAGGAACGATCGGACTGGCCCACTCGTTGAACTCGATCGGTGAAATGATGCCATCTCGTTGCAGCCGGTCTAGCTCGATCTCTGTCCTTTCTCTCATCATGTACGGTACTGCTCTCGTCTTGTGATGGATGGGTTGCGCACCCAGAATTAGATGGATCTTCACTTTTGCGCCTTGAAATTTCCCGATGCCTGGTTCGAACAGCGAAGGGAACTTGTTTAAGACCTGGGCACACGGAGTGTCGTTAGCGGGCGATAGCGCTCTGATGTCGGCCCAATTCCAGTGTATCTTTCCTAGCCAGCTCCTGCCGAGCAGCGTGGGACCATCGCTCGGTACCACCCAGAGTGGTAGCTTGTGCACCGCTCCTTCATAGGAGACCTTTACGGTAGCACTGTCGATTACGGGAATCAGTTATTTCGTGTAAGTTCTTAGTTTCGTACGAATTGGAGTTAAGACTGGCCTTGAGGTCTTGTTGCACCACAATCTTTCGAAAGTCTTTTTGCCCATGATGGACTGGCTCTCACCCATGTCCAGTTCCATTGATACCAGGAGTCCATTTAGTTCAACATTCAGCATTATCGGGGGACAATTCGTGATGAATGTGTGCACCCCATGTACCTCTCTCTCCTCGTTCTGAGGCTCTGGTTCATCTTGATCCTCCGTGGATCTGTCCTCCTCTGCAACATGGTGGTTTGCAGGTTTAACAGGATTAGCAGCTCGCCTGCACATACGTTGGAGATGTCCCATTGTTCCACAGCCTTTGCAAACATACCTTTTGAATCGGCATGAATGGAAACGATGATCACCCTCGCAGCACCAACAAGGTGTTAATGGCCTTGCATTCATCACCCTTGATGGTGGACTCAGACATCTGCGGATGTGCAGTTGCAGGCATGTGCGGCCTGCCCTGTATGTTGCGATTCGAAAACAACATCACTTTGTTCACAGTACTTGTAGCAGCACTTGTGTGCTGAGAGATTTGCTTCGTATTGTCACTGGTGGCAATGAACACCTGGGCTATCGCTATGGCCTTACTCAAGGTTGGGGTCTCTGCAGTCAAAAGTTTGCAAAGTATGGTTTTGTGGCCAATGCCAAGTAGGAAAAAGTCTCTGAGCATGTGCTCCAAATGTCCTTCAAATTCGCAATGTCCTGCAAAGCGCCTTAGCTCGGCGACATAACTCGCCACTTCCTGGCCTTTATACTTTTTGTAGGTGTAGAACCGGTACCTCGCCATCAGAACGCTTTCCTTCGCGTTCAAATGCTCTTGGACCAGTGTGTAAATCATCGTACGATCTCTCCATGGGTTTCGCTGGAGTGAGCAGATTCTTCATGAGGCCATACGTTGGTGCCCCACAGACAGTGAGGAGGATTGCCCTTCGTTTGGCGGCATTCTTTTTCCCATCTAGCTCGTTGACCACGAAGTATTGGTCGAGTCACTCCACAAAAGTTTCCCAATCATCTCCCTCCAAGAATTTCTCCAGGATGCCCACTGTTCTCTGCATCTTTGGGTTTGCTATCTGTATCTCATCGCCAGTTGTTATGTCTGGAGAAGGAGTCAGACTGAACACTGTGAGCTCAAAGTAAAGTGTGACCTTTGTCTTTTATTGCAGGTCTCCAGAGTGCCTCTCCAACCTGTGAGGCCTCCTTAAATACATGTGCTCCCAAGGGATTATGGGATTCCTTGGGACTCCAGGGGATGAGCCCTCTGGTGGCTGGACAGATTAAATACAAGTTTACATATATAACACCCAGAGTCTCACCATGTGCAGATTCCACCTCTAACCTATCCTTTAAAGTATGCAGAGAGTCAGTATCTGAGCTGGTGACTACAAGTGTGAAACCGAGTTATGGTCTTTCATAACCATCACTTCCTTCTTCTTCTTGTACTTCCTGCTCCTCCATCACTGCCTGGCCAGATTGCAGTTCTTGGCTATCTGAAAGGAGAAAGGCACAGGGTAGGGTTGCAGTGAGGAGAAGGGAGAAATGCAAGAAGTCCAAGAGATTGTGGGATGAGGGGAAGTGGGAGGATTAGGTATGAGGAGACCATCATCTTGAATTGTTTCAGCCTAGCCGCTGGCCATGGGCTCAGTGATGGCTGTTCCAATTATCTCTAACACTGTCTCCTCAATGGGTGTTAGGTCATGGAGGCACGCCTATCCCCTGCCAGTTAGCTGCTGCTGTCTCCGGTTATGAGCCACTTTGTCCTGCAAGAGAGAGGGAAGTGTGTCAGTGAATGCGGTGCAATGTGTTTGGGTGATCTGCCTATCATGGTTGAAAGCTAGCAATGTGTGCAAGCTGTGAGATGTGGGTGTGAGGCTTGCAACAGTGCTAAGTGAGCGAGGGTGCGGTGAAGTTCTGAACAGGAGGTAATGTTTTTTTTATTTGTTCCGAGATGTGGGCGTCACTGGCAAGGCCAGCATTTATTGCCCATTCCTATTTGCCCTTCAGAAGGTGGTGATGAGCCGCCTTCTTGAACTGCTGCAGTCCTTGTGGTGAAGATACTCCCACAGTGCTGTTAGGGATGGAGTTCCAGAATTTTGATGATGAATGAACGGCGATATATTTCCAAGTCAGGATGGTCTGTAACTTCAAGGGGAACTTGCAGGTGATGGTGCTCCCGTGCGCCTCCTGCCCTTGTCCTTCTTGCTGATAGAGGTCGCGGGTTTGGGAAGTGCTGCCAAAGAAGCCGTGGCGAGTTGCTGCAGTGCGTCTTATAGATGGTACACATTGCAGCCACGGTGTGCCGGTGGTGGAGGGAGTGTGTGTTGAATCATAGAATCATAGAAGTTTACAACACGGAAGGAGGCCATTTCGGCCCATCGTGTCCATGCCGGTCAACAAGAGGCTATCTAGCCTAATCCCATTTTCCAGCTCTAGGTCTGTAACCCTGCAGGTTACGGCACTTCAGGTGCACATCCAAGTACTTTTTAATTGTGGTGAAGGTTCCCACTTCGATCACCCTTTCAGGGTTCCAGACCCCCACAGCCCTCTGGTGAAGACATTTCCCCTCAAATCCCCTCTAAATCTTCTACCAATTACTTTAAATTTATACCCCCTGGTTGTTGACCCCTCTGCTAAGGAAAATAGGCCCTTTCTATCCACTATATCTAGGCCCCTCATAATTTTATACATTTCAACGAGGTCTTCCCTCACCCTCCTCTGTTCCAATGAAAACAAATTCAGCCTATCTAATCTGTCCTCATAGCTAAGATTCTCCACTCCCGGCAACATCCTCATAAATCTCCTCTGTACCCTCTCCAGTGCAATCATGTCCTTCCTGTAATGCAGTGACCAGAACTGCACGCAGTACTCCAACTGTGGCCTAACCAGTGTTTATACAGTTCAAACATAACCCCCCCTGCTCTTGTATTCTATGCCTTGGCTAATAAAGGCAAGCATTCCGTATGCCTTCTTAACCACCTTATCTACCTGCCCTGCTACTTTCAGGGATCTGTGGACATGCACTCCAAGGTCCCTTTGTTCCTCTACACTGGTCAGTATCCTCCATTTCATGTGCATTCCCTTTCCTTCTTAGCCCTCCCAAAATGCATTACCTCACACTTCTCTGGATTAAATTCCATTTGCCACCTGACCAGTTGATTGATATCTTCATGCAGTCAGCAATTTTCTTCTTCATTATCAACCACACAGCCGATTTTAGTATCATCTGCAAACTTCTTAATCAGACCCCTTATATTCAAGTCTCGATCATTGATGTATATCACAAAAAGCAAGGGACCTAGTATTGAGCCCTGTGGAACCCCACTGGAAACATTCTTCCAGTCACAAAAACACCCATCAACCATTGCCCTTTGCTTCTTGCCTCCAAGCCAATTTTGGATCCAACTTGCCACTTTGCCCTGGATTCCATGGGCTTTTACTTTTGTGACCAGACTGCCATGTGGGACCTTATCAAAAGCTTTGCTAAAATCCATATACACTACATCGTACGTTTTGCCTTCATCAACCCTCCTGGTTACCTCCTCGAAAAATTCAATCAAGTTAGTCAGACATGACCTGGTCGATGGTGTGGCAGTCAAGTGGGCTGCTTTGTCCTTGATGGTATCGAGCTTCTTGAGTGTTGTTGGAGCTGCACTCATCCAGGCAAGTGGAGAGTATTCCATCGCACTCCTGACTTTTGCCTTGTCGATGGTGGAAAATCTTTGGGGAGTCAGGAGGTGAGTCGTTGATAGATATTTGCGGTAGGTGAGTGAAGGGGGTGAATTAAGCAAGTGTCTAAACCTAGTCGTACAGTTGTAAAGACATAGAAACATAGAAAATAGGTGCATGAGTAGGCCATTCGGCCCTTTGAGCCTGCACCGCCATTCAGTGAGTTCATGGCTGAACATGCAACCTCAGTACCCCATTCCTGCTTTCTCGCCATACCCCTTGATCCCCCTAGTAGTAAGGACTACATCTAACTCCTTTTTGAATATATTTAGTGAATTGGCCTCAACAACTTTCTGTGGTTGAGAATTCCACAGGTTCGCCAATCTCTAGGTGAAGAAGTTTCTCCTCATCTTGATCCTAAATGGCTTACCCCTTATCCTTAGACTGTGACCCCTGGTTCTGGACTTCCCCAACATTGGGAACATTCTTCCTGCATCTAACCTGTCTAAACCCGTCAGAATTTTAAACGTTTCTATGAGATCCCCTCTCATTCTTCTGAACTCCAGTGAATACAAGCCCAGTTGATCCAGTCTTTCTTGATATGTCAGTCCCGCCATCCTGGGAATCAGTCTGGTGAACCTTCGCCGCACTTCCTCAATAGCAAGAATGTCTTTCCTCAAGTTAGGAGACCAAAACTGTACACAATACTCTAGGTGTGGCCTCACCAAAGCCCTATACAACTGTAGCAACACCTCCCTGCCTCTGTACTCAAATCCCCTCGCTATGAAGGCAATTGTGGATTAATTCACTGACCTTGACCACTCGTGTGAGCTTATTGAACTTCTTGCGGCACTGCATCCAGGTCCTCTGGGCTAAACTGCTGCCTATCTGCTCCCATTGCCTTCTCAAAGTTTGCCTGGACTACCTCCGGCTCCCTGTGCTTACAGGACCTCTCTCCTCCTGCCCACCTCTTGCACCAAGGTCTTCAGCGTTGCATCAGAGAATCTTGGAGCCCGCACTCTGCCCTGTTGCATCATTACTCTATCTTATTCCTGCTCAGCCTTTATTCCCTAGCCAGTTGAATCACTTGCTGCAGCCAAAATACACCTCCCTTTTAAGAGGTGCAAGCTGCCTATAGATAGTGCAAGTTAGCTCTAAGTGGTGCTAGCCTTGCACAAACTTGAACCCCCAGCTGAGGCGTGCCACCATTCATCAACGCATTCAGCGCTGGGCCCAGCACTGCAATCATTATAATTAGCAGGCAGCACGAAGTTGACAGCATGAAACTTCTCATTGTCATCAGTGAATAGGCAGTCTCAGCGAGCTCATCAGTATGGTTGGTGTGGTTAATGGAAAAATTCAGACCAGTGCAGTGAGAAGTTGGTTAAGATTGAGACCTTAGTCTGCATATGGGCCTTGCTATGTCTGAGCCGAGAGTACTTGGAACAGATACAAGATACAAAAAGTAGGAAATTGTTTCCATGACTGATCTGACATCCTTCATCTTGAGCACACAAGCAATCCAAAACAAACAAAATGTCTTTCCTCAGGTGTTTCCGTTTGGCCCTGAAATTAAACTATGAGCTACTAGCATAAAATAAATGAAATACCACTTGACGTGATTGTCTGAAATTCACTAAAGTACTGAAGGCAGGAATTTCAGACGAGCACTGTGAGCATTCATAAGTTGATGTATCTTGGTGTAATTTCAGGACGATTGTCTATTTATATCAGATGGAAATTAAAAATTTGTAAAAACATTGGCCCTGATATTTACAGGATCGAGCATTCAGAGCAGGTGTGGGGGAGGAGGTATGGACAGGAAACCCAGAATTTTTTCTGCAGGTTTCCCACCCGACAAGCAGCCTGATTGACAAGCCTGTCGGGTGGGAAAACCTGCA